>NW_024609879.1:120184578-120867826 GCF_016920785.2 Ixodes scapularis | reverse complement strand
GCTTAAAAAAAAGTCAAGACTGGTTACGGTTGGATGCGAGGCTGGTCCCAATGCAATGGTAACCACTTAGAGCACCTTTCTGAACAGCATGTAAGCAATATAGCGATCAACGAGACGAGCGACGACGAGAAGCTACGAGTGCCGGCGCCGAGCGACGAAGATTTCTCACTCTCGCTGCTTGCGCCGCTCGGTTCCTGGGCTTCTAGAAAACGTCGCTCATCACCTTGATCGCTCGCACCAATCGCTTTCATAATGTGTGTCTCGTCGCGCAGCTGACTACCGTGTTTATTCAAATATATGTCGACCTTTTTTTTTCTTTTCTTTTATTTATTTTTTTTTTTTTTTCGGAAATCGTGACTAAAGAATTTCGACCTACATTCGCGACGAAATTTTGCGACCGTACCGGAGGCATGAAGCTATCGAGTCACCGAGCCGGCGTTGCCGTAGAGCTGCGCCGCTTCTTGTTTCCAAAGGCTTTTTGTTAAACAACCGAAAACAACAGCGATGGCCGATGCCGCTATCGCGCGCACCTCTTGGGGCATTGGATTTCGCCATCGCACCTCTAGCGTTCCCCTTGCTGGGCAATGGGGAAGGAGAGGAACGCGATGCGCCATGCACTTTGTCCTCCATCCTCGCAAACGCGCAAAAAAAAAAAAAAAAAAAAAAAATGTTACTTTTGTTAGTTGCTTGAGGCGGCTCGGCTCGCGTGTTGCTCATGGCGACACGGCGGCTTTGTTTGCGTCTTTGTAGTTTGTCTTTCGTTGCTTCGCACCTTCTTTCGTTTCTTGTCGTCATTTTACAACGGTGTCAGTGAAGTATTGTGGCGGATTTGCGAGGATGTCTACCAAGCTGTGAAGTGATGTAAATAAAGGTTTCTTTCTTTTGCCCAAAATTTCCCCTGTTCTTAAAAATAAAAAAAAAGTTGACCTATATTTGAATTTTTTTTTTTTTTTTATTCTCGGTGGGTCCAACAAATAGAGTTCGACCTATTTTCGAGTAAATACGGTAACTTTAATTTTTATTTTGGGTTACGTCGGACGTAACTCGAATGCTTGACAGTTACGTTGGGCGTAACTTTAATTTTTATTTCGGGTTCCGTCGGACGTAACGTTAGACACTGCGTTACACTTAAGAAAAATAGGGGCTGATGGTTCATCATATAAACCAACCATTTGTGTTTAATTAAAGCGAATCACTGGCCTAAAAAAAAATACTGCTGTCCTATAGGAATGTAGTGCTTCAGATAAATTTGTTAATTTTTGCTTTTAGTCTCTGCCCCACCAGATACAACATCTGGCCTAAAGCAGTGTTCCGGATCTCCTTCCAAGACCTCAGGCGGGTCGTCATTCAATCCAGGAGGCGGCGGCGTCTCATGGGCGTGTTGCTGGTGCTTCTTACTGGATGGTGCTACCGAGGGAAAAGTGGTCGTGCTTGGGAAAGGCAAGTATGGCCGCCGTAAGTATAGATATTGTTTTTACCTTTGCTCGAACCCACCTTTAAGAAATGCACAGTTCGCATGTGTGCATCTCTCAATGCTTCTACAGTCGGCTGTTAATATTTGGAGTGCTCCAACTCTGTCAGTGCTAGTTTTTCTAGATTATGCAAATGGGATGCAACACTAAACCACATATGCTCTCGCAACAAACAGTGCTCTGCTGAAGCACGCACTGTGGAATCTACTCTGGCTTTATAATGCAGCACAAAATAGTTGACGCCAAATATAGCTACTTTTGTGACTCCGTTTTACCAAAAGCTCTGCCGAAATAAACTTGCCACCTTATAGGTAGTGCAAAAGAACCTCGCGTGCCTAACCTGGAGAAGGGCATTTTTTTCATAGGTCAATTTTTTCTTAAACCAATACCTTCAGCCTCCTTGAAATGTTAACATCATGTGACACTCAGAAGAACAGTAAACCCCTTAATGTTGGCGAACCTTTAATTTTCGCGGCCTTTAATTTTGCGGAATTCAGTGACTGCGATTATGTCCTCTGTGACCGATTCGAGAAGAAATAGGGGCCACCAAGATAAGGGGGTTTTACTGTCCATCGGAGGAGAGAGGAAGTCACCTTTGTTTGTATGCAAGATTAAAACCAACAACAACAATCATGGTGCCGACACTTTGTGAGCCTATCTGTGTCTATTGAATGATATCAATTTTGTTTTTGTTCGTTAAAAATTGTTGCCTGTCCACTGTGGGATGTCGTCTTCAACACGAGCAGTGGTTTTCCTCTGAAGCAGGCAGCATGGACGCGTGCCGCAGCACAACATAGTTTATTTGCAGGTGGTACCGCAGTTTGAAGGATGGTTCGCACAATATGGGGGAATCGCAATTCAATGTTCTACCTCGGGCGTAGACAAGATTTGCTCATTCTAAATCATTTTGTCTACAAATCGGGAACTTGCAACGAATGTACCCGCATGGTTGGAAGGGCCAGACAAGCCTTGCGAGCGCTTCGTTTTCTAGCCTCTCAGTCCTGAACCTACTCACGCACCACATGTGTAGATGTCCCGGTACGTGGGAGCACTTATTTGGAAAATGGTGAATGGCAACTGTTGTTATCTTTAAGGTGGACTGCATATTTGCAGTACTTTTCCTCACTTAAAAATATGTCTTACTAAAAATATGTAGTATAGCCGATGACAAAAAGAGAATGGCTGGGCGTCCTCCAGCACATGCTTGTGCTTTTCACCCCGCTTTAGACAGATGTGCTCGCTCCAGGCTCATCAGGCGCTGAAACGTCATCGAAGGTAGCAGACGGGCTGGAGGTCGAACAACGGAGACTTCTCCCTGCCTTTCAGATGGTGTCAGTGAGCATGTACTTCTATACTCTAACTTAGCTTAACCTGCACAGAGCTGAGTAGAATAGGCTTGGCAAGTGCCCTTATTGCATATGCATTTGTACAGCTGAGGCACTTTCTAAATCAAGAACATTGTGTACCTTACCTTCAAAAACACATCATTTTGGGGGTGCAAAAGGAATTCTAAGGCATATTTTTGTTTGTATTGTCCTATTACGCATCGACTCCTTCAACTTAATGCGGAGTCGACCCAGCCTCTTGAAAAATTTAATGCTTGCCAGGTAATTGTTTTGCATTTAGTTGATATATCAGTATTCAGTTAGGTATCCCAAGTCATTAGTCGTTGAGGTGGAGTCTCTCTGTAAGTCAGTCATGTTTAACAGTCATAGAAATGCTTGTCAAATAATGGCACTGTCGAGGACATGTATTCAGCTCGAACAATCGCTGGGCACAAGCTGGTCGTGTGGTTACAGGCAGCAAACATCCCGGTTGGAATGTCCTATTTCGCAATGTAGCTGCAGACTAAATGAGGGCCCCACTCATAAACGTCTATACTTTTAGTCTCTTTAAGCTGGACCACTTTTGAAACTACAAGCCTTTGCAGCAAAAACAGCATGACGCATGATTATAAGCTCGACGTACCATGGCGTCCAACTAGAAGGTCACATGGCTTGCTTTGTGCACTGAATTTGCAAGGATGGCTTGAAGCTTCTGTCGTGGTTAACTTTAAGCTGAGATAGTTTAAAATAATGCTCTCAGTTTTTAGTGTTGCCCGGCATGGTTAACAAGTTGGTGATATAGCGCTGCATTGAAAAGTCTGTGCATTCATGACTGTATCACCTTATGAATGCAAGCTACCTATTAAACTCTTCGTTTTTCAGAGAAATGAAATGCACTTTGCTTCCAATTGCACCCGCTTCTGTAACTTCATGGTATGAAGCACCTTATGGCTGCAAGCTCTGACCGATCTTGTTCTGTGGTCTGCGCATTCCCATATGAGGGAGTCACTCCGAGAGCCTCACCAGAGTTTCCTGCCCGTGGTCGTTCTAAATGTTTTTGTTGTAGGTATGCATCCTTTCTGTCTTTCCCTTAATTGTACTCAAACGTCTTCTTTTCATTGTAGCCGATTTGCCTCAAAATTGGTTAAGCACACAAATGCACGCTGTACAACTGTATTGTACATATTTTTTCCAAGGTAACTTTTCTTTGCCAAAGTTTGATTTTTTTATGAAGGTTAGTCTTTTTTGTTTTTATTTTCAAATTTATGTGAGTTTCCATGGGCAACACTAAAACGTTATGCCAGAAGCAAGGACAAGTTCACTGCTCTAATTTGTTCTCAACTGATTGCAAGAAATTTCGTTAATGTTGGAAACCTCCTTCCAGCGCTTGCTTTGCAACATAAAAAAAAAATTATACATAGGACATCTCTGTTTCTTAAACTGCTTGCTCATTCTGCAGGTCTGCCTGCCATAGATGTCGTGCTACTGGAGAGCAGGCGAATTCGATTGCTGGTTTTGCCATTGCGTTTTTTTAGACGTTGTCTTAGTAGTTCTTGTAAATTTTGAGATTTTCCTAAAAAGCAAGCCGGGAAGAATATTTAGTTTAGTTAGGAAGCTGAAAATAATGATTTAGTACCCCTTTGTCACTAAAATAGATACTGTGTGCCGCTGTTAGTGTCAAGCCGAGATCCACGCTTTTTTGGCATTTTGATCAGAGTGGTACCCATTCTTATTCGTTAGCCTCTTGGTGTGCCAACTAAACTCTTTGTATACAGACACCTGCCCTCTGCTGGTACACTCTACCCTCATGTTCAGCGAGTGTATGAACCGGAGTTGTATCCACAGTCGACACTCGCTGAGCACGAGGGTAGGAAAATCTTTCCATTGCAGCAGAGCCATATATGGGGAGAGTCTGGCAGTCTATGATTTCGCTGCCGTAACGTCTCCCTTCCGAGTGAGCTGATCAGCCCGCGGCACAGAGCAAGAGGCGTGAGCGCATGCGCGTGAACTCTAGGCTGCTCCCAGCTGAGCGGGGAGGGCCGCCATTTTCATTCATTCGCCCGGCATGGGATCGATATTCAAATTTCGGTTCTTTCCTTTTATTTGGCAGGCTCTGGCAATAAAATGATATACCTAGTGTTATTCCTCGGTGGCTTAAAAACCCAAAGAAAGAAGTTCCTCCATGTTTGAACGCACTTTTATTTAGGCAAAAAAAATAAATAAGCCCGTAGCAGACGACACGTAGCCTCAACAGTGCTCCGTGCAGACAGCTTTGCGTCAAAATGGTGGTCGTCTCCTCTTTGTTTCCCTGCTGCCTTCTCTCTCCCTCCTTCGGCGTTCTCCTCCCTTTCCTCCTCTCCGGCGCCTTCGTTGCCACACCCGCTGGCTAAACTCTCCCACTATACGGCTTTGCATTGCAGTAGTAGTTTTATTTGTAGTCTTTACAGTTGAATGTGAATATTTGACAGAAGTCTCAGGTTGGGGCGAAAGGGGGTTAAATGAATGCATTTGATCATTCACCTAAATTCGGTACCCATCATTTTAACGCCTACGTAGCTTTGTCCTGGGGGGTGACTATGACTAAAATAAGAGGATCTATGTGCTGATCACGAAAGAATATGCTAGCCATTCTAATGTAGCTCTGCCAAGTACTTGATTGTGATTTGTTTTTATTTTCAGCTACTTGGGTGCCTCAAGATCTGGAGATCCTAGTGGCCACAAGCTTGGACTCAATCTTTTTCTGTGGTCTGGGCAGGACCATGGGGGAGGTAATCCCAGCAACAAGAGCATCGCAGTATCTCCCTGGCTGTGACTTTCGGTCTGCGTCACGACAGGGGAGTCCTCGTGCCACCAGGTGTTAGGTATGCCACTTGAAATAAGCATTTGTCTTACCTATTAATAGAACATAAAAAGCACTACTAAGCCTAAAATGAAAAAAAAACATATTCAAATCTTGGGTTGGATGAAATTCCAATTACAAAAAGGAGTCTGCAGACATGATTAACATGTGAACTTAAAGCCCGCGGATGTAGGTTCGACGGTGTCACAGAAATAACTTCCCGCAGATCGCCTTGCTCGTGCTATACCCAAACAAATTCTTAAAATAATCATTGTGTTTCGTTGGTGTCATCAATCTTATGTCCCTACCACACTCACCAGTCGGGACATGTGAAATATAAAAAAACAGGAACTTGCACATTGTCAGCTCTGCAAAGATTTATATAGTAAACAGAGCAAAGCACGTTCAGCTTAAGAAAAAAATTCAGTGCAGGCCTATGTTCATGGTTCACATATGTGTAATTGCTCTTTATAATGAAGTGAAAACTGCTTAAGTTGTGGCCCACTACAGGCTTTCTATTAGTGTTAAAAAGTGCGGTAGAAAATATGATTGCGCTTGGAAGACGGGGACATAGGAAGGACAGACACAACAGAGCGCTAACTTTCAACTGATTTAATTCAAGAACCTCAGCGTAGAAACGGACTGTGTCACCGCACCACATCTCAACCAATCCGTGGCCCTGCCACGGACCGCAAGTACGCCAAATCCTTATCCGCCAAGTCAATTGACGCCACACTGACACAACTTGTGCCGGAACTATTTATAGTGTCAGCCTCCATAATCTCGCTAACAGTCATATCTTTGTGCCTCTCAAGAACAATAGACGAAACAAATAATGGTTTGCACCCGCAGTCATGACAGTGACACGACAGATCATGACTGCGAGTGCAAACCACAGGGGTGGAAGCGCTGCGCCAATTGCGCCACCCTGCGCCAATTCACTTCCCTGCGCCAGCCTGCTCCAAAACGCCAATTGCAACTTTTTTTTTTTTTTTTTAGTGTTTTCTCTAAATTTAGCGGAAAACGGTTGGCCACGGGCCACCATGAGAAGTGTACTTTTGCTTAGGTGTCACTGCGGGTGACTCGTACCAACTCGACTGGGGCTCCGAACCATGTCTAACCTCAGGGTGAGGCGTCGATTTTAGTTCATCGAGAGTGCGATGTCGTTTTTTACTACAAAGAGTTTATATACGAACACATCGGTTAGGTTTCGGGCATAGTTGGTTGGCGCGGTTGGAGCGCGCATGCACTTGCCCGTGGTCCCGATTTGCCGTGATCGTGGGAGGTGGTGCCTCGGCACCGGTGGGCTACCTTGGCCATTAACATGAGCAGAAGTAAGTGGTCTTTACTAGCTTTACCTGTTATTTGGTAGCCTACCATATTTGGACGCTTAGCCGTGAAGAATCGCGAGCACAGGCACATCCGTTCTCGAGC
Organism: Ixodes scapularis; assembly: GCF_016920785.2. NCBI lineage: Eukaryota > Metazoa > Arthropoda > Arachnida > Ixodida > Ixodidae > Ixodes > Ixodes scapularis. The sequence goes on along the minus strand of NW_024609879.1, from coordinate 120,860,756 downwards.
TCAATTTGTCTTGTCAAAACAAAACCAAAACCATCATTGTGTGCGCGAATGTGCACGCTGTCGTGTGTTGTCTACCGGCGTCAAACCACTGGCGAAAACAATACCCGCGATCCTAAGCGAGTTGGTTAATTGGCAGTGCTACACACTTTTTTGTTTCTTTCCTTTAGCGTGGAGGAGTGGGGGTTACATCAGAAATGCCGTACAACACTCCCGCGCTGCCGATTCCTGTCAAGAACGCACCTTAACTTGCTATAGCCACTCTACTCGTATAAGTTTCTGGTTGGGGGGGGGGGGGGGGGGGGGGGGGGTTGGGGGTTGGGTAGGGTAGGGAGAGGTTGGTGGGCTTTTTGTCACGTAAGAAGGCAGCCTGCCCCGCAGGGATCAGCGCCTGATCAGCTACATCTCATTTTCAGTCTCGTTCAAACTGTCTTCTCTTAAAGCACTTCTACTGAGTGCACAAGAACTCATAAGCAAGGGTGAGGCAGTTAAGGACATGGACAAGGTGGGGAGTGGACACCTCCTGCTAAGAGATGTGAACTCTAAACTGCCCAAAGTACTCGAGCGCATAAAAGAAATTGACTCTGCTCTTCAAACTGTGAAAAAAAAAGGTGAACTTCAGTTGAATCTAAATTACGCAGATTCAGCTTAGTCACAACCTTTTTTTTTTAACATGGAGCCTGTGGGCTCTTCTAATCAGTGTTTATGCTGCATATGTATTAGTGGCCGTGATATGTTTAAGACAATATATTTTTCCATCCAAAGTAATCAGATATAGCTTTGTATGGTAACTTGGGTGTAGGGATTACTGTATTTTATGAACAGGGATTAAGAACATTTGTATTTAATGAAAACAGATCAGCAAGGACTGCTTTAATCTGAAACATGTTGTGGTACCTTAATTTTTTTTATGGAGACAAGCAATGCACAGCATTTTATGGAGTACATAAGGTTGCGTTGCTCTTCTAGTCGATGCTTAAAGCTGCATATGTACGAGTGACTGTGGTGGTCTAAAGATATAAAATACACATTTTATTTTGCATCCGAATTTTTGTCAAATGTCAGTAGCCTTGTATTTTGTTACTAAACTTGATATAGGGCTTTTTAAGTGGTGATTGAACATGTGTATTCTTTATTAAACAAAAACTGTAGTCAGCAAAGGTAGTTTATCTGACACCTTGCAGTGGTTTAGTTTTCTGGATACATGTTTACAATTGGTCTATTAGGTAGACGGTTTTGTACTGGCGTGGCTCAAGTTAGGCTTTTATTGTCGGGGCCTCCCATATAAAGTCTATCATGATTCTGCCTGCTGCCGGAATGGTTCTCAAAGCCTTTCCTTTGCATGCCAATATTCCATATTTCAACGCAAAAGAAATAGAAAAATGTGTACGTATGTTGCTTGAAAATTATTCTGGGATGTGCACGCATATATATTTGCCGCATTTTCAAATTTAGAAACAACAAATCACTTTTAGACATTTGTTTGACCTCCGTGACCTGCTGCAAAACCTACTTCGACGGCTACAAAACTTATTTTTGCTGCTCCTGAGCTGCTCTAAAGCGAGCGTTTTACTGCTCCAAAACTGCTCCAAAGTGGGACTTTTGCTGCTCCCAGCCCTGATACAAAAGGCTCTAGCCCGCTTCCACCCCTGAAACCATTATTTGCTCAGTCTACTGTTCTTGCTAGGCACAAAGATATGACTGTTAGAGAGATTATGGAGGCTGATGCTATAAATAGTTCCGGCACGTGTTGTGTCAGTGTGGCGTTAATTGACTTGGCGGATAAGGAGTTGGCGTACTTGCGGTCCGTGGCAGGGCCACGGATTGGTTGAGATGTGGTGCGGTGACGCAGTGTGTTTCTACGCCGAGGTTCTTGAATTAAATCAGTTGAAAGTTAGCACTCTGTGGTGTCTGTCCTTCCTATGTCCCCGTCTTCAAAGCAGTCATGTTTTCTAACGTACCGTACCAACTTGCCCAACAATCAGCACTTGCTAAATGTGCTATTGTGTTTTAAGCAGCTCGCACCAAATATTTTCTTGAAATACATAGGTTCATGGAAATTATTATGTAGATGTTGGCAGACAGTCATGGTGAGGCCAATCTTTAATGCCAAGTGGTCCACTTATTCAGAGTTAATTGAGTTTGTAAATATTGTAGGTCGCAAATTAAATTTTTATGGTACGCAATGGGCAAAATCATTCGTAATGACTAGCTCTACCTAGGGGAACTTCATACGTTTACTACGGCAAGATGGTTTCGAAAAACAAAGTATTTAGTTTATTCAACTCCTGCACTAACCTTGTCTTTAGAAACTTTTTATATTCTTTGCGATGCTGAGATAAGATTCTGGAAATAGTTTTTCTAAAACTACTCTAGATATTTCCAGTTCATCATTTTTCTCGCAAAGCATTCGAGAGAGCCAAACCCTGTAATGTACGGAGGGAACTCACAGAATGATGCGACTGACAGTTTGGAACATTCGGCACTGTAACAGTAATAATGACATGTCACTTATGTAATGTTCATTATCGCAGATCAAACTGCTTTTTCCGTCTACACTCATTTTCAGTAGACTCATTCAGCGAACTCCCACCTGAGACTGCAGCGCTGGGTTCTGCAAAGTAATTTGAATGAATATAGATGCAACAGGTTTCTTTGAGCGTGCGTCTAACACATATTCTTCATATTGAATCTGCTAACTGTATTCATGTCCATGTCCATAATTCCACATTCCAGCTTATTTTTATTTTGACATCTGAGTTTTCTTCAGTACTTTTCTCAACATCTGTGCTTGCTGAGCCGTACTCAAGTCCATACATCTTGTCTTTCGCTATTACATTAATATATAAAACTGTTGATGCCGAGTGAGAATTCAAGGTACCGAATCTGTCGTGCGAGCTAAATAAGAACCAATAAAAAGCTCTACAAAGGAAATTTTGTTAAAGGATGCTGTATGGGAATTAGAATAGCACATGCCATGCTAAAAAAAAAAAATACAAATTCTTGTAGGTATGCGAGGATGACAGTGCTGTGCTGTTTCTGATGTGTCACAAAAAAAAAAAAAATCAGTGCCATACAGTGTTCCTTATGGAAGTACAAACTGTTGAATTCGAAGCCCAGAAGTTTTATTCAAGAATGTTCCTCAATACAAATGTATTTAGAGATCTGAGCCACTGACTCATACATGACTATGTGGCAAACATTAATTTTCATGTGGATTATAGTTTACAAGGTCTAGTCTGCATTGATTTATTGCATTCATGCTGAAACTGGGAGGGGTTCTCTGGGTATGAACAAAGAGATAAATATTTCTTGAAATCAAAACATTTGAGAACGGACAAAAGGAAGGATCTGAGAACGGTATCTTAGATTCTCTTCTTTTTCTTACAGTATCTCTAATGTTCACTTTATTTCACCTGATGCATTTAGTTTTTAGCGCAGCTCTTAGCACCCGTTTCCGCGTTTCGCGGCGTCGCTGTCGGCGTAACCACCCTGCTAAACTTGGCAGGAAATTGAATTAATGTTGTGGTCATGTGACGTTAATATTTCCGCTAAGTCTAGCTGAGAAACTGAATTTTTTTTTATGGCTGACGTGACACGGTCATGCGACGTCATTTTCCCTGCTACTTTTAGCGGAAAAACTGCATTTGTGTTGAGGTCATGTGACATCAATTTCTGCGCTAAATTTAGTGGGAAACTTAACCAGCTAAATTTAGTGGGGAAATTTTCCCGCTAAATTCAGGGAAGTTTCCTGCTAAATGGGAGGGAGCAGAAGAGGAGGAGGGGAGGGGGAGGAGGGGCATACCTTCCCATCCTCCTCTTCAAGATCTGTGCTCTAATTTCGCGTTACAGAGAATTGTAAACGTCTCATATTTCATCTCATGTTTATTCAACTTTTATATTGCAGGTGCGCTCGCAGCACAAATCTGGGTTGTGCTGATCCTCTACGCACAAGTTAGGAACTCCTGAGTGGCAAGAGTGGGAGTTTGGTCTGACAGCTCAAGGGACACCATTGTTCAGTATTGAATTTTTAATAATCTTCTTTTAAGCAAAGTTAAGCTTTGCTGCATGCAGTTCTTGTAAAAATAAATACCTGCAACCAAATTTACCAGGTCACGACATTTCGCCTCTGCTCTTAGTGGTCCTGGTGAGCCTCGGATAAGAGCTTACTGGTGTGCAAACACCATGCTTGTTTGAAACCACTCACTGATGTAGAGACTCGCTGACATCCAGCATTCCAATGAAACGCTGGATGTCCACAAGTCTTTCTTGAACAATGCAAGCGGGGAAGGAACCATACAATCGTATTGTATTGGGGGACATTCTACAGAGTTTTTTTTCTATGTTTTACAGATTTTTTTTACAAAAGCCGTAAAAGCTACATTTACGCGGTCTGTGCACGTGAGTTATATGGCCAGGGCGGCATAGTATAAAAGGCTAATTTGTAATGATCCGTCGGCTTATTACAGAGATGTGCCAGACTTCTTTCAGAAAACTAGATGGAGGTTCATTCTAGCGTAGTTTTATCCCGCGAATCTGAATATCCCGTTCGTTTTCCTCAAAGATATAACTAAACGTGAGAAAACACAAAAAACATCCCACCAACAGTGACATCGTAAGAAGACCTTTCGGCCGCCAAGCGTGTGTCGCTTAAGGGCCGCGCGTCCAATCGCAAGTTTTCTAGGTATATTCTCCGGCACTGGCACCAGTCGTGACACATTTTTCTGCCCTTTTAAAAAATAGCATGTGCGTGCATAGCTTTGATAGGCGCTGAAGATGCGTGAACAAAGATTTTGAAAGCTGCTGTTGTGACATCGCTCTCTAGGGAGGTGCTTTCACAGCGCTTTAAAAATGACTATGCAGCCTTGATTAATTAAATTAGCAAATAATTTTGATATTTGAGATTCTGGAGGTCGAATGAAGAAGATTTAAAAGTGTTTTCTCAATTACAAAACTGCTTCAGCCTCTCTCTAAGTATAGTATGTTCGTGAAATTTTTGATCAGTGAAAATAGACCCATGGTTCCAATTAGAAACCTGCTAAGCATCATCAAAACACACTAAATCAATTTTCTTTGTAAAGATATAAGACGAGTAGCATTTTATGGCGTTATAAAAAAATGGTCAATTTGGACGCATTTCCAGACTTCGGTTTCTTACCAGAGCGCATCTTTGCACCTGCGGTCCAGCTGCCCGGTGACCGCAGTGCGAAGCCGCCCCCTCGCCTCCCTCGTAGGATGAAGGGAAGCAAGTCGCATGTGTGTTGCGTGTCTATGCCCCTGGGGAACAGGACCGTGGGCGCAGAGATGAGCTCTGATAAGAAACTGAAACCTAGAAACTCGTCCAAATAAAGCTTTTTACAGAATGCATAAAACGCTACCCCTGAATTATATCCTTCTAAAAAAAACTTGATTTTGTGGTTTTCAATGACTCAGCAAGTTTCTAATTGAAACCATATTTTCATTTTCACTAATTAAAAAGTTGATTAACAAATTGTATTTAATTATCTGACTGATCGTTACGACTAGGTCCCTATACTACGTACGCCTGGCCGTATAACTCGCCTGCACAAACCGCATTAATATAGCTTTCACGACCTTTCTAAACATATATGTAAAGCTTAAAACTAAATCGCCCTGTACAACAGTGAAAAGGCGAAACCAACACGCTGGAGCCATATGGCTCCACCATGCTGGTATCGCCTTTTTGCTGGTATAGGATGTCCCATATTACGTTATGCATGTATGGTTCCGTCCGCCTACATGGTTCCGCCTATATCCACAACGCTGGTATAGGATGTCCCATAATACGACACGCTTGTATGGTTCCGCCCACCTGTATCGTTCCGCCTTATTCCACTATACTGGAGCCGCCTTTTTCGCTTGTATAGGATGTCCCATATTACGGTTACGCTTGTATGAGCCTTTTCCGTCATCTTTCCATCATCGAGATTTTCCAACAGGGAAGTTAATAAATAATATGTTCGATTTATGAAAGCACGACTTGAAATCAATATTATTATTTAGGTAAAGAAAGTTCTATGATAAAGAAAGCACATGCTTCATTCCAAGGAATCAGATTTTATTTAAGACCTCCGCTGATGTGAAATTAAAAACTTACGAGCGTCATCAAGTATCTTGAAAATAGGACCAGATTTTCTGCTACAATATTAAACATTTATTTAAAATATGAAGTGTTCTCTTAGAAGGATTGCGGAATTCAGCAAACACAAATTTTTATAATATCTCCGCTATCTTTGTAACTCAAAGAAATAAATGCTGTACAGAATATTAGAGCTACACCAATAGATAAACAAGTTCAGAAGAATAATGAGACAGAGCTTCACGTTCTACCTTATAAGCACCATCTGTCGTTCTGATGCAGCTTTATTATCTGCCTGGACACAATCTCGTACCACTGTATTGCTTTGGGTTGTTTATGGTACAAGAACATACGCATACTCACGTAGTAATCAATAGGTTCATTTCCATCTGTCGTGCTGAAGAGAAAGTCGTCAGCGAAGACCTTACTCTTCTGCAGCGTCAACGTCAGGTCATCGTTGATTTTGAGCATCCTCTCTCCAGTTGCAGCTCTGCTTTCAAGCATTTTGGGGTACACTATCCCATGCTCTGTAAGGTAAACTTTTAAATTAAGTAAAAAAGAGCATATCTATATTTCATTCTCAAAGTAACTTGAAATTTGAGTACCAAGCACCTTTCTCGGCCAAGCAGAAAGCAAAGAACGCTACGGTCCACAATTTCAGGCTGAGTCCCGACATCTCTGGTGTAGAGGATGACCGGTTTCTGAAAGCCAACGTCTAACTACTTCCAGCAAGTTAGTAAAAACTGCACTTTTTATACTCATTACACATGCTCATTGTGCTCAACCCCTGACGTTTACGTCTTGGGCATTGCGGACAGTCGCTAAAGGTGACAACTCAACAAAAAACACTTGATGCAGGCTTGAAGTTGCCAGATCTTCCAACTGGATGTTGCAAAATGCACGGTGCCTCCGACGTTACATTAAACCCAGCAATGATGATTTCTAATAAATTCATGATATTTATATAACGTACAAATAAATATCTATATATCTTCCTACCAAGGTTTCCCGAGTAATTAAAATCAACATCTAGAACAGCATAACAATGGTTAATCTTAGGAACTAGACTAACCATATTACGTGTAAGACGTTTCAAGAAACCAACTTCATGTTAACGAAGATTTAGTTTCTCCAAGGAAACAGTCCGAATTCATATTGAGCTGGTGCTCAGAATAACATGTAATGTTCATAATTACAAAAATATGAAACAACCTATATTCTTTTTGTGTTTTGACAAATGAAACTGAGCCCTATGATATCAAATATTAATACTAATTATATTATTCATAAGGAATATTATTTTTGTCATGTAAGATGGCATTTTTATAGATGTACTACTCTGTTCCAAAGCATTAAATTACAAATTATCGTGCATTCTTTAAATATGAAATCTCATGTTGCCCCCTTGTTTTTTTATATTCCCGTAAAATAAAAACTTTAATAAATACTATTACCCAAAACGCAATCATATTTTTGTGAAACCTTTACTGTTTAATTCCAGGGAGAAACACTTGTTTGTAAATGCAAAACCATCAACATATATTGTTACTATAATTATTTTAACTAGGCTCTTTTGCTCTTCATCATCACCCGAATTAATTAGCGGTTCGAAAGAAGATTCAGGGTTAACGAAATAAACAGGCTGTGATCATTATTTTCAAATTCTTCTAATAAGCAGAATGCTTTGAATATTTGTTTTATGGAGCGAAGAACACAATATTTCATTGCCATCGCCATGCCATACTACATCATCATGCACCGCTGAAAGTATCAGCGTGTGGTAAGTGCAACAGGAGACACGGCTTACGCTCCCATCACCAAATTCGCTTTCTTGATATTCAAAACAAAAACTATGTGCCTTATGACAAGTCTCTTCATCTAGGGTTGTTGGGTGCATAAAAGTCGCGGATAGCAGTGAAAAATGCAGAGCCTGATGCTAAACATATGTACGTGTATTTTGTTCAACGATGGATTTGATATCTAGCACTAACTGCATGTGGTTATAGCACGCTAACGCCTATAAATGAACTAAAAGTGTCGCTTAATAAGGTGAAAGGCAAGAGGCGATTTTAAATAAACCCCTCTAAAACTACGTAAAAGGGTTTGAAAAAAAGACAACACATTGATTGGTGTTCGCCGTGTTGTTTAATCCATGCCATGAAGAAAGAAATCTTTAGTCGGCAAAGCGGTAGACCACCGGTCTCGAAATTGGAGATATATTGTAGGTTAGATCCCTGGTGGGAACGAGTATACACAAATATATATTTTTTCTAATTATAAGTAAGTTCTCGTGTAAATTGTTTTACTCATATTACCATGCTAGCTAAACGGGCTTTGTTGAGATGCCCGTTCATGTGGTATGCATTAACGGAGTGGCGCCAAAACGTAGTGGTCTAAGAAATTACCTTCAAACAACGTTGCATCTTTTAAAACATAACCACCTGCCGCACCCCTTCTCCAGAGAAATTATTAAAATGATGTCTTTCTATGAAGCGTAGAGATATCAATTCCTAAAGCATGCTCTGCTTTTATTGTCTAATAATATTGCTGGCATAAAGTTTAGACTTACCCTATTAAAGACCAGTTGCTCTACTTACATGTCGTGTAGAGTGTACTTTATTTTGTTATAAATCTTTGTCGTTTACCTATGTGCACATCTGTTTCTGTTTTGTGTTTTTTTATGTCCGTAGCCGTCTGCTAACTTCACAGGTCCCCGGATCCCGCCAGGTCAGCACCTATTAGACGTTTGTCTATTGCTCTAACCGATTTATTTGTATTTCAAAAAATTCAAAGATTAAAAATGAGGTATTTTGTGAATATATAATTTGATTACATTGCGGTTTTAGTGCTTCAACTCTCAAGACGGTAATTACAATTTGTAAAGTTAACATGTTTTTTTTTTTAGTTCGAGCTGACGCTGTATGGTTTCAGATCCGGGTTGTCCACTGAAGATGCCCTCCTGCGGCTAAAGGAGGACACACTTATTTCGACATGTTCACAGAGCAGCATCGTGGTTGCCGTCGATTTACGTAAAGCTTGTAATGTTTTATCTCATGACATAATCCTAAGCAAAAGCGGAACCTAGGCATCCGAGAAGGCGGGTACAACTATATTGCCGCCTTTCTCGAAGACAAACTTTCAAGTGGAGATAGGACTGGGAATCAGCACAACGCGTCCCAAGAGAGTGAAGGTCCTTCAAGGTAAGTGATATCGCCGACACTCTTGAAGATCGTAATGTCTCAACTAAAAAGTACCTCCCAGGCTGGCGAATATTCCGAATATTGCACACGCGGTTTATGCCGACGACGTAGCCATTTGGACACACTCTGGGTCGTCGGCGAGTTAGAGGTGGCCCTCCAGGCGGCTCTCGACACTATACACGTGTTCCGAAGAGGAGGGGCTGAATACGGCCCCGGAAAAGACAGAGTACGTCATTGTACACAGCAGCAGACCCATGAAGGCAAACAGCGAAGAAACAGACAGCCTTCGACTCTTCATTGGCCACCGCCTCACCGAGCGGAAGCTGACAATCTGCATCTTATAGCACAAACATTGACGAGCACTTTCCAGCTAATACCTGGTTTAATCGCACCCTCCGGACAACCAAGCAGATGCTCTATGTACTACGACGGGTGTCAAATCTAACAAAGCCCAGGCAACATAAAATACCATCGAGCCGGCTAAGAAAATGGAATGTTCGCGAGTGTATAGTTTGAGGGACATACGTCCTTCTATCCAGCCAGAACGTTCGCAGCCTTAGAACGAAGTCGTCCGAGTTTATGTCGGAAATTGTAGGCAATCAATACACCTATGTTTGCCTTACCGAAACTTGTCTAGAGGACAGTATCAATCGCTCTCTATGTTTTCCTCCGTCATACACAGTATTTCGGAAAGGCCGTCATTACGCCGTTACGAGACAGAGATACGGAGGAGGGGTTTTAACCGCCGTGGAAGCTTCACTGTGTGCATGTAGAAGATATGACCTGGTCACTTACCCGGAATGTATATGGTTGTGCTTACGTCCTGGGAAACTTTTACCTTCCACCACACTCTGACTCAGAGCTTTTTGCACGCCATTTTCGAAATCCAGAACAACAGCCTGATATGACGAAGTTTCGTGTTCAGATATATGGGGATTTAAATCCTCATATATCTGAGCCCCATATATATATATATATTTATTTATCTACCAGAAATTGACTTGGTCGAAGGTTATGACTTGTAGGCGAGCGAGGTCACCAGCTTGAAATTATCGAGCCTGTTAGATTTAATTTATTTGATTGGATTTGTACAAAGCAATGTTATCCAGAATTCAGCGGGGAATATACTTGTCCTTGTTTTAGTTTCCTCGCCAATTAATTGTACCTTGCTAATCGTGGACCCTTTAACACGTGTTGATAATTTCCATCCACCTTTTGGTGTGTCCTTTCTCTTTCCTCTGCGTGAACGAGGATCTTGCAGCCAGGGATATTTCCTGTACATCAGGGAAGATTGCCTTAATATGCACTAGCACTTGCAGTGCATGACTGGCAACCGATCTTGAATGAGAATTGCGCGGATTCGGCTGCTGAGGCGCTTACAAAAGTAGCTTCGAGCGCCATATGAAAATACGTGCCTAAGCGTTTTTCTCGGGCAAACTAGTACCTGTCATGGGTGTCAATGGAGCTCAGGCGTTGCTCACGAGGTAGCTTCATTATCATCGTCTTTTTAAAAAATCTGAACTGCATAAGTAGTACGTCAAATTTAGCGAGTGTCGTATCTGGGCAAAACGGTTTTTTAAACAAGACGAAACTATGCATATTGCTGTGCATGAGACCGATATGCACACGAACCCACAAAAGAGCTTTGGAGGTATGTACCATCAAAAAAGAACCGTAATCATAATGTTGTCCCAATAATAGATGATTCTGGTTACACATGTGCCCTATTGAAAATTCTCATTTGTATGAGAAATTTCTGTGTTTAATAAACACATATAAATCATACAAGATATATAAGAACATATAAGAACCATTTGAGAACCATATAATAACTATATAAGAACTATATAAGATATGTAAGAACATGCAAACACCATATAAGAAACGTCTGAGAAGTTTCTTATACGTTTCCTATATGGATTTCATATATCTTGTATAGTTCTTATACAGTTCTTATATGGTTATCATATGCACTTATATATATTGTATGATTCAAATGTGTTTATTGGACGCAAGAAATTTCTCATACAAATGACTTTTTCACTAGGGTGATTCAAGTAAAAATGCCAAAAAGTTTCCAGTGCATTTTACATTCTGTTTTTCGTCTGCGGCAGTCACTGACGGCAGCACGACGTCCCAAGGCGCATTAGATTTTCTTTCTTTTACCCCATATGACGAACTTGAAATAAGGAAAGCATTTTTAAAGTGAAACAAGCTTCTTTGGCTTGTTTTGCTCTGCTTTGCTTCGCTTCATTCATTCACTTTCCTCATTCACCTTTAAGTGCAGCCTCATGAAAAAATATACGGCAGGTTTTTTTTTTCTTTTTAGACGTATAAGACATTCCGGCAGTTTCGCTGTGGTTTTTTAGGAGTGACGTCAGCAAGGTCCTTTAAGCCGCATATTTTAAGGTCACAGTTCACTCTCGTTACTTAAACAATTGTGTGCCTTCTGGCACCTGCGCATTCTAATGCCCTGTACAATCCAGACGTGCTAACCTTTGTCTCAAGGGAAATTCTATGTATTACGCAATTCAGCGCCAAAAGATCTGAACACATGTTTGCCTAAGTTAGAGGCTATCGTTTCAGTTATTGCACGGAAATAAGCTATTATCATTCTTAAAGAAATGTACTACTATGTGTTTGTTATTTTTTTAACTGGTAGCTGTGGAGGAGATTTAAAAAAAAAACGAACATCATTTGAACCCTCAGTGTTTTGGTTGACATTTGGCGAGGAGACTATAGCTTCTTTAATTAGACTATAGCTCTTATAAATTAACGATATTTTGGCTGACTTTCAGAAAGGCTACTGAAGAATTCTGAAAACAAGGCTTTTAAAACTGCGCGTCACATCTTCGGAACCATCAGTAGCAGCAGAAGGTTTCCATAACACTACGTAAGATAAACCCTGATACGTTATTGCAGGAAACCTAGAATCAAGAATATACATTCAATTAGTGCTTAATAAGAATAGAATAGGCTGCGTGAATGCCCTTCCACACTTGCGTATATTATTGCGGAAAGCTATAGCTCGCACTTAGTGTGTCCTGAACCAATGCGCTTCAATTTATTTCTTGCAGAAACCTCGCAATTACTTTTAAAAGAATGTAAATAATTCCTTTTTGAAGAAATATAAATTTTGTATTACTTGCTGCATTCTTTAAATCGCGCCACTTGCGAAAGTAATAAAATTATATTACAAAGCGTTCAGACCACCACCAATCTTTTTAGGTTACAATACCTTCAAGCATAATTCAATTTTAGTTGTTTTATTACATTCCGTGTTATATTTGCAGCAGATACAACAAAACTCAAATTTTGGCCGCTCTTTTTCAGTAAAAAATCATCTTATTCAGTCCCATGAACCGCCTAAAACATTTCCATAACACCTTCAGTACAACTGGAATAAATAATTTGCACTCGGACATTCAAACGCTTAGAGTAGCAGACAAAAGTATCGAATGAAACACTTTTTCGACCATAACTTTTTTTTTTCTCAACTTGACCAAACCGGCTGGTTTTTTTATATGATGCGTGTTTATGCGCGATCTACAACGCCGCTTAGGTCGTACCGTCATCAGACGAATGTCGTCGCTCGATATTAGACATATTCCAGGGTCACCATTTTTTGTTTTTGTAACATGCTCTGTTTTTATTAATATATTTTTATTTCTTCTGTTTCATGGTGCCGCCAAGCGTTGTCATCAACGCGCCTGCATACGCAAAGCGCGGTACTCTGAGAAATAAACCATGATACATAAGTTTCTTTAAGTGTTATAGCTATATTGCTTTACTGTACATTCAGAAATGTGTAAAACGGTTGAGATCCCAGTTCCATATCGCCAGGCGGTGATCAATATGAATGACTGCGGATTGCACGTGATGGAAATTTTGAGGGCCCTTAAGTCCCACAGCCGTTCGTATCAGGTATCCTGGTACGTTATCAGCAGATTGAGAACCCTCGAAGATGGATCTGGCTGACGATGAATCGCCTGCGGCGAAAGCAATCCCATCGGGATCTTTGGCGGCATTCCAAATCAAGCTGCCGACATTTTGGGAAAAGTACGCTAGGGGTTTGGTTTGCGCAGGTGGAGGTACAATTCTAGCGCCATCGCATTACCTCGCGAACAACGAGGTACATCCACATAGTTTCGTCACTGCCAGCTGAACTTGCCGACAAGCTAGAAGACATCCTCGCAGCTCCGGCCACATCAAACCAGTACGACCTTTTTAAGGCAGCCACTCTAGCCCGGAAATCCCTCTCAGAGCGCTGACTTCAACACCTGCTCAACATGGAGGAGCTCGGGGATCAACGTCCCTCTCAGCTACTCCGCCGGATGTTGCAAATTATGGGCGAGGACTGCCGACGCCGATATATCGCTCCTCCGTGAGCTATTTTTGCAGCGCCTGCCACGCAGCATGGTAGCCATCCTGGCAGCGGCCAGGGACATGCCACTTGATCAATTGGCAAACTTTGCAGATCGGTTGAAAGAGTACTCAACCCCCACGACTTCTGCCGTCGAGACCCTCTCACCGAGTGGCAAGCCCTCCGTGTTAATCTACAGAAAACAATCTGAAGACTTGACTAAGCCGTTTGGAACAAGCGATTCAAGATCTAGAGCTGTCTCGCCGACCAAGGCGCATTTCCCGTCCCCCGGGAAAGGTCCCGCCGCTCTTCTTCAGACCCTGTTTCCTCGAACGAAAGTTTGGCTTGTATCATCATACATTCGGCCCAGTAGCACGCAAGTGTTCTCAGCCTTGCACATGGCAGGGAAACTAGGAAACTGGGCACTGGCAGTGGCAGGTGTATCCGGGTTACACAAAAGCCTCCTTTTTATGTATTGGATCGCGTCACGCGACAAGACTTTCTTGTCGACACCCGCGCCGAAGTCAGCGTTCTGGCAGCACCACCTTCCAAAAAACGCCGTTTGTCCCATACTTCACTTCTTCGAGCCGCAAACTGTTCATCCATCGCCACGGATGGCTAACGCTCGCTGACCATTGACTTGGGCCTACGCCGCACGTTGCGATGGATTTTTATTGTTGCGGATATCAGCATTGCGGTTCTGGGAGCGGACGTCCTGAGTCACTTTAACATATATGTTGACATAGATTCTCGCCGCCTTGTTGATACAACGACCCGGTTGTCCATTCATAGCATCACCTCCCACGACGTTGTGTCCGTCGTCTGCCCAGCGCCCGCCACATCGAAGTTTGAGGATTTCCTGAGTTAATATCAGGACATAACTAATTTCACAAACTTGAACCAATTGGTCATGCACACTGTCACACACCATACTGTGACCAATGGACCTGCGGAATTTGCAAGACCGCGTCGTCTCACGACAGAGCACCTGACCGTCACCCGACGGGAGTTCAATTATATGCAGCCGCTTGGCACAATTCGTACGTCTGCAAGCAATCGGTCATCCACTTTCCACCTGGTTCCAAAAGCGACCGCTGGCGATTGGCGCCCTTTGGGAGACAATTCCGCACTTAACGCCCACATCGTGCCCAACCGGTACCCTCTTTCACATATACAAGATTTTACAGCAAATCTTACTGGTACCAGTATTTACAGCAAGATATATATTTGGTCAAGGCGTATCACCACGTACCCGTTGAACCTTCTGGCATCCCGAATACGGTCATCACCACTCCTTTCGGCTTTTCGAATATGTACGGATGCCAGTTGGGTTGCGCAATGCAAACATTTCAACGCTTTATCAACGAAGTGACAAGAGGCCTCGACGATTGCTCTTGAGACACGGCGAGGGACTCGCGACATGCAAGGCAGATGCACTTCGGTGCATTTTCAATCAAGAGGTGCCTGCATGTCCACTCGTGATTGCACTTCTGGTCCTCCTGGTCGATTTTCGTCTCCTTTGGAAAGGCACTCATATTTCCCGAGCAACAAGCTTCTTTCAACGAACGCAGGAACCCAGTTGGTATTTTTATCGTTTGGAATGAACTAGCAATGTTCATATGGCTAGATGGATGGATGGATGGATGGATGTTAATGGCTATACCCTTTGTGACGGGCGGCAGACACATATATGATTTCTCCCGTCCATCTCAGCCATGTTTCACCCCCTAACTATTCAAACAAGAAGGAAGAGGGTTGACAGCATTCGTGGTGAAAGAGGAAAGGGGATTTGTTGATGGAAATCAAAAAGTGTTTGCGTTCCATCTACTGACATGTTGAGACAGAACCACATCGTGAACAGAGATGGCTACACACACTGATTTATTTTTGACAGCGAGATTAGTGGAGAGGGACTATTTCTACTGACAAATCGTAGCTCCTTCGCCGAAGAATAAGAACAGCAGGTCAGAGGGTTTCACGGCAGCTTGTCAAGCGGAGAGGGCGCTCGGTGGATTGATTGGCATAGTAAGCAACATTCTGCGCTGAGCCGAGTGGGGGCCGCTAGAATAGCGCTCGCATACCGTATGCCGCCTGCGGGCCGTACGTTGTGCTGCACCTCTGGCATAAACGCTCTCTTTCGTCTAAAAAATTTTTCTTTTTTTGTGTCATTGCATGAAGTTGTTGTATTCCTCTACAATACGTAGTTATAGCATGAAGGTTACTTTTTTTTTCTATAGATTCTATAATACTTCGTTTCTCTCCAAAAAGCCCACAAAATGAATTTTGGGCCTGGATAAATAATTTTAGGTTTTGATTTTAGTAAACGTGTATCGGTTAGTGGGTCCAAAAATATAAAAAAAAAATCAAAAGCCCGTTTTTCGGCACGAACATCCGAAATTATAGCAGACTATTTTCTACCTCATTTCCTTCACAAGTTCTCTGACTTTTCACTGTCACAAGACAGGGGTCAGCAGACATATCACGTTTGTTGACCCCCTGTCACGCGTCAGACACGAGCACTTTGTCACTCGACGAATGCACTTGTCAAAAATCAATTCGTAGACAAATACTCGGTTTCGTTTTCGGGATCAATCAGCTCCTTGACGATGCTTATCACCACTTGTGAATCACAAGTTCCATCGTGAGGTTAAAAAGCATGCTGGAGCAAGGAGTCATAGTATTACTGTGAAATGAAAACTTCGGGGTAACTCAGGAACTGGAAGAGCTTTTCTCAATGCACGGACAGACAACTGGAGAAGAGATAAGTAAAGAGGTCAAAGACCTCGTCGAGAAGCTCAAGCTACTGTGTAAACAAAAATCTCTGATGTCTGCACCGCTGTAGCCCCAGCTATCACTGTGAAAAAAATGGAGCCGTTTTTTTAGGAAAAACTTATAGCGGCGATGGAACTGAAGCAATATCACTGCGTACTGTACCAAAAAGAGCTTTGTGCCAAAGTAATGAAGTTCGAACATGTGATGAGAGTCGTGACGTCAGTCGTCAGCTTCATACGCGCTCGGTGATTGAAGCAGATAAAGTTTGAAGAGTACCTGAAAAAAATGAAGGACAAGCGAATGGACATCCCGTACCACATCGAGGTTCGCTGGCTGAGCCGCGGGAATGTTCTGAGTTGTTTCGTCGCTCTCAAGGACGACACCGTCGCTTTCTTGTGCGAAGAAGGCAAACAAATACCAGAGCTAGAAGATGAGCCGTGGTGACGAGATTTAGCGTTCCCCACAGACATTTCAAGCCACCTAAATGTGCTCAACACAGCTCTCCAAGGAAAGGACAACCGCATTTCGGACATGGAAAGAATAATCTTCGCTTTCCAAGGAAAGTCGCGGCTGTTCACATCGGAGCGTCAAACTGGAAATTCAGCACACATCATAACCTGTGGGAAACATTTCCAAAAGGAGAAAACTAGAAGTCAGTGACTCCGACGCACGGGCCACACGTTAAGAAATTTCTTTACAAGTTCCAGCAGTCATTCAAGGCGCTTGAGGTCAAGAAAGCGAACGACGACCTGTTCCGCGTTCCTTTATCTGCGTCCCCGTACGACTCCGACCCGTATACGATGCAACTGGAGCTCATCGACCTCCAGTGTTCACCAGTGCTGGACACTATGCATCGCGAATCTCGGCTGCCTGAGTTCAACAGGAAACCTGGAAAAGAACAAGTACGGAAACCTGGTAGACCACGCCTTGAAACTGACGTCCCTTTTCGGGAGCACGTATGTTTGTGAGCCAATCTCACCGATGACTTTGAACAAGAACCGCCTTCGATCTGTCATCACGGACATGACATTGCGAGATCTGCTAAAGACGACAACGAGTGCGATGACATCTGATATCCGAAGCCTGACCGCAGCCAAAATGTGCGACATGTCAGACTAGGTTCGTTTATGCGTTTATTTTTTTAAGAATACATTGCGCACTCGAAGCATCCCCAATTGCATCAATTTCACACACAGCACTTGGCGTATTTAGCCACGCAGAAAGGATATGCCAATGACGATGCATATAACATAATTACTTCCTAAAATAATGAGGTAACTGATCGACGAAAAAGGGTATCGTTACCGCGCTCGTTGTAGGTTCGCTATCACCGGCTCTACGTGCTGGCTCTGTCAATCACGCATAGAAAAAGAGCAGCATCGTGGCGTATTCATTACCAGTGATTGATTTACTAGGGGATAGTAAACACAAAGAGCAGTGACGGTGCACTTTTTGCGTTACTTGATTCCCTCCATCGGATTGTAGCGCTGACTGCTGTACGATTTTGAAAGTAAAACGGATTATATGGAGAGGGCCTGTGTAGCGTCGCACTCGTAACTCCCAGCTAAATATGTTTTTGTTTCTTTGTCGTTTTTGCACCGACGTTTTGCAGCGAATCACAGTGATTTTCTGTGCAAGTAGTTCTCTGCGAGAAATTTAACGAGGAGTGTGTGCGTAAGCGCTCCTGCAAGGTACATAATGGGTTCACCACTGACTACACTGACGTAGGCACATTTAATTTTTGGACAAACCGGCTTACTTCGGAGTTAAGGTAACCACCGAACTTTTTTCTCTCTCTACTGCTGCGTAGAGAGCGTAAGATATCGGCAAAAAATGGCCGATTTACCATCAGTAACTTCGTGTACATTGTGAAATGCATATTCAAAGCTTAACTCACATTAAGAAAACAAAAAGTGCAAGTTTTTATATTTTCCAAGACGCGCCTCCACGCATTTCAAGTTTCTAGACTTGTAATGCATCCCAGGCGCGTTCTTATTTTCTTAAAGAATAGATGATCAGGATTTGTGTGGTTCTGTACTTACGTACCTTTCTTAATCAATGCACTCACCTTTGTCTTTCCTATTAATTCAAAAAAAGACTTTTTTATACGATTTTAAAGTGTCGTAACTCAGTTTCTCTTTTAACGCAGCATCGGCAATTGAGGGCACGCTCCTGCTAAACATAGAAACTCAGCAGAAATATGTTTTAGAAGTGTAACGCTAGCTGTATCTTTGTGAACACCCCTTGATTCTGATTCAATTTTAAACAAGTCTCTTCACACGTTCTTGGTGTTCTGAGGTAGCTTTGTAGCATCGGATCTTATTTTTTTAATTGTATGCTAGAGGAACTAGGCTGGTTATCTGTAAGGCTGATTTGGTCGTATTCATATTCAGATTTGTTTATTAAAATATTACATCGTAGGGCTATTTTGAAGCTCTAATCTGTACGCAAGAAACCGGTTTGAGGAAAGAGGACAGCTATTTTAAACAGAAATTTTTTAATTAGAGCGTTTCTCGTTCTAATTAAAACCAATTTCCATGATCGTAATTTTCTTCAGGCGTACTAATCATCCTAAATATTAAACAGGAATTTCGTTGTGGCAAACGACGCGCACTTGCGCCATATTTTGAGAGGTGGGTGAAATTCGAGGTTTAGAAGTTTAGGAAAACTGGGACTGATTCTGTCCCTTTTGCAAAGGATTCTTGTTTCAAATATTTTCGCGCGCTTCTTCGTTCTTGCAGTGTATCATAGTTAGGCTTGCGATAAAAAACGAAGCAATAAACGCGTCTCAGGGGTCACGAACAATTTCTCTAAGCGCATATTGCCTAGAAATAAGCTATTCAAAGCTGCCCACCATGATGCAGCACCATAAAAGGTGCAAATATTGAAATACATATGATAGCGACGATGAAGTGTAATTTATTTCCATTCACTCCAAGCTAAACAAATAAATATATTAAGATTGCAGGTTTCTAACTGCGCCGGTTATGTTTTGTCTGCCATCATGCAGGGGTTTTAGATCTTCAGTTTTAACGTTACTCTACTCGTAGACAGCTTAAGGAGAGTGTTATGTCCAAGACGCAGCTAATGGACCTCACGGTAAGGCAACAAAGAGCCAATCATCGTGGCTCGAATCTGACGCTCAGAAATGGGTCTAATTAACCTCTTTTCCCGTAAAGTGCGCAATTAAAGCGTTGCGCATGAGCGGAACTGTCCTTATACATTGTTTCAGCTTAAGTCCAGAAGCAGCCGATGTTACAAGTGCAAGCTACGGGCTTTCAGCGTCTATGCGAAGCACGCTCGCTCGTGCAGTGAAGGCACTGTTCAAGGTCACATGTTCGCGCCTGTAGAATGGGCTACGTCTGGGCTTAAGCTGAAGCGAAGTATACATTGTTTTTTCTTGGGAATGATATTTATTTCATTTATTGAAATAAGATTAATGTAAGACGATCAACTTTCATGGTTTTGGTTTAATATTGAAACGACTCCAAGTTTCCACTTTGCGCTTTACACCAACCATGACTCTTGTCCTTTGCAAGTAATGATAAGCAGCCATGGTCGACTTGCCAAAAACACCTCAGCTTAGACTGGAGAAAGAAAGCACCACCAAAGCCAGCGCACGAGCTGAGTAAGTCTCAAGCGGCGTCTCGAGACGCTTGCGCGCCCCAGCCTTTGCAGTGCTTTCTTTCACCCAGCCTCAGCTGAGACGCTGTTTTAGCAAACCTGCCCAGGATCTCAACTCGTGACATTTCCACGTGCTTCTTTTTCGTTCTTGCAAGTGACCACAATCAGTGATGCGAAATAAAATCCAGTGGGATGCTTTGTGCCACCCCGCAATATTCTTCTATGGCCGGGCTGAAGAGCGGTTTTTATTTCGGCCTTCACTCTCTTCTAGGGTTAATGGGACTTTGTTAGCCCTATAGGGGTGCGACGACACCACCATGCCCAAGACCGCCTGAGCCATCCTGGATAACTCTTCCCCGACCACTGCGATTGAACATATGTGCCATTACGTTTATTTTAAATAACTGTAGTGAGCTGAATACGTTTTGGCATTCGATATTTAAATGCTTGTCTATAGAAAATCGTTTCTTGAGGACACGAAGAGAACGAGGCGTTACGCCTAAGTACATGCAGCAGCCGGCCTCATGACCTGTAGGTCTAATTACTCTAAACACTTCTCCAAACGAAATCCCAGAGCAAAGATGACAACATGGTGAGGAGGAGGTGCCTCTCAGACAGAAATTAAGTGCTGTAGGTGGAGTAGGGTTGCAGCGACCCCTTCGAGCTGGAGCTACTGGGAGCAACAACTCACCGTGCAAAGGCGGTAAGAGATCGCGCCTGTTCACTCTAGCCCGGCAATGGTTCTTCCAACTGCTGAACGAGGCATGTGCATGCTTATTAGCACACTTGGCTTCAAACCTAAACACGCCTGGAGAAAACCGCAGAGGGAACCCTTGAGCTGCAGAACCTAGGAATTATCGACCCGAACCACGCCGCCGCCCGTTTCAATCTGGCTGAGCACTGTACCGCGGCCTGCTAAATTTTTCACCCACGTTAGAGACACCAGGCACCTCTTGGGGTAGTTTCACTTTCCACTGCCTAAACATCTTGCACAAACAGTGCCAACAACGTTAACCTTGACGTTGTTCGTTGACAATGCAGCGACATCAAGCATCCACCATGATTTTCACGAACATCAACAAACTAATCGAACTCAACGTTCGATGCCATCTTCGTTTCTCGCACGAGTGATGTGAAAATCTGTAGGAAAGAAAGATCTTGCCGTTTTACAACTTACTTTTCAAAAGATTCAAGCTTTATTCCCGTTTATATTGCCGCACGTGTCTGCAAGCATGCGCGCCCATGGCCGAATGATTATTGTCCATTTTATTGTTATTGGCACGAAGAGCTCGATGTTCGATGCATGGGAGTGGACGCGTCTTTTTGTTATTTTGGTAAATGTCGTGTTTTGGTGAATTCGAGAACATTGCTTTTTTTTTCTTATTCTAGGTGCGAACGCTCAACGCGTCGAACCTTCTACGCCCATTATTCCAGAAACCCACGCGTGTACGTAAGGAACTTCGCGCAGCGAGCCAAAGTCAGACTCGCCCCAGCGCTCGATCCCGCTCAAACGCCGCTATCAACGCCTGCGGCGCTAGTCTTTCTCTATGCTTGTTTTGGGAACAAGTTCGCCCCATTAAACGTTTAGTTTCTTGAGTTATTCGTCGCCTCATCAATTGTCACTCGTGACATTTTGGTGGGGGTGCGGTGTATCGCATTCTATGCCTGTGAAAAGTACCTCTCCAAAGACATTCCGCCCCAGTGAGGTGCTCAGCCCCTGAAGGTTACCTTTCGCAAAAGCCAACGCACGAGTAAGCCGTCGTACCAAATGTCAAACTCGCCCGGGAACCGGAAGAAAAAAATCCCGACGATGACCACACCACCAGTCGTCGTCCTGCCCGTCGCTCTGCGGACATCTACTCCCTTTCTCGGCGAGATCTACCAGAACGTCGAAGATTGGATCAACCAGTACAGTCGCATGGCCCGCCACAACGGATGGAGTGACGAACAGCACCTGTAGAACCTCTATTGTTCACTTGAAGGTACTTCAAGGCGCTGGTTCGAAAACCATGACGCTTCCTTGACTTCATGGGAGCCTTGCAAAAACGAGCTGACGCGTACGTTCACCGGTCAACACCGAAGAAAGAGGGCCGAATATCTGCTGCAATATAGGACCCAGGGCGCAAGTGAGGGCGTCGCGAGTCTCGTTGAAGACGTGTTGCTCCTGAGCCCCCACGCTGACCGTTAGGCCCCCGAGGAAAAGCAGCTGCGTATTCTGATGCGTGCCGTCAGAAACGCGATCTTCGGTGGACTCGTACTCAACCCACCGACGTCCGTTCAAGGATTCGTCAGGGAAGCCACTAACATCGAGCGCGCCCTTCTCGACTGAGCCAGCCACTACCAGAGGCTACCCGGCGTTAGTGCGGTTCCGCAGTCTCCTCGCGACCTTGGCCCACGGCATTCCGGGCATTTGTAAGCTTATTCGCGACGTCGTCCGGGAGGAAATTAAGAAGCTTCTGCAGATAGCTGAGCGCCCGTCCTCAATCTCCATAGCCGAGGTTGCTCGAGAGGAGGTTCAGCGAGCGTTCGTGTCAGATGCCCCGTCCGTCACCGTGGCCGCACTCGAAGAGCCGACGCAAACCTGCGTCGCAATGGCCCGACGACCGCCGCTAGCTGCTCAAAATTACCCCGTGTCGCCGCAACGGGACTCACCAACGCAGGCGTAATCCCGACGCCACGACGAACGACAGCAGTACGACCGCCGAGAGCAACCGGCGCCAAAGAAAACCGATGTATGCAGGACAACGGATCGACGACCCATCTGCTATCACTGTGGTGAAGCAGACCGCATTTACCGTTGATGCCCCTACCGAAAACAGTGTCTGAGCGGGTTCCACCCGAACGTTCGCCGTACCTCGGGCGTGGACGCCCGTGGTACGGCGAACGCCCTCGCGACGTCGAGAAGTTCCTCTGACGCTCGCTCTACTCAGCGCAATCTCTCCGCCGTGAATCCCGCACATCATCGCCACGACGTTCAGCATCTCCCTCGCCTTGACCCCGCAGAGAGAGCCTGCCTCCCCTGCGTCGCCGGGAAAACTAAGTGCGGCAACGCCTGGAAGTGGCGTTGCCGAAGACGAATGGCGTAAAGAGCCTCCAAAAACGCCGGAGGCCTCCCGCTTGACTGAAGACGTGCATCTCGACGACGGTCGTGCAACTGTGCCCAACAATCTAAAAGTTGTTATCGGCGGCCACGACGCATCGGCCCTCGTGGATACCGGAGCAGACTACTCAGTCTTGAGTGGGAGGCTCTCTCGCCGCCTGGGAAAAGTTACCACTCCCTGGAGTGGTCCAGAAATTCGAACCGCCGGAGGACACCTTATTACGCCCATCGGAAGGTGCACTACCCGAGTTGAGATTCACGGCGAGATGTGCCCTGTGAAATTCGTCGTTCTGCAAGACTGTGCCAGAGACGACATCTCGGCATAGACTTTCTGCGTGAATATGGCGCCGTCATCGACCTTGGAGAAAGCAACTTGACGCGGTGTACACCTGTTTCGCCTTTATAGAAACCCCCAACAGGGTCAGCTGGCGTCCGAGGCGTTGCCGACCACCTGAACCTGCCGCCGCGATCAAGTGTTTTCGTAACCGTCATGACTGATGCAGCTACCCGCGGCGAATTTGTTCTCGAAGGAATCCTTCAATTGCTCCTGGGAAGAGGAATAGGCGTCACAAGAGGAGTAGCTGAACTTCAGGATGGCCGCACTGTAGTCCTGGTGACGAACTTCCGAAACGAACGCCACACGTCACGAAAGGTGCAGCCGTGGGCGACGTCGAGGAACTCCGGAACTTCGCCAAAATCGCCGCGATTACTGACAAAAGCTTGCCACCTTAGGAAGACAGTACGTCGCCAGCGCAGCTCCACATTGACCCTAAGCTTCCGGGCCGGAAACGAGGGCAGCTGATTTACCTCCTCGCCGAATACCTCGACTGGCTTGCGATGTCGTCGAAAGTGCGCCAAACCGCCGTTGCGATGCACCGCATCTTTACCGAGGACGACGCGCGCCCTGCGCATCGATCGCCGTACAGGGTCTCCGTCAAAGAAAGTTAGGTGATCCAGGAGGAAGTTGTGGGCACCCTGGTGACTCCACAGCCCAGTTGCCCGACTGCGAGGCAAAGGTGCCAAACTTTTCCCGCGCGGCGGCGACGTCACGCCAGCCACGCGCACATCGCGTGCGCCGCCTTGATAAGGCGCATCAGAGGCGGCGCACAGGGAGTCGCTGCGTGGACTTAGGCGCTGCTGGTAACCATGTTAATCGTCTCGGCTATGTCCCATTAAATGTAGTTTCTTGTTGAAACCGTTGGCTCCGTGTTATTCCTCCGGGTGGGGTAGGCAGCAAGGCAAACCTTGCTGAGCAAACGCCGAACGCATAGCACGCGTCAACGAATTTGGCCACGGTGAACTTGGTGAGCGCGACCTCCAACGGGCCACCGCGCTCGTTCAGCAGGCGCCGGGCGGTCTTGCCACGCCAGTCCGCCCAGCAGCGCCATTCATCTCCTGACGCCCACGACGTCGTCTCGGTCATCGACATGCCGGACGAAGCTTGAGAGGGGGAGGGGGGGGGGGGAGAGTGTGGGCACCCTAGCGGCTCCACAGCCCAGTTGCCCGACTGCGAGGCAAAGGTGCCAAACTTTTCCTGTGTGGCGGCGACGTCACGCCAGCCATGCGCACGTCGCGTGCTCCGCCTTGATTAGGTTCATCAGAGGCGGCGCACAGGGAGTCGCTGCCTGGGCTGAGGCGCCGCTGGTAACCATGTTACTCGTCTCGTCCATGTCCCATTAAATGTAGTTTCTTGTTGAAACCGTTGGCTCCGCGTTATTCCTCTGGTCGGGTATGCAGCAAGGCAAACCGACCACAAAGTTAGGAGATGGTGAACGAAGACATAATTCAACCTTCAAGCAGTCCGTGGGCCTCTGCAGTCGTACTGGTTAACAAGAAGGACAAAGCGCTTTGGTTCCGCGTGTACTACAGGTAGCTTAACGCGGTGACGAAGAAAGACGTGTATCCACTCCCACGCATCGACGGCACGTTAGACCGGCTGCTCCACCCTCGATACTTTTCATTGATGGACCTGAAGAGCGGCTACACGCAGATCGAAGTCGACGAACGGGACCGAGAGAAGACAGCTTTCGTCACTCCGGATGGACAATACGAGTTCAAGGTGATGCCCTTCGGACTTTGCACGGCGCCAGCAAGTTCCCAGCGTGTCATGGACATCGTACTGGCAGGACTGAAATGGAGAGCTGTCTCGTCTACCTCGACGACGTCGTAGTGTTTTCCGGCGACTTCGACGACACTTGCGACGACTCCGAGCTGTTCACCAAACCATACGGACCGCCGGAGGCACCCCCAAGCCGTCTAAGTGTCGGTTCGCTTATGACGAACTGAATTTCCCAGGTCACGTGGTTAGTAATGAAGGCGTTCGCTCAGACCCAGAGAGAACCTGCGCCGTCGCAGCATTTCGGAAGTCGACAGACAAGAAGGCCGTGTGACGATTTCCTTGGACTATGTGCCTATACTATCGGCGCTTCTTTCGGGATTTCAAATGGATGTCCGCACAACTCACAAACCTCACGAAGGACGCCGCGAAGTGCGAATGGGCCGAAGAGGCAACAGCAGGCCTTCGACAAGCTGAAGCGACGACTCCAGACTCGAAATTTCTATAGACATTTCGATCAAGATGCGGAAACCAAAGTTCACACGGGCGCAAGTAACGCAGGACTTGGCGAGGAACGGTACTGGTTCAAATGCAAGAAGGCACCGAGCGGGTGATCGCCTACGCAAGTCGGACACTGTCCAAGGTAGAGAAAAATTCCTCCACGACTGAGAAAGAAGGCCTTTTGGTCGTCTGGGCAATCACGAAGTTTCGTCCGTACTTGTACGGGAGCCCCTGCCGCGTAGTCACGGACCACCACTCGCTCTGCTAGCTTGCGAACCTCAAGGACCCACTCGATGGAGTCCCTGACTACAAGAGTTCAACATGACTGTGGTCTAAAAGTCAGGCTGCAATCACAGCGACGCCGACTGCCTGTTTAGAGGCCCCGTCGGTACACGTTCCGGCAATAGCGACGACGGTGACGACGAGTGGTTCCTATGTGCAGTAAACACCGACGATATGGCACGACGTCAACGAGAAGATCCCGAGCTGTGCGCACTAATAGAGCGCTTGGAAAGGCGCGAGAGTACCATGCCACGTGTTTTCTCACGAGCCCTGCGGACCTTCGCCGTTCGGCAAGCAGTGCTTTACAAAGAGAACTTTGGGGACAACAACTTTTCGTGGCTGCTGGTAATTCCGACCGACCTTCGAGAGGAGATCTTTCAAGTCTGTCACAACGACCTGACGTCCGGACACCTTGGTTACAGCCGGATACTGGCCCGTAATCGGGAAAAGTACTACTGGACCAAGCTCCCAAGCGCCGTCCACCTATACACACGATCATGCCACGAGTGCCAGTGACGCAAGAAACCTTCGTCGAGGCCGTCCGGTCCCCTGCAGCCAATTCCTCAGCCAACTGCACCCTTTAGCAGTTCGGAATGGACTTATACTTAGCCCTTTTCCGCCGTCAACGTCGGGAAACCGCTGGAGAATCGTCACCAAAGTATATTTCACGAGGTACGCCGAAACGAAAACCCTTCCCCCAGGGACTGCTGTGGAAGTCACCAAGTTTTTCATCGAGTCCATCGTCCTCCGGCACGGTGCTTCCGAAGTTCTGATCTGAGACCATGGATTATCGTTCATGGCCCAGCTGACGCAAAAAAAAAAATTTTTCGTCTCAGCCATACCAGCCATCGTCGCACCACGGCGTA
Source organism: Ixodes scapularis (assembly GCF_016920785.2). NCBI lineage: Eukaryota > Metazoa > Arthropoda > Arachnida > Ixodida > Ixodidae > Ixodes > Ixodes scapularis. The sequence continues at coordinate 120,833,895 of NW_024609879.1, read as the reverse complement.
CCACACGCAGACCAACGGGCTAACGGAGAGACTCTGCAAGACTATCGCCGACATGATCTCGATGTACGTTGACGGGAAGCAGAAGACATGGGACGAGGTGTTGCCGTACGTCACATTTTACTACAACACGGCCGTGCAAGAGAACACCGGCGTGACACCCTTTCAACCGTTTCATGGTCGCAAAGTTCCGACATTGCTGGACGCGATGTTACCGCACGAACCGGCTGTCAACGGAAGCGGCGACGTCCAGGTGGTTGCCCAACAGGCAGAAGAAATCCGTCAGCTCATTAGACTCCCGATTTCCCAGTGCCGACACGCCCAACAACGTGTCGGCACTGGCCGCTAAAACCTTCGTTGTCGGGACGTCCACCTCCAACCCGGAGACAGGTGGTGAGTGTGGATACCGATTCACCGCCGTGGTCTCAGGGAGATACTCCTAAAACAGTATTTCGGACCCCATAAGGTACTTCTTCGACTTGGAGATCTGAACTACAAGGTAATGCCCGACGGAACTAGAACATCATCACGCCGCCTGCCACGACCTGAAGTTGTCTACGTCGTGTGCCTGAAGCCGTACTACGCTCGCTAGTACTGGGTTTTACCAGCCTACGTATTTTCCCATTCTTTTGTTTGTCTTGCTCGGTTTTGTTTTCTTGCACGTTGCATGGAGACGATACCCTTTTTAAAGGGGGGAGTAATGTCACCCGCGTTTGCAGGCAAGCAAGCCCGCAGCTGAATGGTTATGGTCCTTGGCTCCTGCGAAAAGGGCTCGAGGTTCGATGCCTGGGAGCGGACGCGTCTTTTTGTTAAATCGTTAAATGTCGATGTTCCAGGGAATTCGAGAACATTTTTGTTTATTCTAGGTCCGAATGTTCCACGCGTCGAACCTTTTACGCGGATCATTCCAGAAGCCCACGCGTGTACATAACGGGCTTCGCGTGGCAAGCCAAAGTCAGTCTCGCCCCAGCGCTCGATCCTGCTGTCACGCCACTATCGACGCGTGCGACGCTAGTCTTTCTCTATAGTTTTGGGCACAAGTTCGCCTGAATAAACGTTTAGTTTCTTCAGTTATTCGTCTCCTCATCAATTGTCATTCGTGACCAATGTACACAAAATACTATATTTTATTTTAATTTCAAAATAGATTACTATAATACCTTGGTAAAAGAAGCAAACATATACAGGAAATTTTCATTTGTACAAATAATATCCAAATTGTACTAAATAAAATAGCTTCATTTGATCTTTCCGGTAATATCAAGGTAATTAAAATATCTTAGAGTCCTCAAGTTAGAACGTGCCAAAGTTTGCCGAAAATCATATATGTGAGGTCGTCAGACATTTTATTTTATTATTTGAAAATACAAGTTTTTTTTCATATCATTCAGCATTATGAGATCCATTTTCAAAGTATCAGAGAAGGGTCTTAGGGCATTACTTGAGACGTGACAAAATAGCGAGCGGTAAAACTTGTGATCCCCGACAGGCCAAAGGAATGATAATTCTGGCCTCGGCCGCTTCAATAATAAATAACAAGAAAACAAAACAAAAAATCCGCCAAACGCACCCTTTGCTTCATTTTTGTTTTCATTTCAAGAATAGATCTAAGAATTATATAACTTTGTAAAAATTTGGGTATTGATCCAAAATTGTGCATCAATTGAGATGAAAACATCCAGTTCCTTTTTAAACTTTGATTGCAAAATGGTATGCATGCGCAAAGGCGTAACGAAGTATCGGCTATGGTTAACAGAGGAGAACGATCTACTCAATCTACCTAAGTGTGCACCTCAAAGAGTACAGCTGTTCGTAGACGTAGCTTTTATCTAGGCACTGTAATCTATCCAATATATCCAGCTCGTTCCTGGGAAACAGTATTTTTAGACAAAACCTCAAAAACCAAAAAAAAAAACGAAAAAAAAAACACAAAAAAAACGAAGGCGACACAACATTTAGAGTCCTTCGTTTTATTCTCCTGTCTCGTGGTCTTGTCTTAAACTATGTTCAACCATCCTCAGTTAGTTTGAGCCCTAACTTTTTGTTTATTGAAGAAGTATTCTGTAACATTCAGCCGCTTTCCACATGGTATCGTATTGATCAGATAAGTCAATTGCCAAGCGTCGCTACCTCTCTAGCAGACATCCTTGTAAACCTCTGTTTCAAAAGAGAGAACCCGCTAAAAGTTAGTGCCGATATTTTTTTCTTTTATTCACAAAACATGAACGAGTGAAGCCGCAAGATGTTTTTCTCACTTCGTGATGCCTTGCTCAAAAGCATGTAGAAATTACTGCACCGCGGATCAGAGGCCCATATCAGAGAGTAAAAGCCATTCAGCTTGGTATCCTCCGATAGATGAGCTGGCCGGGCTAGCTTGTTTTCCTTAGCAGCAGAGCAAACTAGGCAGCATTGGCACTACGTGACGTGGTAGAGAGCACGCGGTGAACGCGCAACGTGCACAGGGGGCTAGCTGGAACAAGGGTGCGGCGAGTCACACCACAGTTTCTCAGCCACACGGATCGGTGTCGCCATCTAGGGGTCAACATCTAAGCGTTTTTAAGATGGCCGCCGTGGAACTCTCTACGCGTAACTCTCGTCATTGTTAAGGTTTTTAAAAAACGTTCTTGCGCTCAATTATTAAGGAGACATTTGGCAGAAGCGCGCTCGAACGATGCGCTCCGTCTGGAGCTCGAAACAATGCCCTGCACTCTAAGAAAAAATGGAGTAAAAAAGCCAGCAACGGCGCGTCTTCCTCCCTTCTACTGACGCGCCCACAGGCGGACACGAGAAACAGGGAGGAACGAAAGGTTTTTCTCCTTTTCCAGGCAGATGGGAGAAAGCTTTTGCCCTCCCGACTCATCTTCTTTCGGTTTCGTTTGTCGAGCAGGTCGCGCACGTTGTTTAATAAATAGCTGTCGAGTTGATTGAGCTTCAGCGGCAGCAAAGGCCGCTTGTAATTCCGTCTTCTAGTGTAAACGTGCAGAACATTTCGGTTGCATTGACGTTTTTATCACTAATTTTATCAAACGAGCAAACAAAGCCGCTAGAAACAGCGAAGTTCCGGAGCAGTGCCAGCAGCGCCACGTACACTGGGTAGGATGTCCGTCTCTGGCAGGGGGGTAAAGGTGGGTGAGGAGAAGTGGCAAATCCCGTGCGCCGACATCCTGGGTCCCGAGTGAAAGATCGCGAAAGAGAGCGACCGAACACGGGAGAAAGAAACCAATGTTGCCAGCTGAAGGACAACAGTCGCAATGGTAATCGCGAAGAGTGAAAACTCTCAGCAATATAAATAGTGATAATTTAGCATTGTAAACTAAATTTTGAGCTATTCTAACGCTTATAAAAAGCGGTATATTTATTACGCTGCATTAACTTCTCTTCTGTCGAAATCTCTGAAATCTGGTGGTTGCGCGGTTTTGTATTTCTGGGGCGCGGCCATCCGCGAAGCCTACGGCGAAGCCGGTGATCTCGGCTATCTGGTTTAGTTTAGTGTTGACGGAAGGCCGCACATCTGCGCGCTATGCAAAAAGAAAGCTTCGAAAGGAACGCGAATATCTTTCTACCGGTAAGTTCATGGATTGTTGAAGTTCATGAAACAGCTCTGTTGATATAATTATATTTGTGAAGTCGAAGGCAGTTGGAACCATGAATGGGACCCCGAGGGTCTGCCTGCATCAAGGAGGTTATAAGTACTAGGAGGGGGCACGTTGCAATATTGGTGAAGCCTAGTCATAAAAAGTTTAAACGATGTTGTGGCCAACGTGACCGTACATCTCTCTGGCGGTTGGTGCGCGTGACATGTCACGTGTAAGATGGATGGTTGATTGTGGAAGGACTCCTTGCAGGCTTGCGCGCGCTCCTTCCTGTAGGTTTCATCAGATCGAAGGCTAGACTGTGGTGTATTCTGTGTATTCTAGTACCCCACAGCAAGACGAAGGCTAGCTACGGTCACGTGATGTGGTCACGTTGGCATGGTAACTGAGGAGGGTAAGGAGGAAAATGAGAAAGAGCCGAGGCGTCAAGGGAGCATGGCTTGTGGAGGCTACGCGGCCGACGTCATGCCCTCTCCTACCCTTCTATCCTCCTCGGCCTGCATGCTCCGCCGCTTGCGGCAGCCAGAATGCATGGGAAAATGGCGGACCTTTTCCTCTAGAGTTAGTATGTATGATCACTATGGTCTCCGGATTGCGGGACTTACGCGGCACGGAACTACAGTAGCGAAACCACGCGGAACTGTGTTGACGTCGACGTTATGGAAACCGCAGGAACTGCGGCCAAGACAGGCAGGTTTTGCTGCCGGCTGCCTAGGTGACTTCCGTGCTGAGTTCGGTTCTGTTTTCCGATGCCGAGTGCAACCGGCGTTCAACGTGGTTCTGTATTTGTGCGTGTCAGCAACATAGCTGCAACATCGTGATGGCAGTGTTGTGGGTTGTGAACAGAAGACTGGAATTATCGCCGATGTGACCGTGTGTTCGCGTGTCAGTGGTGTAACAAGATGAGATGGCGTAAATTTTCGGGCATTGATGCCGCTGGTCGGGCCGTGATCGGCGCGGGTGGGGTGCCGTAGGTTGACATTTCGCTTTACATTAAAAAGTTTAATACCACTCGAGGGGTTACGTGCAATCCATCAACGTGCGGATAGTCATGTTGGAACGCTGGTCTGAACAGTATAAGCTCCTATTGTACAGTGGCCAATGTGACTCTCGGTTGTCTCGTCCCCGAGAGCGATTGCGCTCTGGGGCAAGGACAACAGTCGTGACGGAAAGTACGTATATTTATAGTGTGGAATTTTAGCATTAAAAAAATAATAGTAGGTAAAATAGAGAAAAAAAGCTACTTTTTATTTTGCTGTTTAAATATAATACGGTTCCTGGAGAAACTGCCCTTCAAGTGGCACGCTGGGATGAGCGCTAGAAGTTTTCAGGCTCGCCACGGCGTAGCTCCGTACCTGCCGCAAGTCGCGGCTTTGACTGCATTCAAGTTTATCGAAAGCGATTTCTTAGCCCGTGAAGCATCAATTCCAACTGAGTGAATATCCGCTCTACAGAGATTAATTCAAGACGGCAATTGCAGCTTTGCGCGAACAGCACAAATAGAAAAACAAACACAACAATAGAAATACAGGCTACGACGTGCCGTGCGGGGAAACAAACTTATGGCTTCGAACCGCATTGGAGCGGCTTGATTTATTGGCTTTCGAATAATTACGGCATGACCGAGCGTTTGCTTTTTGATAAGACATTCATCCCCTGAGCCATTCAAGATACTCTCAGAGGTATGACATTGCTGGAAGAAAATGAAAATGCTGGGAAATTTTTGTATTGCTTATTCAGTCACCGAAAAATTCCGTCAGTTCAAAACGACCAGTATAAAAGACGGAAACGCAGGGCACGGGTGTAGTGTTCGGGTTAGTGTGGTGTTCCGTTATATTGATATTTGCGCGTGCCGTGTACGTGCTCAATGTATGTTCACCTGATGCTGCTTATAAGCGTAATGTGTGTCTAGGAGAGCTGGCCAAATTACTCATATTTTGTAATTAAATTACATTACTAATTACTTTGCTGAAAATTGCTGAAATGTAATTACATTACAAATTACCACAGCCAGAAAGTAATTAATTACCATTACAAATTACTTTTAAAAGTAGTGACATTACTTTCGCATTTCTTTTGTATACTTTTAAATATAAAGGAGGTATTGATAACTTCCTTTTACAGATAACTTTATATACATTATTTACACAGTTCATGGCACACAGCTAGAACTCTCTGTTGCATGTTTACCGATGGACAGAGGAACACACGCGACTGATCCGTTTCCCACCCCAACCCGGACAACTATTTTTGGAGATGACTGAGGACCCTTTGCGGATTATCTCTGGGAGGGGGGAGAACAATTGTCATTGTTCGCAAAATCGCGTCGAGGCCGTTTCACCAGGGGCCTTGGTTCGACCTACTTCCCCTCCTTCATTTCCCGAGAATGTCGAGCAGAAAAGCTCGAATGGAAGGCACTTACCAGCCCTATTTCTCACAGTGGAAGATAACACAGAGAGGGTACGCAGCATGCATCAGAAAAAGTACGCGGAAACTTTCAAGAGGGGCCAGAAAACGTCGAATGCAAAACCGCAGAACATAGGTAGAGAATCGCGCTGAGAGGGTGGCAGAAAATGTCTGGCTGATAGCGGGCGCGAGAGTCGCACCAGCCGCATCAGCATCAGCAACATAGCGGCGGCCGAAGAGCGTTTTTTGGAAAGGTGTAGAGGAAAAAGAAAATGTAAAATAAAAAGAAAAGCGCTCTTGTGTATTGTGGACAAAAAATATGCCTGGTGCGAAAAAGTAATTAGGTAATTTAATTACAATTACCGTCGCTGGAGTAATTCATTACATTACTAAATTACCTACTACAAAAAGTAATGAATTACATTACTAATTACTGGAAGAAGTAATTAAATTACTGTAATTTCATTACAGTAATTACATTACTGCCAGCTCTGGTGTCTAGTAGAGGATCCCCGAGCGCAGTAGGGGCCTGAGGAAATCAAATTATTTTTTGTAGAACATGAATTGGGCGGTACCTAGCGCCACCTAGCCTAGCTACTTGCAATTACTCTGCTTGACCCCGCCATCTGGTGGCTAGCGATGTAACCTTCTTTCACGCTACGCGATAAACAGCGGCTTCGAGTTTGCTCTTTCGAGAGCGGCTTTTGGTTTCGCGGATTGAGTGTGCCCTTCTCAGTGATATGCGGTTGACGAAGGAATTGTGACTCGAGGAACACCAAAGGTAAGACGCAAAGTGCACGAAGTAACTGGGTATCGGTTGTCTCCGTTTAACATCGCAGTGCTGGCGACGAGAAGACTGAGTAACTGCTTTTGAAACGCAAGTTTCTGTATCTGTGGGGGGAATCTGGCTTCGGAAATAAACACAGTTCGCGGAAAGCTCATGTTATGCTTTTATTTGCTGCTCCTCTCGTCCCGTACAAGAGACGTAGCGTCCTCGTCGAGCCTTATTGGGCTCGATTCGCTCGATTTGGGGCCGCCATAATGAGATGCAGACAACGGAGGAACTAATTGCTTCCCTGTTTCAGGGACGAAAGTTTCTCCCTTTCTAAAGGAACATAGGTTACAAGACTGTTCCTCCCCTATGGGAGGACTATCCATACTCTTTTTTCTAAGAATGTGTCGACCTGACATTATTCAGGCTAGTGATAAGCTCAAATGTCTCCAAAGCAACGGATTGTTTCGCAAGTTATTTCGTAAGGCAGTTGGGAAGGCATCATGATGTCTAATCATAACGACCATTGTTATAGCGTTAATATCCATAACGGTTTTCTTAGGAGTTCTTAAGATTTACTAAATGTTTTGAGTTGTTTACGGCGATTTGAAAACTGTAGGTTATTATAGGTCGCATGCTAACTAGAAAACAAATATGTATGTCCTGCGTGCGCATAAAAAAAAAAGGATTTTTTTTTTGCGATGCGCAGGAACTTTTTTTTATAGTGATGTGTAAATGTTACTTTAAAAAAAAAGCGCTCAAACGAACATTTTATCATTCAAAGTAGTCTAAATAACAAGAGAAAGCAGAGTATGCAACAAAAAAGTTCCCTGAGACCAGGCACTTGTTTGGCTATTGCCACAAGTATAATTAACTCAGGAATCATATAAAAGCCTGTAAATGTAGGACACTATGTTAGGACTTGCTTTAGGTAATCAAATTGCTTATGAAAACTGTTTTCTCGTGTTGGAGTGTTTAGTATGTACTGTTATTAATTAGGACTGGACGCCGATTAAAAGTTTTAGCCCGATTAATCGACACCGTTTAATCGATTGATTAATCGATTAATCGGTTTCGTTCATTTTCATATATAATAGTTCAAGAAAGTATAATCTGAAATGTGTGCCTGTGTTGAATATCTGATAAACGGCGCAATGTACAATTTCGGATATTAAATCAAACTTGATGTGTAGTTGAGAGCAGTCCAAAGACACCCACAATCACAAACTACTTCTTCAGCCGCAGAGGCAAAGAGGTTCGTTGATATTCTTCGGCAGCAGGAAAATTTCTTGATCACATAGTATCTGCTCCGCTCAACGGACACTCGCACGGTGTCGAGGTGGCCGGGAGACGTATTAGCTTGTTTAAAGTTACAAAACGTTCCCCTACAGTTTGCTTTAGATCAAAATTTCAACTAAAGATTTCATTAATACGGGTGTACTCGGTCACATCTGCGTGGTGAATCCGTTGAATATTTACTTTCTTTTTATTCGTCAAAATTTGGTGGATTAACCGGTTAAAAAAATTATTCGCGATTGAAGCATTAATAGATTAATCGGTAGGTTAATCGATCAAATGCCCAGCGCTAGTTTGAATATTTTCAAGGATTTACCAATTTGTTTTGCTACTGTGGTTTCCGAGACCACAATGCACCCAAGAAAAAGCAACTAGCCGGCAAATTCACTCGAGATTTGAAGGTCCACTTATGCTTTAATGAGAACCGAAGTCGCTAAATGGGAAGCCAAAAGCATGTTATACAAATTCGTAAAACAGAAAAAAAAAAAAAAAAACTCATAATGAGAAATGACAGAAATACGCAGCATGTTCGGCTGGCAGCACGGAGTGCATTTAGAGCACGCCGATGTATGGTCATACTCATTGTGCTTAACTGTATGACGTTCAATTGTTCGATTCAGAAATATAATCCCTAAGTGATTAAAAAGGGCGCTCTAGAACGCACGGAAAGCTAGAAGGCAGAACTGGGTTAATCAAAAATCGTGATGTTAGCTGCCACTACTGATAACTACGCCCGGCATGCTACCTATGTAACTTCAAAAAATGTCCAAGAGAAATCTGAAATATAATCCGTGTTCTTAAGAAATTCCATCCGGGTGTAAATCTTACTTTTGATCTCACTTTCAGGCGAGCAATATAATAAAAAAACAGTCACAGTTAGAGGCGCTCACTTTTCATGTCCTTCAAACTGCATGATATCTGCAGTTTCTATAGTGAATATCAGTGTGAGAACAAAAGGGCCTGTCTTTCGAATGCCTAGCCTCAAGCACATGCTTTTTGGTCTTTGTTGTGACTTTTATGCGCCTGCGTAGTCGAAAAGACGCATTCGTGTTCTCAAAAGTAGGCAGCTCACGCTGGAGGCGCGACAACTAATGTTCAGACTGGCGTTCTCACCCTGGCCGTGACAATATTTTTTTTTCTGGTTGGCTATGCAGAATAAAAGCAAACTTAATCGTTAAGTAGGCCTCGCGAAGACTATCTAGACATTTCACTGATTTTTATTTTAAACAACTCGGCCTATGATGGCGAAATAATGAAATGTATGCGAGGCGTGCGACCCGAAAAGTGCTCGCACCGCTCTGCCGCATCAGCGGCACCAACGGCCGCGTTGGTGTTTAACCAAGTGACAGGAACCGCCCGCTCCCTGCGATTTCGCCTGCCTCATATCAACGCGTGTAAGGTAGCAAAGCCGCAGTGCCGAATTGTTGGAGTAACTGTGTCCGTAGGGCAACTCAGCCCCAGAAAAATAATATATTCTTTCAATCCAGGCCAGTAAAATAGAGAGCAGAGCTGTTTCAGGACGCATGGATAACTGTATTGGCGATATCAAAACCGCCTTGTAGGTTTATTTTGCAGCTTTAATTTAAAGACTAAGATAATAGGCTAATTCAATAACTCCAGATTCATAATCTCAGCAAATGTGTCGCTTATTCGTTCTGCTTTCATTAAATATACATCCACAAAGCACGTATTGGTCGGATGAAATTTAAGATTGCAACTATTGTATTGCAGCCTGTATACAATATTACGTATATCAAAGTTCTTTCTGAATATAAAAGTGTGTCGCACTTTTATATTCAGAAAGAACTTTGATATACGTAATATTGTATACAGGCTGCAATACAATAGTTGCAATCTTAAATTTCATCCGACCAATACGTGCTTTGTGGATGTATATTTAATGAAAGCAGGACGAATAAGCGACACATTTGCTGAGATTATGAAGCTGGAGTTATTGAATAAGCCTAAGTGTCGGAGTGTCTAATAATATTTGTAAATGTTTATATATTGTGATCAACAAGTCACAGCTTTTTATTCTTGCTGTAAATTTTATTGTTCGCTGATTTTATACTACAGGTTTCGTGGTTAATTTTTTATTTTATGGGATCATCTGAACACTAAGTTCGAGACTGGAATGTGAAGACTTATTGGCGACATCAATCTCTCAGTCCGTTTTGCTTATTTTGATCGCGTCCACACATTCTCCTAGAATGCAAGCCTGTAAGGAAATCAAAATATTGTGTTTCTTATTATATACACAGGGTTTTGTCGGATATTAATCCCGCTCAATATTCGCACTTATACAAAAATGTATTTTTAAATTTAGTTTTTTTTTTTATAATTTACGCCTTTTTTAATAATAAAATAATGCAGAGCCAGCGTTTGTTGATATATATCGTTTGCAATAAAAATATGTTTATGTAATTATACAAAAAAAACAGCAAACACGCGTACATGCCATGTAAAACAAAGAAATAATGCACATTTTATGCTAGTTCATCAATTCTTTACATTCCTGCAAGCCAATCACGCACGAAAAAAAAAAAAAAACATTGCTCGCCGAAAATTGTAAAATCTAATTACAAGGCAGAATATTAAAGTCTTCTTTCGAAATCCATGCACAAATATTATTACACTAGATAATGATTCCTCTCATATTCATATCCGCAATCTTGTTGCAGTCTTATGTAAAACGCATGGCGAATTCGGAATGTCTTCTAGAGCTTATAGTAACAAGGAGTTTGTTCAAAAGGTGTCTTTCGAAAAGTTTGGGAACTATCCTAACTAAAAGCAAAAAAAAAAAAAAAAAAAATAAATAAACCCACGAATAAACACCTTATATAGAGCAATCTTAGCCTCTACTTCATGAGCGGACAAGACAACTTGGTTGTGCGTTGGATTCGAATCTCTGCAAACCATATCTTTTTTTTTTCTTCGGTGGCCCGTGCGTCAAAGTACATGGTATAAAAATATGCTTAACCGCTCCCAGGGCAATGAACAAATGCGATCTAGTTTTAAAGCTAATTTTTACTTTTTTTTTCAGATCTATGAACGTCGTTCTACAGAATACATATATACATAGAAGCACCTGTCTGTGTTCTGTGTTCCTTCCTCGTTTGTCCTCGTCTCTTCGTGCGCGATTTTTAACTATGTTCAACATAGAAGAACGCAAAAGTATTTATTTAGAAGAGGCAGTCGCCTGTATCAATTCAGCAATATTCTGTTTGAGAGTCAATCTATTATTGCTGGCGGAACATCGAAACTCAGCATAGTAAACATATGTTTACGACGTTATAATCTCTTGCAGGGGTACTCATACTTTGTGACTTTGAGGAATCCCCACCTTCCTCAATGGTTATCTAAGAAACCTCGGTCTGCGCAATACTCACTAAAACGGCAAACAAGCATACGCACCATGAACCATAGCTATTATAGGGGCCCATAGTGTGTATTGGGCTTATAGTGAGGCATCAATGGGTGACTCAAACCTGCTAAAATAGCGGCTTAAAACACTTTACTTCAGGATTAGGACTGCTGAAAGCATTTGTGATAACGGAGAACCTATAAAAGCAATCAGAGAGCCCTGCGTTCCCAAGAACTCAGTTCAATATTATATGAACTATAGCATAATGCCCAAAATCAATAAAGGAATAAAAACACTTAGAAACAAGGACCGACAGCACAACTAACAATGAACATTTACTGATGTCTCCTTCAATGCGTACACTCCCCCTTCCAACTTTTTAAACTGAAAAAGAATATGCATGAAATATACACCCGGAAAAGAAAGAAAACTACGAAATAAAGGAATAAAAATCGAAACGTGAAAGGGAAGAAGAAAGGACTGAAAAGAAAAATTAAAACCATTGAATAAATGAGTTCCGGCTTTAGGTGGTTCAACCTGAAGTAGTTGAAGCAGGGCCTTGCCTAAACACTCCCTTAACATGGCACATCTTCGAGGTCTCCCGTGCCACAGGGAAATCTTTTCATCAAATTATGCTACATAAACGCGTTCTCATAAATTGCGAAACCCGTTTCCAGGACACCAGCATAATTTCGAAGCACAAGAACAAGCTCGGTCGAGAGATTATTCAAGTTTACTGGATAGTTTGTGACGAAAACCACATCGCTGCTCCTCCTCTGGGCTGTTCAAGGTTGAGCTCAACTGCCTCAAGCCAGAACTGAATTCGTCAATGATTTTCATTTTGTAGCGTGAGCTACACTGGCCGAGGTTGAGCAGTTTCGCGTGGCTCGCGAAGAGCCGTGCTGCGCAAGCGCGAGGAGCAGTGACGTCACACGGCGCACAGCTGGCGCGCCGGAGGCGCCGCCGCGCGTGCCTGGCCGGTCTGCGCAGTCCAGAGGAGTGACGTAGTAGCGGCGGCAGACGCACTGGCGCCGCCGCGTGCCCAGCTGTGCGCCTCCGTTTCGCAGTAGCCAAGTCTGACGCTGCACCGGAGCCGCTTGATAGCGCCTCTCATTTTGTGCGCATAAGCACAAGCTACGTATATCCTGGCATAGCCGAGCTAAGCCACCGCAATTTTTGTTTATTTTATTTTCTCACCTTTTTTCTTCAATTTTTTTTGTTATCTTCCTCTTTCTGTTAATTTGTATTTTTTACGTTTGTTTATTTTGGGGCTTTCTTCCTTTTACGGATGATTTTTTTTTAATCCTCTTCAGATTAAGAAGTTGAGAGTGAGAGTGTACTCATCGAAAGAGAGATCAGTAGATGTTCATTATTAGTTCAGAGCTTGTGCTGTATGTCCTTGTCCCTAAGTGACTTTATTCTTTCATTTATTCTTGTATTTCCACTAACCCGCTCCATTTTTCTTGTTTCTAATGGCCATAATTATAGTAAAGCTTCACTTACCTTTTTCTTTCCGCAAGGTGTACCGTCGACTACACCGAGTGTCCAATAGTTTGTGCTTCCGGTACATCTTACCCTGCAGTCTTTGACGCCGTATGTCTGCGCGGAATTTAAGCAGAATATATATACTTAGGCAATATGCAAGTTTTGAATTTTTTCTGGCGAAAACGCACGGCTAATTTATGCAACTGTTAGTCACATTTTGATTGCATTTCACGAAACGAATGCATTATGAAAGGGAGTTCAGATGTAGAGCAAAACTAACAGCGGAGAAAATTTAAGGGAAGTGACTGCCTCTTTATATATAGTTCAAAGCGTGCGCTAGTAAACAATTAAAACACACACCTCCTAGGAACCATGTTTTGTGGAAAATCGCAGCACACGGACGGAAGGGAACATGTTAAGCCGTCTAATTCGTGTGGCAACGTGACAATCCTGATTTCAGTTGAAATCTCTGGGAGGTTTGATTCTGTGTGTTAATTCCTGCCTGGGAAGGGGTGTTATAATGGCAGAATAGCTAAATTACTATATATTTTTGCTAAGACATTATTCACACGTTGCAATGCTCCCACTGTCTACAGAATGACGGATGGGGAGACGCTTCATTTCTCACAAATCTCGTTCACACGCACACAGGGTGGTTGCACCATGTGTGGATATTCGCGCGCTTTCCCGTTAATGAGACGTTGTTTCGTAGGACTGCACAATAATGTGTATACATGTGTATAATTTCCTTGAACTTCATTACATTGTGTCCGCCTACTTCGCTGTGAAATGAAGGTCCCGTCCCATTTTCTGAACTTCTGCTTTCATATGACGTCAAGTTTTCAGAATACGTGTTGGATTACATGTGCAATGAGTGTTCAAGCCATTTCACTTACCTTGTCGGCGTGCATGCCTTTCTCGTACATATACACCCTCTGGCAATAGTTGCTCATTGTTGTCATACTACCAGGAAGCTTTGACGAGCGTTTTATTGTTGTTGACGTGTATCGTTCCCTGAGGCATTGGAATTCCGGACGACTGAAAAGAAAACACGGGTTTTCCGATTAAAAAAATTGAAATCCGTTTACAACTCCCTGTAACGCTGAATCGGAGCGCAGCTCTTGAGGAGGAGGAGGGAAGGGTACTGAGGGGAGGGTATACCCCTCCTCCCTCCTCCTCACCACCTCATCTTGCTTACTACTCTTCCCTCCGAGAAGCGTCGCCGTCAACGTAACCGTGAGGTCACGTGACCCTCGTGGCCTTATGGGGTTCAGATGACCTTCCGGGGGTCATTGACTTCACGGTTACGCCGACGTCGACGCTGCTCAAGCGGGAAACAGGCGCCTAAGAGCTGCGCTCTAAAAATGCAAAGGTGGATATTTATCTACCTCTAAACATAACTAACTGAACTTGCATAAACAAAGCACAAGTTCAACTAGGCAAGAATCAAATATTCAAATGGCAATTTTTGAGTTCTTTAGAAAGCATATTTAATTATTATCACCTTCATGCTTTTGTCGGTAGAAAGGCTGACCTATCAAGTTTATTCTTGTCTTATCGCATTTCTGTTGCTGCTACCCGCCTCAGATAATGACACAGAACACTGGTTTAACAACACGTAGACATTTCCTCAATGTTATCGCCGCGCGCTGCGACCCACAAGCACCCTGCGCATAGCCTGCCCGTCCTCGTACCTTTGGACCATGTAGTATATTGGACTGTCATTTACCGCCGGTAAGTGGTAAAATCAACAATATAGCAACCTGAGTTTATAATATTGCAACACATTTTTTGAATCCGGTTTCACCTCTAATTTTGATCGTTTAGTATACGTATATGTCACGGTAAAGAACACAAGTCCACAACAATTCTCTTTATATATAATTTATACTGATATTATTCATATTTTTTAAGATCTCAAGATGGTTTATGATTTCATCGAATTTATTAGGTTCAAAAAAGTTTCCTAGGTGTCTTACATAATTCACTACAAAGTATTTAAATTATCCTGATGGGTTTTATTGAACAAACACAAGGCTGTTGTTTTCTTCGCTCATATAGGGCACTGATAAATCCAAAACAAAGTTTGCACAATAAGTTGCTAAAATGAACAGCTATCGATTACAGGTATCTAACTGCCTCATTGGCCCTGCTTCAGGCATTAATAGAGTTTGTTACTGTGAACACTGCAACTCTATGTTGCCTTATATGGCATTTTGTAGAACATAAAATGTAAAGGGGAAAACGTTTGTACTCCATATACAGGATGTTTCACGTAAGAGTGAGAGCATTAAAAAAAACGGGAACCTGGAATGAAAACACGATTCTTTAAAGATTATGTACTCCATGGCGATGGACGTAAGAAGCAAGTGTAAACTGCTCATTCGATATTTATTGAACCCAAAGAATCTCATTAACTTTGCATTAGCCGTTTGTTTTAAATAGGACGCTTCGAGTAGAGATTTGAAGCCCCTCGTTTACTGAGGCTAATGCAGTTGAGAGATCTTAAAAAAATGTATTCTACTTCGAGTTATTCGTGCCAAATCTTGGCAATCACGGCAGCGGGAATACGAAACTAACTCGGAAAAAAACCGCGCCAGGAGTGGAAACAGTTTCACTGCCGAAGAAGTGTCAGAATGTGACGTGTGGTAACTCGCAAGTTGCTTTGACACGTGACCGAAAGCCCAATTTCAAATTGGCTCGCGGCCTGGTCCAGCGAGGCTTTTGGGGATTGGACAAACGCTTATCGAAATCCAAGAGACATATGTCGGATTGGTGTAAAAGTGATAAAAGTTATCCTTTATCAGAGACGCACGCGATCACTTCCAATTATGAATCCACTCCCGGGAACAGGCCGCGAGCCGGTTTTGGATTGGGCCGAACCTTTTGTTCCCTTGTTCACAGCCACTTTCACGTCACAACATATCACACTCTGATGCCTCTTCGGCAGCGAAACTGTTTCCGTTCTTGGCTCGTCTTTCTCATTCAGTTTAGATTTTTCGCTTCAGTGATCGCCCAAATTCGCCACACATAGCTCAAAGTAAATGTTTTTTCTTTGAACTCTCTGAACTGATTTTGCCTTTGTAAGCGGCGGTTTTTGCAAACGACGGGCTTTTGTAACGCGTGATTGTTGTTGATTGAAACATGCCACCTAAAAAAGGCTAAGCGTTAATTAGTGATTATGTAATAATTACTTATGTAATGATCACTTGGCGCTTGCGTGCTTGCGTCCGTTGCCATGGACAGCGTAGCTCCGCAGGAACCGTGCCTTCATTTCGGGTTCTTTTTCTTATTTAACTACGCCACTTTTACATGGAATACCCTGCACATAACGCGTAGTAAGCAAAACCGGAAGAAAAAAAGATACGGTGTTTTTTACCTCAAAATAACGGTTAAATGCTTACTTGTAGAGGTTCCTGACTTCTCTCTGGCAGCAATAAGAGAACTTATACTGGCGCTCGTCTTGCATCTTGTAACTCATGAGGTATCCGTCATTCCATGGGCAGTCCGCGGATCCGATGTGCCCTTTCACCCAGCCATTGGCACCATCTTCGTCATGTTGACAACCCAAACTACGACAGATTCAATCACATCACAAACATCAAGTTCTGCACACTAGCGGTCGATTGCGTTGGAACAGGGTGGGAGGGGAGGGGCACGGAACAAACAACTGAGCGAAAATGTTCAAGATGAATAAGTAATTTGAAATGTACATTATCTTACCGTTTTAAAACTTTCGCTTTCAAGGTTACAATTTCAAAGCATGCGATCAGTACATCAACGAGATAAGGATGATGTACGCGTGTGTGGAGCTAAGTTTGCGATGATGATGGCACTTTTACTCATAAATACTTTTATTTCGTGAAATTCTTTAGGTCTAATTAAAAAAAATCTAAATGATTTTTAGCGAGATTTATTTTTACGTGTATAGCGCATCGAGCCTGTAGGATGTTCCACGCCTTTTTTATATATTTAAATATCTTGATATAACTTTGAATGTTGGGGTGACGGGAGTTACGATAAAACATTAAAGGGCAACTCCTTAGAAAAGAAAAACCAAAATAAGTGAGTGGTATCGCTTTAGTGACACGAAATATGAGCACATTCGAAATATTACGTCAAAGTGAAGCTGCGGACTCTACTACTAAAACCGATTTTAATGATGCGTCTAGCGGTTCTTTAGCGGGTGGAAAGCGGGTTAGCTTTTAGTCAAGGAACACTGGCACCGCACCTCTGTGATGCCGCATCGCGGTGGAGCTGCGGTTGATTGGTTGTACCGAGTACCGCAGTATCAAGATGACGTCACATCGCGGTCGTGCGGCTGATGATCAGTGTTGCCATCCCCCTAGCAGACAGTTTCGATTTGTTTGTATACGCCGGAAACCAAACTTTGTGCCGTGATAATTATAAAACTACACACAATGCCGAAAAAACGTTATACCTTGTAATCAGGGTTATAAAGTACCCAGGTGCAAGTAACTCGAAATCGGTATCTAGGTACTTTTGTTGTACCTCAGGTACAAACCTAGGGACGTTCATTTCTCGGTATCTGTATCTGTCTCTTAGGTACATTTTCCAGTAACTTATAACTAAGTTAATTTGCTTTTTACGGGTACTTTTTAATTCGCTTCGTCAAAATGGTAGAAACTATAAATTTTGAAGTATCAACACACTACCATGTGCGTGATTAACGTTGAGTTGGGTATGACCTGGGAGGCACTAACTTGATCGAACGACGTTTTTACCGATCGAAGCCCCACCCATGATGTTTCATCGAACGACACTTTAGCGAATGGCGGTGTTCAGTTGAGCGAACGGTGGATTACCGATGCCGTTTTAGCGACACCAATTTATCAAATCGCTTCGGAACACCATTTAGGAAAAATAGCTACCTGCTTCCTTTATCTCAAACCGAAATCGACTTCATTACCTGTTTGAAGCTCCTCTGACAGCTATGCAAGTGAGGGGATAACTTGAAAGATTTGCGCAGTTTCTGTTGCCTATATATTGTACTGGTGGTGGCTCTCTTCTGCCATGAATGCAACATAAAATATAATTGAAAATAAATTATAATTACAATTGTAACCCAATGTAACATGGCGTATATAATAGAGTTTCCACTCAATGAAGCGAACTAAAATTTTGTAGTTATCAAAACTAAAAAAGTTCCCCCCCCCCAAAAAAAAAAGTATTTTTCCTCTAACAAAAAAAAACAACAAAAAAAAACAAGGGAGCGCGAAGCCTTTTGCTCGTCGTCGCGAAGTTAGGTGCATATGCACTCGACTCGAGGTGTTTCTATATGAGGCCGACGTTTCCTGGGCCCGTCGACGTCAGCACCGGCTCTGCGGGCAAGAACGTCAACAAGCGAGTTTTGGCGGTTTCGGCGTGACATGATAAACAGTGGAAGCTGCGGCTTCGGTGAACCGATTGGAGCGTGGCGATAAGGCTCGCTAGGACTCAACTTCGATGTGGACATCGTATTGACACTAATAAAGCACATTTATTTAACTCGTTTTTGTGTGTATCTTTGTATAAAAAGCTTTACTTCCTATATATTCTGAAAAATTTTGGGGAAAACAAAGTATCTTCGAAGTAACTGCACCTTTACCTAGGTAGTTTTAAGCAGTGTTGGAACTAACGCGTTACTAGTGGCGGCGTTACTCGTAACGCGTCACTTTTTTGACTAACGTACTACCGTACTCGTTACAATTCCAAGTGACTAACGAGCAAAGTAATGTCGTTATTATTTTACTGTATCTCCTATCAAATTACGTTACCCGTTACTCGTTACTTTTGATTAAAAATGGTTGCATAATTGTTTTGAAAACAAAAATATTTTTATTCTTTACAACAACGCTATGTATAAACGACGTCATTTCAACTCCTTTGGAAGAGTTTCCCCAACCGGGCCCAAAAGACGCGAGATTATTGCCGCGCGGAACCACTAAGCGTCCATGGTGCAGTCTTTGTAGAGAATCTACTAAAATCACCGTCGCCATATCCTGAAGGAGCAGCCGTCTCTCTGGAAAGAGACATCCGCTCAGATGGCTACAATCTACCGCAGCTCTAAGGATTTTGCCTCAGCGTCCCTAGCTACTCTAGCTGGTCACATCTTTCTCTCCAAAAGAAATAAATTCTCGTTCTGTCTACAAAAGAAAGGATAAACTCTAAGTCTGGAAGCGTTGGCGTTCCCACGCTTTGAATTAATACAATAGGCGAGGTTATCGCAGCACTGAATGACGACTGTTTCCAGAAAGACGTCACCATCTTTTAGAATCCCTGCCGCCGTGGTACAAAGGTGCAGTCTCTCGCTGGAAAACGACTCCCGCTCACAAGGCCGCCTTTCACCAAATCCTCTAGGCATCCTCTTTCCCGTAGCGCCTCAAAGATTAGACGAACGACTCCGTGACCACCACGGACGGCACCTTCTTTGTATCGCAGTTCGTCAGACGTAAATTACGCAGTCTTCCACAATAAAACATGTCCCCAACTCCCTGGCATTCAAATACCGAATTATCTATTGCTGGATGCGGGCCCGCCTTTTCCTTCTTGCAGTTCCTGGTTGTGTGTGAAGGCTACTGTACCATTCTTCTAGAAAGACACATTCGTAGCAGTGATGGTGATGGCTTTCGTCTGCTTCGCCCTTACTTTGCTGCTGAAACGAAAGACCGAGACTAATACCTGTGCCACACGGTCTACTCGAATGCCATTTACAACGAATGACATTTGAACAATCGGCCAATTAGCGCGCGACATTCCGAGCGTGGGGCGTTCCACCCGCGACAGATCGCGAGCCGATTCGTCGATCACACGAATGTCATTCGTTGTAAATGGCATTCAAGTTGCCCGTGTGGCACGGGCATAAAACTCACTGTCCCGACACACCCTTGCTGAAGCAGATGAAGATCGACCGTATGTATCAAGTTCCCGTTTCTCAAAAACGGTTCGACGAACTTGTGGCGACGTTTGTGGTTGAGACGCTATGCAATTATATACTAACAGTCATATAGTTACAGCTGTCACATACTAACAGTGAAACACAAAGTAAGTACAAACTAACCTAAAAGTAACGTCCGTTAGTCATGGCAAGTAACGACACCGGTATTTCGTTACATTTGCAAAATGATTACGGAGCTCTGTAACGCGTTAGCTTTTTTCTAAGGCAGCGAGTAACGCTATTTCGTTACTTATTTTCGGTAACGGGTACAACACTGGTTTTAAGCGAGTACCTAGGTATGTTCCAGGTACCTTGTTGTATGAGTGATTCTAACTGTATTTTGAAGTAACTTTTACAACCCTGATTGTAATTCAGTGACACTGCCTTAGGTAAAAACAGTCGTAATCCCAATTTCAAAAATATTGACCGAAGTTTAATTTTTAAGCAAAGAAAACCATTTGTTGTGTCCTTAGCTTAGTCACAAAGGCAAAGGTAGGGTCTTGTGAAAATCTTGGATCTGTGTGAAATGTTTTACACTTCACTTTTAATTTCTAATTTGGCTGTTCAGTACACTATAATTAGAATGAAACTAACGTTGTTGCTGCCTTTGTAGATAAAACATGCCTACTAATTACAATCGATATGCCCCGTTTTCCTGAGCAGTATGTTTCTTTTGACAAAACAACCAAAACGAAACTTTTATGAGATCCACATCAAAAGGTAGAAGCCAATTGTCTTTTTTTAATTTTGGTATTTTTAGCAACGAAAGTGTGTCCCTTTTTTTGCGAGCTTTTTTAGCAACGGGGCGTTGACCAACGGGATGTTGGCTCCGGTGACTAACAGTCATAAAATAGTTTATGGAGGCGAATAAGTGTCTACGACGAAGTGCATTCAGATTCACTAGGTCAGCGCAACAAACATGAACAAATTCTAGAGCAAGACCGGCTGCCCTAAGCAGCATTGGCTCGTTTCCGTCCCATTGATCGCTCTAGCAAACATTGGGCTGTTCGCAGAGCGTCACTGATTTTCCGCTCTATGGCATCATCTCAGGATGCTTGTATATGCATCTGAGATAACTTATATTTGTATTTTTATCAAAATGACTACAACATTTTTGTTTAACGACAGCCAAAGGTTGTGAAAACTTCTTCGTTCGGTGTTTGAACTACGTGGGATACCTGTCTTGTTCTTCAGCTGGTAACGCGTATCGGGCTTCCATCCACAAACAACAATCAAGGCTGTGTCCACCAAAATGCGCAGCCAGTATTAGTATCATACGAGAACGCTCCAGGATTGTCAAATAGATAAAGAAGTTGTTCCCCATGCCAAGACCCATTATATTTTGGAAGCAATCGCTCTTAACGCGGCGCTCGCTGCAGTATGACACGGGAAAATACGAATATATTTCGCATGGTTCTTCCACATGAGGTACAACATGAAAGTGAAAATGTTGTAATCTTGCCGCAGCATTGTTTAGAAGATACTTTAGTAACCCGTTGTTCTAATTGATATTTTTTATTATTTCCATCATATTTTCATCTTAAGTTAATAAGATTTGCAAGATATTTTATTATTTTTCAATAATTTGTTTCTACTTATAGCAATATTAGCTTGTTTGTTGCAGTACAATTCATTAAGTTTTGTTGCCTAATAATCCAATGTGGTAAAGGCATTCTGACGGAAATACAGTTGAGAATATATAAATTGAATTTCTGCTCCTTTTGACAAAGGAGCCAAAAGACAAAAACATAAAGTAAGAGACACAGAACAAGAGCTTTGGCTACGTCTCTTACTTTATGGCCTTGTCTTTTGCCGGTTTTCTCAACGGGAGCGATGTACCAACTAAACTATTTCTCTTTATTGATTTTTGCTTTTTTTTGGTCAGATATTACGGCTAGCCAGAGAAAATGAAAGTATCAGTAAGTGTTATTAGAAAGGTATGCAAAACATTTCGTGGTACTATCATAACCTTCAAATTTCTTTGACAAAATATGTGCTTACTCTCAGAACTTGATTACACATAGCTTATTTTTCCACGGGTAACAATAATCAGGCTGTTGAATGTAGTTAAAAACGCATTTAACTAAAAACAGCTGCTTACTTATGCGCCAGTTCATGGGCGAAAACGTAGGCTCCATAATAGCTTGTCGGCCGGTCTTCGCACATTCCTACTCTCCACTCGGAACACGCTGTTCCTACATAAGCGTACCCTAGAAATCAATCAAACAATCGATTTATCAATCAATCAATCAATCAATCAATCAATCAGTCAATCAATGTTTTATTCAATTAGAGCGTTTTCAGGTGCATTTTTAATACATTGAAAACGCGGCTGGTATAGTTTCATAGCATTAATCCCAGCAGTAAAATCAACAAAGCTTTCAAAAGTTTGACTTCATTGCATATACTTCCAGCGTATTGTAGTTATTGAGGAAAACTAATATTTTCTTCACTGGAGGTATATTGAATCAGTGACGATATTCTTCGATGGGTAAAAAAAATGAAGCATCTGATTGCCTAAAGAAGCGGTGTTATTCATGTACAGAATAATATAATGTAATAGATATACCAAATGGTTATTGCAAACAATATGCAGGCAGCAATATTGAACTACTTGAGTTTTATTTCGTCTGAAAACTTGTGCAGAACTCGATGGAATGGACGTGTGGTTTCTTTAAAATACAAAAATAAAACAATACACATAAAGAAGACACGTAAGACTGCATAAAGGGGCACTGAAGTCGATTCTGTGATCGTCCTTTTGTGACGACAACTCAATCTAGACGCCCTAAGCATTCCAACAAACCCGAAATAGCAATCGTGCGTAGCTTGTTTCCTCGTTAAAAACGTGTTCAAAGATCGCGACACACACTTTTTGAGAAGAATTTTCTTCCGAGTGAAGTGGTCGACGAAGGGCGCATGTCATCGATTATTAACGATGGCTTCGCCCGCTGTGGGAAAGAGGAGTCTTATCCGAATGCGTACCTCTCAAACTCTCTTCGAAACTAGTTCTAAAGAAATCATTCGGAATCTGGGCATATTTTAAGGCTTTGACTGGTCCGCATTGTAGTCCGCGAGAAAAAAAGAGTCCACGTGTTTTTCTATTGCCTGAGATGAATAGGCGGTTTTGTAATACAGGACTTAATATATGTGGGAACTAACACATTTTAAACAATATAAGATCAAAAGCGATCATTTTCAAAATTGACTTCAGTGCTCCTTTAAGTGTAGGAATGCGAAAGCATTCTTACACGCAGCGCATTCGTTCAAGCAGCGCGCGACGTCTTTCTATCGCATACTGCGCTCCGGCCGTGACATGACGCTCCCACCCTGTGCAGGCGCGGCGTATCCCGCCTGTGCCACACCTTCAATGACGATGCATCTGCGTTGCTGTGCCTTTCTTTGTGTTTTGTTTTCCTGAGGCGCGTCCGCTTTGACCTTGAGCGCCCCACCGACTTCCGTGACGATGCATCTGCGTTGCTGTGCTTTTGGCCAATGGGAATTTAACTGCCATTTCGTTGCTGCAGCCGGTTACACACCACGCCGGCTTCGCTCCATGGGGCAGTTAATGCTTTATAATTAAAAAAAGAGACAATGGCTGCCGCTTTAACGTTTCCAGCTATTCTTTTGCACTGAAGAATGAATATTGTTTTAATTATTTTTTTAAACATAACAACTCATGTGTAATAAGGTAAAAACATTGTTTCATATTTTGCAAGGTCACAAATTGAATGCGGCAAAATAGCTCGATGCGGCCAAAACTCCAATGACAGTGTAACTTTACGCATGAACGAACGTATTTTTATTGAAGCTCAAAATTATAACTGAAGACTCCGAGTTACTCATCTAAAAACAGATCGCGTAAATATTCCTTGTGAAATGATACTCACCTCCAGTCCAGGATTGTAGTGTGCCATTTACCCATTCGGACATATTTTTACTGGAAAGATTAAGATATTTTGTATTTTTTTGCGCGCTCATTTTTGTCCCAAGCATCATTTGAGTGTGATGCATTATATGCAGATTTCAGGTTTCTTTTTTTTTTAAGTTTATATTTTAGTCATAAAAGTTTGTTACTCTCTCGTTACCTTAGTCCCTGACAAGGCATAACTTTTCACACGTATTCAATGTGAGAAAATGCGCTTCCTACATTTCAATAATTACGATTTTGTTTTTGTTCAGATATTTGCTGCTATATTTACTCCAGAACGAGAGGAAAACGACTTGTTTAAAAATTTTTGCGTAATGGAAAGTTTGAGAATATGTGCACAATAAAATTAAATTTTGTGGAATCGAGAAAATATTGTTTTCTCAAACATAACTGTAATAAAACAAGTTAAATACACAAGATTTAAAAAGAAAATAGGATACGGTTGGGCGTAGCTCAAGCACTTTAGCACAGCTGATTTTCAACCGCCTCGATGATGATAACGCCTAGATGATGATAACATGAAAATGATAATGTACGTAGAGTAGTGAGGTTTTTAAGCAGCGGTCTTGGGTTTTGGTAGTCGAGACAAATCAATTTTAGTATATTATTGCATATATAGCGATGGCAATGTTGCACATCCTTGAAAAAGTACATCGACAAAAATAGTACACCTTTTTAGCGTTCCGTCATCTAAAAACGTTTATAATTGACTTCGTACTTACGCTGTCACGAGGAACACAATATCGGAGGTATGATAGAATTTTTTTGATTTCATCTGAGTGTTGAAATCCTCAAGTGTTTCCTTAAACAAAATATTCCGGTACTTCTCATGTCCCGGTACATTGCGAATGTATGGCTCGTCTCCTGGCTGTTTCAGAGGCCAATATGACCAGGATAAAAATTAGCAAAATTGTGCTCATAAAGCCTAAACAATCTTAGGTTGTCTTAAAAATTATAACGCACACAAAACTTACCTTTTTGTTCATGGTTATGCCAGTGATCCTGAGCTGTACTTTTGGAAACACGAAGCTGGCATACCTAAGATTAGCCTAAAAGAGACGTAAAAAAACGGCAGAGATCTTTATATGGAAAGCTCTAGAAAGTGAAATGAAGTACTTAATGAGTGATTGTTAGCCTTCAATGAGAAGTCATTGAAACAGCCATTTCTCAAAGTGAAGAACCCATTGTTTATATTGCCAGGATTAGATATTCGGTAAAACGCCATGAAGGTGCATTAGCACTTCAAATGGTTGATGGGATAGGTATATCTTCTAATGGTCGCACCGTAAGTATTACTTGCCTGGGGCGCGTCTCCGACTGGTGTGTTCACCGAGCCTAAAAAAGAGGTCCATCGGTTTCCGCATTAAGGTGTCATAGAAGTGTTATGCTGTCGACGGCCGCGATCCTGGCGGCGTCCCAACTGCAGTGGTGGGTGTGGCAGACGCCTGTTCTGCTGCAGGTTGCTCTCCTGCTTCACAGTCCACGGAAGCTTCGGCAGCCGGAAGTTGGGACGCCGCGACGGCAGCGGCACTCATGCTCGCTAGTGCTTTTTGCCGATATTTCTACGACCAACCGCCAGGATCACAACATCGGACGGCATGACACTCCGGCTTTTGTGACGTCGTTTGTTGCCATTTCGGGAACAGTTTCGATGCATGGTGAGAATAAGACGCTGTACACACAAGTCGCAGACGCGTTCCAAGCACCGTAAGAGTGCGCCGAAAGAGGAAGGGAGAGGGAGAAAGAACAAGGAAGGAGAAAGGATGGAGAAATAGAGAGAGATAAGGAAGAAAGAGGGAGAGGGCGAAGCGGGAGAAATTGATTGGGAGAGGGAAGGCAGAGGGAAGAAGGGAAGGGCAGAGGTGGGAAAGAGTAGTGTAAGGAAGGAATTAGAAATAGGTGGAGAGGAAGAAGGGAGTGCGTGGACGGGGAGGGGAAGGAAGAGAGAAGGAGGCGGGAGGGCTGAGGAGGAAGGGATGGATGGGAAGCATATGCGGTGTCTCGTGACGTGATCACTATAGGTCACTTGACGTCAATCTTTGCTAGATTTAGCGGGAAAGTATACTGGCGTGGAAGGCACGTGATGTCAAATTCCGTGCTAAACTTAGCAGGATAATGCACGGAGGGACGGACGGATGTACAAAATTATGGGATTAGGGGTTTTACCAAGTCTGCGTTCCTTTAAATTTTTGTACGTCAAAAGTGTGGGTGTTAGTGCATCGAAAGCTCCTAGCTTCAATCAATTAATAAGGCTTCGTATTACTTTTTATCAGTTTAGTTATACTCTGAAAGGAATCCTTTGGTGTACTATCGGGGAAAAATAAAATGCGAACAGAGGAGCGCATGGCTCGCGGTACAGGCAGCGCCGCCTCGAAGTGAGCCTAGGAGCGAAAGTGCGTGGCCTACTCCGACGTGTTCACGCCCCTCCCTCTGCGCTCCCCAAGCTTCAGCAGTGCGCCTCTTGGTGCGCTGAAAGCTATCACCGCTATCTTTGCTGGCTCCGCGCGTGCGGTGCAAAGAAGCTCGCCGCACCCGCCGAGCAGGCAAAGATAGCGGTGACAGCTTTCAGCGCACTGAGAGGCGCACTGCCGAAGCTGGGTGAGCGCCAATCGAGGGGCGTGAACACATCGAAGTAGGCCACGCACCCTCGGCCCTAGGTTCACTTCCAGGCGGCGCAGCCTGTACCGCGAGCCACGCGCTCCTCTGTTCGCATTTCATTTTTCCCCGATAGTACATATACATATATACAATTTGCTTGACATCTTTATTTGGTCATAATTATCTTAGCTCCGATGCTTTCGGAAATCCGACCAGCTCGCTTTTTGTGGTATGCTTATCAGCGCGCATATTATAAAGAGAAAGCGCTATTCAGGGGAATTCGTGCACATTTATTCAATATGTATAAACAAGGTAATAGGACATAAGAAAAGGCCGGTGACTGTTTTCTTCTAAGTCCTATAATGCAGTGGTTCTGAAAAGGGGTTCCGTGGAGCCGCGGAGGGTCCGCGAAGCCATTTTAGGGGTCCGCGAAGCCCTCGCCTCAACCCTCAACCCCCCCCCCCCCCCTCAACCCCCTTCCCAGCATTTTTGTGTCTTCACCGGGTTTACTGATGCTAGCTACCGCCCCTTATAAAGCCCGCAACCGTTACCATGTAACCCTTCGTTCATCCTTTTACTTAATGATTCGCCCTTTTGTCTATAAAAGTAATGAATACCGTTTTTACATTACATTGAGTTGTCCTATTTTATAAACCTACCTCCCCCCCCTCCCCCCCCCCCCCCCCCCCCGCCTTCCCCCGCTCTCATGGGGTGCCGCATCACTTTGGCGGGTCCCCAATTGGTCCCCCACACATCCATGCTTGAGAACCACTGCTATAATGCATGAAACGCAGTATTTGAGGTACGATCGTTTAAAAGTATATAGGCGATATTAAATTATCGTTTTCTGGATTGAAGAACCTTTATTACAGCGAAGCCGTTTAAGACTAACAAGTCGGATTTCTAAAATTTTTTGTAATGTCTTCTCACGAAAAAAAAAAAAAGAAACCTTTAGCGATTGTGGCGAAAAATGCATATCAGCAGAGCCTTCGTTTCAATATAGAACAAGCACAAAACAAGAATACAAACCACCTAATTGATAATAAGGCGCTCCTGACAACAATGCGAAGCACGTAGCGCTGACCGCACACGTTTCCCGGTTGCTGCACAAGCTGACGCAGTGACGGTAGCTTGCGACGTAATGAGTAACGCCACTAGCATTTGCTATATAAAAATGTTTTGGGTGCAGTGCATTTACTTTTCTTTCGTGAATCATTGGGCATAGAGCCTTTTGCTGTTTACAAATATGAACTGCCTCGTGCGTCTCAAGCGACTAATGGTCGCTCTGTCTTATCAAGCCTCTCAAGTATGTTATGTCAGCAGTGTTTACCTGGTAACGTAAACATACACTACTATTTTTTGTCACCTGGAAATAATAATTTTCGATGTCTTTTCTCCTTTCTCTCCTCACCCTTTTCTGTAAGTTCAGCTGGTTTACACAATCCAAGTATGTACAACCAACTAGCTCAGCTCCTTCACATTGCAGGAAATAATAAATGCCATTCGTACATCAAAGTTGGAGATTTCACGAGGACCCTCGGCTGGACAATTTAGTGTCTTGGAAGGGGCAAGTTCTTTTAAAAGAACATTACAAACGGTTTTGCAAACCTCGCGCTTCTTCGTTTTCTTTTTTGGCGTTTACCTGGGTAATTGGTGGTTAAACTTTTAATCGACGGTATTATTGTGGGCGGTGTTAGGGTGCGCATTGTTCATTCTTTTTATGAACCGTAAGTTCTCTGGGATGTCAAACACTAAAGCATCGCCTTGTGGCTTTTGTCATGAAAAGGATCTAGAGTGCGGTGGACAACCGGTGCAGGTGATACCATAGCTTGGCTGACCAATCGCCTTCACAGCGTGGATTGGATCCCCTACTTTTTTATTCACGATTTCCCCTGTATAAAGAGTGTGAAATTGGGTACTTAGGTCACCTGGCATCCGGTCCCGTGACATCAATTAACTCCGTGCGACCTAAACACCACTTTAGTTTCTCCGCTAGATATAGCGGGGAATGTTTGGGATTGGGGGTTCCGTTAAAAAGCGTTTTATGCTGTAATACTTACCGCATTTGTAAGCACTGCGAAGTAACGCGTCACTTTGTACACGTCAAATTTAAAAGCACTGGCAAAGGTGCTATCCACCACAAGGTGAACTTCGGGATAGATCTCCAAGGGTATCTGGTACACTGTTGCAGAATGTGGAAAAGCAAGGGAAACATACCTTGAAACGTCATGATGCAATTAACTATCCTTATGCAATAAAGAAGACTGTCACTGGACATCAATAACTGCTTCATGATATAGTATTGAAAATGATACTAAGAATGAAGATTGACATGCATTTTCCTAGCAAAAGTATATAGTATATATATAAACATTTCTTTGTCCAATAAACGCGTATTATCAAATGAGATGACATAAAATCATACAAGGAGCTTATAAGAACATATAAAAACAATATAAGATTAAATTGTTTTAAGACGGAGGTATTTGCCTCGCAAAGTTGTATTCATGTGCTTTCACATGCGTCTGTACATTTTAAATAGTGTTGCTGTAAACACTAACTGAGAGCGCACCACACAAAAGGCTAAATAGCTGTTTGTGGCACTAAGGAAAAATAATAATAATAATATTAATAACTTTGTTTATTTAATGTGCCCAAAAACAACCACGCGGGTCTTCACATTGGCGCACACAAAACAAAAAGAAACACAGCACACGCACAGCTTAAAATGTACAAATTAGCATGACAACAAATAGGTCGCACACTTCACACAAAATATAATAGTTTCAACTTTTAACTAGATTTCCCAAGTTCCGGCGAAAAACTACGAGATCTGTGAAGATGTCCAAGCTAGACGATGCGATTGTATTAAATGAAATTTGCATACGGGACAGTGGCGAGAGTTTAGACATGAATTTAGTATAAAAGACAGTAAAATTTCTGGTAACGCGACAAGGAACATGAAAATCGACAGAATTCAAAAGTTGGTTAGCATCAGTCCAACCATTTACCACCCTGTGCAAAAAAAATCAGATCACGCTCAAATCTTCTATTTGACAAAGACTTAAGTAAAACGCTCTTAAGAAGAAATTCATAATCATAATAAAAGCGACGCTGAGAGTGTCTATCACATAAAATGCGTATCATTCTTTTTTGCACTGATTCAATACATAAAGACTGTGTACTTGTTAGAGAATTCCAAACAACAGAGGCAAATTCAAGCCGTGAACGAAATAAAGCACAAAATAAACCAATCATACAAGCAGGGCGTCTGAACTTTTTAGTTATACGAGATATGATACCAAGAGTTTTCATAGCACGGCCAACAATAAAGGAAACATGAGCATTAAATGACAACGCGCTATCAACGCACACGCCGAGATCTTGCATCACAGTCACCCGTTCGATTGGAGTTCCTCCCAGAGAGTAGGTAAAATGCATAACAGTGCGTCGTCCGCTTAAAGAAAGAACCTTAGTTTTGGTAGGATTTAGGAGTAAATTATTCGCCAAAGACCATTGCAGTATGTTGTTCACTTCGTGCTGAAGAGAATTAAAATCAAGAGGAGTAGCAACGCGCATGAAAATCTTAATATCATCCGCATAGAGTAGAAGCTCAGCTTTTTTACACATGAGGTTATGTCATTAACAAATATCTGAAACAAAAGAGGCCCAAGAATAGACCCCTGGGGGACACCTGAAGTTGAGTAAAATAGTTTAAAAGCATTATTAATATTATTATTATTATATAAGA
The DNA here is from genome assembly GCF_016920785.2 of Ixodes scapularis. Lineage (NCBI taxonomy): Eukaryota > Metazoa > Arthropoda > Arachnida > Ixodida > Ixodidae > Ixodes > Ixodes scapularis. The sequence continues at coordinate 120,803,765 of NW_024609879.1, read as the reverse complement.
GATTATGAAACCTGATAAAAAGTCTAATATAACTTGTGATATAATTTTATATTGTTCTTATATGGTTTTAAGTTTCGTGCCGGTTCTTATATGAAATTTTTTATCATATGCGTTTATGGGACAAATTCATTTTTTATACATATAAGATGCTTGACTAAGGGTGGCAGGCCTAAAAAAGGTTATACTGTCATTGTAACGAGGTCAACCTTAGTTAACTTAAAATATAATCGCCTATATCGATATTTCAAATGCGAGACATAAAACGATAATCACTGCCAAGTTGAGGGCTAAACTTACTACTGTGCGTTGTGCTTCCAGCTCTTGACTCGACGGGGGTATTTGATGTGTTTGGTGTACCTGTAAAGGAATATCAATGTATAAAAGAATAGCAAAGACAATAACCTTGTTGTTTTTTTTTGCTATCAGTTCGTTTGTTAAAAGTATCTTTAACGTTCTGGTACTTAGGTTCTGAAGTGCGAACATAACCAGCAAATGGAATACAGCCCTCAACACACACCATAAGGTTGTTGGCGACATTCATAAAAAAATGAAAGTAATGACAAGAATGTACAACTGCCGCATTTATATACCGCGTCAGTAGATTTGGGTTTGATCGCTTTGCAAGCTAATTTTTCTCTGCTGTCATGCACGGTTGGATCCAGCGGCGAACATTAGTTCTTCCCTCATCTCCTATGCTCCTCTGGTGTGAATACTGTGAATTCTGCAGTTTAATTTGACCTATCCTCACGTGCCTACCTACCAGGTGTAAATTATTGTTCACCTGAGTGAACTCATATGTAAAAAAGAGGATATGCAAAGGCCTGTATTTATTTCAACGTTTTATGAGTCTAGAAGAAGCGGCAGAGGAACGATGAAGCAGGACATTTTCTTAATGAAAATTTATGCTGTAACAAAATTAACAATATCAACGTTAATAATGCGAATTTCCTAAAACAGTAATAGGCAGATTGTGAAAAGAATTTGCACTTTCGTCGTTTTTTTATTTGTACAAAAAGCACACCAGTCTTCTGGTAGCTCTATGCCTACCTTCGCCAAATGTCATCGTGAGCAGCCTACGTAACTGTTACTTTGAAATTGTAAATAAGATACTGGTTGAAATAGAAGCACTGGCTAGGTGCAGCTAGTCGATACCCAACTTGAGGGGTTCAGCAGTATCCCTTTATTTATCCATTCACCTTGTTTATACTTATGCAATGTACGTGTCACTAAACTTACCGTAATCATTCGGTCGATCGTTTTCGTGTGCGTCGACTTCGTACAACATATGCGGTCTGAGGCCATCGCTAGTCCGGGCCATTGCCGGCAAAGGTTTAACACGAAGCCTCTCTCCAAGGATTCCTTCCTGCATGTAAATTGAATTCAAAGGCTTGATGTTTGTTTTGGTGGTACTAGATGGTGCGCTTTCACGACTCTATGAACTGATCTGATAATCGACGAAATCGAATGCGACAGAAATATCTTCCATTAAAGTTTTTTTTTCCTATTCTTTGCTTTGATGTCTAGTGGCGGCAGTCTTTGTGAAAAAAACTATAAAATATCACGCTAACACCATAACGCTTTTTCTCATTTAATCAATGAACTTGCCTGGCATAAAAGTCGTCTTTCCTACTCCTGCGTCGTCTTCTTACTGTGGCCTATATAGTGCCACCCACAGACATCATCAACATTGAAACACAATTGTGAACAGAAACTGACAGTGTCGCACACAGTTCATTAAGTAACCAGACAACGTTTATTTATTTATTAAAATACTAACCCTCATTGCAGGATTTTTGAAGAGTGGTACAAAAACACAGATGGATAACCACAATAAAGAGAAAACAGAGTTTTGCAGAGGGAACAAATATATGAAACAAATAGACTGCATGATAAACAGTATTTTCAAAACCAAGAGCACTTCCACATCATCCATGAAATGTTTTAGCGAGCTAGTGTGGACAACATGTTCGGGCAAACTGTTCCATTTCATAACTGCTGCAAAAAAACACAAAAAAAACTGAAGCAATTTATTAGAGAGATGCAAGCAGGTGGCTGAAGTTTAACAGTATTTTCAAAACCAAGAGCACTTCCACATCATCCATGAAATGTTTTAGCGAGCTAGTGTGGACAACATGTTCGGGCAAACTGTTCCATTTCATAACTGCTGCAAAAAAAAACAAAAAAAACTGAAGCAATTTATTAGAGAGATGCAAGCAGGTGGCTGAAGTTTACAGTGAAAAAGTAAAGAAAGGAATTACCTCGTTCGTAAAAACAACAACAAAGGAAAAACCTTTTTTGGGTAATCTATGCCGGTGCTTCGCAGACGATGCACGAGTAGAGAGAAATGCTGCCGACAGATGGCAGACGCCGTGTAGAGGGAGCGCCGGCCGATTCGGGTTGATAGCCGACTATCTCGCCATCGAACTCGTTTGGGCAGGCACTCACTCGACGCAGAGTCTGCCATCTGTCGGCAGCAATTCTCTCTACGTGTGCGTCCTCTGCGGATTGGCGGCGTTAATTACTCAGAACAGTTTTTTTTCCACTTCTGAGTGAGCTAAAATCATTTCTCGTTCTATTCGCTGTAAACTTCCACCATTTGCTTGCAACTCTGTATTATTTGCAGTGCGACATGTTGACAACCGGATTTTTTCGAGCCGTCTAAAATGCCTTAAAAGCGCTATTTTACAAGCTGTACACACCCTAACCATGAGAATTAGTGGAAACGTTGTGATGCTGTGGTCGCGGCCCAACATACTTTAAGTATCGAAGTGTTAGATGCTGGACAGAATAAATAGAGTTTTGTCCGTCAGAACACATACAGTTAATTATGAACGTCAATAAGCGACTTCCAGGGGCCAGGAATACGAAAACAAAGTCAGCTATCAGGGCGGACGGCTACGACGAAGTCTCTACGGCCGCATATTTGTGTTTGGTTAGCTTGATTTTATTTTTGCTGACTCACTTAAATGTAGAGCATCATACTCTATAGAAGCTATAGCAACCAGCTAGGTTTCTCTCGCAATGACATTATCTGCCAATTCTGTATGTGACAAATACGAGTCAAAACTATGGTGCCTCGAACGCGTTTCCGACTGGTGCGGTTAACTGAAATGTGAATCTTCGATTTCTGTCTAATGACGGCATATAAGTGCCATGATGTTGCCTGCTGCGGGCCTGGCGGCGGCACAGCAACAGATGTGGGTGAAGCAGACATCTGCTGTAGGTCGCTCTCCAGCTTGGCAGTCCTCAGAAGCTTCAGAAGCTAGCAGTTAAACGTCGCGACGGCAGCGCCACCGCGAAACCCGCGTTTACCCCCCCCCCCTCCCCCTCTCTTCTTTCTGATAAAACTTCTACCACCAACAGCCAGGATCGCGATGTACGACAGCGTGACTCTTTGGCTTCTTAGATGTCGTTTGTTTCCGCTTCGGTATTACGTTTGCTTCATTGGCGGTATAAGGGGTAAACGCAAAAACCAATTGTAGGCGCATTCCAGGCTATATCCTTACTTATCGGCGGCTTCGTTTGACTCCTGGCTAGATAAGCAGTAAGTGATTTTGCAGGAATGAAAAGTAATATTTGAAAGACACGTGCAGCGACTACAGAAGTTTTATCGGGTGACTTCGTCCACCGAAGGTATAGTGGCAGGTATGAACATCTTTATTTAATGCAGGACAAGGAAAGGAAAGTAGGCATTCTGTTCGTCCATGGCAGAAAATCGTCGGGCGTAGATAGTGATATATGCTGCGGGGAGATTTTTAAAATTTTAAAAGTGGGATCGTAACTACGAAACGAAATGGACAAGCGAAGCGCGCAGCACGGCTTGAGTAACTTCATATATGCCCTGCTTAAGGACCATGCAGAGGCACTCTTGCGTATACAGTTAGTATTTAGAGTTACACTAGCTGATAGTAACTATATGGTTTCGCCATTCGGTTGCTCTAGACATCGCAGAGTCACTCTATATGCCCAAGGCCTAAGCTCCCCTGATCGACTTTGTTTTGCTGAACACGGGCGAAATGTATTGAGCTGTGTTAACTACTGCCATTTCACACAAGAAGATAATTTTATTAACTTACCACTTCCACGCCATCATCGTCCGTTACTCTTACTGATGCCATGTGAGTTGAGTCGTGGTAGATGTTACGTTCAGCATCTTCGGCTTTGATCTAAAAGGTGTAAAACATATACTTTTCATTTAAGTCTAACTCACATTTTAACGAACATCTTTCCAAGAGATATGTAAATTAAAAAGTTAAGTTCTTTAATGCAGCCCCCATTATTATTTATAGTTCAGACTGCGAAATTAAAATCCTGTTAATTGTGGTACGTCCAAAGTTGACATAACACTCGTAGCCTGCACAGCGAGTACACTAAGTGAATAAATGCATCCTTCACAAGGCAGTGGCTTACACAGGAAATGAATTTAATTTCATATCTTAGGGGTAACCCCGAAGGAAAAATCCATCAATGTAACCCTGTTTGACAGTCAATGTTTTCTAGTGGACCGCTGACTGTGCCTGACTGTACGTGAAGCATTTCTGATTGGCCAACAAGTCACTCTGACCGACAGTCAAACTCCAGTCAGACTCCACTTGTCGGCTTTCTGATGGTTTCCTGGTGGCAGTCGGCCGCCGCGAAATTCCATCAAGATGTTGTGGTGGCGATTCGGATTGTACATCGATTGTCTCTGACTGTAAGTCAAAAAGCTTTGACGTGCAGACAGACATACGGTCAAAGGACGTAAAGTTCGTTCGGATACCACTATTTCGTAAAATCTATGAATACAAAAAATAATCTATGCACAAGAAAACGATTTCGGGACGTGAGCCCATAAAACCGCTGATGTTTGAGATATGACACGCAGCCGACCGACAACCTTGATCAGAAGCCCGCCGAAACGCCGAACACGCCACTTCGCTTCACCCATAGAGGCTTCGCCGAGCTTTTATGAACGATCGCTCTCGACTCGTTTTGTTTGCCCGCTTGCTCCAACCTGTCGATCCTGCCCGGGCTCTATAATGTCTTATGTTTTAGTAGAATTTCTACTCGACACGACCCAGCCTGTTGTGAGTTCCGACGATGTAAGGGACTTTAGCGGTGTAGTTGAAGACAAGGTGTGCCTGGTCTACTGGGCCGGAGTCGCGCGAACAAAAGGATCGTTCTACGACGCGAAAGTACTCTACATGGCAGGTGAGTAGAACTGAAGTACGGCGATTGATGTACGAGTGTTTTGTATAACATGCTGAAGGCTTAACTGCATTTGCAGCCGAAGCATCTCAGCTTTACTCTTATATAAATGCTGCCCTTGTTGATGCAATTCCCTTGGCAGTGGCAGTCAAATGTCATCTGATGGACCCTCAGATGACGTCTGATGGTCCATCACGTTCCATTAAGGCTGCTGACTGGCAGTCAGTGTCCCAAATTACGTATCTTGATGGAATTTTAAATAGGGACGGTGGCCGAGTGGACTAGCTCATGCCAGCTCAAAGCACGTGGGGCGAGAACTCGCGCTGCAGAACCGAGGGATATTGTGTTCAATCCTCACCCCGGCCCGTTTCTATCTGGATGAGCATCGTACCAGCGTGCGGTTCAGTATCACTACTGCGTGGTATGCGTTAAAAACCCCAGACATGCGCGTGTACTGCACTGGCTAAATTACTGATCTACAGCTATGAAACAAGTCGCCCGTTTAGGCGGATTGACTTCGGGCTCTATAAAGATACACACAACCCAATTAGAATTATCTAATTTTCTGTGTTATATCTAATCAAAGACCAATGTCAACATATTTACGGAAAAAATGCTCAATTGGCGTAGTAAAACGAACTTTGATTTGGCATAAAAATAAAAAAAAAAATAATGGCAAAGTGCAATACGATTGGGCGAATTAGTTACACAAGTCTAGCCACGTAGATGACCCTAATGCGTTGTACCATGATAATCACAAGTTGCCGCTATTCCCTAGGACTCTATGGTACCAAACGGTTCTCATGAAGCGCCCCAAGAATGTTTTTATGTACGTGATAGAGTGGTTGAACGACTATTTTATCGGCAAAGAATATGCACCATAAGAATTTTCTAGCGTTAAGTTCCCACAAGGTACTTGGCGAATTTAGCACCGTACCCTACGAATGAACGTGTGCCAGTGCCAAAGCAAGAGACTATTTCTTTGGAAGAATAAGGTCTCCAATTGACACCACGACCATTACTGTAGTGCCTCAATGAACATGCTCTGTCACATTGGGACCTTAATTTTACAGTAGAAATGTTTTTCTGTCTATTCTTCATGCTTTCGCTGGAAAGCTCACTTATTGGCTTTGCGAGCACGGTGCGAGTAATTTCACGATGATAAATGTTTTAAAGTGAGGCGTGTACCTAGTAAAGGGTTCACTACTCATACACTGAAGGAGATACATTTTGTTTGAATTTGAACTGAAGAGTGTGACCTACCGGTTAATTCAAACGCGAAATTTTACTATTTCTCAATTGGTAGAGTCGCAGATGGTGTACTCTCGGCGTTGCAGATGAGTCTTTGCCGTGTAAGAGAAGCCTCATTTGTTTCGGGAAGTAATAACTCAGTCAAATAAGCGTATAAATAAAATGTTGGTTTTACGAATGCGCGCAACTTGAAGTCAATGTTATTATTTATGTACAGGAAGCTCTACGCTAAAGAGGACAGACACTTCACTACAAGAATTCAGATTTCATTTAAGACTTCCACTGACTTGAATTTACAACGTTAATAGCACCATCAAGCATCTTGAAGATATGACATCATTTTCTGTTACAGAATTACCGAATGTATACAGAAAATGAAGTTTCCCATTAGGAGGATTGTGGCATTTAGCAGACACTTTTTTTTACAATATCTGCTTTTTCCTTGCTAGTCATAGAAATAAATGCTGTACAGAATAATAGAGCTTAACTAAGGGTTAAATAAGTTGAAAAAATAATGACACAGAGCTTCACTTTCTGTATTCTAAGCACCATCTGTCATTTTGATGCAGCTTCATTTTCTGCCTGAACAGAATCTCATACTATTTGTATTCTTTTGGGTTCTTTATGGTACAAGAACATACGCATACTCACGTAGTAATCAATAGGTTCATTTCCATCTGTCGTGCTGAAGAGGAAGTCGTCAGCGAAGACCGTACTCTTCTGCAGCTTCAACGTCAGGTCATCGTTGATTTTGAGCATCCTCTCTCCAGTTGCTGCTCTGCTTTCAAGCATCCTGGGGTACACGATCCCATGCTCTGCAATGCAAACGTTCAGATTAAGTAAAAAAAAATATATATATTAATTATGCTTGAAGTAACTTAAAAGCTGATCATGAAGCAAAAAAAGAGCAAATATATATTTTTATGCTTGAAGTAACCTAAAAGCTGATTATGAAGCACCTTTCTCGGCCAAGGAGAAAGAAAAGAACGCTACGGTCCACAATTTCAGGCTGAGTCCTGACATCTCTGGTGTAGAGGACGACCGGTTTCCCAAAGCCGACGTCTAATTACTTCCTCCAACTTTGTGGAATCGCTACCTTTTATATTCCTTACACATGCTCATTGTGCGTCACCCCAAATGTTTACGTCTTGGGCATGACGTGCAGCCGCTAAAGGGGACAGCTCAACAAAAAACACTTGTTGCAGGCTTGAGGTAACCGCATGTTCCAGCTGAACTTTCTGAAAAGTTCAGAGCTCGTTCAATGCTCGGTCCCAGTGACGTGAGATTTGACACATCAATGATAATTTCCAAGAAATTCATGACTTTTTTGTACTCAAACGTACACATAAATATCGATATATCTTTATACCAGAGTTTCACGCGTAATTAAAATCAGCAGCTAGGACAGCATAACGATGGCTAATCTTTGGAACTACACTAGCAACGTTACGTGTAAGAATTGTTTTAAAACCAAGTTAACGATGATTTAGTTACTCCAAGGAAACAACACGAATTATATGGGGCTTGTATTCAAAATAAGACGTAGTCCTCAGAATTACAAAAATAAAGAACAATATATATTTTTGTGTTTTTGACAAATGAAATTGTGCCCTAAATATCAGATTAAAGCTAATTATATTATACATATTGAAAATTATTTCGGTCATGTAAGATTGTATTTTTTCTAAATGCACTAGTCATTTCCAAAGCATAAAATTAAAAACTATCGTGCATTGCTTAAATCTGAAATCTCATGTTGCCTCCTTGTTTTTTTTATACTCCCGCTAAATAGAACTTAAGAAATACTGTTGCTTAAAACACATTCATATTTTTGTAAACTTTTACTGTTTGAATTCAGGGAGAAACATTTTTTTTAAACAAGACCATTAACGTACATTGGCAGAATAAATACCTTTTACCTCAACTCTTTCGTTCTTCATCATCACCCGAATTAATTCGCGTTTCGAAAGAAAATTCAGGGTTAACCGAATGAAACTGGCTGTGATCATTATTTTAAAAGTCCTATAATTAGCAGAATGGTGTAGATACTTGTTTTAAGTAGTGAAGAACACATTATTTTATTGGCATCGCCATGCCATACTACATCATGATGAACTGCGGAAAGTATCACCATGTGGTAACTGCAGTAGGAGACACGGCTTACACTTCCCTCACCAAATTTACTTTCTTGATGTTTAAAACAAACACTATGTGCATTATGACAGTTTCCTTCATTTAGAGCTCTAGGGTGCATGGAAATCGCAGATAGCAGTAAAAAATGCAGAGCTTGATGCTAAGAATATGTGCGTGTATTTTTGTTCAACGATGGATTTGATTTGTTGCACAGATTGAATATGGTAACAGCTCCATAACGCCTATAAATAAACTAGAAGTGTAAATTAATGGGGTCAAAGGCATGATGCTATTTGAAACAACACCCTATAAAACTACTCAGAAGGGTTTAAAAAAAGACTACACATTGATTGGTGTTTCCCGCGTTTTTTAACCCATGAAATAAAAAATAAAACTCTAGTCGACAGTGCGGTAGAGCGCCGGTCTCGAAATTTGAGGTATATATTTTAGGTTAGATTCCTGGTGGGAACGAGTATACACAAATATGCTTTCTTCTAATTATGAGTCTGTGCTGTTGTAAATTTTGTTGCGTATATTACCATGGTAACCAAACGGCCTTTGCTGACATGCCGGTTCATGTGGTATGCATGGACGGAGTGGCGCGGAAACTTAGTGGTGTAAGAAATTCCCTTCGAACAACGTTGCATCTTTAAAAACATAACCATCTTCCGCACCCTTTGCCCAGAGATATTATGAAAAGAAAGTTTTTGTATGAAGTGTAGAGATATCAATCCCCAAAGCATACTCTACTTTTGTTGTCTAATAAATATTGTTGGCATAAAGTTTAGATTTACCCTTTTAAGAACCAGTCGCTGTACTTACATTTTGTGTATTGTATACTTTATTTTAGTATAAATCTTTCTCCTTATCGCCGACACTGCTCAACTGTAATGTCACTGCTCAACTGTAACGCTTTTAATATTGCCGACACTGCTCAACATCGTAATGTCTAACCTCACATATACCTTCCAGGTTGTCCAAAATTCCGAACCTTGTGGACGCAGTTTAGGCCGACGACTTGACCATCTGGACACACTCTGGGCCGTCGGCGAGCTAGAGGTGGCTCTTCAGAGGGCTCCTGACACAATACACGCGTATTCCGAAGACGAAGGGCTCAATACGTCCCCGCACAAGACAAAGTACGTCATTGTACACGGCGGCAGACCCGCGAAGGTAAAACAATAAAGAGAAAGACAGCATTCGTGTTCATTGACCACCGACTTACCAAGCGGAAGCCGACAATCTGCATTCTATGAATAAACAATGACGAGCGCTGTCCAGCTAATACCTAGTTTAATCGCACCCTCAGGACAACCAAGCAGATACTCCATGTACTACGACGGGTGACGAGAACGCGATAGGTGCCAATTTTCTTTATTTCGTTGTCTCCAGAGCGATGTGTGGCCTCCCCTGCAACCTAATTAGTCGTACAGAAATGCAGACTCTGGAACGACATAAAGGGACACTGACTTGATATTTCTGCCTGCCCAGGTTTTCATTTGTACATAACACATGAGAGCCCAACTACACTGAACACAATTTGCGGCTCGAAATTCGGTTTATTTCCGCCGGAAAACCGCCGATTGAGAACTGGCCGTTTTGAGTCGCGCTCACTGTCATCTCCGTGGTCACGTGCCATTCTCTATGATTTAGACACAACCACCAAATGTAATAAAAGTCCTGTGTCATTGAAGGCACATACTCAATAATAAATACAAAAAATATTATACCCATTATTTCTGGCTTCTAAAATGCCGCAAATATACTGATGAAAAAATAATAATAAAGGGTTGCACAGCCACGTGATTTCCGATAATTTTCTCCTCCTCTATATTTGTACTCTCGCCCCAGTTCAGTTTCGGTTTCAGTATGGAGCAGCTGCGTTTTCTGAGTTTTTTTTTTATAAATATACGTGATGCTGTCGGACAATATGGATTGAGTAGTCTTCTGACAAAATGTACCGCCTGGCGAAAACTTGATAAAAAATAGTGGGGTGTTAATGTCCCTTTAACCAGGAAACACGAAGATTACTACCGGGTCTCTCACGCTACACCCGCCTAGACATGCTGAAAAGCTGCAGCAACCTTAATGGCTAACTTATCGAAATGCAAAAGCACTCTCAAGAAGGCCGCCTTCGTTCCACCCCGGAAGGCAGGCATACTCTAGCCAAGCTGGGTTCCCGTCGTGAACAAACTACAACTACTGCCACTGAACTCTTTCCGGCTTTGGAATACACCCTGTTAACCAAACCCAAAACGCTACCCAAACAGATAAACTCGCATCAAAGCGCTGCGTAAGTCACACGTCATGAAACACCTCATTTGGGTAAAAACCATCAGAACCAACGGTAACCATCGCATAATCTACACAGATGCGGCATGCAAACGCCACGTGTCATGCCGGCCAGCCTGTGCGCCATCACATCTTTACATATTCAAATGCAGCATTCAGAGCCTGTGCGAATGTAATTCAGACATCCACCGCCCTTAGCCAACTTCGTCTATATGTTCATCAACTTCGAACGCTGGGACAGGATTTTACAATACACTGGGTTTCCGGGCACGATGGCCCAACTGGCAATGAGAAGGCTCATCGCCTTGCGCAAGCGTATTTGTCCACCCTCCAATTTCGTGCCTCCATTCACCAACTATTCGACACAATCTATAGACATCGAGACTCACTCCCCTGTCCCAGATGCAGTAGCAGATATCACCAGAGCTACTCAATAACGCCAGGTTTACCTGTTTGCCACGGCAAACTTAGTCCTCATTCCCTCTCCCCTTCTCGATCGTTTACCCGCCGCCAGAGAGTTACATTCCGGCAATCCCAAACCGACACCTGGCTGATCCCCGCTCGTTGCAACGCTTCCGACACAATAGCAGCAGTGGTAACGGAATCAACAACAGCGCCCGAGGAACAACGGCTCCTATCCCCGGCGCGTGCGGACTGTGTCACGTTAGAGAGAATTTGGAGTACCTGCTTTGGGAATGTCAACAGCACTCCGAACAGCGGACTCCAGCCATCGGTAGAGTTGATCGAGGCATCACGCCCACCTCACTTCACATGTGGGACTGTCGGGGACCCTCCACCGCCTCAGTGGCAGCTTTGGAAGTCTGGCAGAAGCTGCTCGACTTCCTCCAGGACCCAGCAGGTCCCCCGGTCGGCACCCGGCATCAAGACTTGAAGCGTGAAAAGCATTGGGCTCAAGTCTACGCCCCGAGACACCACCATCTCCAACGCCGCCGTCCGCGAAAGGTCATCACAATAAATATTGAGGCCCATTCTTTATCCTCATACCCCATACCCCCTTTTTTTTCGACCTACCAAAGCCACAGGTATGTGACAGTGGATTAAAGCGTGCTTTCAATCATACAAGACAAACGGAACACAGATGTGGGACCTTTGGCGTTCAAGCTTTTTTTGGAAGTTTTTGCCGTTTTTTCTTGGAACCAATAGAAAAACAGAAATCTCGGAAGACATCATGTAAGTTTTCTTGTGTGAAGAGATCGCTGGAAGGATTAAAGGTGAGACTTTTTGTAAGGGCAGGTACAATTTCAAGAATTCCGGCGACACACCAACCACATTTATCACCGCATTTAAACGCGACAAGACTAATCCAGACACTCGGCTCTGATTGTGACGAAGGGCGTTGTGCTCACTTGTGATGCCATACGACGAAAGAACTCCTTGGCTGCGTTCATCGGGTAGCTCTGGAACACTAGCGATTTGCGTATATGTACTGTTTTGACCGTCAATTTTTTCAGGTATAGAAACCTTTTTAAAATCTCATAAAGGACCATGTTTTTAAATTCAAAGGTTCTCTATGCCGACTACTCATTTGAGTTTATGTTCCGACCTCTTGTACACCTTTATAGACGTACAAAATCAATGCAGTTGGATTTCAGTTCATCAGCCGCTACTAGAACGCTTGCTTATTAAGCATTTTTTCTGTTTTATCAACCTGGCACATGATAGATGCGCCGCTTTTATCGCCGTAGAATATAATTTGATCAAATAATACTAAGCTTTTTTTTTTGGAACGGAAAGGGAAGATTCCCTCGCAAAAGTGTAGGAATGGAGTCGTTCTGGAACATCCAAAGGTAGTCAAGTCGGCCTCTGTGATAGCGATCTGCCACGGCCGGACTTGGGATATCGACCAGAGTGACATTTTTGAAATAAAGGAAAGAATGAATTAACATTTATTTTAGTAAAAAAAAAAGCGCGATCATTTTAAACCGACAATATTGGTTTGAAGCTGTCGCGGACTCGGGCGTGACTTCCAATTAAAGCCTGAGATTATAATAGCGGAAGAACATCAGCTATTAACTGATACACTTTGCTTATGAATAAACGGCGAAAGCGATGCGCAGACTATGCTCTTGTTACATTCAAATAGCAGGTTGCTAATCAAGCTTTATTGTCGTGCAGTTATATGCGCCAGCGGAGCGGATGTTTCTTTTGGTGAAAGATGCTGCTATTCAAACTTAAAAAAAACATTGCTGACGTTTGTTTGAATGCTCTTTTCCCTTTTTCATCATGATCAACATTATCATCATCATCGTTTTTGTCGTCGCTGTCGTCCACTGTTTTTTCTGTGCGACTGTGAACACCTAATCGCTTGGACTATTTGGCACTGGAAAAGGATTGCACATTTAGAGATGTTTATCGCCAATCAATTACGTATATATATATAATATTGTGTGCAGGTTACGAAACTAGCTGATATTGTGAAAATAACAATGTATAACACTATATAAAAGTAAACAATCAATACTTATTACATCATCGAATATTTACGGCAAATTGTGACCCGTGAAAAGTGAATATATGGATTAGGTTAGAAAACGAATAGGTAAATATACGACTGCCCAAACGTCTAAGCTGAAAATATTAATACCAGTTGTACTGAAAGTGTTTCGAAAATGTTTTAGGCGGTCCATTGAACTGGTTAGGTTGATTTTGCTACTGATTAAGAGGCGCCAAAAGTGAAAAGTTTCTGTATCTGCTGCAAATATTATACCAATGTAATGAAACATTAAAATATAATTATGTTTGAGTCATTTCAATTTAGTGAAATTGGTCGTAGTCTGAGCACTTTGTAACATAACTTGATTCCGTTCGCACAATGGCACAATTTTCTAAGAGTAGCAAGTAATACGAAATTTACACCGTACAAGGCAAAACTAGCGGAAAAAACACGACACACAAGTCACAGGAATGGCACACTCCCAGCGCTATTTCTTCCTTGTTTCTTGTATATAGTTTGTTTGGACCGTCCTTGTTTCTTGTCTTCGTTTGTGTTTTGCTGCTTTACCTTTCAAGATGATCCACAAAAATGCCCAATTTTCAGCCTTGCTGTGCGTTCCTTGAAAAAGTAATGTTTTGCATTCTTTCAAAAAGTAATTATTTAAATAATTCAAAACGTAATTGTGCCATTTCTGCCGTAAATTAATTGCAGCGCATTCGTTCACGACACTCAGTGCCAGCTATACTTTTCAACAGCAATATAAGCAAGTGTTTAAGGGTTTTAACGAAGCCTATTTTATTTTAGTAAGCCCTCATTTCTTTTGTGTTCTTGATTACGCGGCTCCTGTAATTACGTATCATCGTTTACCTGACCTAGTGTTATTGAGACCTTTTGCTGCTACTGATGCTTCCGAAGTTGTGTCGCGCGCAGTTTGTGAAGTCTCGTTTTCAAAATTCTTTAGTCGCCTTTCGGTTAGTCACTCAGAATTTAGCTAATTACTAATTTGACATTAAATCACGCTTTCTTGTACTTTAAGCAGAATCTACCAGCACTACCAAGAAGCCAGTCTCGTAGCCAAATGTCAATAAAAACATTGAGGCCGCAATAAGTTCGTTCTAAATTTATTTTACCAGCGCCATTTGTTAAAAATAACAAACGCATAGTCCTGTAGTTTTTAAGCTTGAAAATAGAAGATTCCTGTGCAATACCTGAAACGAGAGCCTCAGACCTATGCAGAAATGTGGCCAGATCTTTTTGTGATGAGTTGCGTGACGCAGAATCTCCATTCAGAGAAAGGTTGGCACATACTGGATTGTAAAGGGCAGAAGAATGCGCAGGTACGAAAAGGCATGGCATTGTTTAAATATTAAGAAAACCCCGACCTTAATCTCTGCAGAGTCAAGAAACTTGGTGACGCCAGTCCAAAAACGTCACAGCTTAACTGCCAGGAACTTGTGTAAATCTAAAAAAAGAGGCAATAACCGCCGAATTTTTTCTTGCGGGTGCATTAAAAAGTAAATGAGTGAAGTGAATAAGGAAACCAAAGTGAATGAGGGAAGCACCGTGAAGGAGGGAGCAGCTTCGTCTGGTTTGCTTGATTGCATTCGTCATTCACCTTGCTATCCGCATTCACTTTGGCACCCTCATTCACATTGCTCATTTACTTTGATTTCCTCATTCACTTCGGTCTTTACTCTGCTACCCTCATTAACTTTGCTAATTCTTTTTGCCGATTCATTTGTTCTCCCTCATTCACTTTGTCTCCGTCATTCTTTTCAATCATTCACTTTGCTTCCCTTATTCAAGCTTCTCAATCACTTTACCTTTCTCATTCACCTTGCTTCACTCATTCACTTTGGTAATTCCTTTTTCTTGGCTCATTCACTTTGCTTTCCTCATTAACTCTGCTCATTCACTTTCTTCCTTCATTTATTTATTTTTCATTCACTTTGCTGTCCTACCAATGTTTCATTCACTTTGCTTCCCTTATTCACTTTTCTCATTCGCTTTGCTCATTTCCCTTGCTTCCCTTATTCACCGCTTCTCTTAATCCCTTTTAATCTCTCATCCACTTTGCTCATTCACTTTGCTCTCCTGATTCGCCTTGTTCATTCACTTTACTTCCCTCGTGCACTTTGCTCATCCACTTTGCTTTCTTCATTCATTCAGCTTTCTTCATTCACTTCGGTCATTCACTTTGCTTCCTTCATTCATTCAGCTTTCTTCATTCACTTCGGTCATTCACTTTGCTTGCGTCTTTAACTTTGTTCTTTCTTTTTGCCTTCCCTCATTCACTCTGCTCATTCACTTTGCTTCTCCCCTTTACTTTTCTCATTCACTTTGCTCTTTGTTTTGCTTCCCTCATTCACTTTGGCGGAAGCGGCAGACTGTTCAACTCCGCGCTAATAAAGTTCCCTCGTATTTGTGCAGCATTGTCACTGAAACCCTGGCAGGCCTTATACTCTATACATGGTTTGGACAGTCTTGTCTTGGAAACCAGCGAGCCCGGTTGCAAATGCTGCTTCGCCATCATGGGCGCATCTAAGAAGAACGAAGACAGCGACACATATATACACCAAGGCCTTAAATGCAGCGGGCGGTGCGCACCGCGCCCATTCAGAATAGGCTCTTCAACTCAACTCTGATAATCTTCTTCGGTACTAGTGGAGGACATTTGTGATTTTCGCCCTTGCCGTTGCCGCCGAGGTGTTGGTTTTCGTGAATTCTCTTGATTTGCGCGTCTATTTACATTTTCATTCTTCGAGAATTAAAGCATGATTTCTTGTCATTAATGCCAGGATGATGCGCCTGGGGAAGTTTCTTTTTTGAAGTAATATGGATGTAATAATATTTTAACCTAGCTGATTGCTCAGGAGTCCAGACATTGGTGTTAAAAAAAGGGAAGGGTAAAAGAAGTAAATAGGAAATTATTAAAATGTAAAACAACTACCTCACTCCCTGTCCTTGTTTTGCCTCACTCCCTGTCCTTGTCACACAAGGACAGGGAGTGAGGTCAAAAAGAAAACAAACAAATCAGGATATGTCCGTCATTATTTTGAAAGTGAAAAAAAAAATAACTTAACGCCTCACTGTCACTCAGGGTAACAGTTGAAAGAATTGAGCACACTGTACAGATGCTCTCTGACCTATACGGTGCCGTTCTAATGCGCCTTGAAAGTCAGAATAACGACATCAATGACCTTAAGACGCGGGTCAAGGCAATCAAAGGCGAGGAAATCGTGAAAGAAGGACAGCAGTTGAAATAAGAGCTGAATGCCCTTGAGTGGAGAAACAGATGTCTGAACTTGGAAATTCATGAGAGTTGAGATCAGGAGATGTGTATGTTTGCTGTGTGTCTAGTAAGCATTGTCGCTTGGAAACTTGGCATTGGTACAAGTATGAGAAGGTGTACATGCTACAAAGAGAAAAGGAAGAGGCTCACTTAATTCACTGGAAGATGACTTGTTTTCCCTTAGTTCTTTGCAGATGTCTTTATGGGTGCATTTTTTTGTAATGAAAGGTTTTCAACGCCAATTATTCAAATTCATTTTGCAAGCTATATTAAATCAAAGCAACCGATATCGTTTCCTTTTTTGTTTAAACGTCTGATCAGTTAAAGCAAAACATAAAAATATTTATCCGCTATCCGATTGTCTCAATTTTTCTTTCGCTCTGTCATCATGTCTTTAAGAACTTGCAATTTTGATGATTCTTGTATTTTCAGCATGCCGGGGTGTAGGCACTACCCCTTTTGTCGTAGAAAAAGATCGGTGGTGGTGGTTGTGCAATTGCTGGTACATAGAAACTACTTTTTAGTGCGAACTTGTAGAGGAATTCACTCAGGTTAGATATGATTTTGAATTCTTGTGTCTGCATTCTGGCAAATATGTCTTCGATGTTGTTTATTATCGGCCAACCGGGATTGTGCAGGGCTTTATTCATTTCTGTGATGACTTTTTGAGCTTCGCTGAGGAAAACAGGTATATGACTTTTCCTTAGGGGGATATTATCATAAATTCTCTGAAAATTCAAAACTTAAGCAGTACCTTGAGCCAGTCATTGTTGCAAGTTGTTTTGAAATTGTGGCGCCAGGTGCAACAAGGTTTACGTCAGCAAAAATACAGTGATAATGTTTTTTATTAGTAATCATTGTACATCCTCAGTAACCACTGACGTTATTGGCACTGACATCAGCAACCATCTGCCTATACATATACTGACTCCTAGATCTCAACAAAAGAAGAAGTGCGTAGAGGCGTTCCGTAGAAAAAATAACAAAGACTGCGCTCGAAAATGTTAGATCCTTAGCTTCTGTTGATCGGAATCTTATTATTCGGCAAACAGAGGACCATGGCGTACGAGAAATTTCTACAAATATTTCAAACACTGTACGATGTAAATTTTTTTTATAGCGGACAGTCAAGCAATGCAAAAAGATATGTAAGCCTTGGGGGACAAAGGACCTTTTTAATGAAGCTGGCAAGAAAAATAATTTTTTATCTGTTTCCTTGAGACCACGAAACCCGGAGATCTGGAGACTTTTAACATATATAGCTACAAACTGATTACTTCACTGAGGCGCGCAAAGCCTACTTATTGTATGAATATTTTTTGAAAGTGAAGATATCAAAAAGGGCAAACACTTTTTTAAATAATTATTAAGGTAATCCATCGAAATAGGTACCATCCGAGATTAGAGGAAATAACTTGCGACGGCAATATTTTTCGGGTTGTTTTTTGACGAATTATTTTAATCGCCACTTGGTTAGCATTGCAGACGAGATTGAGGGGCTGCAATCGTAGTCTTATTCGTGTAGTTACATTATCCTGCGATTTATGGACCCCTTTCTTTTATGCCCGACACTTGAACATAAGATATATTCTTTGTTCCGAAACATCAAACATTTTAAAAGTCGGGACGTGAATGACTTAAATATTAGGCCAATCAAATACGTTGTTGAGATAATCGCACCTGTATTCACGTACGTTTTAATGCACCGCTTTCTTTGTTGTTTTCTGGGAAAGATGCAAATTGTCAAAGTTGTAATGATATCTAAGGGCGTCGATGCAAATCTATTTAACAATTATAGACCAATTTTTTTATTGTTGGCCTCTTTGAAAGAGGTTGAAAAATATTACAGCTAAGACATCTTTTTTCCTGGAAAGACACTCGATACTTTCCAACTTTCAGCATGGCTTTAGAAAACAAAGGCCATCGGAAACCACTCATATTAAACAAATAACAAATCTTAAAATTTGCGAGTACGTCCATTTTCCGAAGACTTCTAACCTCATCGACCACACTACAGTCTTAAAAAGCAGAATACTGTGAGGTTCGCGGCACAGGACAAGCTTTTCGAATTCTATTTGCTCTAGCGTACGAAATTTGTTAGCAAAAATGTTTTTAATTCATCCACAAGTAAAATCGGGACTAGAGTACCACAGGGAAGCGTACTTGGACCACTGGTTTTGCGAGATTTATAATATTTAAGAATGTGCACCAAAGACGAAGTTTTGTTCGTATGCGGACTATAGCATTCCTTTTATTAGGTCATAAATCTTCTGAGTTTGAGAGTAAGGCAAACGAAGCCCTTGTGCGCCTTCATTTATAGTCATCAATTTATTTAGAAATAAATACAGGTAGAACAAAGTGTGTGCTATTTAGACCATGGAATCGTGAATTCACCATGCCTTTGAATATTATAATAATAGCTTTATTTACCATATAAATATGGTGGGAGCTGAGGAAAAAAGCTGTCCAAGCAGCTTGACTGGTCCTCAGCCCCCTCACAGGTACAAAGCGGTTACAAAAGCATACACAAGAAACTGTATACAGCAAAAAACAATAAAAGCACAGAGCAAACAAAAACGCCTACTAGGAAATCAGTGTAATTACATAATTACTTGATAGAAAATATCTTCTAATGTCTCACATGCTACAGGGTTCTATATCATAATTAGACCGGAGTATTTTGTTCGGAAACGTCGGCAGTGTTTTTGTAATCGTCTGTAAACCACAGTCAGTACGAGATGCTCCTATTACCCAGCAATCTGAATGACGAGTGGAATATGTTATAGGTTGTTTCTGAGAGATGCAACCGTATCAAAAAGCTGTTGAATGTTGATATTCCTGTTTATATATTTCTCACACAGTCTAAAATCATTGTACTGATATAGATTCAGAACACCCAACCCAACAAACATTTGGTTAGTATGAAAATCATATGGCCCGTTGCAAATGATTCTTAGCACTCTTTTCTGCAGTAAACAATGTTCTTATAGATTAGTTTTTGTGGTGCTACCCCAGATGAAATGAGAGTAGTTCAGGAGACATAAAAATAATGAGTTATATAAAATCAGCTTATCTCCAACAGGAAGAACATGGCAACATCTATGTAACATACTAGTCAAACTGGCAAGTTTAGAAATTATGTAGTCTACATGTTCGGTCCAAGACATGTGCTTTCAGAAAATTACCCCCAAAAATTTTAATGTGTTTACTATTTCAATTGGAGACGAGTACAAAAATGTCGCTTGTGGGATACTTAAACTTGAGGAAGAAAACGAGAAGGGACGGACAAACACAAACTTCCAACTGGCAACAAAATTTAATAACACCAAGAGTTTGCTTATATACAGGAAGGAGGGGGAGAAAAAAGGGTTGGAAAGAAGGAGCACTATGCCGTCAAGGGTGCGTCGTCGCTGTTGGTAACGTGGAGGAACAAAGCTCCGAACCAAGAAATCTTATCTCTTTCCCCGAAAGGGCAATGGAAGGGGAGCCGATGTTGTCCTTGGCTCGACACATGGCGAAGGCTTCCATTCTTATTTCTACCGCCACGTGCAGCGCTGCCACCCCTGCTCCCGGCGACGGCAACATCCAGTGTCCTCCTTCAGAAGGAAGACCACAGCGGCTGTCTCGGGCATAGAGAGGCGATCTAAGTAGCCAGCACCTTCACCGCCGGAGCTGATACATTGTTTCGCCTTCCAACAGATAGACTCCTTATCGCTGCCCTGTCATCACCCGTACCGCCACGTGCAGCGCTGCCACCCCTGCTCCCAGCGACGGCAACATCCGGTGTCCTCCTTCAAAAGGAAGACCACAGCGGCTGTCTCGGGCATACAGAGGCGATCTAAGTAGCCAGCACCTTCACCGCCGGAGCTGATACAGTGTTTCGCCTTCCAACAGGTACGTGCAAGTCGTTTTACCAACAAACGCATTGTACCAGCTACTTAGATCGCCTCCCTATTTTGTAACGCCTGTTGTTTCGAGCAGTATGCCAACGAACCAAGAGCTGGCGAAAGAAGTTCAGCTACTGAGGGATGAGCTAAAAAATCGAAATGCTGAGTTTAAAAAAGAGTTTGATGTTGCAAACAAAGAAGAATTCCGTACTTTCAGGAACGAACTGCATGAGGCTCAGAATAGTCTGGCCTTCATGAACAAAGATATCGAAGAGCTGAAAGCAAAGTGTGATAGTTTGAGTGCAGACAACACAAAACTGAAACAGAGCAATGAATTATTAGAAACAAATAACACAGACCTAACACGGCAGGTCGCTCAACTCGAGCAGTACTCACGTCTCAACAACGTTGAGATCCGTGGCCTGCCCAACAACCCGACCGAAGATCTCGGAGAGCTTCTAACGCACATTGGTAACCACATCAACTGTCCCATCACTAAAGCTGACATCGACATCGTCACCGGGTTCCCACCCCAAGTCAACCAAACGCTCACAACATAATCGCGAGATTCATCTCGAGGGATCATAAGAACGATTTCCAAAAGAAGGCACGCCGCGCTCGCATCACAAGCAAAGATTTGAACCTACAAGATTAACCGCGTCAAATCTTTTTTAATGATCACCTTTCTCCTCTAAACAAAAAACTCTTCTCTGCGGCACTGCGCCTAAAGAAAGACAAGGAATGGATGCATCTGTGGACTGACCAATGTGTTATTAAAGCCAGAAAAACTAATGGGAGCTCAGTTCACAAGATCATGTCCCAGGATGATTTGAGCGTCTTTGTCTAGCTGCTAAATCTTTCTGTGTCCCTCTTCGGTTCTCACTTTTTCTTTTCCTTATGAACGTATCCTTGCTTGAACCAGACCTATTTTCCAGACAGACATCCACTTCATCAGAGTTATCGGTACTCCATCTGAACATCAGAAGCTTACGTAGTCATTATGGCGATCTGATTTGCTTATTATCTACACTAAAACATGATTTTCACTTTATCGCCCTTTCTGAAACATGGCTCAGCAATAACACGAATAACAACTTCAATATCCCTGGCTATCAGGTAATATATGGTCATCACGAACCACAAGAAATAACGTTTCCGTCTAAATCACACGGGGGAGTTGCTCTTTACATAAAAAATACACTTACTTTCAGACTTCGAGATGACATTCATAAATCATCTAATCTTTGTGAATCACTATTTATAGAAATTCCGCCAAATCCCAAATCACCTAGTGTAGTTCCCGATAAAACAAAAAGTACACTCATTGGCGTCATTTACCGTTCACCAAATAATGCAGTTGAGCACTTCTTAGGCAGCTTAAATGAAACCCTCAAAAACATTTCTCAAATTAATTCGAATGTCATCATTATGGGCGACATAAACATTGACACATCTGCTGATTCATCCGTCACTTACAGATACCTAGATACACTAGTCGTCTACGGACTACAACAATGCATAACAACAACTACCCGCTTTAGCGACACAAAACGCAGCACTTTGGATCACATAATTACGGCTTTTCATCCAACAGACTTCACAATTGGCACTATTGCAAGCGACATAACCGACCATACACCCGTTTTCGCTGTTTCTAATACACATAAGGTGCCACAATCGATAACACAAACTACTCAAATATACGATTACAACGTAATAATAAATACATTAAACACCAAGTCATGGGAGAGCGTATACCAGGCGCCCACGGCAGACCTAAAGCTAGACAACCTTTTAGAAACACTAAAATCTTCTATTCAAATAGGTACGAAAACCAAAACCCTATCCCGCAGATCAGTCAGAAAAAGCCCCTGGTTAACATACGGACTACAGCGATCTATCAATCACAAAAACAATATGTATAAAAAACTAAAACGCAATCCATTTAATCTACGCCTTCAATCTAAATACAAATTGTATAATGTTTGTTTAAAGAAATTAGTTAACGTAGCTAAACAGCAGTATTTTTTTAGTAAACGTTCTAACGCCATTTACAATCCCAAAGAAACCTGGAAAATTATTAACTCTGCATTAAATAAGAGTACTACCGAACGAACCGTGTCAGCCTTAAGCACCGACCAAGGCATAATTACGGACAAACAATAAATTGCTAACACGCTCAATGACTACTTTTCAACTATCACTGCAAACGTACAGTATCTTTCATGCACAAATCTATCCACTGGAACACCAAATAGAGCTCGTAATGACACGACGGTTTTTCTTTACCCTGTCGATCCAGAAGTTCATAATATTATTAACACGCTAAAAAATACTTCGTCGTCGGGGTGCGACGAAATACAGACGATAATACTAAAAACATGTGGTTCCATCATTGCGTACCCTTTGGCTGATATTATCAACAAAATTTTCACAACTAGCTCTTACCCTGACTTACTCAAAATAGCAAAAGTGATTCCAATATTTAAAAAAGGAGAAAACTAAAACCAGGGAACTATCGACCAATCGCCTTACTTCCTGTCATTACAAAGATGAAAAACTTCTACTAAAGCGACTGAACCTGTTTTTCTCTGAAAATAATTTGATCACTCCGTCACAATATGGATTTCTTAAGGGAAAATCAACAGAACTCGCGTTATTAAATATGGTAGAGACAACAAAGCAAAATATTGAAATGAAGTTATTAACAATGGGAATCTTTGTAGACCTAACAAAAGCGTTTGACCTAATTAACCATGAACTTTTACTACAGAAATTAAGTGCTTACGGGGTTCGCGGTGTTGCTCTCAATCTAATCGAAAGCTATCTATCAAACAGATGCCAATTTGTCACTTTAGATGGCATTATTTCAACAACTAAACCTATTACCATCGGTGTTCCGCAAGGCTCAATATTAGGTCCCTTTCTTTTTTTAATATATATTAATGACCTGGCAGCCTATTTACAAAAAGATTGTTTTCTTTATGCCGACGATACAAATATTTTTATATCTAATGCAAGCGTGACAGAACTATACATGGAAGCTAATAACACTTTAGAAAAGCTTGCTAAATGGCTAACCCATAACAAATTAGTTCCCAATATTGCGAAAACAAACTACATAATTTTTGCCCCGAAAAACAAACTAATTTTAAACACACCTCAGCTTTCGTTTGCAAGTATTAACCTAACTCGAGTGTACCATACTAAATTTTTAGGACTAACACTTGACCATCAGTTAACATGGCACCAACACGTAAAAGACACAACTAATAAGATATATCGAAATATTCCAATTCTATATAAACTACGGCACATATTTTCCTTACGAACCCTCCAAATGCTTTATCATAGCTTCATTCATACTCACATTTCGTACGGGTTATCCATTTATGGATTGACATATAGAACAACACTAAAACCCATAGAAATCGCCCAGAACACGGCACTACGAGCAATGCTGTTTGTTAATAGGCGCGAAAGTGCTCAATTTGCGTACCGCTTCCTCAACATTTTAACAGTTAATCAATGCCCCGATTATCGTGTAGCATTATTAACATTTAAGTTCATCACCAATCAAATAACATGCTCTTCAATTAGTTTTACTCATCAAGATGTCATGTATCCTCTGCGTTCACATTCAGAAGCGTCACTGTCTGTACCATGGATACGAACTAATTATGGTGCGTTCACCTTCATTTATATTGCTACTAAAACGTGGAACTGTCTACCACCCTGCCTAACTGCCATGTCATCACTCTATATCTTTAAACAAGCCATACGTGCCCACATACTATCTGCATGATTCATCGACCATTTCTATGCCCCTCCCCCTCCCCCCCCCCCCCTCCGATTCATTCTTCTCTCCTAGGCAAACCTTTCACACAATCATACACACACAAACACACACTGATATTGTCCTTTTTTCTCGACTTTCTAGCTTTTCTTCTTTCTATTTTCACTTGGTTTAATATTTTGATTATGTAGATACCACAATTGTGTTTCGTTTTTTTATTTTTTTTTATTTTTTATATAATGGTGTTAACTTGATCGCTGACTAACCCTTTATTACCAAGGGGTCCCTTCAACAGTTTTCTTTTGAAAACTTTGGGACCCCCGTCTGAATAAGTGTAACTATCTAACATCTTGTGTACAAATAAAAACACATTTTGACTTGACTTGACTTGACTTGGATACTATTCCTATTTCTCGGGCTGAAAAAGGTCGCGTTAGTTTTTTTTTTCTTTTTTATAAGAAGATTATTTGAACTAGCCCAGGTTTCTAGACTTCTTATGGTTTTATCAGCAGCAGAACACATTTCATTGCAATTTTTAGCTGAAAAAAGAGGCTGGTCTCATCAGCGTAAATAAAAAAAAAACGTTTTCTGCTATGGCAATAATATCATTGAATCATATATTATCACGTTCATTTAAATTTGCAAAACCTGTACAGATACTTGGTATAATTTTTACTGATACACATTATTGGAGTCAACATGTGGTGCATAATCGCCAGAAAGTGTATAGGGCTATTGAAATTATATGCGAAGGTCATTGGGAATGTCCTGTGCGAGTAAAATTGCTTCTATATTATTCTCTGGTGTGCACACACTACGTGCATTGTCAACTTGTCAACTCAGAGGCCACTTCGTATTGTAACAAACATTCCATACGTCTATTCATAAGGATAAATTTTGAACTGTATAAACTTATACCAATCTTTTTCTTGCCCATTATCACTTGATATAGGTATATGTAATGGAACTAAAACAAAATCTTTGTAATGTTGTGTTTGGCGAGAAGCCCAACATCTCGACATGGCGACAGTTGGTGTGTTAGTACTCCGCGCACAAATTATGGTTTTGTAGATTTAATATGTACTTTGCCATTCCTTCTAAATGAGCTTCTAAATATAAATGCTGATGTTACTACATTATTGATATCTATGCTATGCAACGTAAAGAGTGAAACGTAGTGAAACTACATCATCCTGTTGTAAGGGGTGACTTGTTTTCTGATAACATGTTTTTCTCTCATCTTTTATCATTGGAGTAGTTGCTGGTATTGCCTTTTTAATAAATACGCTATATATTCAAGTACTAATTTTTCGTGTTCTTAATATTTTTGCTTTGTGCAGTATTTCCGATTGTTTTCTGCCATCGAGCAAGAGAGGTAAGGCGCCGTGAAGCTGCAAATAAAGCAACTTTTTGCCTTGCCTTCGTCCGTTTGTGTGACATCCCACAGTAAATTAAAATATTATTTATTTACTAATTTGTGCATTGTTTAACATTAATTTTGCTTTCTTCATTCACTTCGCTTATTCCGTTCACTTTGCTTATTCCCTTCACTTTTTTATTCCCTTCACTTTGCTCATTCCCTTCACTTTGCTCATTCACTCCGCTTTGCTCGTTCACTCCCCTGTACTCACTTACTTGCCTTATTAGCTCATTCACTTAATTTCTCTCCATTCACTTCACTTTCTCATTCATTTCACTTTTTGATTCACTTCACTTTGCTCATCTATTTCACTTTCCTTATTTACTTCACTTTGCTCCGTCACTTCACTTTCTTCATTCACTTCGCTTTTCTTATTCAATCAACTTCTCTAATTCATTCACTCCAGTCATTTAATCACTTCATTCATTCACACATTCTCTCCATTCGCTATATTCATTATGTTTACTTACTCCATTCAGCCTATTGATACTATTCACTCACTGCACTTACTCAATTAGCTATATTCACTCTATTCACTCACTCAATTCACTATACTCTATTCACCCACTTCATTCACTCCCTCATTAACTTCATTTATCGTAAAAAGGCAACAGATATTAGCTTCGCCATTGTTTTTTGTTAATTTGGGTTTTATGAGGACGGTGTGACGTTATTAATTTTGTAAAATGATTTCAAAGCCTTTTAGACACAATATGATGTCTGAATATGAGAGTGAGAATAGAGAAACCGCGTAACATGCCGCCAGGATGGTGATATGATAGGCCAGTGTCTGCATGCCTTTCTCAGTTTAATAATCAGCGACTTTAGAAGAAAAACAAAACACCATGTTTGCTTGCAGCGGCTTGCTTAATTCGATAAATACCCCCTACATGAAACAATTGGTTTTTATTTATTTATACTTATTAATATAATTATCGACATCGCCCTTACTAGGACATTATTGTAGAAGATGACAACACACAAATTTATGCAAGATACAAAACTTACATTACAAAAAACTTCGATGATGCGGTAGGATTTGAAATCAAAATGGCATTACAGCAACTTTATCGAAAAAAAAAAACAGATACGAGCACAACGTATTAACATATGTCAATCTAGCAATGCAATAACTAGTTGAACGGTAAGCTTTGCAGTTCTGAAAATTACGAGGAACGAGGAACAGAGAGAAGTTCAGCTGGAAAGTTATTCAACTCACGCACTTTTTTTGGGGGAAAAAAGTGTACTTTATGATATATGGTTTGTACTGGGTGACACATAGGTTGATCCTTACATGTATTGCATTTTATTGATGACATTTTTGCCATTAAAAATAAATCGACAACAATCTAAGATATTTCCTCTGGTTTCCAAGCAAGGGCCACCCCAACTTTGCACATACAGCAGGAGAGGGTATAGAGAAATCATAGTTGCCTGACAAACCGCGCTGCTGGTTCCAGTGTGCGTTCAAGCTAATCTACACTTAACTCTGTATGAAAGTCTCAGGTGGGACGCACGTATTCTAAAATCAAATACACGTTCGTCATATATAATTATTTTCTTAGCTGTACAGGTGCCTGCCTAAAATTAAGTCTTTAAAAACCTTGAAGTGCGGCTATGTAAAAAATAAAGAGGTTAGCCTTACAATTGTGCCTGGTCAGTATTAATAATCAAAAACACATAAATATATCATCGTTAATTTTGAAATTGCCCAAGTCAGCAACAACTTTAAAAAAAAATCGGGGATGTTTGCATTTCATTTAGCGACCAGATAAGTGTTTCACTTTGTGGCACACCCTTGATTGCAATTAAATACATTTTTACTTAGCATGTTTCATTTGCAGCCAGCTCCTTAACGGGAGTGCTTGGAACGATCAAGCTAGTGATATCCCTGTTTTTAGTGTTTCTTGGTCTGTGTCTTATACGGCACGTATTCCTCGATAATTCAAGCTTGTAAAATGGTGCGAATGAGTGATTCCATGTCAGTTCATGCAATGATGGCTCAGGTCATAATTTATATATTTTTGTTAAAACTATATATATAAAATCTATTTTTCTGTGAGGAACATTCAGCTATACAGGGACGCCGTAACATTTTTATTCGCTAAGATATAAAATAGAGAAGCTCGAGGCGTGGAAATTTAAAAGATTTCACGATGCTAATTTGCACAGTCGTCATTTCCTCGTCGAAGCTTTCACGTCGCCATAAATTTTTAATAAATTTTGCAGAAAAATATACAACACATACACAAAAAATTAAATATATCAATAAAATATTTCTATGCAAGCAAAAACAAAACTCAAACATTGCATCAAAACGCGTTTTAGAAACATAATCACAAATTTTTTTGCAAATAAACCATCTTCCATAATACTTCACAAAACATATCAAAATGCGCGTCTTTAAATCTTCCTTACGAAAATGTAAAAGTTATATGCCCACCCGTAATTGTCTTTTTGTTATTAACGCGGAAATGCAGGTGATTTTTCCAAATGTGGCAAAATTGGGCGTCGATACTTACAAAAAAAAAAAAAAAAAAAAGCATCATCTTTTATTTTTTTAACTCCCTTTGGCATTTTGCAGTGATTTGAACTAACCTGTGGTGGCAAAACATTGAGTAACATATCAGCTCTGAACGGGAAAAGCTATGACGAACCTTCACTCGGAGCGAGCCGACGTCTTCGTCATAGCGGTTTTGCTGCACAGCACAAAACGTTTTCAGCGTTATATATGCAGGCATGCATTTTATATTTTGCAAATTATTTTTTTTTAAAGGGGTGAAGATAACTGACCCGAAAGGGACTTTGCGCTGGAATACCATTAATTAGCTTACAATTAAGAAAAACAGCCCCACTCTCCAAATTCGCTAATTGTACATACATAAGCTTAACCGTAATACACTAGAACTTAATGATATTTTTCAATAGTGAAATCTATTAAACGTTTTGATTGGTCAGCTCAGCTTCTTGTCAGATAAGTAATGACTCCAAGGTAACACTTGGCATCTCTTTTGGATTGAACCACTAAGCTACTCTTAGTTTGCGTTGTAGACGGGAAGTTTGACACAAAAAAAAATGCAAAACTTTATAAGACGCTAATGTAATATTATTTTCGGGCAAATACAGTAAAAAAATGTGTCCCCGAGTAGCATCTTCCGGTAACTTAAGAAATTCTCCCTTCCTTAAAAAACTGGTTATGCTAAAAACTGATACCCGAGATGTATTAATTTCCTAAACCAAATAAATATGCTAATGTTTAATTCGAATTTGCTTAAGCCAGCAGGAACTATTTCAAGATTCTTTTTAACGGATGTTTGTACTCTCTTCAGCAACATGTCGCGTGTTTGAAACTATGGCAGACCACTCATTAAAACTGAATGTCATTTTATTTAGTGTTTTTTATGTACCCATATTCTTGGCTGTGATGCCTGGAATGACCGCTCTTATGAGATCCTCGTTTTTAGCTTGATTTGGTTTTCCTCTTATACGGTATGCATTTTCCAAGAATGCAAGCCTGCAAGAGAGTAAAAAGATTATCGTAAAGGTTTTGTACTGAGTAACTAAAGTATAGACATGACTGACTAATGAACCCGGTCTATCTTTTCTTCAATCTGAATTTAACTGCGTGCTGAAATGGCGTTACTTGTGGAATATAAAGCTTAATACTAACAAATGTAGAGTGATGAGGGCTTTTTCGGGCTGACAATGATTTTTCGTGTTAGTACCTAAAATACAGTTTCTTACAGCAAATATTATCCTCCAAATGCTTGGGCATTCATATTTCATATATTCTATCTTGGTAAGTGTTTAAACCCTTCCACACTGAGGCAATAGTTGGACAACTCTATCTGGCAACGCGAGGAAAACGTGTTTCCGTGACCCTGTCACATTGCGGCAACAACAGTCTGGAAACATGCTGGCGTCGCCCGGCAAGCGTGTTGGCCGATTTGTTGCCCGATAACCTTGCCACAACGCGCTGACGGCGGGGCAAACACGGGTAGCACTAGGCCACCTTGATTGTTTACCTTTGTTCGTGTGCGGCGCAGCGTCGCTGGAAATGTGATTCTACGAAGTACTGGTGTCTTCGAGGGGCCGGAAATTACAACGGGACGGTATTAGCCAGTGACTGTGATTGGAAAACTTGAAACGGCGAGTATTTTCCTCCCTTTATTTTATCGAAGTGTGCTTCATTCACTGACAAAGTCGATAGCCCAAACTGAGGAAATTGAGATCGCTGATATATATTCGGGCTTCACGCCGCCGTATGATGTGTTTCTGTACGGTTCTTTCTTCCATGCAATTCCTATTTTTACAGTAAAACTTAGTACCAGCAGTACTCTCAAAAGTCTTTTGTAGTGTGTTGTGGAGCTGAACTGACAGTGATTAAAAGCTGCGACACCGACACGACCGGCCTTCATAACAACCGGAGGAATGTTATGTTATGTTATGTTATGAATGTTATGTTTCAAAATTGTCTATATGTCTACCGCCTGCTATGTGATCGTAACATTCCCCAAAACGTCCTGGGGATTTTCGAATCAATCCAGGTGTCTGGTAGTGGATCTTTCTAAGTTCCAAGCACGATTAATCACGACCAGAGCGGTCGTTTTAATGCTTCAATTGTTTTAATCTTTGCTTTCCTGGATTAAGTTTCTTATAAATTATCAGCGGGTGAGTAGGCATGCCAGCTTATTACACTAGTAGTAATGTGAGCTGGTCTCTCCGCAGTTCGAATTTTAACACCAGGCTGAACGTTCACGACCATGGTTGTGACCTTTCCGTAATTACGTAATAAAAACATTCACCAAATGATTTTAGCTGCACGCTATCCTTAACTATTGTTAAATAACGTTTTCCAAGCATTTGATTGAGTAAGATCTTAAAAAAATGCGTAGATATGGAACTAGCTCTGTCATCAAAGCTACCTGTGTTGTCGTGTTGCCTACCCGAAATTAGCTCAGCCAGCGATCGGGGCAATACACGTTGTCTAACCGTCCAACACAAGTTGCTGCTGTTTTTTCTGCCGGAAGTTGTCATGCGGAGGCAACATTTTTGTTTTCTTCCATGTTGTGCTGCTGTTGCCGCAATTTTACAGGGTTGTCGGACAACGTGGGGAGCGAGCAACAAGCCTCAGTGTGACCGGGCCTTTAAAGAGACACTGACACCCCTCAAAATAGTTTTTAATTTTTTGACAGGCGATTTAATATGATGTCAGAAGACTACCCAATAAATATTTTGCTACAGAGTCATGTATATGTTTAATAAAGGCAAGTAACGCAACTGCTCGAAACCGAAACCAAAACCTGCTCACGGAGGTCGGAGAAATATAGAGGAGTGAGCGCCGTAAGTCGCGTGGCTACACCCGACCGCGATTTTTCATTTTTGGCCGCGCGCAGCAGACGACATTTTAGCATTGCGGGTACCGTTTACCGTGCGATTGCTTTGCAGTTCTGCTCGTTGTTCTGCACTTCAAAATGACTAGTTTTGTACATTGAAGAGTTAGAAATGAGCAGTGAGTGCCCGTGGTGAATGCCCGAGATCGGCTCCCAAAAGAATGCCCCCAAGATGTTGCGTGAAGAGCTACCTCACAGGTTTTGGATTCAAAAGTGACATTGTGCGAAGAGTCTGCACAACTTTCCGCAAGATCAACGGGATTGGGACCAATGGCCGGCTGCGATTCCGGCAGAACAGTTACGGGCACCCCCGAGAGCAGACGCTACCCGCTTTGTATACTCCTTACATTTTGTAGAAAGTGACTACATTGAGTTCGCAGGTGTCAAAAAGGGAGTTACATACCTTTTATTTAAGCGATCTTTCGTCTGCAACTTTTTTTTTTAGTAATAATCGTAAAAGGAAAACAAATGCAAGTATGAAAAAACGTAAAAAAAAAAAAAAAGAGAGAGAACAAAACAGTATTCTTACGCTCTGGATCGAACCTGCGACTGCTGCATGGAAAACGGAGACGTTTCCACTGAGGTACTCTACATTTCTGAATACACGTTTTAACAAATCGTTTTATACAAGACCCAGTAGGGGTCAGCTGCCCGAGCGATGTCTTCGGCCTCGAAAACGGGCGACGACTCGGCGACGTCTTTGTGCGAATCGGCTTGACTGTCGAGCGTGTTCTCTTTCGAAGGAAGACATATTTGCCGGAACCGCATACGACGGTTCTGAAGTACAAGTCCCACTCCCGTCGTCTGCCGCCATAGCCGTCCAGCCCGCGATACGACGCCATGTTGAGAATTATGCAGTGAACGCACAGAATGCTTCCGGTTCTCTGCGCAATTTTTTTTTTCACAATCAATGTATTTCAGGTTTTTTAGAAGCCACGAAAAAGGATTTCATCTCGTTTTTTTTATATTTTTAATATTGAGTGTGTGCGTTCATTGACCCACGACGTTGACTAAATTTGGTGGTTGTGTCTAAACCTTAGAGAACGGCCTGTGACCACGGAGAAGAGAGTGAGCGCGACTCAAGGTGGCCAGTTCTGGATCGGCGGTTTTGGGGCTAAAAGAAACCGAATTTCGAGCCGCATGTCTTGTTCTGGGTAGTTGGACTCTCGTATGTCATGTAGAAATAAAAACCTCGGCGAGCATAAATTCCCTGTCAGTGTCCCTCTTTAATACATAACAAACAATCCCAATCGCATACCACGAGCGATGAAACGGAATTTTCCGTCCGTTCCTATGTATATGAAACTACTTGTCCACATATCCATCTTTTACTTCATACTAAAAAACTACTCTTTAAATTAGGATTACGCTAATTTTATAGTACCAAACGCAATTCTAGCAATTTAAGAGAGTTCTGTTTGTTTCATATCACGCTGCCAACTGCTTTTTAACCGCATCAACAATGCTGAAGTGGATATATTTAGCGACTCTCGGGTGTTCGCGATGAAAATGAAAATGAAAGTGCTTGTCGCCAATTTGTAACGTTTGTGTATTTTTGCCATGTCTCTGTTATTTTAATTCCTCATTTATTATGTGTACCAAAGAAAAGAGCTGTTGGTTGTTTTTGGGCACTTGAAAATAAATATTTATTTATTTATTTATTTATAGTTACTATCATGTCGCTGCTAGCGTAACATTCATATAATTCAGCTTGGACCGGCTTAAACTTGCATTATATAGATTACTTTCTCGTTTGTGTTAGTGTCACGATATCTATTTCTTAGTTTAAAAGCAACTTATATCTCCCTTGTACACATGTTTGGATCACCAACTACAAGCAATTCATTTTATCGTTCCATCATCTGAAAGTGCAACTTTTCCAAATGAACCATATTTAAGATTCCGTGGTAACTTTATCTGACGGTGTCGCCTTTGAAACTGCCTTAGCTATGCCAGCATTTCGTCAGATTAAAATTACGC
Source organism: Ixodes scapularis (assembly GCF_016920785.2). Lineage (NCBI taxonomy): Eukaryota > Metazoa > Arthropoda > Arachnida > Ixodida > Ixodidae > Ixodes > Ixodes scapularis. Next base: position 120,770,679 of record NW_024609879.1, on the reverse strand, counting down.
CCAGATAGTGATTAGGAGAAGAGAGCACAGAGCTTCGACTTCCAACTGATGTATTGTTAAATAAGGAGGAGGACGGGGCATCAAAAATGAAACACACGCACCATAAAAAAAGAAAGAGAAACCAGTGATACACGACTGATTTCTATTAGAAAGGGAAGAGAAAGAAGAGAACAAAAAACTCAAACAGGAACTGAATTAAATACAAGAAAAATATTTAAAGAAAGCAGAAAAAAATTAATGAAAACAGAAAAAAATAAAGACCAATGAAAAATATAATAAGAAGCAAATGCTAGACCGTCCAAAATGAATCGTGTTAGGCGTTGGCTACAACGCTTAAATCGTTGTCCAAATAATATCATCTTACGAATGAGCTCAATTTTAGAAACAGCTAATTATTTGTATTCTTAGACTTTTTGAAATGATATATCTGTAAACCACTCCCCTTTCCGATTTCCTCGTCTCTTAGAGTGAATTTAAAATAAATCTATAAATGAATAAATAAAGCAAACAGTCAAATAAATAAAGAAGTAAACATATAAAATATTTCCGCGGTTTCGAGTCCATCGCCCTGCATCATACCCTCGGGGACTTTTGGAAATGCATAATAAGCGTCGATGTTAAATTAGCAGCTGATCAGCTGCATTTAAGTATAAATAGTGTGATGAGAGCGCAATGGACTGGAACGCCTCCCTTCAAATTCATGAAGCCAACTCTCACTTTCTTTCCGTCATTTGAGCAAGGTGTACCATCGACTACACCGAGTTTCCACCAGCTATGTCGTGTGAGGCATTGAACCTTGCAATCAAGAACGCCTTTAGTTCCGTACGTCTGTAGGAAAAGAAGAATATCCGTAATTAAACACTGGAGTAAATTTGGGTTTCCTACCGCAGAAATATTACTAAATAACGCAACGACCAAACGTGCAACGGGCTCATTTTTTAGAGTGCAGATCTTAGGCACCCGTTTCCGCGTATGGGGGCGTCGGCGTCGGAGTCGGCGTCAGCGAAACCGCCTTTCTAAATTTAGCGGGAAATTGAAATTGCGTTAAGGTCACATGACGTCAATTTTCCCGCTAAATCGAGCGGAGAAAGTGAATCTGTTTATAGGCGACGTGACACGAAGTCATGTGACGTTATTTTCCCCGCTAAATTTAGCGAGGAAATCGAATCGGTGTTGAGGTCACGTTGCGCCAATTTTCCAGCCTCATTTAGCGGGGAAACTGTGAGAGGAGGGGAGGGTATGGAGGAGGAGGAGGGAAGAGGAGAAAGAGGAAAGGAGGAGGAGGAGGAGAGGAAGAGGGAAGGAGGGAGAGAGGAGGACAGGAGGATGATGAGAAGAGAGGAGGTGGAAGGGAGAGGAGGAGGAAAAAGAGGAGAGAAGGAGGAAGTGGAGGAGGCGGACCCCCATACCCTCCCCTCCTCGTCCTCAAGAGCTGCGCTCTAATTTCGCATTACAGAGATATTTAAACGTCTTTCACTTTTTATGTACGTTTCACACAGAACTGAGGAGGAAAGTGCAAGTTTGGAAAACATTCAAGTAGACGTATAGCTAGAATCATGTCTGCTCGCAATCTCTTTTATTTTATTTGGTGGTTGTTTTCCATGAGTTTCTTATTCCCCTCCAATTCGACGTATTTCAGTGTATATTTGTTTGTGTCGGAAATTCGTGTTCATCGGGGCTTATGCCGACGAGCACGACATGGGCGTGAGATTACTCAACCTCCGAGGAGAGCGAACCTGACCCAAATGTCTAAAAATCAACCCTGTATCAATAATCGCAGCAAACGAGACGAGGCAATACCATCTAGAAAGCAGGGCCGGTCGCCGCCCGGTTATCGCTCGTCTTCCTCGTAACAATATTTACATCTTAAGGAATGAGAAATGCGGGGGATGAATACGCACACCGTATTTCATATCCGCGTTATGGAGACTTCTCTAAATTTAGGTAAAGTTTCTTGGCTCTGCACTTTGGTTTTCGGTGGTTTCCACAACAATATGCAGGAACGCAATCTCAATACTCGTAGTTGTTTCCGGCATTAAGGCTACTGAATGATATCGCACTTCGCTTCACCTTGCGTCCGGACGCAGCGGATCGAGGCTACGGTCCGTCAGGTCCAATCCAAAGCCGCATGAGGTTCCCGTAACCTTCGAGGGGAAGCGCTGTAACGCGGGGGGAAGCGTAGTCGCCTTTTACGTTCCCAGAGCTGAATTGGCTGGGATGGCTTCAAGCGTCTGCTGCGGTCGGACGTAAGGTGAAAGGGAGCAGAGAGGCCACGATGTGCCATGTGGTGTAATAATATTGTACTCACGAGATTCGCTCTTACGTCAAGCTCGTACATATACACCCTCTTACAGTAGTTGTCGAGTGATGTTTTTCCTCCAGGAAGGTAGCTCGATTTAGGTATCCTCTTTTTCGGGTTTCGTTCCCTCAGGCATCGAAACTCAGGCCGGCTGAAAAAAAAAAAAAAAAAATACTTTGAAGCAAGGAACTTTTTTTAGCGGAGCCCCTTTATCGCCATTGTACGGCCATCGGACCGTCCATCTTTCCATGCAATTCCCCCTAGATTTAGCGTGGAAATTGACGTCATTGGACCGACATATAGGTTGTGCGGAGGTAAACAGAAACATGTAATATGCAAACTTCCTGAGGGATCGTGTCTCTGAATTCCGGTTAGCTATTGTTCCTGCTTGTTTTTAAGCACCCATAATGCCTACTTTACGAGTTTTACCGCCGAGATTTAACTGCGGTACCTCTTGAAATTTACTTACACGGGATCGACATGCTTTCCTGATCCATTGGGTGAAAAGAAAGAGCCCTTGTTCCTTGAAAAAATGACAAATCTTCGTACCCTCCCCTCCCTTCCTCCTCCTGCGTACTGTTCCATATTCCTCCTCTGTACCCTCTCCTCTTCCTTTTAAATACCCTCCCCTCCTCCCACAGTTTACGGGCTAGATTGAGCTGGAAAATTGACGCCATGTGAACTCAACACCAATGCAATTTCCCGCTAAATTTAGCGTGGCGGTTACACCGACGGCGACGCAGCTCAACGCAAAAACGGGCGCCTAAAAGCTGCACCCTAAAATATTTTTAGTTAGTATACCATGCTTTGCCTACAAACTGAAGAAACATCGCAAATCGGTTAAGGTAATTTTTAAGAGATAATGGTACACTGCTTACTTGTAGAGGTTCCTGATTTCCCTCTGGCAGCAGTAAGAAAATGCATACTGGCGCTCGTCCTTCATCTTGTAACTCATGAGATATCCGTCTTCCCAAGGACAGTCTGAAGATCCGATATGTCCTTTTACCCATGTACCGGCTTCATCCCCGTCATGGTTGCAACCAAGGCTACGACAAACGAAGTAACAATTAAATTGTGGACACCAGTACGTTATGAATTTATAAAATTATAATTAAAAAAAAAAAGCAGCGCAAAGACGATGACAAAGCAAAAGGTAACCGACAGGACACAGCGCTGACTCTCAATTTAAGCTTTATTTATGTCAGCATCAAGTATAAATAGCAAACATGCCACATTGAATAAATCAAGAAAAAACAAGAAATGCATATCACGTGTTCGATACAACACCGTCAATGCTTTGCCATATATGTGTCCAGTCTTTTACTTCGTCCTCGTCTTTGCGCTGTTTTGTTTTTAAATATGCCGGCATACCAACTAGGCTAATCTTCTATCTTAATGAATTATAAAATTACCGTAGCGGGTGCATGCGACAAACAACACAATGAAACAATTCAACAAATCTCAAGAGGCTTCAAGACTAAAATGTTATGGTTTTAATTTTTGTTCTGCTTTCCTAAGTCCTAAGTGATTCCTTAAAACCATGTAATCATTATAAAAAACATAGATGATGCTACAGACGCATGCATAGCTACATTTTTGCCGAAGATGACGGCGTTAGGACAACTATTTTTTACTGTAGTCACTGACAAAGTGAGAACTGCAGGGAGGAGCTTCAATTGTCCCGTCACCAGCGGGAGCGGCCTACCTTGGACAAACCTTCAGCGTCCGGTGCCATAGCCTCCTCTATACTCACAAAGCCTGGGACTTCGACGACGGAGCCATAGAGTGCCCAGTCGCAGATTCGGAGCGGAAGGACCCTGTAGCACAGTGCATAAGGAGCCATTTCTTTGCTGAACCCAGACGTCAGCGCAAAGCGTTTGTAGAGGCGAGGATCCGAAATATATTTGTTCTCTCGGGAGAAGTGTGTTTCGGCGTCTCGCCGCAGCGGGGCGCCAGTCACGTGGCTCTCCTCTCATCCGTTGTCTGCGTTCCACCTTTTCCTTTTCGGCGGCCGCTTGTCGCGGCGATCTGACAGGCTTTGTCAGTATATAGGAGGCTATGGTCGTGCACCTTGAGCGTGCACGCTGTGCCAAAACGCGACGTAAAGGAAACACCACGCACTGGAGGCCGCGGGTGCTCGAAGGACATGCCCTGCCATTCTCACTCTCTCAGCAACTATGCGCCGAAAAACGGAGAGAGAGAGAGGAGAAGATGGAGAGCGTGCGGGGACATCACAACGCCGAGCTCTGGTTGATTTGATTAATGGGTAGACCTAGGGTGCCTTAATTCCCTTCTGCTTAGGGCGATGCAAACCTTCGAACTACCCGATGACAACAGCATGCGCTAAAAAAAATACAAAAAAAATCGTCGAAAACTAAAAAGTCGCTGTAGCACAGTCAGCGCCAAGAGCGCGTGCAGGGACGCGCTCTTTTCCGCACTTCAAAACGAAACAAAAATAAAATAAACATAAGCGTTAGAAACAAAAAGGCCAGATGTCATCACCCTAAGCGAAGCGCCCATGAAGGCAGGCTATGTAAACCTAACCGCCGAATTCAGAAACCTCACTCAAACTACACTCAAACTAAAGGGCCCCTCCACTTCCTCGAGGAAGGCGCGAGGGCCGGCACTGGCCAATCGCGACGGCGGATCCGTCCTCGCGATTGGACAGCGCCGGCCTCGCGCCTTTCTCGAGGAAGTGAAGGGGCCCTTTAGTTTGAGTGTAGTTTGAGTGAGGTTTCTGAATTCGGCGGTAAAGCTATCTATCTGCCTTTGTCCCCACTTCACTGGTCGAACGCGCCGCCAGAGCGCGGAACGCCGGCGTCCGGTGTTTTTGTTTTTATATTCGAATGCGTTAGAACTTGGAAGGCTTGCGTCCGGCATTCGGACCTCGCATTCGAACGCGTTTTATGAGTGCGGTGGAGAGAGAGAATGCTAGCTTTTGGCCTACCCACTAATCATCCGAACCATAGCGCGGCGTGCTGACGTCCTCGCGTCCTCTCGTCTCCCCTTGTTTTCAGATTCTCGGTGCACCGTGAATATATATTTGGATACACGAAATTACAAATATAGGCCTTGGCGGGATAATTTTCCTGCCGGCTACTCGATTTGTAATGTAATACAAAGTGTTCAATACAAAGGGAAGACTAACGGCACACTGTGCGGGTAAAAACGGTGTGTTAAGGGTTGTGCGTTAAAAGTATGCGAAATTGTGCGTTAATAACTAGAATACACGTAATATTCCACCAGTGGTTTATACACTGAAAGAAACTGGGTGAGCGGTGGGACGGATGGCGCATGGGTTCGTCATAGCACCGCTCTCCGGTTGGAATGAGGAATGGGTAGATGTACAGCGACCCCTTACTTTCACCCATCTCTACACACTTTTCGAAAGCAAACGCCGAGCAGCGGACGTCAGTGCTCGGCTCTCGAACATGCCCAACAGTTAAAAAAGGCTGATTGACATCTTGCTTTCCGTCTACCCATTTGTCATTCTAACCGTGTCTCGATGTTTTGACGTCCCTACGCACCATCACCTGCGCCGTTTTCCCAATTTTTACCAGTATATAAACCACTGAGGTATAGTTATTGTGTAATTATTAACGCACAATGCAACACTAGTGCTTGCGCGTTCCCAAGACGGTTATTAGTAGCCTCTCATATATATACAATGAAAATATTATCAACGCCAGAGAGATGATTTCATATCTTTGGTGTGAACCGATAAACCCCCCTTCCCCCCCTCCCCCCCCCCCCCCCCTAAAAAAAAGTAACCCCTACACCCCTTTTTATCAAATTAAAGAAAATTCTATGAACCTCGAATTGGAGCCGTCCTAGAATAAAATAATTAAAAACTTCGCGCAAAGAAAATATTTTCGCAGCGTTATGTTGTGTTTAATCGAGACACAAAACGCACTACCTTTCCTCAAGGCTGCTTGATTTTTCGCAAACCTTAGCACTTTCAAGATTCTTCCCACATCGGTACCGGGAAGTTTTTTTTAGTTATTGGGGTTACGCGCGTGTTCACTGGAGGATATGGAGCTCAATCCGTCTCTTCTATCTTATTTAACATAAACCCCGATAAATGAGGACTTTTTCTTCAATGCCAAAAAATACCGCAACAAAATACAAAACTCACGATAAAAGAATAAACGAAAACACATCTGAATTTTAAGATAAATATAATCCGAAAAAAGGAAACCGTAGTCATACACATCATATCATCAATTCATTAAACGTTTGCTCGATAGACATTTAAATATGAAAGTTGTAGCTTACTTATGAGCCAACTCATGGGAGAAAACGTAGGCTCCGTAGAAACTTGTCGGCCTGTCTTCGCACATCCCTACTTTCCAATCGGAGCACGCTGTTCCTACGTAAGCATATCCTGCAAGATATCGCCGATTGTTCAAAAACACTGAGTAATGCCCCAAAAAAAGTTTTTCTTCAATTAGAGCGCTGCAGGTGTTACCACTGGTAGAGTATTTTTGAATCAAATAAAGAGAAACGTTTGAAAGTTTAAATTCAGTTAATTACTTGTCCGGTGTTCGTATTGTCAAATTAGAATCGCGAAATTGCATAGACGACGTTGAAATCGAGGCATCCACATTAGGCCAGAATGTATAAGCAAACATCAGTGTTTTTAGTGTAAATTGATTATATTCTTCTATCAATAGCATGCAAGGATAACATAAACAAGCTTAGATGATTGAATTATCTATGACAATGACAAAAATTTAATTTTGCTACTTGAATTGTAGCTTATAAGAATTCACCTAAATTTATAGGAAAGTCACGTTATCCTTGATTCAATATTTTGATGTGGCAAATATGATATAATTACTAAATATTTATTGTAACTTAACAACAATTATTATAGGAATTGATTTCTCAAGGTTGGTAATATTACGTAGATGTAATGCATTGCAAAACGACAAACTCACCTCCAGTCCACGACTGCAGTTGGGTACCTACCCATTCAGACATATTTTTTCTGTAAACAAATACAAAAAATAAACCGAATCGTGATTTCAAAGAGAAAGTGTGCATTCCCAGAATATGTTTTCGCGGCACTCTTTGGAGCCTGTGGCGGACTTCAAAGTTATTTTTCTTTTTCTTTTTTCTTGTTTTGTATTCAAAGTTGAGAAAAAAACATATATTTTAATTTCATAAAAAATTATGAACAACAAAACAAACATGTAGTGCTCAGCTAACATTGCTGGAGTTTTGCAAAAAACAGGAAGCCAGAAACAAATGCAAAAAGAGACTAGTGTAAATATATGATTGTTAAACTGATACATTAGTACAAATTATAAATTAGGACACTTTAAAACAAGGCACTGTAACCTGTCAGAGGGGAGATCACACCAGTCAATTACGGTCTGAAGATAAAATAGCTGATAAAACATTTTTTGAGTCCGCCGATCTGAGATACATTGCAGGATTGGTTTAATCGTGAAGATGCCCTGTTCGGAATATTTGGGAATAAGTCACAAAGACATGGGTAATGATAAGTATTACAGAATAAAGCTAAACGTAATATCTTACGACGTGCGATTAAAGTTGGAATATTGAAGTGGCGTTCTAGAGCGGAGACAGTGGCAAGTCATCCTGCGTGATCCTAAAAGAGCTCAATATGATTTATGAGATAAGTTTGGCGAGGGTTCCAAATTGCATCTTCATATTCTAGTTTCGATCGAATGTGTGTTTCCTTGGTGGGAAGATGCGCTTTAAAGTTCCCTTTTTTGGCATGCCAGGGTGCGCGAAGCCTCTGCTCTGACGGTTTTGATGTGGCTCTTGCAGGTTGTATAGTTAGTGGTATTAATGCCACGATATTTATAAAAGGAGACAAAGTTGATGAGTTCAAATCCAAGAGAATCTGATAAACAGGATGTCGGTTTCTCAGAGTGAAGCGAACAACTTTTTATTTAGACACAGTTGATAACATTAGCCATTTAAAGCACCAGGTGAGGATTTGATCTAGGCTACTTTGGAGATGCAGGTGGTGCTAATTGAACTAATATTCGCGGTATCAAATTAAATTATCAAATATTATTCGCATTGTAGAAATAATGAAGATGGGTGAATGATGGATAAATATCGGATATATTAAAGGACAGCATTATTCCTTGTGGGACACAAGAAGTAGCAAAGTAAAGTTAAATGTGGGGTCGTTCGCCGCAGTGAATTGTATGTGAGGAAAAACGTTAAGCTTGAGGAAGAAAGCGAGAAAGGAAGGACGAGCACTTTAATGTAGTAGATAAGGAGTGATTGTGCTCCTGCCGACTCATTTTCTCGCAGTTTCGCTCCAGCCACCTGTCTCGCCGATGCTGCGACATTTGCTGCTCCTGTTTTGACGCTAATTCTTTTTTGTTTTGTTTCTGGCACAAGATCCTCGAGGAAACTTTTATTTTCAGCTTGCGCACGCTAACCATTTTCATTCGCGACAATATTGTTAAAGCAGCGTCTCGTATACATCCCCACAGCGCTACTTAAAAGCTGGCATAATTTGACTTTGTACCCACTTTGCGGGCAATTTATGGTACTGCAGAATATCGTGAACCGTATGGTGCACCGAGCCATGTCTGACATTGAAGTCTTTAGACATTTCATATTTAAAAACAATGCTTTTTTTTTTTGTATAAGCCGGTCAACTTCTGATATTGAGTGCGTCGCCGCCGAAGTCAGTGCAAGGCAGGAGCGAGGTGCGTCAGTCAGACTTGACATAAACTCTTTGAACCTTTTTGTGCCACTCAAACGCCTGTCGAGTTGATATACTGGAGCCTTCACAACGCTTCATCATCCTGCGATAGATATTCGCGAACTTTTCACCCTCTGCGCTCCAAAACAGGATTAAGGAGCGCTGCTCCTTTCTAGTGCACCTCCTCAAAGGTGTGGCTATTTTAAGAGTGCTGTGGCCACGTGACAATTTGCAGCACGCCGCTGGACCGGCGTACATAGCTTACTTAGTGGTGGGCCAAATGATAGTTGAAGCACAGTAGCCTTTTACAAGATTTATAATTTTTATAATTAAACCCCGGTTACTTTTTGACTGCCTTGTATATGAGAGTGGAAACAGACATTTCACGAGCAAAAAGAAATAGCTTCTTGAGAACTGTTGCAGAATTAATCAGCGACAATTCATTGAAGATATTTCTTCACAATGACCCTTATATGCAGGGTCGTTAAGAATTGTATTATTACCACTAAAAATTAATTCTTTTCGTACTTACGCCGTCACCAGAAACACAATATCGGAAGTTTTATAAACGCTTTTTGTCTTCATGTATTGGTTGAATTTATCCAGCGTTTCTTTGAATAAAATATTCCGGTACTGGCTGTGTTTTGGTACATTGACAATGTACGGTTCATCTTGTGGCTGTTGACGGGATGGGGAGAACGAATAATAAGATATCACCATATTGTGATTATAGATTGGGTACTGGTTGCTCTAAAGCTTTACATATATAAAATAACTTACACTTTTGTTCATGGTTATACCACTAATCCTAAGCTGTACCTCGGGAAATACCAGGCTCTTGTACCTAAGGTTCGCCTGAAAATAAATAATAAAATGTAGAGGGAATATTATGTTTTGTTTTGTTTTATTGGCTCAAACAATAATTCATTCCTTATCAACTTCCAGACGCTACCTTCGTGTCTTGTATTTTTTTAATACAGCGTTCAGAACTTAAGAATTGCAGCAGAAGCTCACTCCGAAATTTTCAAAAAATACTGCAAGATGTCTCTATACTATGCTCATTTTGAACTAAACATGTGCTTTTGTAGTCAAAGAAATAAGGGACATATGTGGGAGAGAATTTAATCATATTGATACAAGCTAAAACAATAAGCTAAGGCCGAATGTATGTCAGAGCATGGAGCATTGACCAAAGTGTGGTATTTCGGGGCAGGGGAGCTTGTTTAATTATCTTTGTAATTGCTTATGTAACACCGTTGTTTGTGCCGATTTTTTTTTCCTCTGAGTGTGGGATTTATGGTTATCGCTTTTTATAAAGTTTCCACAATGAACTTATTTTCCACCCTTGAGTTAATCAACACAATATTTTATTAAAATGTTCTTTTTTTCCCCAAGGAAAAAAACTGAGGTTTACTTGTGTATTTCCGAATACCTGGCTGCCTCTGTACTGGCAAAAACGGGCTATTGACGTCAAATGCTGTACCCAAGAGCAGAAGCTCCCTGCTCCAAGGCGTTGTAGTGATAGCGAGGGTCCGTGGTTTTGGGTATTGTGTCTGGGTTAGGCTATGTGCGGCATGCAATGGAAAAAGGGGGGGGGGGGAATCCGTGATGTACTGCGGGGTGCAATACCACCACGGAGAAATTCAGCAGGGTGACATCTTATTGGTTTCAGACCTAGAAGTCTATCCGACAGAAATGGGTCCGAGCAGTCCAACTCAAACGGTGGCTTTTAGCGTTCGCGTCGCGCTTGAAAACAGATTGCACCGCACTAGCAAGCAAAACATTCCCTACCATTCTGCTTCAGAAGCGGCACCTGGGTTTGTTTGTTGGCTAACCGCGAAGGCAGCCGCTACGGGTGTACCCCGGAGGCGATGCCATTGGATCCTATTCGAACAGCGAATTATCTTAAATCTCGCGCGGAAAAGCTTTAAGCATTTCATGGTCATTGCTTGACTCAGACAAGCTTGATGAATCGCAGTCTTTTATTTCTCACGGACAATAGTGACGGTTTGCTTCTGACGCTGGCTGAAATTGGCTCAATCTGCTCATTATCTGATGCTTATACCTGTATAACATCTGACGCCACGACAAGATAGCCGACCAGTAAAGTTGCAAGCTAGTTCCGGTATCGGTTTCATCGTTTCTCTATTTTAAGATTTTTTTTTTTTTTTTTAAGTTTTGAGGAAAGTTGGTTGCTGCTTTGGATCTACTTTCCGTGGTCTTTCGGAACATATAATTATTTGGAAATGTTCAAATCAACGCCGCAGCTCCATTTTCTTTAAAAAAAGCCCGGAGACGTTAAGGTAGAACCAAAATTGACCTTTCTTGTCGAGCCTCTGTGCGTCTTGACACTAATTCGCTGGAAAAAGTGCCCATATTAGACTTCATTGCTGGTAGTTTGGCTGTCATCTGACAGCTTTAGGCCTAAAACGCAAAACAAGTGGAAGAACTAGGCTTCACGTTTTGTTGTTTAGTTTTTTATATGGCAGCATTGGGCCAAAATTGCCTCAGAAGTGCAAGATTTGAGCTTCACTGCTGGTTCTTCGGTTCATACAGTGCATACTTGTCTCCAGTATGGTACTTTGACAATTATTCGGCGAGCCAGAGAAAAGTCACAAAACCACTAACGAAAATTACTCTGTCGCTAATATCGCCTTGGAGAAAACTCGTATTAGGCCCAAGTTAGGTCTCTAGGATGGAAAGGTTTGTATCACGCTAGCCGTTTTTTGTCGTTCTACGTGGGAGAATATACTGTGAGTGGCAACCGGGAAAATGTTAAAATAAATAAAATAAAAGAAGCATTAATTGACAGCCTAATAACTCACATTTTTAATGACTCAATTACGCAGCCAAACCAAAACGCTTGGGATTTACCAAAACTTTGTTTTAGGATAGATTCATTCAATTTACAAATCACACAGATATATAAATATATATAAATATATATATATATATATATATATATATATACCGAGAAATGTATTTAATCCTTGACATTGCTTGACGGACATTGTCACGCTGGTTTGCTTCACCGAGCTTTTTATAAAATACTTCAGTAATGAGCTTTCTCAAGGGAAGAAGTAAATCTAGAGAAATCGTGGTTCTTAGGGAAGCTGTTACGCATATAGCCAAAATAGCAAACAAATGGTAGAGGAATCTAGCCAAATGGACAGGTTCTTACCGCATTCACAAGAACTGCGAAGTAGCTTATGACGTCTGCCACTATGTATTTAAATCCTTTGGAAAATTCACTATCAGCCACAACGTGGACTTCAGGATAAATTTTCATGGGTATCTCGTACACTGGAACATACATGCATAAGTGTAATTGAGGTGAGGTAGGCAAAGAAATGAAAACCCAAACGCGTCAATTTGCTGCCGCGTTTGCCTTGAAGATTGAGTTTAATTGAAACTAAAAGAACATGATAAAAAATATCACCTTAGAAAAAGACAATTTGTGAGAGCGGATGTTATTTAAATAAAATAATGGTTTATTGCGATACTCTTTTCTATGGTTCCTTGGTCAACATTGCAGTTTATGCATCCCTTAAATTGATGATGGTTTGGAAGCTGATACAGGTCATAAAAAGGAACAAACAAAAATACCATCCTTAACCGCTGTAGCGAATGCCGTCAAAATGGAAGACATTATATTTTCAATGGGTGGTAATGAACCGTTTTGAACTGATTCATCGCAAGCAATTGTACTTTCATTCTGGTAAAGGAGGTTGATAACTATACTAAAAAAAACGTTATGTTTAGTTAATTTGGTTAAATATCGACGTACAATATATTACAGGCGGGAATAAACTAGCCATTAAATATTCAAAGTGTCATATTTTCTGTAAAACGTACTCTCATATGTCGTGGCTCCAGCCCTTGACTCGACGATGTTCTTTGTTTTGTTTGGAGAACCTGTAGAATTACACGATTAAGTCAGAATAAAGATAAACAGGATAATTTAAGAACTCAAATAAAAAATAAAGTGTTTTGAAGAGGTGGACGAATATTAAACAATTTGAGTTCGAGTCGAATAATATATATGTAGTATTCATATTTCATTCGTATACTAAGTCTTCAGTACTTTTTTCAAATTTTCAACAGGCTAAAAATATCTTAAATTAACCGTATATTCGAGCACGCACTCACAAATACTAGTTTTGGTTTCGGTTTCGGTGACCAAGGCTCATCGACAGCGACATAACAGCACAATGGCTTCGTGTCACGGCAGTCCTATGCGGACCGTAAGTTCGGCTGCTTCTTGCACAGGCGTTGCGACCGTGTCAAAACGCCGAGCTTTGATTGGCTGATTGAACAAAAAATAGGGGGTAGACCTCAAGGCATCTAGCATTTGAGGTCTAACACAATACTTTCAATCGCAGTCAATCAGGGCTCGGCGTCGTTCTGGTGTTACCGTAACTTCTGCGCAAGAAGCAGAAAACTCGCTCTCCGCACTGGCGATGCTGTAATCGTCAAACTATAGTTTTCGTTACTCCCTGTATATTTAACCCGGGATTCCACTGGTCTAATAACGAAGCAATTGTGCGTCCAGATTTTCCACACTTCACCCGCACGTGCAATGGCGGATGGACACAGGCAGTGATCGCTTTAGTTATCTCGATATGGCGTAACTTTGCCTCAAATACATGGCAATGTCTGCCACTTCAGTGGGAGATCTGTGACTGAAAATGATTCTGCCCAAGAAGGAACGCCCCGTACCTAACCCCGTCCGAGAGTTGAATTTTCTGCGCGACAAGTTGTGATGATTTCTCAGTTACCAGATCTTTTGTGTTTATGGTATGCTAGTAGTATGGTTCTAATATCGTGAACACAGTTCTGGTGTTGTGATATGTGAAAATTAACTTATGTTATAAATCAGTGCACCCTCATTCGACTATTTACTCGTCGATTTAATATATGAAGCTGACTATTCGTATTCTATTCTTATTCAAAACAACTGATATTCGCACACCCCTTGTACACTGCCCTGGAGTTTCCTAGTGATGTTACCGATAAATATCTGGTTGGCATGTTTCGAAGTCAAATATTTTGATAAATGCGCTATTAATAACGGCACTCATCACGCTTCAGAAGGTTGAACGAGAAATTAATTATTTCCCGTCTGCAATGCGTGACTTTAAACAAATCCAATTGGTGACATAAAGGAACACAGGTAGAAACTAGAAGCAACACAAACGAGGTAAGCTTAACTGCTTTAGACGGCAGCTTCTTTCCTTTTTTTTTTATAAAGTGTCAAATATTGGTCTAGGTTTTCTTCGTTGGTTGTCTCGAGCCATCAGTACTTTGGTCAAGCCTGTTCAAATGAAACGCTCTTTTTCTGTTTGACCACCAGATGCAGATCATTGTGTTTAAATAATTTTAGGTTGCCAACTTTTGAAAGCAAGCTAGGCAGTGTCTCGCTTTGGGGGTTTCATTTTGAATGCACGTTTAGTAGTGTTAAACCAGAAGAGTTATTTAAAGGCGCCTAGTAATACTCTGAGGTTTCTTATAAGTAGAAGTGCAATAACACGCTTTATAAATTGTACGAAAATTGAGTTTGCGAACAAAAGCCAAGTTTCACACTTTAAGAAGGAACGAGCATAAACGCCAGAGCAATATTATATTTTGATTGTGTAATATCTTTTACCTTACTTTTTACATTGATATGATACAAAAACACAGTAGATAAACTCCTTACCGTAGTCATGTGGCATATGTTCCCTTGCTTCGGGTACATCAATTTCAAACAACCTGTGCGCTTTCAGGCCTTCACTGTTTCGTGCAGCCAGAGGCAAAGGTTTAACGCGGAGCCTTTCTCCAAGTATTCCTTCCTGTATTAACACGCATTAAATGGTTTAGAATTAATTTAGGCAACTATAGATGAGAGTCAGTAGCTGAGAAATTAATGCGGTGTGGCTAACCTTTCAAATTCAGTCATTTTCAAGGCCCTTTCGGGACCTGTGATGGGTTGTAATAACGTGTTATGATTGCTAACATTTCCGACGCTCACGCAGTTGAAACTGTCATCTTACTCTACACCCTATCAATTAAGTTTGTTCATATAGGCAGGATGATGGTGGTGTCGTACCTATTTTGTGCTTTCAATTAAAGTTTATATAATGTAGCAAGCCATGTTCACACCATAAAACGAACCTGACTTTTGCGAGAAACTTCCTTTTTTTCGTTAAAAAATATCGTGTTTCAGAGAAAGTGAAACAACAATTTTCCTAATTGCGCGTAGGTAAAAGTTTGAGGGCGAAAGGAATAAAAAATACAACTTTTTACAACTTCAATATTTTTATGCACAAAGCACTTCAACTTATCTTCATGAAGTTGTTGGATTTATTTTTCATTATACAGAAGTCTGTCTGGTTGGGGGAAGGAATGATTAAAATAATACCACCAACCAATTCCTCAATCAGGGGCCCAACGTTTCGAAGACTGTTTAGCTACTTTTTAGGGGCGACTATGAAGGTCCTTTGCTTCATAGTCGCCTCTGAAGAAGAAGAGAAACAGGCTTTGAAAGTTGGGCCCCTAATTTAGGGATTGGTTGATTGTCGTATTTTAATAATACGATTTATTTTAGTTAAACTTATAATTCAAGTGAATTAAATTGAGAAACTGGGCCTTAAGCGGAGTCTTTTCATAGTTAGGTATTTTTCGGTGATTTTTAACACACCTTAAAATTAATGTGTTTAAGCTGAAACTTTTTACACTGTGTTTCATGCTTTTTTTACTTAAAAAAAGAAGCTAGGGCTTAACTATTGTAAGTGTTCTTTGTATTGCGCCCAGAAGTTTTTATATATCGTAAAAGTCAAAACTTTGGAAGATTTGAGCAACGATTTTGTAGTAGCCGGCGCCATTTCAAGGCTGCCAAATTCTTCATAGCCATCTATTTTCGTCTTCTGAGCGGCAATTAAAAAATAATCATCCTCGATTTGCTCCAAACTTCTCTGGATGAACCCTTAAATAAAAGTAATTTAAAATCCATGAAGAACATCTTTGATTTCATAGATTTAAATTAAAACAATAAAAGTTTCGTCATGTGTCTGTTGCAGTGAATTATCTTTGCAGCGTTTCTGTTTGAACAACTAGTGGTACTGGCGCACGGCATCCACAGTGACCTTACTTGGCCGTATTATCTCCCGGCCAGCATGAAGCATTATACAAAA
Organism: Ixodes scapularis; assembly: GCF_016920785.2. Taxonomy (NCBI): domain Eukaryota; kingdom Metazoa; phylum Arthropoda; class Arachnida; order Ixodida; family Ixodidae; genus Ixodes; species Ixodes scapularis. Next base: position 120,754,511 of record NW_024609879.1, on the reverse strand, counting down.
AGAAACTGTGTTCTTCTTTTATAAGTGATTCGGCAGATAATGAGTATGAAAACTGAACTCTTCGGCGTATTCGCTACTTTGCATGCCTTATGCGGCGTGCTTTATGCATAAACGTGTTCACGTTCTAGAAACTTGTATCTATAGAGCGCAAGCTCTTTTGCTTCCGCTTCGGGGTTGAGCAGCGTCTCCGTCACCGTCGCCGTCGCCGTCACCGTCGCCGTCGCCGTCACTGTCGCCGTCGCCGTCGCCGTCGCCGTCAGCGTCGGCGGAACCGCGCCGGCGTTGCCTTATCGGAACAATGCACCCGGGCGGAACCGCGGGTGGCATTATGGGAACATTTCTCCGCTAAATTGAGCTAAAAACTCTACGCTAAATTTCCCGCAAAATTTTCCGGGGAACTTTTCCCGCTAAATTTAGGTGAAAAAAGTTTCTTGAAATTTTCCCGCTAGGTTTAGAGGGAAATTTCCCCGCTAACTTTAGCGGAGAAATTTGCGGTAAATTTTCAGCTCGTTTTTCTAGGAAATAGTTTGCTCAATTTTCCGCTAAATTTAGCGCGAAATTTAGCGAACACATCCCGCGAATTGGGAGCGGAGAAGGAAAGGAGGGTACGAAGGGGAGGAGGGGCATACCGTCCCCTTGGTCCCCTTCCTTCCTCCTCATCAAGAAATGTGCTCTAATTTCATATTACAGAAAATTGTAAACAACTTTAATTTATTATTCCTATGATCGTAAAATTTGCGTCTATGCGAAGTTTGAAGAGTTGTTACTTCTCCTCGGAAAAGCGATTTCCTAAAAAAAAAAGTTTCCTACAAAAGTAAGGTTCATTCCGTCGTACTGACATGTTTCGTTACCTCAAATAAAAATTTAATTTAATGGAAAAATAGGCATGACCGCTCTTATCCTCATCGTCTTTATCTGTACAGAGCCAATTAGGTTTGAATTATGTTTGTATTAAATAATGAATGGAGTTTCTTGTTTCGTTGAACATAGCTACCGAATTGTGATTAAGTTCTATGAAAACAACTTTGATGGTAACGTTTGGGGTTGTACATGTATGCTATTTACTTAAATGTTTATACAGCCTATGAGCTCAACTATTTATGGACAAGGATAGAAGTATAAAAGTTAGAGGGCACACATGTGAAAATAGTATTGCTTCATCGAATTTCAATTTAAAAAAGACTACATAATTTATGCACAAAAAGTTCATATTCGAGTGAAACATGAGAAACAACGAAACCTATTTTTAGTAACAATAAAAGTTTGTTTTTCATTGATTTTGAATGCATGCATTTCAAACCTGGGAAAAACTAGCTCCCTCGCATTATTAGTTCAACCTTCAAACATAAGCACATGACATTTGCAGTACGTACCACTTCAACTCCATCATCGTCAGTTACTTTTACGGAAGCCATGTGAGATGGATCGTGATAGATGTCCCGTTCAGCATCTTCGGCTCTCACCTGAAAGCATTTACCCCAAATACTTAGATTCGTGTCCAACTGCCTTTCAAACTCATTTTTTTAAAAGCCTAAGCGAAAAAAAAAGTTTTTTGTTTAGGCACCTTTCAGGTATGGTTATTTGCTGATGAGTCTGAGACACAGGAAGCTTTATAATTCTGCTTCATCCAAGTTTAGTTAACTGTTATAGGGCCTTCATATTATAAACAAGCACGCTGTGTGGGGATAAACTTTTCATTGCTTCCATGACGCGACTTTCTTCAAGATGTTTAAAACGGTCACCTAATTCTTTGTTCTTGATTTCTTACGTAATAGCCTAGTGGCTGTGTAGAAAAAATCATTATCAACATTTAAAAGATGAAGCAAGAAAAGAGTGCTATACCGTGGGGTAAAATTACTGCGCTATATAAAATATATAAGGTCCTGCAATTGCCAAAGGCATGTTGGTGAAAGCTGACTTTTTTTTTTACAGGCGGTGCCTACAAAGACGCACGATATTTTAAGAACTACGGGTTAAGGTATTTCTTAAAGAATTATGGGTAAATACCGCACTGCGGTCTATGAGACGAGCACTGTGCATACCACAAAAAATATTCTACTAGAAAATGAAGTCTTAGACGTCATTCAGAACACGAGGTGAGCACGGGAAACCTAATTTTTGGTGCCACGTGATCGGCATAATTATTTTTTCGAGAAATATTTTTTCTTAGGTGTCTTCATTCGATGAGCTATCACTGTTAAACGCAGACACTAGTTCTAATGTAATACATTTGCGGCTACTTACCGATCTCGCAAAAGAATGTGCGTGGTTAGTTGAATCGCATAGTCCGTGTCTCACCTAACACATCAGCTTACCTATTTGCTTTTGCACTGTCTCTAAAATGCATAGCCTGCTGTCCGCCTCACAGGGAGTGCACATCAGCACACGTAGTGATTTAGTGCAGTTAATCATTGTTTTATATTTTTATTTGGGGAGCATAATTACAAGACAAAACTAAAACATTTTATATACGTTGCGAGCGTGCCTATCAACCCCAAACTATAGGAAATGAGGGTTCTGAAAAACACAATGCAATGGTGTTTTTTGATATCTGGTTGTGGGCATCCCAGTAATTTTCGTAGGCTTTAAGTCCGGACGCCGCCAACGCTACAAGGTGATGGGACCAATCAGGCAACGTCAAAAACGCAAGGCACTACTTCTTTTTTGTTTATGATTGGATGAGCAATGATAAAACACGTCCCGAAACATGACGAACACCATGATGGGGCGCTTTTGACGCTCTCAGATTTGTCCTCTCAGCTCGTAGTGTCGGCTGTGTCTGGACTTCAGGTAAAACCATGTATGGCGTTATCAACTCCAGTAGTAGAACTAACGGGTTTTGATTCGTATTATGAATGCGCTCAGAACGTTTGAGGCATTCAGCAGAAAATATTATTCTAATTTGTTCTACCGTAAGCCTGAATCTTGTCAACAGCCAGAAGAAATACAAATGCACACACAGAGACTAGGTGCGGAAACTCACGGTACATGTGCCGTGCTCAATTAGCTTGCCCGGTGATAGCAGGCGTGCAGAAAGACGAGGTACGCCTTGGCGTTGCGCTTTCTCACTGCTAGATGGCCGCCAATGACTAGTAGCATTGGCTGTGCTCACACGTACGATGGACTAAAGTATGGAATACCCGCATAATTTATTTGGCTGCAACAGGTACTACTAGGCTACGTAAAAATGAATGAATATAGCACCTATTCTCATATTTACATTGAGAGGTGTCTGGGAACACATCTTTATGTTCTGTGTCTGCCAAGCATCTCGAACCACTCTTATGCTATTTTTTACTCTAGATATTTGGGGAGTCTAATGAAGCGACCTCCAATGTCACAATAGCAAGGAGTTTTCGCAAAACGTTTTTTTGCTCCTCGGCTACTCTCTTCGCAAGGAAGACGCCACTAGAGCGCATGCTCACCATTGGCTTACTCTACAGAGTTTCGGTTCTGGCGGCGTTGAGGGTCGGCGGAAAGTAAATACGAAAGACCCCTAAAATAAGAAAGTTCTGGTAGATCCTTGCGGTACCTCCAACAACCATACGCAATAACGATATGATACATGCGCAAAGACGTCGACGAAGTATCGGGAAAAGTTAGTGGAGTTACCAGAGCGATCTACTGAAACTTCCTATTAAGTTTTCTGTACTGTACGATGACACACTCATACTCACATAGTAATCAATAGGTTCATTGTTCTCCGTCGTGCTGAACAAAAAGTCGTCGGCGAAGACCTTACTCTTTTGCAGCGTCAACGTCAGGCCATCGTTGATTTTGAGCATCCTCTCTCCAGTTGCCGATCTGCTTTCAAGCATCCTGGGGTACACTATCCCATGGTCTGTAACGCAAACGTTTGAGGTTAACCCAAGCGGAGTCAGGATTAATTGCATGTTTGAGCCGTTTTAAGAGCGAATTATCTAGCACCTTTCTCGGCGATGCAGAACGAAAACAGCGCTAAAGCCCACAACTTGATACTGAGCCACGGCATCTCTGGTTTAGAGGACGGCCGGTCTTCCAATCTGATGTCCAACTAGTTACTGCAGGTTAGTGAAAACCGCACTCTTTATACCATTCAAGCGTGCCTTTCGTGCGTAATTCTCTTGCCGTTAACGCGTTAGTTATGACGTATGACCGTTAAAGGTGACCGCCAAACAAAAAGATCTCGACAGACGCTTTCAATTGTCGTAATTTTCCACCTGGTTCTTAGACAATTGCTGGGTATGCGTGACCTGACATTAAACAGGTTCCTGAGAAGTTCAAATGAATGCAAGGCAACCTTAGCTTCAACACGTGCGTAATTCAAACCAGCAACTAGAACAGCATGATTTTAGTTAATTGCGGGAACTATACTTACAATGTTGATTGTCGCAAACAATTTTTACAAAACCACTTTGAAGTTCCCGAGTCTTTAATTACGGCAAGAAACTAGTACGAATTTATATTGAGCTTGTGCTCAAAAATATTACGTAACCTGCCTAATTACCAAAACAAAGCAGTCTCTAAAAAGTTTGTGTTCTGTCAAATAAAACTGGGCTGTAAATATCAGAGACTGAAGAAAGTTCTGTTAAAATTAAGTGATAATAATTATGTTTTCCAAGTTTGTCTGTGTTGCTGCTAGATATAGTACAATTCTTCCCGAAAGCAGTAAATTACCAATATATGGTACGATCGTTAAATAATTACATGTTGTCGCCTTGTTTTTAGTCGCAAAATTAAATCTTAACAAATGACTCTTACTTCAAACGCATTGCATGCCCCCCATCTCAAACCTCCATTGTTTTATCCACAGATGCATTTGTATCAAAATATAAAATCATCAACACATCTCGGTAGTATACAACCCTCTGACTCGGCCATTTGATTTTTATGACCACCCAAACTAAGTACCGGTTTGAGAAAAATATCAGGGTTAACGAAAAAAAAAAAAAAAACTGGCCGTGATCATTATCTACAAATTCCTATGTTGTATGCAAAAGAAGTATGTAAGAAGCGATCGATTATATTTCTGTGGAATATATAAAATAATTCTTTCAGGGAGCGGAGAGCATATTATTTTAAATGCCGTCAGCCTCCCCTTCAACTTCACCTTTCACATAAGAGATTATCAACATGAGGTAACTATATTGGGCGATATACGACGTACACTCCCCTTACCAATTTTGTTTCCTTGTTCAAAACAAAACTGTGCACTACGACATGTTACTTCTTTTCGAGATGTTTAGCATCCGCTATCGATCAAAACTTGCGTTTTCGATAGCGTTATCGATCGCGTTAACGACCGTGTATTCGATCACATTATTGATACCCGTTAGCTATAAAAAAAATGTACCTTCGGGTTTGTTGAAGTTCACTGTAACAGACGCCCGTGTGTGCCAAATCTGCCAAGAACCAGAATTCTTGGGAAACTTAAAAAACAAAACAGAGAAAGAGAGAGAGAGAATAAACTTTTATTGAAGGACCATGGTCCTGTGCTCGACGAGTTACCACTGGTCCCCCAGTACACCACGGACACGCTGTGCCTGCAGGGTCAGTAGTGTGGCGACGAGGTAATATTGGGGGGCGAACTAGCCCACCCAGTCAGGGGGTCGGGATTGGGGTGGGGTAGTTAAGAGGAGGGAATTAAGTGAGGATAGGGTATGGCGACAACACCAGAGCATGTACTCGTTAGAGGGGTATTCCTGGCAGGGGGCTCGTGGAGGAGATCCAGGGAGACCTTTCATGTGATGCGTAAAGTGTTGTGCGAGAGGGGAGGAGGTTTGGAGCCTGCAAAGACTGGAGGCATTATGTCTGTAGAGAAAGGCCGGGGGGTCGTGAACCTACGTCATTCAGTGTCTGCGGTCACGTAGAAGGGTTGTTCGTGCCTTTGTAGGGTTTTGCGGTGTTGACGGGGATCATATTCGTCTGGCCAAACTTCTGAATGGCCCGAAGACGGCTCGTCGTGGTTTAGTGCGTTCGCGAGTAAGTACTAACCCGCGGAGCGTACAATATAAGACTGGCAGGAGATGAATGCTGGGTATTTTACGTCGTGCACGTTACCGATAAAAAAATTCGCTTTTTTATGCGGAAAGGCGATTTTGTCACTAAGTAATGTATGCCAATTGTCAATAAAATTTTCAGTTGCGAGTAGCGCTCGGTGCTGTCTTGTCTTCATTGTGCCTGTTTTTCTGAAGAGCTTTCATCTGAGTGAACATGGAACAACTTGCCCAATTAACCATTTCGTTGAGTGCGTCGTTTGGCTTTTCTCTCCATGGTAATGAAACCGGCAGTGGTGACATGCTCAGTAATGCGATATGCATGGACGAAGGGGCGCTAGCGTTCGGGTGAGTAGCAGCTTCTGCATTATAACTTTCCATGGTTTAAAACATAACCACCTACTACAATGTTTGCTCAGAGGAAAGAGAAGTCTACAATCTTATATTATGCCTTCGATATCCATTAAATATTGTATAAATAACGATCACGCTTTATTACAAACCTTCAAACACTCCACTTAATGTTTTTTTTTTGCTGTGCATGGTTTTATTTCAATGTAAATCTTCAAACAATAGTAGCTTAACGTATGTGCATAATATTTCTGTTGAATTCTTTTCTTAGATATCTGTGGCTGTTTCTTAAGTCCACAGGGCCCAGAATCCCGTCAGGTCAGCACCTTTTTTTTACTTTTGTTGCTGGCTCTTTTCATTTTATCTATATTCAAAGGAGCGCAGATAAAAACGAAGTATTTAATTTTATATATAACTTGATTTTAATACGGATCTTAGTGTTTTAACTTCAAAATAAGAATTCGCAATTCTTTGTTCAACGTCAATTTTTTTTTCTTAGTTCAAAATATGGCTTGCTACAAGATGTACCATATATGTCAAATCATAATATTCTAAGTGCATTGTACTTTCTCGATATAAGTGACAAGAAATATATGTATTGGATTAGGGTGTGTAAAGCACGCCCCGCAGAAATTCTACATCAGAACTTCCCCTCATTCAAATCAACGAGAATAGAATGAAAAGACTTTCGGCTGATCGCAACTATTCGGCTTGACATATTATGGCGGAGAAATGTTGGCATAAAGATGCATAGCGACCTTACTGTAATGAAATTACAGCAAGTGAAATACATTTGCTACAACGATAAAGTACTTAGCGACCCCTTTTGTGACTCGTATGTTCGTAAAGCAATGAACTACACCAAAGCAATTATTTCTAGAGTATTACCTAGTACTTTCGTAATTCCTTTTGTCCATGTTCAGTTGCGGAATATGTAGACTATTTACATAGGTACACGGCCATCATGACAAAGTACAACTGTGATTGGCGTAACAAACATATCGTCCGCTTGAACACTGCATTGCGTGTTAGGTGTGTGTGGAGTGTGGTCCGAGCCGGTCTTGCGCGCTCTTATCTTTTTTTAAGATTACGATGAAGTCAGACGGGGAACACTCCATGATGCAACACTCTTACTAATTCTAAAGTATTTTGCGAGAGAGACTGTCATGAAAGTGACGAAAAACTCGACTTTCGAAGCACCCGCGTGGAATGGCCTTCAAGTCGTGTTCTTGGAAGCAATAGAAACACAATGTGCTTAGGTCGAAAAAAATATATTGTGACCTTCTCTGTGTGACTAATTCGTTGGAACACATCGGTTCAAGCCACTCCAGATAGTAAGAAGACAAGGTAGAATGAGGGCGGAACGTTGTCATGGTCGGTATAGTCTCCAAAATGACGACGGCGCACCGACATCACGGTCAACGCATTCAAAAGCCTCAACGCCGGTTCAGTTACTTGGCTTTGGTTGTGACAGAGTGCGTTGGTCTGACGTATGATCGCTTCTGACCAAACAGCGCAGTGGCAGCATCCACCAGGTGGTTCCGGAACACTAGCGAATTGCTTTATTTACTGACTGTTTTTAAGCATAATTCTCACACCAAGAGGTGGAAAACATTTTCAAAATCTTGTAAAGAACTAGAGCTTGGCATCAACTAAAATATTTCCACCAGATAAATGGCCCCCCTTTTAATTGTCTAATTAATCGATCAATCGGCTTCGCCCATTTTTTGGCGTTTGATGAATACCTGATAAACTGTGCAACGTAGGATTTCTCACTTAAAATCAATCTTAAAGTGCAGTTGAGAACGGCCAGGAGAGACCAAAACTTACAAATTATTACTTTAGCCCACTGTAATAAGCTTCGTTGATATTCTCAGGCACTAGATAACTTCATTGATAGGTTATGTATTTATTTTATAAACTTAATATACTGCTAACGTATTGGAGGATGGGATACAATAACATTTAAAAAGGTACACAACACAGGAAGGTATACACCGAATAAATCCAATTACACTGCTACTATACAAGAAAAAAAGAAGCAGAACTTGTCGCCGGAAGACCAATGCAACAATTTTTTCTCCAATGCTTCAGGAGAAGATACTTTAATTACAACACTCAGAAGTTATCACTTCGTCTTCAATGGTCTTCCCCATAAAAAAAATTACTAAATACAAAAATTGGCGAGATATGGGTGAAATTATAATTCGCCTACACCACCTTCAAGGGGTCTTAAACAACTGTGCATCTCAACACGAACGTGATTAAAATACAGCAGAGAAATGTGTTTCATCGCGCTATTTTACACTTTAACGATAAGAAAGACATCCGGTCTTCTCTTGAATGCCGAAATAGACTCGTGTCTATTGAATATAGAAAAAAAAATAAACCCGGCTGCAAGTCTTTGCATTCGCTTTACTTTATTACCTTGAGGTTAGGTAGTTGCAGGGATGGGCAGTATTTCAATTACAAGTATTTAAAATACGTATTTCAAATACTTTGTGTATTTTGCATTTCTATTTAATTACAAATTGGGTAATGTACTTGACGTGTGTATTTAAATACTAAAACGTGGGTATTTCAAATACAATTGTAATTAAATACAATTTTGTGGGCGAAAATACATTTCTCAAATTTATTGCCTCTGTCCAGAGCAGGAAGAAAACTACGTTCTGCACCGAATGCAGTGTCTAAATATCAAGCACAAGCGTTTAGTGACTTTGCGGTTACGGTGCTAGTCGAGGGTAGGAATAGTGACGAAATCGACTTTCACATGCAGACTGGCTAAATAAGTGCCTGTGACAACTTGTGATGCTTTCCAGCCTGATTTCCATCCATATTTTTGCCTGGAACAATCTAAATGCGCGGGTTGTCTAGAATTTCATGACTGGTGCGAGTTGCAACAAATAAAAACTTCTCTAGCTAGTGCTGCGTGTCTTGGTCGTCTCGTTTCTTTGTTGTTCTTTGTTGGTCTATACCAAAATGTAATCGACAAAAGAAGCTGCTTGAAGCTCTGTACTTTTTTCGCCTATTACGTCCAAGCTGATTACATTTTTTTGTGATTATATTTCTATTACGTTACTAGAGCCTCGCGCACTAACTCCTGAGTGTGCGATGCAAAATTACAATGAGATACCCAGAAACCCGTTGCGGGTGTCCTGAAGTCGCTGACGAAAATTTTGAGGAATGTATTTGAAAAAGTATTTGGAGGAGACCAAATGCATTTCGTTGTATTTGTATCTTGTACTTAAATGCTTTTTTTGAAAAGTAATTAGATTTGTAATTAAATACATTTTTGACGAAGTATTTTGTATTTGTATTTCGATACATATTTGCATGCATTTTGCCCATCCCTGGGTAGTTGTCTACTTTATTAATTGGAGATTGTTCACAACAATCTTTGCCGTGCTAATCGGACAGTCGCGTGGCGTGGAAGTGGCTGGTATACGTATTTATTTTATTTATTGTAATACCCTCAAGGCGCCAAAGCACGTAAAAAGGAGCAGTAAAAAAAAGATGAGGCGATAAATACAAACATAAAGGAAACACTCTGATTAGCAAAATCTGAAAGCGACGTATGCTACGACAAAATAAACAAACACAAATGACTCATATGTTGGCCCAGCACGCTGAAATCTAAACAGAGATTGTCAAAAAAGAAAATGATCGACGGCAGTTCCGATATCTGCTGGAAGGGGGTTCCACCTGTTTGATGTATGTGATATGAATGAATAAGAAAAGGTGTTCGTTTGGCAACTTGTTAATCCAACTTTATTCTGATGGTCCACACGGGAAGAGTAATAGTTAGGAAATGCAAATAAAGGGTGTCGTAATGTTTGATGTTGATCTTAATGAAACAGGCAAAAAAATTATACGCAACGACAAACATGGTAACAACAAACTAGACTTCATGAATGATATGCTGGATGTTCGATTACAAGTAGACATAATGAAGCTAACGGTGTTATTTTGAACTATTTCGGGAGCGTTATGTAGAACGACGTGGTTAGGATTCAAAATGGAGCCCGCGTATTCTAATTCAGACCGTACCCGAGTGTTATAAAGAAATTTCAAGTTATCGGGGCTCGTTTTGAAGTTCATGAGGTTAGCGTTGGCGATTATTATATATATATATGAGGTTTCCAGGTTAAGGCCGATGATATAGCAACACCCAGATGACGCAATGCGTTTACGGATTCAAGATGAGTGTCGGCCTGCGTATGTATATGCTGACGGGTGCGTACCTTGTCTGGAAACCCGCATTAGTTTGCATTTGTTAGGGTTTCATTCTATACGCCATTATTTGCACCAAAGTAATATGATCTAAATCAGATTGTAAAAGGCGGTCATCGGCGGCATCATAAACTTCGCCATAAATGACACAGTCATTGGTGTACAAATGCATGGAGAAAGAAACAGAACTTGGTGAATTACTAATAAACATTAGAGAAAAAAGTGGGCCTAAAACCCAACCTTGGGTACGTCCGATATAAGACCAGTCAGGGAAGAATCACTGGCACTTAGAGTTGCAGATTGAGAGCGGTTGGCAAGAAAGCATTCCACCCAGGTTAACAAATTAGAAACTAGGTTTAACAAAAAAAGTTTAACTATAAACTTTTTCACATGTTTGGGGCTGCAAATCTCGCCCCTGCAGTTTACTTTAGGTCAAAATTTCACCTAAATTTACATTCATACAAGTGTACTTGTGGACGTCTACGCAGTGAAAGTGTTGAAGCTTTACATTTTTATTATACACATATTACACGATTAACGAGTTAAAAATAATCGTGATTTAAACGTGATTTAATTAATGGGTAGGTTATTTGATTAAGTTCCCAGCCTTGGACAGAACCAGTTTTCTAAATCCACTGGGTTTCCACACCGACTGGCATCTGAATTTATGTCCGGACCTTACGCCCAGGTTGATTCTGACATAAAATTCCATGATGTTGTTTTTCAGTTTGAGTAGCTACTAGAACACTTTGTTATTCTTAACTATTTTCCGCAATTGTATATCTACGTGGCGCGTAATAAATGCGGCGGATTTTTCACCATATAAATTTATTTAAGTAATACATAATATAGATTTCCTACTGCAACAAAAGATATGTCTGCAAAGTGTACATATGAAGTCGTTTTGGTACATCCCAACCTAGCTAATTTGACCTTATGTGATAAACTGCTGCCGCGGACTTTGGGTGCTAACGCGGATGACATCTTCAAGACGAATGAATGAAGAAATAAATTATAACTTATTGTAATTACAAAGCGCTATCGCTTCACAACAACATTACTGGTGCAAGGCGATCGCGGACCCGGGCGTGGCTTCCCATTGAGGCCTTACGTTAAGATAACGGACTAACACCAGCCCGAAACTCATGAACTTTGTTTTTACATAAACGGCAAAACCGATTTGTGGACTCTTCTTTAGTGACATTCAAATAAAAGGGTGTTCAGCATGCTCATTAGTCACGCAGTCGTATGCGCCAGCGGAGCGAATGCTTATTGTGGAGAAGTAGACTGGCATTCAAACTTGGAAAGATTGCTGTCGTTCGTTTGGAGGCACAGTTCCCTTTTCCATTCTCATCATCATTTTCATCATCGTGTTTTGTCGTCTTTGTCGCCAACTGTTTATATGATGTGATTATGAACACGAAATCACTTGGAATATTTAGCAATAAAAAGCATTACAGTTTTGGAGATGTTTACCCCCACCAATGATGTATTTATGCAATGTTTTGCGCACGTCACGAAATTAGCTATGATAGTTCATTTGAGTAAAAAGCAGTAGCACTGGATGCGAGTAAAGAATAAAATACATAATATATCCCATAAAATATACGGCAAATTATGACTCTAAAATAATAAATGTATTGTGTAGGATAGACAATGATTAGGAAAATATTAGTCGAAGACGATGTAAGCGTTTGAATATATGAGTGTCAAATCATAATACCAGCTGTAATGAAGGCGTTATATAAAAGGTTGGGGTGGTTCATGGGAATGGTTCGGTTGCTTTTTCTACTGAAAAAAAGCTGCCGAAAATTGGATTTTTGAAATCTTTTAACCAGCTGCAAACATAATGCCTAATGTATTAAAGCAATTAAAATGAATTATGTTTGAAGGCATTACAACCTAATGAGATTAGTCGTGGTCTGAGCACTTTGTGCTGTCGTAATTAGTGGCACGATTTTAAGAAACGCAACGAGTAATAAAAATTTACATTCCTTAAAAAGGTAATTGTTTGCATTCTTTCAAGAGTAATTGCGCCGTTTCTGCAAGGAACCCATTGAATCGTATTGATCCACCACACGCTCAGTGCCAGCTATTGCTTTCAGCAACGATATACGCAACTATTTTAGGGCTTTCGCGCACCTTGCATGATTTTTTTTATTAACAACTGATTCAATATGTATTCTTGGTTATGCGTCTCTTGTAATTCCGTATCAGGGTTTATCTTGCGTTGTGTTATTGAGACCTTATGCTGCTATTGGTGTTTCCGAAGCTGTGACGCGCAGTTTAAAAAGACTCGTTTTCAAAATTCTTCACTAGCCTTTCTGAAATTCACTCAGTATATTGGTAATTCATAATTTTACATTAAAGCAAGTTTTTTCTTTCAGTTTCGGAAGAATTTATCAGCACTATCAAAAAGCAAGTCTCATAGCTAAATTTCAACCAAAACACATGGCTCACTGAATAAGTTTGTTTTTAGGTTTCTTTTACAGCTGCCAGTTAAAAAAATAACAAATATTATATTTTTCATTTTGATAATAGTATACATGCGTGCAATATCTGAAACGAGAGCCTCTAACTTAGGCAAACATATGTTGAGATCTTTTCGCGCTGAATTGTATAATGCAGAATCTCTATTCTGACAAATGTCAGCACTTCTGAATTGTAAAGGGCAAGATAATGCGCACGTGCCGGAAGGCAAACATTTGTTTAAATCATAAGAGCGAACCGGGACCTTTAAATCTGCAGCTTGATGAACCTTGCTGACGTCACTCCAAATACGTCACACCGAAACTGCCGGTATATCATCATATCTTGTACTTAAGCGGAAAAAAAAAACTCTGCTTATTTCGTTGGGCGTACACTCGAAAGTGAATGAGCAATGTGAATGAGGAACGCAAGATATAATATATACTATAAGATATAGTGCTTAAAACATAAAAAAAAAAATTTTCCGCCAGTATTGACAGTTTTAAATCGCGAACAATCAAACACGTGTCACTAACTCTTAATCACATTTTGTAATATATATAAAATATGCTACAAGTAGGAATATTTCCAAACAAGTTAAAAATTGCTGGAGGTAGCTCTATATTTAAAGACGGGGGAAAATAGTTTATACAACAATCGGCCAATTTCGATTCCGCGAATCTTAAAATAATTGAAAATGTAATTTATATTAGGTTAGACCTTTTTTGTAAGTATAAGAAATCGGGCGCCATATGACTTTCACAAATATAACTCTACAGAGCAAGCCGTAATCTACGATAAGGAAAGAGGGACATCGAAGACAAACAGACAAGACAGGCTTTCGACTTTGTTGTTGTTGAAAGTCGAAAGCCTGTCTTGTCTGTTTGTCTTCAACGTCCCTCTTTCCTTATTATTAATTAGAAACCAACGCGCTTAACCATGAACAGCAAGCCCTACTCGGCAGAAAAGACGAAATTCGAAAGAATATTGATGACACATTTCATACATTAGGCTTGCTTCTAGACTTTACAAAGGCATTTGACACAACACAGCAGATATCTTAATAATTTAACTACAATAATAATTGATACGTGGCATGACACCAAATTCAATCGAAAGCTATTTAAAGAATCTATATCAATATATGCATTTAATTGAATTAGCCTCTGATAAGTTAGAAGTATGACTCAGAGTGCTGCAAGGATTCATTCTAGGCCCTTTTTTATTCCTCATAATAGTAAATGATTTAGCAAAGATCCAGGATATCGCACACCTAGTCATGTAAGCAGACAACACGAATGCCAACTTTAAAGCACTCTACAGGATGTATTACAAATAATCGTCAACAAATACTTCCAAAAGCTGTTAAGCTGGTTTAATCGTAACAAATTTCACCCTATAGCTTAGCAACTAAATACATAAAGTGCGTTCAATTAACAAGCAAGATAAAAATTGTATAGCTATTAATATTGATGGAATGCCTTTAGAGCAGGTCAAAGAACAAAAATGCCTTGGTATATAGATTAATATGGACTTCAACTGATCGATGCATGCACAAAAGGTTTGTTCTGAACTATCTAAATAAATATGATGTAGGTATAGAATCCATAAGCTACTCTCGCTACGGTTAAAGAGGGAAATATATCATTTTTATGTTGCTAAAAAATGTCATGTGGTGCATTAGTATGGGTACCACAACTATGACGAACTATAATTAAATATTAGTCCTTCAGAAATGGATACATCGTATGTTTGATCATTTTCAAGTTAATTAGTGACACTTATGCACAGACCCATTGTTTGAAAAATAGACTATGCTAAGGGCTAATAAAATATATTTAAATTACATCAGCCTATTAAAAAAAAAACCTTTACCTAAACCCCAAAAGTGTTACCTGAGAACGTTCAATGAGAAAACAATATCTGCAGAAAACCTAGTCAGGACCAATTACGGCAAGTCACAATTTGATTATCAAGTTTCCACCTTGTTAAATAAAATTGAAGACAAAATTAATTTCCAGTGTTTCGGTCAGATTTTCAAGAGAAATATTAATGACCTCTTTGTGGTGAGAGCTATCGTTTATGATTAAGGAATAAAATGTGACAAATCAATTAAGACGTAAATAGTTTTATTTTAAATCGTGTTTAATCTGGTACACGCGTTTGTTATTAATTGCTTTGGTTCTGCATGTACAATTGTTGATATCCTCTGTTGGGCTGTACTGCGAGGGGAGGTAGATGCCTCGTCAAGCTGAAATGGCAGCTTTTTTCTCGATCTCCCATCTCCTCCTTGTTTGGAGGAAATAAACTATCAGAAAACGTGAATGAATAAAGTTGAGTGAAGCAAAGCAAAGCAATGAAGAGCTAAGCGAATTGCGTGGAGCGGAGCGGAGCGGTGTTCCGCTCATCTTTGCTTATTCACTTCGCTTCGCTTATTTACTTCGATCATTCACATAACTTTGCTCATTCAATTTTTTTTCTCATTTAATTGAATTAGCCCAATCACTTCACTTTGCTCATCCACTCGTTTGTTCGTTCACTTCCATTTGCTCATTAACTTGCTTCCCTCATTCACTTTGGTTATTCACTTTGCTTCCCACATTCATATTGCTTAATCACTTAGCTTTGCTAGTTCATTTCACCTTGCTCAAAATAATCGGGCAGGATAGTTTCTCATTAACTTCACTCTGTTAATCCACATCACAATGCTCATTCACTTCATTCCATTCATTCACTCCCTTCATTCACTCACTTTATTCATTCAATCATTCAATCCGTTCGCTCTATTCATTCACTCCAGTCAGTCTATTCGTTGTAACCACTCATTCCATTTACTTTACTCACTAAGTTAACTGTACTCACACCATTCACTTTTTTCACTCCCTCCATTCACTCTGCTTGCTCCATTCACTCACTTCATTCACTTACTCACTCACTTCACTTTATTTACTGTACAGCGGTAACAAAAATTAGCTTATCACATATTTTATGAAATTGAGTTATATGAAGACAATGTGACATTTTCTAGCATGCAAAATTATTTCAAAACATATTAGGCATTATGACGCCTAAATATGAGAGTGAGGTTAGAGGAACCGTCAAAGTGCAGTAAGGATGGTGATAAGAAAGGCCAGTGTCTGCGTGTATTGCCCATTTCAATAGTCAACGATTTTAGACGAACAAAAAAAAGACGGCACGTTCGGCCCCTGCTTAATCTGAGATATACCCCCTACATTAAACAAATGGTAATTGCTTTAAATATTTATTAATGGTGTTACATCATAGGGGTAGCGAAAACTAACATGTAGACAAGATACAAAGCTCACAATGAAACTGAAAAATATTCAGTCATACGGTAAGAAAAGCATTGCGTAAAAAAAAGACATGATTACAAAATATTAACCGAGGTCAATCTGGCAATGCAACAACTAGTTGACAAGTAAGCTTTAGAGTGCTGCAAAACAGGAGGAACAGATAGAATTTCAGCGGGAAAGTTATTCCCTTCACACACTATTCGGGGAAAAAGCGTCTATTTCAAAGGGAAACTGAAGCGGTTTTAGATGTAAGAAAAAAATACCCGATCCTGGTGAATTAGACTTCAGCCGTCACGAATATCAAATTAGTTTGGTAATTTATGCGCGGATTAACCGGAAAAGCGCCTTCAAAGTTGCACCGAAGCCACGCCTATCCGAAGCAGAGAGAAAGGGGGGAGAGGAGGAAGGCCCGTCAGCCGACGTCACAAAAGGTCCGGTAAGGGGACCCCGCCGCGGCTGGCCGCGCTTCCCTTGTACGCTGCTCTACTGGCTTTTCGAGCCGTTGTCGTTCTGACGCTGCCTAGCGCTTGCTTTTATCTGTTGACCGGTCATGCTATTGACTCAATCGCCTGACGTGTTGATTGTTATCGTGTTTGTTCACGTGTTTGCAGAATTCTCATGGCACCGAACCAACCGACTCGTGCTGTTGATCGATGCCGTACTCATGTGTAGCCGCCAGCCTTCACGAACAGCGCTCGTCGCAGTTGTTCTTCCAGCTTACCGTCTTTTCCACTCCGACACCGAGATTTTAAAAGGATGGGTAGGTTTGAGCAAGTACACCGTTTTTTTGTTCGCAACGTGTTTCGGACGGCACTTACCAAAACTATGTAAGTATGGGTTTGGGTCTGAAGAAGGCTCGCCTGAACCCGACGCTCTGCCAACCATCTTTGAAGGTAAGAAGGCAATTCAGCACATTAAAAGTCACAAGCAAAGAGGAAACGTAACTAGGTAGGAATTTAGGTCGACTGTTCTAGAAAAAAAGCTATTGCATTATTAAAATTGTGCAGTGTACTAGAAAAGCCGCGATCATGTAGCCAAATAGCGGGTTTCCACTGGCTCTCTAGTGTTAACCGCCTTATATTAGTGTTTTAGTGTTGGTTTCTCATATTCTTCAAGTGACCATAATTTCCGGACCGACTCCGGTCCGTGAAATCTGGGAAACAAAAGACGACAATCTTGTGTAGCCCAAGATTATTTTCTTTTGCTTTTAATCTACTCCGCTACCCAGTCATTTGGCAGAGGAGGGCTTGCTCTAATAAGTGGTTGTGCAATTCATAAAGCGACTTTCACGGTGCAGCTTGTTTTAGCATAAACTTTTTTTTTTTACAGTTGCTGATTTATTTGAGGTCATATTTTTTAAACGTAAACATAAATTTTGTTAAATTTTCCTTCCATAGGTTCATGTTATCTTCGGGAGAGCTTTTTGGAAATACAAAGCATGTGTCCTTTTGTTCTGAATTTAGTTCTTTTTTTACAAGTTACGCAGTGTTTTTTTCATAAAGTTTGTGTCATGCAATGGTTCTTTGTGCCGCAGAAATGCGATCGGACGATGATAATGCTTGATGGTGGTGTGATGCACTCAAAAAATCTCGGTAGGAGAATGCGAATGTAGAGGCCCAGGAAGCTTCCGCGAATTCGATATCAAATTAAGGGCTGCCGGGCACATATCTCCGTTTTTTTAAAAGCTATAATGACGTAATAGTTGGTGACAAACAAACTAAACGCAGCAGAGGGTGACGCTATCACAAGGATAGACCTTCTGCGCAATTATTCGCATAGCACGCGGACGTGGCGGTGGCAGTACGGCGACCTTGTCTCATCACCCGTCTCATTTTAGGGGAAGCTATCCCGTCCCTTCAAGCCACGTCAGCCTTGATGAACAATGCAGCCTACACGCTCACGTGTCCAGCAGCTGGCAAGCACGAAGGCTGATGTGTGCAGAATTCTTGTCCTCTGACGACCGTTTTGGGGAGGCTCACGCTTATCCGGCTTGACGCGTCCCGTCAATAGCACTCCGTTTATTGTCAACGCTTTACGTTACAAAGGGTAGCAGTCAGTACGTTCCCAAAGGTATGAAGCCGGCCATGTCGCGTCCGCGCAAGCGGTTCCTCGTGTCTGCCTTTATTACTGCGGGGGGTCATTCTTTTGCTTTGCCAACGACTGGAACGCGTACTTTTTACACGTCGAGAGTCTTCTGGACACATTCCTCTTTCGCATCCACCGAAAGATTTCGAAAAATCAGAAGCCGTACCCGATTTACAAGATCAGAAGACCCGGCACCCGGCTACTTCCGCAAGCGACGGAGCAAACGAGAGTCGAGATGGTCCTTTGATGACGTAGTGGCGCGTCACGCCTGACTAGCCAATGGCGTGCCGCTGCGGCGGTCGCTTCTCATTTCTTCGCTTTTTTTCGCGTTTAGGGATTATTTTTGGTCAAACGGTTGCGATATTTGGACTCAGCTGGCACAAACACGTCAGAATCAACCTTTAACTCACTTTTTTTCGAAAAGCTCTACAGCTTCCCTTTGAGATTATGGTTTGTACCTGGGTACAAATAAGTTGGTTCTTTCACGAATTGTATTTTATCAATCCCATTTCTGCCAATAAATATGTTATAAAAATGACAACATATTGTAAATTCGTCTATGGGGCCCAATAGGAATTTTGAAAGGATTTGACGGACCCTTCAAAACCTTCTGAGGGGTTTGAGATATCCGCCGAAGTTTTCTAAAGTGCATAACATACCCTTTAAGAATATCTAAAGGGTGTAAGAAACCCGTCGTAGTTTTTTGCGAGTCCTGTGGGTTCTGTTTCAATTAATCTTTTCCATCAGCACCCATCAAAATCATTCTAACGGGTCTGTGGGAGAGATCACGATATATGCGTCTGGATATAGTTTATTGTTGTTTTTATATATTATTGAATATGTTGCCAGCTTTTCGTGAAAGTGCGTGGCTTTCGGTATGTTTGAAATTAACCCTGGGGGGACGATGACGCGTTTGAGCCCGTTGGTAACGAAGGTCGTCGCACAGGCGTGTTGATATATTTCATGGTGGCAGTGTTTGGCGCAGGATAAAACACGCGTCTTTTTGCTTTGGGCCTCCGATCAACTCGTCGTTATGATGTTCGATGTAATAACGCACTCAAAACACTATCACCATAAGTACACAAGCACGCAACCAAACGAAACACCCATTCAGCGCCAACTGACAACTCTTCGTTCCCGAAATTCTCTTCAGCGGCATCTGTCGGCTTCCCTTGTATTTTCTATTGCGACTCTTAGGCGAGTACGCCGTATCATAAGCTCAACTTCGTCTCAAAATAAATCATGTCATCCAACAGGCAGCGCAAATGACGATAGCAAAACGCGCCGCGCCTGCGCACGCGTACACTGGTAGGTGGCGCAAGGCACCGCCCAATATTTGGCGCACAACGCACGCGTACTCTGCACCGTCTCGCTTGCAGCTCGTGCACCTCGAGCTCGGCTACAGTGTTCCAGCGCCGCATATGTACAGAGTTTGGCCATTCATTGGGAAGTATAGGAGACAAATCATGACGCGCCATTGGCCGACAGCGGGCTGAGCGTGTTTCAGGGCGTCGTGACAAATTCGAATGTAGCCAACCAGAAGCCGGAAATATTACCCTGATGGTGCTCGCGAAACAAACTTAACAAGTGTATCGGAGTAACTCTTGATGACTGAAAAAATTGTGTACGTGATGTTTTAATCTCGTTCATCCAAAACCATGGTGGAAGAGTGAGACTAGCAGAACGATCAACCGATCAACATAATCCGTATGCCAGGCGCCAAAGGCCGGGAATCTGCCATACGAGCGGTCACACTCTGTCCGATAAACAAACAAAAAAACTGAATTGAGCAAAACCTGAGCGGCCACTTTCGTTTCTTCGATCTTTCTGGATGATCATGATCGAAACATCACGTGCACCTTATTTTAAAACATGAAGGGTTACTACATTTAACTCTTACGCGCTTCTTAAAACGATATACATATGATTAAAACTGCTTCTCGCTACCACCGCTACGGTATTCTTTTCGGTTTCTGGTTGGCCAAGAGAGCATGTGAAGACCTCTTTCTGTGACTGGTGCACACCCTGGCTCTGCCTGTACCTACCATTGACCAAACTCTCTCTATTCACAGCCATGCAGTCGTCTAGGGTCTCTACGCAATTGTAGCTCTGTGATACAAGAAGGGCTCGTCGCCTTTATTTTTTTTTCTCGAGCTGGTGAATTGACGGGCGTAGAGTTTGGGTGAGTCCTTGTTAAAATTTATGCGTTCCTGATTTTGATCGAATGCTTGTGATTACAGTTTGGACAGTAGTTACGTGCGTTCGAGGAATTCTGCGAGTGTGGATTCGGCGAGAAGAGATCTCACCGGCGAGCCACCAGCCAGGTAGGCCTATTTCTGCCTAGCAGCTAAGAGCCCGCTCGTGCAGTGCTAGCGACGCGAGCTTGTCAAAGTCGTAATTGATATGGTTGCTTCACCGAGGGCGCTCCATTTTCATCCTCGAAGGAGCGTAAGGCAGTGAGACGCTAAAGCCATCAACCACCTAGCGAAAATTCTCTTTCGAGAGTTACTTACTATGCTCTAGCGAATCGCCCCATCAGCCCGTTGGAGATAAAGACCGACACAGCTTTGATAAAAACCTACCCCCCATTTCATTTCCGCTCCATTCTGTGCAAAAGGCATCTTAATCCGTTCACATTCTATTCCCCCCAGCTTCACCGCCATTTCATTCCCAGTCCCCTCCGGTGTCGTGGAATTGCGGAATGATTTGTGTTGCTCTGTTGTAGCCTTGCTTCTGTTGCAAATGTAGTCTGACGCTAGGGGCACAGTCAGGCGACATTAGCGTGCGCCTTTTGCCTTAGCTCCGAGCCAACTCTGTCTTGTCTAAAATTTTAAGCAGACAATAAAATGTTTTGCTTGGCAGGGTGTTGTGAAAGTGAGAAGAGCGAACTCGAGAGGAACGGAAAAGACGTCTGGGGTTTTTGACGTAAAATTCGCGTTCTTGCAAACAATAGAAGAAAGAAAAATGTTCGAAAGAAAAGGCAACCATTATGTGAGATTTCTGGTTGGAAAAGTCGCTGGAAGGTCACGGTTCAAGAACTTCTAGACAAGAAGACAATAAGGGTTAAAGCCGTCACGTTGTCAGGGCCGGTACAGCCTCTACAATTCCGAAGGCACACAAAAACACTGCCAACGCATTTAAAAGCGTCAAAGCTAACCCAGACACTTGGCTTCTATTGTGACTGAGTGTGTTGTGCTCACTTGATATCGCTTATGACGAAAGAACACCTTTGCAGCATCCATCGGGGAGCTATGGAACACTAGCGGTTTGGGTATAATGACTTAATTATTTGAGCAGCATTATCATTGAGCAGGATCATGGGATTAAAAACCTTTTTTTTTAAATATTACATAGAAAAGATTTTTTTAGTAATACGTTTGGTTTTTATACTTCGACAAGTCATTTAAGTTTATGCACCGACTTCTTGTTTACATCGATAGGCGTACAAAATCTGTGCTTTTGGTTTTCAGTTCATCAGGAGCTACTGTAGCTTTTTTTCTTGTACCACCATTTTTTTTAGAATTGTATATCTACCTGCAAATAATAGATGCGGCTGTTTTTATCACTGTAGAGCCTTATGGTATTCAAATAATTATACGTGTTTGGTACGAACACGAAATATACTTTCGCAAAAGGATACGCATGAAGTCGTTTTGGCACAACCAAGCCTAGGCATGTCGAGCTCATGTAGCAACAAGCTGCCACGGCCTGACTTCAGATACTGACGCGGATTACGTCTTCAAGATGAATGGATGAATAAATGAATAAACATTTGGTGGAACTAAAAACTGCTATCGCTTCACACAAACCATATTGTTTTGAAACGATCGTGGCCTCCCCTTGAGGCCGAGGCCTTGGATTAATATAAAGGATTAACATCAGCCAGTAACTGATAAACTTTGATTCACGGAATTCGTTTTGTGACAACAAACCAGCCTGTAGAGAGTCCGCACCATGTATAATTTGAGCTTCTATAGTTCGCGGTCTTCAGTCTGGAAAGGACGTTCGAAGGGTGGAAAAAACATGCCGGACGACAAATGTTTCGGATCTCGACTTCCAAGCTTGCAGCGATGGAACCACGCTGACTGCAGCACACGCTCCTTGCCTGGCCTGGAGCGCTTTTTCGCGTGGGATGGGAGGTTGGGGACAGCAGGAAGCCATCGCCCGAATCGACTGGTTGACGTCGGGAAAGCGGGTGCCACGCTCAGTGTAATTGAGGGAGTGAAAAGCAACAACTGGGGGTTGTCGATGTTTTTCTTATCATAGTTTTATATAACGGTCTAAAATACTATATTGTTTTTCGTTTTCTCAGTAGCCCTGTGGTGTCACCGTCGCGTATATATATATATATTATTAGAAACACAACAAAACGAAGAAACAACAAAATAAGAGCCGCGGACGCCGGCCCGCTCGACTGATTCACCTCGTAGCGACGAAGCCCCGCGATGAGGGGATGCGAAACCGTGATGGTGAGCGGCTGAGTGTTTCCGATGTGAGTGGCTGACCGTGAGTGGGACGTCCTCATGAGTGAGAGCACCCGTGACGGGGTCACTCTGAGAGGTTGTTTCATTGTATCTTTTTTTTTTTTTTGTATTTTCTTCCTTATCGCCTTCCGCACCAGAACAGGCACGCTTCTCATTGTGTGGCGGTTTTAGACTCTCACGTTTGTACTACCCAAAACAAGTCGTAAGAAGTCCCTTTACGCAGCGCCTCCTGGGGAAAGCAGGAGGCATGCGCAAAAACCAAACGCGCGATGCCCGCCGGAGGAACCACCATGGTTTGACGCCGGACGGTCACCTGTTAATGACGAAACTTGCGTCACTATTTTGCGTCACAGCGCTCCGGAGCTAATTGTAGTCGGTGTACAGTGGCTGGCGAACTAAAGCGATAAGCAAGCTTATCGGCAGTGACAAGTTGCTTTACTTTCCTACGCGGTATCACCGACAATTTTTTAATCATGGGTGCGAGCGAGGTTACAAGAAGCAACCTGAACGTAAAATACTCAACAAAAAGCGCATGTTCTGACGGGACTTGCGGGCAGGAGTAAGCGGTGAGCGCTATGCCGCAGACAAAAAAACAAAAAACGAGTAGTCCAAAGTGAAGACGGGAACGGTCAATTTGGTGCGCTCATTCACCTATTGCTACGGAGTGGACGGTACGCCGCAATCAAGAAGAGGAATCATGACAAGATGCTAATAAAAGTGCCATTCGAAAATAGGAACGTCGTAACAAACTGGCGAGCAAGACTTCCCATAACGCGGCACCCAAACATTCAGAGTCAACAGCTGAAAAAGCATATCTAGCTTCTTGTGTACCACTGCAGGTTGCAAAGAGGTGTTACAGTTGTACCCTTAATAGTTACCTTATTGATCATGTTTCTAATCACATTCTTCTTAGTCGCAGAATGCTGTCCGCGTAAAAATATTTCGTGAGCGCTGTTATGCGCCCAGTGATTTTTTTTTTTAAATATTCAATCGTTGCTGATGATTACGTATACTGCTTGAGACGCTTTAGGCTCTGTCGTCCTATTCGCCTGGTTTATCGGGTACAATCGTGTGAGTCTAGACATTTATGTTTACGATTCACTGCTGACAAAATAGTCAAAATCAAAATTGCTATAGGCAAGACTGGGTTATTTTTATTTTTATTTTCCGTAATAGAAGTATATTTTTTATCAGCAATAAGCAAATCGCTTCTTTCTGAGAGGCAAAAATAAAATGCTCGAGGTGCTGCCTTCAGCTGCAACGCAAACCATTAAACGCTTTTCCATTCAAGCCAAAACTCGATGTATTAGTTCAAGACTGATGCTTGCACAACCATTGATGACCCTTTGCTTCCGGTCCAGAATGTCCTGGCGTTTGGTCACGTGGACTTAAGCTTGTATCTGATCCCATAGAAAAAAAAAGTCAAGTCTTGTGAAATCGGGCCATCTGGGAGGCCAAAGCATTGGTCCCGCTCGTCCCATCCACTGATTGGGAAAGTCGTGGTCAAGCCAAGTTCTAGCGCCAGACAAAGAAAACGGTGGTGCTCCATCGTGATCATATTGCCTCTGTCGCAGATCTTGCAGTGGCTGGTCGCACGCAAAGTCATCGACGAATCCATTAAGTACATCAAGTGCGTACTTTCTGCCGGTGAGATTTCCTTGCAAAAAGTAAGGTCCAATAATCTTATTGCCGAGGATATCACACCAGGCGTTGACAAATCAGTGAACTCGATGGTTTTGTTCTAGGGACAATGACAAGGTATTTATAGTGTCCAGGGTTTTTATTAGTACATGACATATGAGAGCTCAACAACACAGCACGCAATTGTCGGCTCAATATTCGTATTAATTCCACCAGAAAACCACCGATCGAGAACTGGCCGGTTTGAATCGCACCCACCCGCTTCTCCGGGGTCACGTGCCGTTCTCAATGGTTTGCACACAACCACCAAACAGAATCAAAGCCGTGGTCCATCGAAAGCACGCACTCCATACTAAATATACAAAAAAATTATACCCATTTGTTGTGGCTTTTAAAAGACTGCACATATGTCGATTGAAACAAAAAAGTTGCATAGCCACGTGACTTCCGGTAACTTTATCATCTTCTATATTTCTTCTTCCTTCCATGTCCAGTTTCGGTTTCGATTTAAAGTATTTGCTTATTTTTACTTGATTAAAATATACATGACGCTGTAGCGATATACTGATTGGAGAGTTTCGGACATCATAATAAATCGCATGGCAAGAAATAATAAAAAAAAAGTTTGGGGGCTTGGGGTGTCAGTGTCCTTTAACTAATCAGGTTCCGGTGTAACCAGTAATGCGCATTGTGAAGGCTCACAGCCCGATCGCGGCTAAATTTTTGATCATCGTTTCAAATTACTTTGTTGAAGAAGTACTTGTTCTTATTCGCTTTAATTAGAGCCCCGTCGCCGAACTCAAGTCGTTTATCAAAGTCCACTTGAATCAGGTCGTGGTGTGAACACACATGGTACGGATGCCGGTTATGGTTCCCGCAGTACATTCCATATAGAAATGGCGCTGCTGCTGGGCTCACGCATAATCTCTAGGCTGCTGGCGTGTGAGTGGACTTCCATGTAGGCAAGGACGTAAATTTCAAAATTTTCCCTTTCGACAACGGTCTTCTGTGAATCCTGTTATGTACAAAAATGTCTTCCAAAACTTTGTGAAGCCGCTCGTAAACTTTGCATGTCGGAAAATCCTACGATCCGGGAAACGATCAGCGTAGAGCCGTGTAGCTAGTCACGAATAACCGTTTTTTTTTGTTTTTTTTTTTGGCGCATGTTAGGACCATGTCACTTCTTCTGTCACAATACCTAAAGCTCACCGGTGAAGCCGATGCAGAACTTTTCTGTAGTACACAGAAGAGAAGACAGCTGAGACTCCCTTGTCCTGAATGTCACAATTTACGACTCTGCCATTATCATGACAGGTCCGAATCACATCTTCAGTTTTATTTTGCTTTCCGTGCGAATAAACCAGCTACTAACATGGACATTACTGACACGTCTGTAGAGTCATTTCATGGCCAAATAACTGCGTCACTTTAAGATTATTTGCTTGCGTCTCAAATAGATATTGTTCAACGTTTTTTTTTTTTTAATTAGTACGAAATAAGAAAAAAACCTTGTTTACATGATATTTGTGCAGCAAATTAACTTGTCGCGGAGCACCAACTGCAGTGAGCCCCGGCCCGCTGTGATGCAAAATAGTGATGCAAACTTCGTCATTAACACATGAACGTCTGGCCTCCAAGAAGGGTATACCCAACCTGAGAGAATAGCACGTTTTCTTCAGGTATCGACATCGACATGTTTCTAGAATAAAAGCAGAAAATGATTGACTCCAAATGAGTGTTCTATCAGGGATGTCTATACACTGGGCTAGCACTCAACATTGATTACCATGTTTTCTCAGTATAAACGTGTGCCTTAAAACGTCCTATTAAGAAGCAATCAGTGAATTTTCATTAATTCATCATCTTTTAGTTGCACTCTTCCTTTAACATAATGCGCGCCTGGCCGTATAATTCACTTGCACGGACCATATTTGTGTTACTTTTCTTTTTGATATTTTTGTGGCTTTTCTTTTATATCTGTATTTTTAGAGCACACGTTGATATCTGTATATAAACGTGTGCTCTAAAACGTCCTATTAAAAAGCAATTAGTGCATTTTCGTTAATTCATCATCTTTTAGTGGCATATTCTGTCTTGAACATAATGCACGCCTGGCCGTATAACTCACTTGCACAGGACATATTTGTGGGACTTTCACCGCTTTTTAAAAAATCTGTATTCGATAAAAAAAAACAGTAAAAAAACACTCTTTATGATATTAAGTGTATCAAGTACTTTTTTAATACCCTGGTGTGCTACAGTGTCTAATGTTGTTTCCGAATATTTATGCATGTATTTTGATAATGAAATCACACCTTTTAGTTTTGCAAGAATATTATTTTTTCAAGAATTTTCAAGAAGTTTTATTGTTTGCTGCTTTTTCTATCACGCATATTAGATTTTTTTTTATTTATTTCAGCTGCCACTTCAACACCAAGACTTGTGGCTAGAATATGCAGAATAATTTGGTAATATCAATCTCTTAGTCCTTCGTGCTTATTTTGATTTCGTTCCTGCATTTCCCAAGAATGCAGGCCTGTAATGAAGTGAAAATATTGTTTTAGTATAATATATAGCGGGGTTTGACAGACATTAACCCTATTCATTAGTAGCACATATACAAAGACAAAAAGTGGAAAAGTAAATCTGTTCTTCAATTCAAGGTTTAGGAATTAAGCCTTTTTTAAGAGTAGAATATTGTACAGCCAATATTTGTTGATATATAAATTACAATAAAATTGACGCTTGTGTAAGTGTACAAAATTCTGAACAAGTTTGCTTTTCTCGTTAAACGCGGAAATAATAAGTATTCTAGATTCGTTGATCAGTTCTGTACACTCCTGCAAACAGTCATAAATTTGTAATATAAAAAAACATAACATGACGCGTAGAACGCTAAAATGAGTGAGGAATTAAAAGGCACAAAATTGCAGTCCGTGTTGGAAACCTTGAAACAAATATTATTCAACGAGATAAATAGTTCTCTTTGTTATATATATATCCGCAATCTTGTATTTTTTTAGTAAAACGTCTTCCGAATTTGTGTTGTATACTAATGCTAGGATCTTTTTTCAAGAGTTTAAAAACTTTCCTAACTAACAAAAACACATGAATAAGTCCCTTACATAGAGCAATTTTGTACTGTACGCGATTTCATGAGCTCGCAAGACAAATTTTTACGTTTGTTTTAATCTTTTAGCGAAACGTCTTTTCGGCGGCCCATTCGGTCAAAATAAAAGTGCATGCATACCCTTAACTGCTCCTAGGGGAAATAAAAATATTATTTAATTATAAATCTACTTTATAAAAAAATTTTAACTCGTGGACGCCGTGCCAAAGAAAAATATTTCCAAAGTACCTAAAGGTATTTACTTAGAAGGGTTCGTGTATATCAATTAACCAAAATGATGTTTGAATTTCAACCTGTTATTTATGGTGGAACCTGAAAGCACGTCTTAGCAGAGACGGTTACGACGTTATAATCTCTTGCAGGGGTACTCAAACATTTTGACCTTGAGGGACCACTTCTTTCTCAATTATAAACCCAGAAACCCACGTCTCAACTCTGATCACTGAAACAATAAACAAGCAAACGAACCATGTACACATGACAAACCATATTTTAGCGTATTTGGCTCTAGGTTATGCATCAATGGGTGACTCAAATTTGCTAAAAGATGGCTAAGAACGTTGTACTTCAGGGTCTGACGAAGTATTTGAGAGAAAGGGGTACCCATAAGAGTACTTAGGTAGCCACTGCGTTCTTAGGAACTCATTTCAATATTATATTACCTACAATACAATACCCATAATCTAGAAAACCTTCACTCGCCTTTTTATTTCCGCAAGGTGTACCGTCGACTACACCGAGTGTCCAATAGGTTGTTTTTGCGGTGCATCTTACCTTGCAGTCCCTGACGCCGTATGCCTATGTGGAATTAGAGCAGAATATTTGTAATCAGACAATATGCGAAGTATTTTGAAATTAAAAGCGAAAAAAAACTTGACTAAGTAATGCAACTCTCAATGCCATTTTAAGTGCATTTAAAAAAAAACACATTTACTAGAAAGAGGAATTTTCATGTAAAGCGAAACTAAAAGCAAAAAAAAAAAAAAATTAAGGCAAGTAATTGTTTTTTTTTATATATATAGATCATATATTTCGTTAGTGAACAACTAAAACGCTTTTCCACGACCTGAAGCATGTTTGGCGGGAAATCGCGCCGCTCCGAAGGAAGGGAACATTTTAAGCCATCTAATTTGCAAGGCAATACGCCAGTCTCGATTTTAGTTCCAATCTCTCGGACTTTTGATTCTTTGCGTTAATACCTGTTTGGGGGGAAGGGGGGGGGGGGGTTAAAAGTCAAACCGGCTTGGTTACTTTATATACTTATAAACAAAAGCAAGCCTTTATCCTCACGCTGTGGTGCTGCCGCTATGTTCAATATGACGCATGCGCATATACGCTTTATTTATAGCTAATCTCGTTCAATAGGACTGCATAACCATATGTATGTATGTGCATTGTTTTTTTTTAACTTTATTAGATTGTGTATGTATACTTCACTATAAGATGCAGCACACCGTTTTCTCAACTATAGCTTCCTTATGACGTCAAGGTTTTACAAAGAGTGCTGAATGACATGTCCAGCGATATGGTGTTCAAGCCAGTTCACTTACCTTGTCCGCGTGCATGCCTTTCTCGTACATATACACCCACTGGCAATAGTTGCTTAATGATGTCATCACACCAGGTAGCTTAGATGAGCGCTTTATTGTTTTTTTCGCTTTTCGTTCAGTGAGGCATTTGAATTCCGGACGCCTGAAAAAAGAAAAAATAAACAGGATATTTCCGACTTTAATAAAACAAATGCAAAACGTCATACTGATCTAGCTCACAAAAGCACTTAAATATACGTAAATGCACTTGCGTATACAAATCACAAGTTCAACAGTGCAAGAACGAAAACTTCAAATAAAAAGCTTTGAGGTTTAAAGAAAGAATATTCTATCAGTATCACCATTATGGTTTAGTCAACAACGAAGGCTAACCAATAAAGTTTCTTCTTCTCTTATAGAATTGCCCTTGCTGCTACTCGCCTCGGAGAGTGACACAACGCACTGGTTCAACAGCATGTAGACATCTCCACACTGTTATCGACATATGCCGTGATTCACAAGCGCCTCGCGCATACGCTGAATCGTCCTTTATTCAGCGTCGGAGCACCTGTCGTGTGGTTTATAGACCTATATCTAAATTACCCCAGCTTCGAGAAGAATGTAGGAATAGGTGTTCCACGCGCCACACGCGCACGCCTTCCCCGTATAAAGGATTCAAAATAAATAACTAAAATAAAGTGTTGACGAACGTGCGTGCAAGATGCAATCTGTTTTAGGCATTTGCTTTAGAAAAGTTACTACTGGCTGAGGCCAGCACGTGCGGCGCGTAAGACACCAATCCCTGCATTCTCCTTGATGCTTTGGTAATTTATCAATAGGTCTATTGCACTTGGCCACATCCCGGTGTAAAATGGCGAGAGACGATTTAACACGCGGGCAACCTGGTGGAACGCTTCGGATTACCTGGTTGACCCTGACTGTAGTGTTGATTTTGTAGACAGCTTCGAACAAATATTGTATGTGTAACTGTGTTATTTACCGCCGGTAAGTGAAAAAACAACAATATAATAACATGATTTTTTTATTACTGCAACGCGATTTTCGGAATCCTGTTCGACCTCCAAGTTTCGGTCGTTTAGTTTATTTATATTTTACGACTGAAAACACAAGTGTACAAAAAGTTCCTTGACATACACGTTAGCAAAAATATAACCATATTTTAAGGATATTTTGAGGATATTTATAGTTTTAAATTATTAGTTTCTATAAAAGTTTCGTAGATTTCTTACATCATTCACTACACCGCATTTAAAGTAACCTCATGGGGTTCACTGAATCATAACAAGGCCCTGTTTTTTTTGTTTTTTTTTCTGTCATATAAGGTGAGAATATATTCACGAAAATGTTTACACAAAAAGTTCATAAAAGGAACATTTATCGATTACAAGCTACTTTTTTTGTCGACACTGCTTCAAGTATTCATAAAGTTGCCTTGCTGAGAACAAAGCGACCGCATGTTGTGCTATAATGCATTTTGTAAGACGGAAAATGTAGAAGGAAAATATTAGCATTATAATGTAGACAGCAGTGGTTTCTAAATAAGGTTTCGCGGGCACTGTGTGGTCCATGAAGGACTTCCGCGGACCCCAAAGCCCTTGGCCATCGGTCAAGCCAATCCAAAGAACATTTTAAAATTTATGCTGGCTGTTCCACAACGCTAAATAGACCAATTCATGTGCGCCAAGGGAGTAGAATTGATTATACTTTGTTTCAAATTTTAAAAGTTGGTTTGCATGCAATTAATTTTCCACATCTGCCCCTGTAATCGTTTAATACCCCCCTCCCTGGTGGATGGATCCTTTCGTCACGCCTGAGGATTCATATGTGATAATGTGATACAGAAAACATCAGTAGTCAAAAATCACTGATATACAGGATGTTCCACGTAATGCCCAAATCTCTCTAGAGCGACAAACAGAAACAAACGACAGCGACAATCCTCAAACCAGAGTCATTAGCGATTTGACAGGCTTTCTAGAACAAAGGAGGCTATGCTCAAACACGAGCATCATGCACGCGAGGGTATCTTTGGCAGGTTTGCAATCACTCGTGCTTACTTCACGAGCACCGAATGACTAAACGCCTGCAAAAGGTACCATCGCGAGCATGCTCCATCTGTCTGAGGCTTGTCGCTGTCGTTTGTTTTTGTTTTTCGTTTGTCGCTGCAGTGGGAATCGGGCATAAGAGTGTCAATATTGAGAAAAAGGAACTTTAAAGGAAAACACGATTCCTTCGGGATTACCTTGTCCACGGCGGTGGACGTACGGACGCAAATGCGAAGTGTTCATTAGACACTTAAATAACAAAAGGTAATTAATTAACTTTTCAGCCAGCATTCCCCTTTAATTAACATGTTTCATTCAATTAGAGATTGGCAGCCCGTCGTTTACTAAAGCTAAAGCAGTAGAGAAATATACAAATATATATGTATATTCCACCTAGAGTTATTGAATTGCAAAGGTTCGTGGCAATCACGGCAGCAGGATATTGAAACTAATAGTGCGTTTAAACTTGCGTATTCGCGGACGGATCTGTGCCGGCGGCGAGCGTATTTTCAAGACGGGTGGCAAAATTTGCTCGTCGCCGGCGCAAAATCTGAATCAATTTGAGACCCATATCCAGATTGCGAGCCAGCGCCGAGTCCAATTCGCCAACTGCCTTCTATTCCTATCGTCGCCGGCACGGATCAGCTTGCCAATTTTCGGGTGTAAAAGCACCATACCTAGAAAAAAGCGTGACAGAAGCGGAATTAAATTTCGCTGCAAGAGACGCGTTAGAACGCGACGTCTTGAGACGGTGCAAGTTGCTGTGAACACGTGACCAAAAGCATTAGCCCAATCCAAAATCGGCTCGGGGCCTGCTCCAGTGAGCCGATTTGGGATTACACCAAAGTTTTTCGAAAGCCCAGAGATATCTCTCTCGTGTGTATAAAATTTTAAAAGAAAAGAAGCGCCAGTTGCCGTGTATCAGAGCCGCAAGCGATGACTTTCAATGTTTTAATTGGCTCGTGTGAGCAGGCCGTGAGCGGATTTGGGATTGGTCCAAATCACCTGCTCACGTGTTCAGAGTAACTTACGCGATACACTCGGATGTATTTTCGGCACTGAAACCATTTCCGGTTTTAACCCGCTTTTCAAGAGTTATTTTCGGCTTTCGACTGCCGTGATTGGAAAATTCCACCACGGTGTAACTCGAAATAGAATTTGTTTTTTAGATATCTGGACCGCTTTAAAGGTAACTGCAAAGAAAAAAAAAAGTATTTGTTTAAACAGCCTGATTGGGACAAGCATGTCAGAAAACAAATGTTCCGCGAAAAAAAAATATTTTCTTTTTATCAATATTTACGCTACAGGACGTAATTTAGTCGGAGTCAGAACCTCTCCACATTTCAAATTCCCGCTCTCTCGACCCCCGTGGAAGAGGAGTGCGCCCCGCCCCTCACTCTCCTTGCGTTGCGGAGTTGAATGACGCAGCGTCTCGACTTCCGGTAAGATCTGGCAACAACGCACGGCGGCGGTATTGTTTTGGTTTGACGCGGTTTGCGAGTACATGTAGCGAAGAAGTGAACGGGAGAAGTGCCCCTGTGATGTTCCCGGAAGATGAAAAGTATCATTCGTAATCGTCATGCGTGCTTTGAAAGCGAAGGGAGTCACAGAATCCACGAGTGCGCAACCACAAGCCAAGGTTCATGACAGCGCTGCGTCGGTTTCGGTGATCTCGTTCTGTTTGGTGCAACACGGCGATGCTACAAAGAGCTGAAACGTTCGTGGTGTGTGTAATGCGGTGCTAACACGGAGCTCAAATTGGTTGTTGTGGGGTTGACGTTCAATCAGTTCAGTCCCGTCGTCGTCACCTGATCCAGTCAAACTGGTCCGGGAGGACGCAGCGAGCGTTTTTAAAAGTAAATCTGCCTCGTTCTGTTTCAAAATGTGGAAGTTTCCCGACGCATACCGTGAGTAAAAAGCTGCGGGCGTTTTCAACAAAATTACGTCGTTTTAATTGAACATTGGACTCCAAATTGTTGTCCTAAATCTGCCGTTTTTATGCTTCGTGTTGGACTGCGTTTGCACAGCGACGTGTTGCATCGTGCGGTGGGAATAAATTTGGGCACGATTTCGTACCTGCCTACAGATGCATGAACTGAGACCACTTTTTACGTAGTGAACATAGTGCTTTTTTATGTCGTGTCTACTCGCGGACGTTAGGTGCACTCGGGGCGAATCTCGACGGCATCCAGAGCGATATGACAACGTAACTGGGCAGGTTTGTCGCTACGCGAACGCCCGATTGCCTTCAGCCAACAGCATTCCTTTCGGGGCGAAATGGCTGCTAGAAGGCTCGCTGTCTGGATCACTCATCTGACATCTCCGAAAAGTCGGTATTTGCACGCGCAAGCAAACAAACAAACAAAAAAGCACGCTAAGCCAGCAAAGAGGAAAACGAAAGAACCGCGCTATGAAAGTAAAACCCCGCGTCGCTTCCTATCACTAACACCTGCGACAGCTGCTAAACACACACTACTTCACTTCAAGAAGTCTCATTCAAGCACCTGGGTCAGCACGAAACACTGATCATTTTGGCGAAACGATTAGTCGAGGTAGGCGAGACAGGCGGGAGCAGAGACTTCGGCGGCCATGAAAGAATGGCGAAGCTTTTGTTTGTTTTTGTATGAATCCAAACGGAAGTGCCCGTCTTGTAAACATTTTGTAAAGATTAATACTCTCATCGCATGGGTTATTCTTTAAAAGTAAAAATATGCCTTTCAAAAGAAAATTGCAACATATAACAAAGGTTTAACAACCAAGACCTAAGCTGTCAATCAAACTCTTCGCCAATGAGAAGTATAGCAGCCTATTGGTATTCAACGTCACGGAATACCAAATTCGTGGCGCGCGATTTAAAACGGACGAAATAGCCGCAAACTAAAATCGGTCTCACACAATAAATATTGCTGTAAAGTTTTTTTTCTCACGGAAAATTTGTTTTTTGACATGCTTGACCCAAGTAGGCTGCTTAAAAAAAAACTTTTTTTCTGTGCAGTTACCCTTTAAGGGACGGACTACAAAACTCTGTTTGAAATGGGCTACATAAAACAAAAGAATAAAAAGCTAATGCAGGAATTTTTTGTAAAATTAAGTGTGTAATGAACACGGCTACATCTGCGCCTTTACCTCCCCAGCTGTGGACAACGTAATCCGGAAGGAACCGTGTTTTTATCTCAACTTTTATTTTTTTTTAAGGAAATGCATAATGTTACTCTTACATGACGCGTACAAAACAAAACTGGAGAAAAAAAAAATACTTTTTGTTCCATGGGAAATTGGTTAAATGCTTACTTGTACAGGTTCCTGACTTCTCTCTGGCAGCAGGGCGAAAACTTATACTGGCGCTCGTCTTGCATCTTGTAGCTCATAAGGTATCCGTCATTCCATGGGCAGTCCGCAGATCCGATGTGCCCTTTCACCCAGCTGTTGGCACCATCTCCGTCGTGTTGACAACCCAAACTGCAGCAGGTGGGTTTCACAATACAAAACAATAAGTACTGCACGCTGACAGTTTACTGCGGCGGAACAGTGGGGGGCACGGAACAAACAACTGAGTGAAAAAGTTCAAGATTAAAAAGGTGAGTTTACATTTTAATTATCATAATGTTTTTAAACTTTCGGTTTGAAGATCGCAAGTTCAAAGCGTGCGATAGGCACATCAACGAAGTGAGGATGCTGTACGCTTGCGCAGATGTATGCTGTTTTTTTTGTCGGATATGGAATTTTTAATAAATAAATTAATTTCCTTCGTGCC
This sequence comes from Ixodes scapularis, assembly GCF_016920785.2. Lineage (NCBI taxonomy): Eukaryota > Metazoa > Arthropoda > Arachnida > Ixodida > Ixodidae > Ixodes > Ixodes scapularis. Next base: position 120,719,480 of record NW_024609879.1, on the reverse strand, counting down.
TTACTGTACGGCTACTTAAACAAAAATTTAGTCTCTTCAAGGAGCCATTCAATGAGATTTTCTTTTGTTCATATATAGTATATCAAGCCTGCAGGATGTTTCACGCTTCCTTTTTCTTAGTTTAAATCCCTTGATATAACTTTGGATGTAAGGGTGACAGAAGTTACGATAAAACAGTAAAGTAAAACAAATGGCTACGCAATTGTGTTGCGTACGTGAGACTTTCTAGCATCACAAGCGTTCAGCAATACTCCGAGTTTACAGACGCCAGACGCCTACGTTTACGGTTCTCTTCATCAGATAGGTTAACACGTACAGTTTCCTGTAATATAAAAGACCCACTGGGAGTGCGTGGCCGAGACGACGGCGGGTGGTCGGGTCTGTTTAGCGGAAGAGCGTGCTTCATCGGCGTCAGCCTGAGATAACATCCCAAATGCTTGAAACAAGTTAGTCATCACTATTTATTATCAGTTGTTTCTGCTGTCGAATGTCAGAAAAGGAACTACGAAATAAACAATCATAAATATTACACCTGAGTTTATTTAAAAGGTAAAATTCGTTCAAGAGCGCATTCATTGGTTAGAAGAATGACATGGATGTCGCGCTTTACCAGAGTCAAAATCGACGCCTTGGCTCAGACCGGTCTTTTTCAGGCAGAAATTATAGCGTTAGTAGAAAATAGCCGCGTAATGACGCTGACGAACTGCTCTTCGCAGGTAAACGGAAACTGATAAGCGCGTGTTGCGCTTTAGCTGAGCCTCGAGTGAGTCCTCCCCTTTGGTGTTGAATGGTATCTCCGAGAGTACGCGCCGCGCCTTCGCCGCCACCGTCTTGGGTATGCGGTCCCAGTGGGTCGTTCATATTGCAGGAGACTGTATGTACTATGTGTACACTTGATAAGTGGTCCTAGAATCAAACGTTACTGCCGCTAGTCGGACTGATAATCCTGCCGATCATCCAGAACTTTCAATAGTCTTGAGCTCTTCTCCTTTTGTGTGCATAGATTGTCGAGCCTGTAGGACCTCACCTACCCCTCTGGTCGCATGACCTCCACGTTAACCAATCAACGCCGAGTACCGAAGGTCTCCTCTCCCACCCGTTAACCAATTAGTGTCGAGCCTTGCAGCCACGCTTTTGTCCAGGCTTCCCTTTTGTCAGTGCGTTACGAAAAACCCAGCCAAAATACTTTCAGGACAGAAAATATTATGGCTGGGTCCTTATACTTGGTAACGAACAAGGGCAAAGGAAATGGCCTGTGAATTTCCCGTTCTTCGTGAAATGTTTAAACTACACTTTTAACTTCTGATTGGGCGCTTTAGTGTATTTAATTAGAGCGAAACAAGTATTGTTGTTACCTTTGAGGATAATGCAGGTGATCAAACTGCACCTAATATGTCGTTTTTACTGAGCAGTTTGTTTTTTATCGCAAAAGAACCACAGCAAAAACTTCGGAACATCCAGTTCAAAAGCTAAAAGTGAATTTCCTAAATTATATGTTTTTAGTAACAGGGAGTGGGTCCTGTTTTTTTTTTTTTTTTCAAGCTCTTGTTGCTGCAACCTTATAATTTTTAAGGTGTCTATATTTGTATACTTTTCACATGTGGCGCCACATTGTCACTAACTTTAAGCAACGGGGCATTGACCCCGGTGACTACCAGTAATAAAAGAGTTCATCGAGCCGAATGCGTGCCTACAACGAAGCGCATTCAGATTCTACCGGTCAGCGTAGTAAACGTGAAAAACACTTAGAGCAAAACTTGCTGCATAAAGACGCATTGACTTGTTTCCGTCCCAAGCTTCGTTGTAAAAAAACATTTGGCCATTCGCGCAGTGTAACTAATTTTCCGCTTTAGGATATAATTTCAGGATAGCTCTATATGCATCTGAGATAACGCATATTGTATTTTATCAAAGTGACTGAAACACTGGTTTTCCGAGAAAAGATTTTGTAAGAACTACTTCGTTCAACATATGAACTACGTGTGACACTTGTCTTGTTCTTGTGCTGATAACATGTACCAGGCTCATATACACACACAGCAATCAAAACACTCTACACCAAAATCCGCTAGCAATTATTATGATCATACGAGAACGCTCCATAATTCTCAAACGGATAATAAAATTAGTTCCCGCTGCCGTAATCCAACAACGATGGAAAGCAATCGCGCTGTTACGTCGCGCTCAATGCAGTACGACGCCGGACATTCAGTACATGTTTAGCATGCCTCTTCCGCATGAGGTATAGCATGCAAGTAGAATATGTTGTCATCTTGCCGCAGCTTTTTTTAGCAGAATATTTAGTCCCGCGTCCTACTAATTGATCTTTTCGGTCCTTTTATAATCTTTTCAACTATAGTTAAGTAGATTTTCAACATATATTTTATTATCTTTTAATAACTTGGTACCACTTTTTGGAATATTGGCTTGGTTGTTTCATTACAATTTAAAAATGATCGTTGCATTAATATTTCACCAATGTAAAGATATACACACGAAAATAGATAACTTTAATTTCTGTGTCTGGTTTTCAAATATCACGATTAGCCAGAGAAAACAAAATTATCTGGGCAAGGCTTGAGCCAAGTTGGCTCTAGCTCGCTGCAATCTGGCCCAAGCCTGGGCCGAGAAAGTGTGCGAATTGAGAGGTGCCATAAGAAAAAGTATACAAGCAGAAAAAATAATCCGAGTACAGGCGAGCTGGTGTAAGTTGAACATGATTGCAGCTGAGTTTGAGACGTTGCCTCCTCTTTTACTACCTTCTGTTGTGTTCTCTTCCTGCCCCAGTCTCAGGTTTTCAATATAATGTTTTATATACAAGCAGGTTCGGGCTAATAACATTGGCTTACTTTAAATTTTGAATTATCTGCTTGCTCTTATAAGTTGACTATTTATAGCTTATTTTACTATAGGTAACAATTATAAAGTGATTAAAAATAGTTAGAAAACACATTAAATTGAAAACTGATGCTTACTTATGCGCCAGCTCATGGGCGAAAACGTAAGCTCCGTAGTAGCTTGTCGGCCGGTCTTCACACATTCCTACTTTCCATTGGGAACATGCTGCTCCTACATAAGCGTACCCTAGAAATCAATCAATCACTTAATTAATCAATCAATAAATATAGCTATCTATCTATCTATCTATCTAGCAATTTTTTAGTCAGCTAGACTGCTTACAGGTGTATTTTTGTAATGCATTGAAAGAGCGGCCGGTATTGCTCCATAGAATTAATTTCAGCAGTATACTTTAAGCATTTTCACTTCATTTAATGAACGTTCAGTGCATTGTAGTTATTGACGAAAATTGTAAAAATTTCTCCGTTACAGGTATATTCAAGCGATGATAATATTCTTAAACGTGTAAACAAATGAAACAACGGATTGACAAAATAAGCGATGTTATTCTCATACGTCTTAATATAGTATAATAGAAATACGAAAACGTTATACCATTTATAATCAGTGCACACGCACAGAGTTTTAACTACTTGACTTTTACTTCCTATGAAAAATTTCACACAACTTGAGGTAATTGATGCGATGTTTCTTTAAAATCTGTGAATGAAAAAGTTAAAAGCAGGCATCGGGGCCGCTTTAACTTTCCGTCTATTATTTTGCACTCAATAATAAATAATATTTAAATTATTTTTTAAACCTAACAACTTCCATGTGATATGATAAAACATGGTTTAATATTTTGCTAGGTAACAAATTGAATTCAGCAAACTTGTTCAATCTGGGCGAAAATCCAATGACAATATAACTTGACGTATGTACGAAAGCATTTCTATTAAAAATAATAATAACTGAAGACTGAGTCACTTGTCTAGAAGACGCAGTCTATAAATGTTGTTCCTTATGAAATAAGACCCACCTCCAGTCCATGACTGTAGTGTTCTACCAACCCATTCGGACATATTTTTTCTGAAAATTAAAAATATTTTGTATTTATTTGCGCGCTCATTCGAGTCTGATGTAGCCGGTGCTCTCTTTCGTAATTTTTAGATAAGCTAATACTTTTTGTCATAAAAATTTGCTACTTTCTTTTTACCTCTTATGATGCGTATGTAGTCCTTCACGGGAAGTAACAATTTAGTACTAAGATTGTGGGAGTAGTGGTTCGAATCGAATAGCGCTGCGTCATTCATAGCCTTGACAATGCAGGGGAAGCCAAGATGACCGGTTCTTTCAGCGGTGCAGAAGCTAGGAATGACGCTGCGCTATGCGATTCGAACAACTATTTACACACTCCTACTTCTTACATATATTCAATTTGAGAAAATACACTTCCTGTCCTATCTTTCAACATTTACGTTTTTGTTTTCTTCAGATATTTACTGTTATACTTGTTTCAATACCAAAGAAAAACGGCTTGTTTAAAAAGTTATGCGTAATAGAAAAACTGATAATGTAATAAAATAAAACTTTATGAGATTGGGGAAATATTTTTTTCTCAAACAGGGGAGGAGGCTGTGCTGTAAAGCAACAAGTTAAAAAAAAGAACTATATAAAAACAAATAAGTAGGAGACTCTTGGGCGTAGTTCGAGAAGTTTATCACAGCTGACTTCCCACCACCACGAAGAGCATAACGTGCAAACTACTGCTCCCATTGTAGTTATAGCGTAACGAGGTTTGTAAGAAAAATACTTAAATATTGGTAGTTGAGACTAATCAATTTTCGTATAATATTGTGTTTTAGAGGTGGAAATGTTGCACTTCCCTAAAATGTACATCGACGAAACTGATATGCCTTTTTGGCAGTTATGACATGCACTAAGATGTATAACTATCTTCGTACTCACGCTGTCACGAGAAACACGATATCGGCAGTAGTATAAAAGCTTTTGGACTTCATCTGAGTGTTGAAATCTTCCAGTGTTTCCTTAAACAAAATATTCCGGTACTGCTCATATCCCCGTATATTGTGAATGTATGGCTCGTCTGCTGGCTGTTTCAGAAACAAATATAACCGGAATACCAATTAGTACAATTGTGCTCAAAGAGCCTAAACAATATTAGAATATCCACCTATGCATTATAACGTAAACAGAACTTACACGTTTGTTCATTGTTATGCCAATGATCCTAAGCTGTACCTTTGGAGACTGGAAGCTTGCATACCTAAGATTAGCCTAAAAGAGAGGCAAACGATTAGCCGTGATGTTTATATTGAAAGTTCAATAATACATGAAATGCAGTACTTAAGGAGCAATTGTTCAAACGTATTCAGACGGCACTGAAACAGATGCTTATATAAGTAAAGAACCCATTGAATAAGTTGCCTGTATTGGACGTTCTGTAAAATGTAATGAAGATAAAATACACATTATCAATGTTGGTGGGATTAGGGTGCCTTGATGCACGCTTCGCATAGACTGATGCCAACTGCCTGTTTCCCTTTCCCACCCCTCTTCCACCGCCATTTTGTTCCTCTCATTGTTTCCCCGTGCGCCGGAAAGTGGCCTTTGTGTCCAGCGGTCCTCCCATCCGAGGGGGAAAATGCTAACCCCCCCTCCGTGGGTTCCACAACGCTGCTCGGAACTTGTGAGATAAGGTACTTGTTTCCGGGAGGGTTATAAGCCCCGCGGATTATCGCCGAGAACCAAAATGGCTGCTGGTTTGCCGGCGAGTGGTACTACAAAGGGAGGCATCAGCCTAGGAAAGCGCACATGAAGGCTCCCTAGGTGGGATGTGTCTCACTCGTGTTGGTCGCCCCATAAGAGGGCACAAAAGGGGGGAGGGAGAGGGAGGGCGAAAAAGGGAGAAAAAAGGAGGAAGGTAGAGAGGGAAAAGGGAGAGGGGGGAGAGGGTGAAGAGCTTAAAGTGATCGGGAGAAGAGGGACAGGAGGTAAGATAAATTAGATGGCAAGGGAGGGGGGAAAGAGGCCTAAGGAAAGGAAGGAATAAATGAGGGGGAGGGAAGAGAAAATGCGTAGAAGGGAGCCCCCCTCCCTTCTACGTGACGGTGCGACGTCAAATGAGCTCTCTATGTCACTTGACATCAACTTCTCGGCTGAAGTTAGTGGTGAAACTGAGTTGGTGTAACTGTAAATGTCATGAGACGTTCATTTCACCCCCAAGTTTAGCGGAAAAACTGAATGGACATACAAAATACGTGATGTCAAATTCCCTGCTGAATTTAGCGGAGAAATGCAATGAGAGACGGACGGGGAAAATTCTGGGATTTTGGTGGCGGGGAGTTTCATTAAAAAAACATTGCTTTAAAATTTGGGCGGGATTGGATGCCTTCACGTGCTCCTTGCATAGGGTATTGGCATCTGACCATTTTGTTCTACAGGCTTTTGATACTTAGTTCTGGAGCGCGTGAGTACGCGTCTCCCTGCACGAGCTCGTGGCATTGACAGTGCTACGACGGCATTTCATTAGCGGCTATATTTATTTTACCCGAGAGCTTGTGATGTCGCCATCGTGTACTACAAAAATATGACATCACCCTAAACAGGAAAAAATTGAAGCACTTTAGTGCATTAGACATTGCTCGCTCTGTTGTCTTTGTTTTTTTTTATGAAATGGCCAAGACTGCCCTTTTTTGTTACTCTTCGTTGAAGGTCGTGTTTTTTTTAAATTTCGGTACATTAGAAGCATAACTGTCTGTGCATCACAAGCTCTTAGTTTCGATCTACAGAGCTTCGTACGACGTTTTATTAGTTCAGTCATACTCTGAGAGCGATCGTTTCCTGTAGATATTAAAATTTTATTAACATCGTTGTTTGGTCATAGTTGTGACTTGTTCGCTTTTTGGTGTATGCTAATCAGAACGAATATTAAAAAAGAGATAATACGCTCTTAAAAGGATGCTTGCGTATGTATCTAAGTACCCAAACAAGATAAGAGGACATCAAAAAATAAAGGGGACGTTTATCATCCAAATCTTACAATGCGGGAAATGCAGTATATAAGGTGCGATAAACTTATGTAGAATATAATAAATCATTTTTTCGGGGAGTGAAGACAAACATTTATTATTTATTTCCCTGGTACATAAAGGGGGAAACTCAATTGCTGTATAGGTGATAAGGCGTATTTTTTCCTGCTAACATTTGTGGAGAAATTGTCTTGGATGTAACACGTGTCGTCACATCACATGATGTTCGTTTCACCGTTAAATTTAGCGAGGAAACCTAAGGTGTCTTGGTCAAGTGAAATTTAGCGAAGGAACTGAACTGGTGTAGAGGGCAGGAGACGTCAAGTCACGCTCGTAAATATATAATATTTAGGCTCAATTCGGCGGAAATATAGCATTTATCTATAGGGTACCTGACGCCAGGTCATGTGAGATTGATTTTCCTTTAAATGTAGCGTGCAAAGTGAGTTGGTCTCTAGGACGCGAGACGTCAGGCCACGCAACATTAATTCCTCGCCGACTTTGGCGGAGAAATTTAATTGCCATTATATCTCGAAGGATGCCCACCCCCGAAAGATTGCCCAGTTCTAGACATAGCGGTGTTACGGTCAATGATGGCCTCGGCGTAAATGCGGCTAGTGAGCTATGGCGGGATATAAGCGAACTTCGGTGACTTGGAAGTACAGTCATCTTTGCTTCGTTTCCCCCTCACAAAAAACAAGCTTGGAAAGAAAACATGACCTAAAAATATCTTTTTTTTTTCATCTTTCCTTTATCCTACAACGAAAGTTAGCCGACTCTAAATTTTCTCGCGATTTGTTCTTGTTTTTAGGTGGGCTATCTCTCGGGATATTACGGCCACGTCACATCTATTGACACCATATTAACTAAACAGTAATTTTGTTTCGTTTGCTAGATTTAGCGGGAGATGCGTGAACGGACGGACGGACGGACACAAGTTTGGGAGTTTAAAAGCATTTCATGCTGTAACACTTACCGCATTTGTAAGTACTGCGAAGTAACGTGTAACTTCGTACACATCAAACTTAAATTCTTTGGCAAAGGCACTATCCACCACAAGGTGAACTTCGGGATAGATTTCCGTTGGTATCCTGTACACTGTTTAACAATGCAGGAAACACAAAATGAAAAACACCTCCTTGAAACGTCATCGAGAGTGCAGTATTATGCTATAAAGTAGACTTTGACCGGTCATTAATAACTTCCGCATAGGTATATTGAAAATGACATACAAAATGTAGGTATACATTCATTTACAATGGCCTAAATAAGTTAATGGCAATGTTCAAAGGTCAGTTTTACTTAACTTAAAAATATAATTGCCTCTATAGATATTTATTTATTTATTTATTTTTTCATATTACCCCTAAAGGCCCTCGTGAGAGGGTATTACATAGGGGGGTACATAAATCGTTCCATTAGGAACTAGTACACAGTGAACAACATATGAGAATACTAGAGATATCGTTAATACGATAAATAAAACGATCATGACTTGGGAGTTAAACGTACTCTGGGGTTCTGTGCTTCCAGCTCTTCTTTCGACGGGGGTATTTGTTGTATTCGGTGAACCTGTAAAACAATATTATTTTCTCAAAATAAAAAAAATAAAAAAAAGTATTCTTTTTTTTTTTGTTATATAAATTTTGTTCAAAGGTATATCTTAAGGTTCTGGTATTTATGTTCTCAAGTCCAAACTCCGCCAAAAGTAAATTATACAACCTTTGACATGCATCGAAACGTTGTCACAAAGGGTATTGTCGACATTCCTTGCATTAAAAAAAATAATAAAAACGTTGACAAAAATTCACAAACGACAGCATTCGTTACGTTGTCGCACATGTTTGGTTCTGATCGCTTTTCACTACACCTTTTCACTGCTGTGGTGCACTGTTGAATCAAACGGCGAGCATTGGTAGTTCCGTTCTCCACTCTGCTTCTCTTGCCTTAATAATGCAAATGATCTCATTTGAATGGACCTACCCTTGGGTGCTTACCCACTAGACGCTAATTATTGTGCACCTCAATGCGCTCATGTATAAAAAGAAATTATATGCTCTGGCTTGCTTTTATTTCATCTTTTGTATGAGTCTAGAAGTATTGGCCAAGGAACTTTAGAGCAGGACGATTTTTGAATATGAAGTTTTGTTGTGAGATAATTCACATTTAAACGTTAATAATGATCTTTTCCTAACACAGTATTAGAAACTGTCTGAAAATGAATTAAATATTTGTCGATTTTTATTGTGACAGAAAAGCGCACTAATGTTGTGGTATCAGTATGCCCACCTCCGCCAATTGTCACTGTCAGCAGGCTATCAAAGTGTTCCTTTAAATCCGAGATTAGTCATTGTTCGAAATAAAATCCCCGGCTAGGTGGAGCAAGTCGCTGTCCGGTTAGATGGGTTCAGTCGTATCCCTCCATTCTTCTATTAGCCTTGTTTATAATTAAGCAATGCATCCGCCACTAAACTCACCATAATCATGTTGTCGCTCGTTTTCGTGTGCGTCGACTTCGTACAACATATGCGGTCTGAGGCCATCGCTGGTGCGGGCCATTGCCGGCAAAGGTTTAACACGAAGCCTCTCTCCAAGGATTCCTTCCTGCATGTGATTTTTATTCAAATTTATCGAAATAAATTTCCCGCTAAATTTAGCGGAAAATTTTCCCCCTAGATATAGTGGAAAAAATTCCCCACTAAATTTGGCGCAAAATTTCACTGATAAATTTAGCGTAAAAAGTTCCCCGCTAAATTTAGATGAAAAATTACCCCACCAACCTTATCGGAAGAATTTTCCCGATAAATTTGTTGGAAATAATTTCCCGCTAATGTTAGCTGAACAATTTCGCCGGTAAATTTAACAGGGAATTTTTCCCGCTGAATTTGGCTGGAAATGTAGCGAAAATTTCCCGCTAAATGGGAGGGGAGGCGGAGTTGGAGGAGGGGAGAGGACGGAGGGCGAGGGCAGCATACCCTCTCCTCCGTACCCTCCCCTCCTCGTCCTCAAGAGCTGTGCTTTAATTCGGCATTACAGAGAGTTGTAAACGCCTTTCATTTTTTTTATTGAAACTTTCCGGAAACTACTTATAACTCCTATAACGCCCAGTTCTGAAACTAGGTATTTCATCTGGACCATTAGAGCTACATTCGGATGGAGGCTGAGGGGATTGAACGTTCGCTTATATGTAAGTTGTTTTCGTTGTAGCGGCATAGCCGTGTGAAGTTTAAAGCTTGGCATTTGCGTCTTGTTGAACACCAAAAAACACATCGCCACCGTATGGCACCTTCCAAGCGTCAGAAACACTTTTTTCATTCAGTCTAAAGAACGCAGAGCTCATTAAAAGGTGTGCTGTCATAAAAAGCATCACGAGATAGGACCGCGACCAAGTAGCTATAGCCCCATCTTGCTAGCGGTACCGCTCGGAAAACTACGCCAACGCCACACAGCGGCATTCGCTTCGAAGGCCTCACGTAGAGCGCGCCGCATTTGCCACTACACCCCTTCTAGAACGCTGTACTCCGAGGCTCCGTTGATTGGATCAACGGCGCATCGAGGTGGTATCGGCCACGCCAGTCATACCAGAGGGTAGAATATGTCCTGCAGAGCGCCTATCGGTCTGCGACCTAAAAGTTATCACGTCTCTACTTCGACCGGCAAGTGTGAATCTACAGCATGCAAACTAACGCTTTTAAATTTAAACGGCCCTTAAAAATAGGTTTCTCAGCGTATTGCGCAAAAATTTACTGCAGAGGTGCAAGCAGCTGGGGAAAGTGTACAGTACAAAAAACACGTAAAAAAATTACGTCGTTAAAAATACCTGTTCTGGGCAATCTGCGCCGCCGCTTCGCAGACGATTCGCGAGAACAGAGATGCTTCCGACAGATGGCGTGCACAGCGTCGAGGGAGCACCTGCCAATTCGGGATAGCAGACGATCTCGCAAACAAAAACGAATCGGCCTCGACGCGGCGTACGCCATCCGTCGGCGGCACTTCTCTCTGCGCATGCATCACATGCAAAGTGGAGGCGTGGATTTCACAAAACATGTTTTCCTTTTCTTACGAGGTAAGTTGATTTCTCGATGTTTTCTCTGTAAATTTTCAGCACTTATTTGCACTTTTATACTGTCTCAAACGTGTTTCCGACTTGCGTGGTTAAATGAAAACTCGTTTTTCGATTTAGATCTGATTACGCCATAGAAGTATCATGCTGTTCCCTGCTGTGACTCTGGCGGTGGCGAAGCAAAATATGTGGATGCAGCAGACATCTGTTCTGTTGTATGTCGATCTCCAGCTTCTTGGTCCACAGAAGCTTGAGCAGCCAGGAGTCGGGACGCCGCGACGACACTGACACTCGCGTTTGCCCGTTCTTTCTGATGTAACTTGACCAACCATCAGCCAGATTCTCGTATTCCGGCAGCATGGCATTTCGGCTTCTTACATGCCTTTTGTCTCCGCTTCAGGAATAGTTTTGTTTCATGGGCGGTATAGGAGGCTAAACACGTACACCCATTGGAGGCGCGTTGCAAGCTATGTCCTTACTTATGAATGGCTTTGTTCGACTGTTGACTGCGGCGTTACCTAAATGAGAGGTAAGTGATTTAACACAAATAAAACGTAATTTAAGTAAAAATAAACGAGCCGCGACTACATAAATTTTATCATGTAGTTTCGGCCACCGCAGGTATAGTAGGTTGGTAGGAACATATTTATTTACCGCAGGACAAGTAGAAAGAAGTAGGCGTCCTGTCCGACCATTATAAAAAATTACTGGGCACAAATTGTGACCTATTACGGCAGGGTATGTTTAACATGTGGAATAGAAACTGCGAAACGAAATGGAAAACCGAGCGCGCAGCCTTGCTAGAGTAACTTCATATATGCCCCGCTTCAGTACCATGCAGAGATACTCGGGCGCATACAGCTAGTATAGTAACTATATAGTTTCGCCATTTAGTTGCTTTAGACATTGCAGAGTCACTGTATATGTTAAAGGCCTGCACTCCGTTGGTCGACTTCGTTTTGTTGAACACTGGCAAAATCTATTGAGCTGTGTTAAGTATTTAAATATCATTCAATAGTATAACTTTTATTACTCACCACTTCCACACCATCATCGTCCTTTACTCTTACTGACGCCATGTGAGTTGCGTCGTGATAGATGTCACGTTCAGCATCTTCGGCTTTGATCTAAAAGTGGCGAAATATATACTCTTTACGTAAGTCGAAGGCACATTTTGACTGATATCTAATTCCCAAAAAGATTTCTAAATTAAACGAATAATTTGTTTATGCAGCCACTTATATTTATTTTAGATAATACTGCGTAATTAAAATCATGTTAATTATGAAAGCCCAAAGTCGATATGAGTCTCGCAACATGCCTCTCAAGTACACTGTGTTAATAAGTGTATTCTTTAGAAGGTGGTGGCTTACACATAAAATATTTTTGTTGAATTGTTAAGGGGGATCGGTGACCGAGTGTGCTAGCTCACACCAGCTCAAAGCAGGGGGCCAAAGCTCGCGCTACAGAACCCGTGGACTCTGGGTTCAAACCCCACCCATGCACATTACGATCTGGATGAGCATCGTGTGGCGTGTGGTCCTGTATCACTACTGTCTGGTGTACGTTGAAGAAACCAGGCTAGCGGCTCTATTGCACAGGCAATTGAGGCACACTAATTTTAGGCTTTATAAACATACACACAACACAGTTACAGTTATCAGATTTTTTGTGTTTCACTTTTGTCAGACTCCAATGTCAACATATTTACGGATCAATGCAACGATAGCGTAGATAAAAGAATTTTGATTTGGCCGACAAAAAAAGAGCAAAGTGCGGTACGACCAGCAGAGTTACACAAGTGTAGCCAAGTAATCGAAACTAATGTGCTAAACTATGATAAACACCATCTTATGCTGCGCTCATGGACTTTATGTAAGTACGACTTTTCACATGCAATGCCCCAAAATGTTTTTTTTTTTTTTTTTTTTTTATAAAAGCGAGATTGTGGTTATACAACTATTTTATCAGCAAACATTATGCATCATAGGAATTTCCTTGCACCAAGTTTTTTCAGAGTACTCGGCAAATTTAGCACAGTGTTGTGCAAAAAGGTCTGCCAATGTCAAAGCAAAAAAAAATGCACAAATGAGGTTGCCATCCGACAGAGCGAGCATGACGATCGTGCTTCAATGAACATGCTAGTCACATTGGTGCCTAAATTTTCCAGTAAAAATATTTTTCTGTCTATTTGCCGTGCTCTCGCTCTAAATCTCACTGATTGGTTTTGCGAGCACGCAGCGCGTAATTTCACAATGACGCATAATTTGAAGGGGGGGGGGGGGGGGATGTGCGTCAACGCGTATGCGTGGTTCTAAAGGGTTCACTACTCATTACGCTGAAGTATGTACATTTTGTTTGAATTTGAAGTGAACCGTCTCACTTAGTGGTTAATTTAAACGCGAAATTTACTATTTCCCAATTAGTAGAGTCGAAGATGGTGCACTCTCGGCGTTGCGGATGAGTGTCTTCCGTATATGTTGAGCCTGATTTACACGTGAAGTAATAATTCAGTCTATTAAGTTGGTAAATAAAATTTTCGTTTTATGGATGCGAACAGCTTGAAATCAATGTAAAGATTTAGGTATAGGCCGGAAGCTCTACGCTAAAGAGAACAGATACGTCATTCCAAGAATTCAGATTTAATTTGCGACTTCCATTGATTTGAGGTTGCAACATTACAGGCACCAACAAGCATCTTAATGTTGTGACCAGATTTCCAGCTAAAGAATTATAACATTTATATCAAAAATGAAGTGTCCCTTAGGAGGATTGCGGCATTCAGCAAACACTATTTTTTAGAATATCTGTCTGTCTTTGTAATTTAAAGAAATAAATTCTACATAGAATATTGCAGCTAAAATAATGGTTAAAATATAAGTTCATAAGAATAATGAGACATAGCTTCATTTTCTATCTTCTGGGCACCAGCTGTCATTTTGATTCAGCTTTATTTTCTGCCTTGACACAGTCACATATCACTGTATTGCTTTAGCAATACAGTGATATGTACAACCAACTAGCCCAACTCGCCGTTCTAACAAACGCATACTCACGTAGTAATCAATAGGTTCATTTCCATCGGTCGTACTGAAGAGAAAGTCGTCAGCGAAGACCTTACTCTTCTGCAGCGTCAACGTCAGGTCATCGTTGATTTTGAGCACCCTCTCTCCGGTTGCTGCTCTGCTTTCAAGCATCCTGGGGTACACGATCCCATGCTCTGCAAGGTAAACGTTCAGATTAAGTAAAAAGTAGCATGTATATATATATATATATATGTGTGTTTTATTCTTGAAGTAACTTAAAAGCTGATTATCAAGCACCTTTCTCGGCCAAGCAGAAAGAAAAGAACGCTACGGTCCACAATTTAAGGCTCAGTCCCGACATCTCTAATTTAGAAGATGACCGGTTTCCCAAAGCCTAAGTCTAGCTTCTCCCTGCAACTTAGTGGAAGCTGTACCTTTTATATCCTCTAAACACGCTCATTGTGCGTAACCCATGACGTTACGTCTCGGGCGCGACGTACGCCACTCAAGGTGACAGCTCGACAAAAGACACTTGATGCAAGTTTGCAGTTGCCAGATCTTTCAACTGGATTTTGCAAAAGTGCACGGTCCACGCAACATGACATCAGACACGTTAGTGATGATTTCTAACGAATTCATGACATTCCTGTACTTAAGCATACAAATAAATGTCTGTACATTGTTCTACCAATGTATAACGCGTAATTCAAACCACCAGCTAGGACAGTATAAAGATGGTTAATCTTAAGAGCTGCACTTACAATGTTACGTGTAAGAATTGTTTTGAAACGAACTTGCAGTTAACGATAATTAAGTTACTCCAAAGGTAAAAAAGTACGAAGTTATATGGAGCGTGTGCTCAGAATGACATAGAATGTTCATAATTACAAAAATATAGAACAATCTATAACTTTATGTTTTTGGATAATGAAATTGTACCCTAAACATCAGAGATTGAAGCCAATTGTATTATACCTAAGGAATACTATTTCAGTCATGTAAGAGTGCATTCTTTCTAGATGTACTTTCTTTTTTCTCAGAGCATGAAATCACGAACTATCGTGCATTCTTCAAACCTGAAATCTCATGTTGTCCCTTGTTTTTGGTTCTCCCGCAAAATAAAACCTTAAAATCCTGTTACTTAAAACGCATTCATTTTTTGAGAAACTTTTATTGTGTAATTTTAGAGAGAAACTCTTGTTTCAAAGTACAATATCAACCACATACGTCGGTAGTATAAACACCTTTTAACTTGGCTCATTTCTTCTTAATCGTCACCCTTATTAATTAGAATTTCAAAAAGAAAATTCAGGGTTAACCTAATGAAACTGGTTTTGATGATTATTTCCAATGTCCTATAATTAGCAGAATGCTGTAAAGTTTTGTTTTAGGGAATGAAAAACACATTATTTTATTTTCATCGCCTCCCTCCTATGCCACATCATCATACACTGCAAAAGGAGACGCTGCTTACGCTCCCATTAGCAAATTCGCTTTCTTGGTGTTCAACCAGAAAAAACTATGTGCCATGTGAGAGGTTCCTTCATACAGGGTTCTTGGGCGCATGGAAATCTCGGAGAGCACTGAAAAATGCAGAAACTGATGGTAAAGTTGTGTACGTGTATTTCGTTCAAAAATAGATTGCACTTGTTGGACAGACTGAATGAGTTTACAGCATATTACACTATTAATAATTAAGACAAAATCTTCCAGTGACATTCAGTGTTAACGGATGAATTTTTACCCGTTTTCACCCAAAACCAGCGAAGTTTACCAGTCTTTACTGGAAGTTTCGCCGGCAGCCACTGTTGTTACCTGTCGTACCTGGCTTTGTTGGAAGTTTTAACGGCAGTCACACTCATTTACCGGACTTCACGTGATGTCGACGCGATGGGAATGACTAAAGCCAAGAAAGCCTAGGCGAGCCGGAGACTGGGTGGGTAATGGCGGCCGCCAACGCAGCCGCATTCTCGTGAGTGCTTTAGGTCAGGGCGACGTTGCAATCCTACATAAAATGCGCAAAGGGAACCGCTGTGAAGATCCAGAAAGGTTTGCAGTTAGCGCCGGTAACTAGCTATTTCCAACGGGAAAACTTATCAGGGGCAGTGCAAATACGAGACCGCTCGGGCGGAGCAATCTCGCACCTGAGATTGAGTGTGTAATGGCGGCTGCTAACGCGGGTGCATTCTCTTGAGTGTTTTAGCTTAGGACGACGTTTGTCACAAACTCTAGCCACGACCGACTCTCCCAGGGACGTTTCCTTTGCACCTTTTTTCTGCTCGCCGGTTCTGCTCCACCACTTTTCGTTCTGCGTGGGTCTCCTCTGGGATGCGACAACGCGCGGGAAGACGAATCCCGTTTTTTGTTTCCCCCGATGAAGAGAGTGACCTGGGAACCGGCGAGGCGGGGAAATTGATGAGGGAGAAAAGGACAGTTTTCGGAGGGCTGGCGGAGAGAGTTTTCCGGTCGGAAAGTGAACCTGACGTTCGTGGTTGCGGAGTGATTCGTGGGAAGCGGCGGGCAGGTGACGGAGCATACTTGAGGTTTTTTTATCGTCGTACTCGCAGCCGTTGTCTTCCTGCTGGAATACCACCGCGGAGAGCCCGACGGTGCCCCCTCGACTTCAATTGGAGTGAGGCATGTCATTTGAACTTTTCGGACTTCACGATTTATTCCATTTGTTCTTCCGTCCGTTTTTTTCATTGAATTTAGATGTTTTGTTTAGAATGTTCTGTTGTGATATAAACTTTATTTCACAATGAACAATGTTTTTTTGTGAAGTAAAGACATGGAACTTCCAAGTCTATATGTTGTACTACCGATTTATTGGTTATTGAATCTTCCAGCATCTGGTAAACATACACCATCCACGGTTCACAGGCTCCTTCCTAAATGCCTCCCGGGGACGTCCGAAAAAAAAAAAAAACGGAAACGATTCTGGTGAATCTCAGCAAGCCCGGTGACTACCGGTAATTTTCGGTGAATCGAGGCAAATCCGATTACTACAGGCCAATTCCAGCGGTTTCCGGTGAATTCCGCCTATACTGGAAGTGAAAAGAGTCCCATAATTTAGTAAAATCGATATTTTACTGGAAATGACTTTCAGTTAAAATATCTTTTTTTATAATGTAACGCCTATAAAGAAACTATATATGTCGTTTAATTCGGTCAAAGGCATAAGGCAATTTCAAACAAAAGTCTCTAAAACTACTCAAAAGGGGTTTAAAAAAGACAACAGGTTGATTGGTGTTCCCCGTAGGTTTTAACCCATGCAATAACAAAAGACAGCTCTAGTCGACACAGCGGTAGAGAACCGGTCTGGAAACTGGGAGATGTTGTAAGTTTGAGTCCTGATGGGGACGTGTATACACAAATGTATATTTTCTCCAATTATGAGTATGTGCTAGGGTAAATTGTTTTGCTTATATTACCATGGTAACCAAACGGGCCATGCTAACATGCCCGTTCAGGTTGTGTGCATGGACGGAGTGGCGCTAATATTTAGGGGTGTAAGAAATTCCGTCATAAAACGTTGCGACGTTTAAACATAACCACCTTCCGCGCTTTTCACCCAGAGAAATGATGAAATGTATGTTTTTCATGAAGTGTAGAGATATCAATCGCTGAAGCATGCTCTATTTTTGTTGTCTAATGAATATTGCATGCATAAAGTTCAGATTTGCCCTAGAAGTAACCAGTCGCTGTACTTACATTTTGTGAAGAGTATACTTTATGTTAGTGTAAATCTTAGTCCTTTACATATGTGCACATTAGTTGTTTTTGTGTTTTTGTAACCTCCGTAGCCGTCTGATAACTTCAGAGGTCTTCGGATCCTACCAGGTCAGCACCCATTTGACGTTTCTCTATTGCTCTGACCTATTTATTTGTACTTGAAGAGACGCAGGAAAATATAACGTAGTTTATAAATGTTTTTATTGATTTCATTAGGGTTTTAGTGATTCAACTCTCAAGACTAGAATTACAAATTCGAAAGTTAAAATTGTTTTCTTTAGTTCGAGCTGACGTAGTAAGGTTTTATGTCCGGGTTGCCCACTCAAGATGTCCTCCTCTGACTAAAGCACGCACTAAATTTGACATATTCACAGCCCAGCATCGGGGCTGCCTTCGATATACATACAGCTTTTGATGGTTTTCCTCACAACGTACTCCTGAGCAAAGACACGGGCTCTAGGCATCCAAGGAGGCGGGCACAACTTTCTTGCAGCCTTTCTCGAAGGCAAACACTTCCAAGCGCAAATAGGAGAGGCCCTCAATCAACACCAAGCATCCCAAGAGAGTGAGGGTCCTTCAAGGAACGGTGATATCACCTTCACTCTTCAGTATCGTAATCCATTAAGTAATAAGTACCTCCCAAGTTGGTCAAGATGCCGAATCTCTGCACGCGGTTTATGCCGCCGACGTTACCCTCTGGACACACTCTCGGTCGTCGGCGAGCAAGAGTTGCCCTCCAGACGGCTCTCGACACTACACACGCGTATCACGAAGAGGTGGGGCTCAATGCTGCCCCGGAAAAGACAGAGAACGTCGTTGTACACGGCGGCAGACCCACGAAGCCAAAAAAACGAAGAAAAAGACAGCATTCAAGTCTTCATTCGCCACTGACTTACCGGAAGCCGACAATCCACATCCTAGGCATAAACATTGACGACCACTCTACCGCTAATACCCGGTTTAATCGCACCCTCAGGACAATTAAGAAGACACTCTATGTACTACGATGGGTGTGAAATCTTCCCCGGAGAGTACGAGAGCGCGATAGGCGCCAAGATTTGTATTTCGTCGTCTCCAGAGTGATGTGTGGCCTCCCCCCCATTCAATGAGTCGCACAAAAATGCAAACACTGGAACGACTTAAAGGGGCACTGACAGGATACTTATTCCCGCCAAGGCTTTTATTCGTACATGGCATTTTAGAACGCAACTATCCAGAACCCAATTTTTGGCTCGAAATTCGTGTTGTTACCACCGGAAAACCGCCGATCGAGAACTGGCCGTTTCGAGTTGCGCTCACTCTCTTCTCCATGGTCACGTGCCATTTTCTAGGGTTTTGACACAACCACCAAAAATAATGAAAACCGTGGGTCAGCGATGCACACACTCAATACTAAAAATATACACAATATGATATACATTTGTGTGGCTTCTAAAAGTCTGCAAATTTGTTGGTTGAAAAAAAGAAAGTTGCACAGCCACGTAATTTCCGGTAACTTCCTCCTCCTCTATATTTGTCCTTCCTCCCCAATTCAGTTTCGGGTTCGGTATCGAACAGTTGCGTTTTCTGACATTATAAAAAATATACGTGACGCTGTAGCAACATAGTGATTGAATATTCTTCTAAAAACATCTTAAATGGCCTGTCAAAAAAAAAAAAAAAAAAATTGGAGGGGGGCGTTAGTGTCATTTTAACCACGAAACGGGACGCATGCTAACGGGGCACCCACGCTACACCCTCCTAGGCGTGCTGAGAAGCTGCAGAAACCTCAATGGCTATGATGAACTTCTCGAAATGCAGATGCAATCTCAAGAAGCCCGTTTACGTTCCACCCCGGCAGGCAGGCATACGCTAGCCAAGCTGGGTCCCGTCGTGACAGACTACTACTACTGCCACTGCGTTTTCCGCATCCTTGTGAGTGCGCTTAGTTAACGGAGCCCAAGACGCTACCTAAACAGATGAACTCGGAGCAAACCACACAGGTGGGTAAAATCCATCATAACCAACGGTGACCACCGCATAATCTACACAGATGCGGCATGCCCTTCACCCCCCCCCCTCTCCCCCCCCCCGCCCCCCCCCCCCCCACCCCCCGCCCCCCGGACGACTCAGGCTTCGCTACAGCATGGTGCAGCGCCAATTAAGGCCAACAGGGCATGATGTTCCACATGACGAAAAGTTCCATCCACTGCACGCAAGCAGAGACCATTGCAATCCTTCGATTACGTCAGACATGCAAAAGCGACGTGTCACGCCGGCCAGCCTGTGCACCATCACATTATAGATTCACAGGCAGCATTCAAAGCCTGTACGAATGTAATTCAGACATCCATTGCCATCAGCCAGCTCTGTCTGCACGTTCATCAACTTCGACCGCTGGTACAATAGTTCACAATACACTGGGCTTCCGGGCACAATGTCACACCTGGCAATGAGAAGGCACATCGCCTTGCACAACCGCATTTGTCCTTCAAGCAACTGCGAGCCTCCATTCACCAACAACAACAACAATGGGGTCTCCAAGCAAGGGCCACCCTTACTTAGCATATAAAACAGGAGAGCTTTTAGAGAAATCATAGTTTCGTGACAAAAACGCTGCTCGTTTGAGTGCGCGTTCTGCTAATCTATACTTGACGTTGTATGAAGGTTCCAGGTGGAACGCGCGTATTCTAAAATCAGATACACATTCGCATCTGATTAAATTTTGCTTTAGAAACGCTAAAATGCGGATATGTTAAAAATTAGCTCGTTTCGCCATTGTGCCTGGTCAGTAATACTTATCAAAAGCACATAAACATATCATCGTTCATTTCGATTTTGCCTGAGTCAGCGACAACTATTTCAAAAAATACATTTTCGGGGATGTTTTTACTTAATTTAGTGACCGGATAAGTGTTTCAATTCATGGCACACCCTGATTACAATTGAATAGATTTCTATTTAGCGAGTTTCATTTGCATCCAGTTCCTTGACTTTAATGCTTGGAACGATCAATCTGATGATATCCCTGTTTTTAGTCATTCTTAGTTTTTGTCTTATACGGCACGTATTCCTCGATAAGTCAAGCAACTTTCAAATGTAATTCGAAAGTTGTTAGACAAGGCCGAACATCATTCACTATTTGCTTATACCGAAACAAAACTCATTAAAAAGTTTTATAATATTTCTCGGTGTACGTAATATTTTGAGGCATGGTCCTTTTTGTTGTTAAGATCATGCACTAGTCTATAACTACTTTTTTAATTTACAATTACGATTACGTGAAAGTGCGACTTGCGTAATTATACCGAAAAGAATAAAGAATTTTGGCCTGTTACTTCTAAAACCCTTAAGTCAATACCAAATATTCCAGGACATGCCAGAAAATTATGTCTATCCATGGGATCGAACGACATCTTACAGTTCCCCAATAAAAATAAAATAGTGACACGGCGAACAATAACGAAAGTGACCAAAATCTATAGGTATAGGCAAGGTGAGAGCAACATGGCGAATTTCGGTACAGCACCTGATCAATAACGGCTGCCTCCTCACAACCGGGGTTGCAACATGACAGTGATCAATTATTTAAAGAGTGATTCAACAAGTTTTCGTTAATTAACCTACCAATTGTAACAATTATCCCTACATGTGACGTTTACCGAGCCCAAATAATGGATCGTGAGGGCGATGCCTTTCAAACGATAACACCTTTGGAAGCAGCTTAAGCAGCACACCATTGTTGGATCAACATCGGCCCACCACTGGAAACATTTGGCTCCGATATTGGCCTAACATTTGTTTTCTCGAAAGCGCTATCCTATCCAACGTTGAACCATTCGCTGATGCCAGTGCTGGACCACGATTCAACCAATATTTAAACCAACATCGGACCATCATTAATGCCATCTTTGGACCGCCCTTTAATTAGCCGATTAGCCAACATTGGGCCACAATTCAAACTCTAAGCCATCATTGGATCACTGTTGGATGTGGGTCTTACGACAACTATTGGTATCCAATTTTAATTATTGGCTTATTCAATATTACCTCTAAACCTTATGCTTTGTTTTCTAGATATTTCACTTGCGGCATCCGATTTTAACCTTTAACTGTACTTTATTTGACAGCCATTTTAGCGGGCATATTACTGAACACTATTAATAGATCTGCAAATAAAGCTGCTGTGGACAAGTTGCATTCACTGTGGAAAATCTTAATTACGATATTACAAGCAGGTAAATATAAAATTATGCAATGCCAATTCTACTGTCATTACATTTTAATAAAAATTTCGATCAAAGAAAACGAAAAGAAAAATTAATGCCAGGATCCTTCCCTGCAAGCTGTGAACCAGGCAGGAACTTGATGGGACTCCATGCGGGGGTCCGGGCACAGGGTTCTGAAGGAAGCAGAAGCCTGGGAACTAATTCAGGTTAGGAATTTCAGAGGTCACGCCTCAACTATCTTATAAGCCACCTCATACTACTATGATTTGAAATATTATTTTCACTTTTATCTTTAGTCACCGTCAGTTATCTCATAGACATGTCTAGAATGTGTATCAAATAAATACAGCTTCATTATTCGTCGTCCTTTAATTAACACATCAATCAATTGGTTCAGTTTTCATACAAATAAATAATCTGAAAAAGGCCTACCGACTTTTTTTATATTTACTTGTCCATAACGACGCTACGCCAATCAAACTAAATCTTAGGATATTCCAGCGAAATATTTTTTCGTTATTTTATATATAATAAACTTGAGCTTTCTAGGAGACAACTTTACAGCCTTTTAAAATAAATAAATCAGGAGGTAAGGCACCTGGGTGGCCTTGCTAAAATCAGTGTTTTATCTAAAACAGTGTGAAGAGAAGCATTGCAGAAGGCAACGCACGAAAGGACTGGCACGTGAAGCCGAGTCTCAAGTGCTCGTGTACTCCAGGCTTGGCAGGCTTCCTTTCGCAGTGATTATTATGTGCTCCGACACATCTCTGCAACACTGTTAAGTTTTGTCCAAATCAGAGCTGCATTAGAGTTCAGCGCTGCGTTGTATGTGTGAACCGATTTAACTCTCAGAAGCTGGAATGTCAACAAACGTTTTCTAGTAGGGTGGAAGTGGATGGCGAATAAATAAGCAATTGGGAAGAATATGGGAACAGAACCACTAACAACTGTTGATGTCCTGAACTTTTTTCAACCCTTGAGATTCGACTTGTCCGCTGATAGTTTGAACTTTGGCAGAAAATACGCAGCGTGAACGCCAACATACAAGCGTCTAATTTTTAGTTAGTTTGCTAGCCTCTTCCGCCAGGTGGTTTAAATTTTCGCTCATGCGCATAATAACCAAACCTACGTTGAAAGCTTGCCAAACCTCGCGTTAGAACTTTAAAAAAAAAAAAGAACAACGGTCAGGACTGGTTTAACTTTACATTCTCGAAAGGCTCGCGACATGTGTTTTCCTAAAACAACTTGAACTTTAGGGACCGTAGAAATAATTTATTTTTAGTTCTCAACCGCGGGTTGGCGAACGTCTGCTTCGGGCTCTGTTTCCTTAGATTTGACAGCAAATTACGTGATTTTCATCTTGTCACGAAGTAAGCAACTGCAGCAGGCAGGAAAACCAAGCTCGTCGTAGTGACGCACTTATTCCTCCTTCGCCAGCGGTGTGTCCCTCTGACCTTTCTCCATGCCTTCCATTCCTTGCGGAAGTTTCATCGAAGAAGCAGGAACGCACAGATTAATTTTTCTTTGGGGGAGTTATTTTATTGCTGGGTGCCATGTGGGCATAATCTAACGGTTACTTGAAACAAAAGAAAACAAACAAAAAACCCAAGAAAACCAGAGACGTAGGACAAAAGGAGAAGAAAAAGGGCAACAACACAGACACAGACACTTGAGACCTATGTCTGTGTTGTCCCCTTTTTTCTTCGCCTTTTGTCCTACGTCTCGGGTTTTACAATGTTGGAAGTTCACCAGCTCGCTTGCATCTTCTCTGTAATTTCTGTAAGTAAACCAGGTTCGCGCTGTGTCAGAGCAAGGGGTTTCGGCCACTTTCTTGTCCTTTAGGACTTATTTTAAACAGTTGTTTCGTGTACACTAAGGATAGGTCATGCGCGTGTGACGGACGCTTATAATTTGTGCACGCAAAAGGTCTTAGAAGGTGAGCATTTTTATGAAATTCTAACATATAATTCACATCCTACGCAAGTAGCTTGTATATCACTCAGAACATCTTGAGAATCACTGCCATTCTTTGTTACGTAAAGAGCAAACACCTTCATTTAGCTCATTTTGAGTCGCTCAGCCGGCCGACGACTGCGCGTCAGCTTCCTTTCTGTTGTAATTTAGTTTTTTTATAAATTTCTTTTCATGTGTATATCAGCACTGAACATGTGTCGTACTGACGGGCCGCGCGAGGATGTCGTTTTCATGCCTGATGTATTTTTGTAAGTAACAACTCTATCCCTATCGATCACCGAAAAGTCTCAGATTTAGGGATTTATACACCCCTCCTCCCACGCACTCCCCTCTCTCCCAGGGAAAGACTGACACCTCCCAATATACACAGCCCTAACAACCCCCTGACCCCCTCCCCCCCCCCCCCCCCCTTACGTAAAGGGCGACCTTCCTCTCTCCTTTTTAACCACTTCAATTTAATTTCTCTATCAGAGTAAACATTTTTTTTCTTTTCCTTCCCGGGGAGTAATGAATTCTTACTTTCTAATAAGGAGTCGCCCACCTTCGCGCATCTCAGTAGTAAATGATAGCAGCACAAATTCATGAAGCTCGCCTATTACCTTTTCAAGTCAGAAATACCCCACACGACGTCCAACAAGCCTGATTTGTTGGCAACATCTGCGTCTGCAGTTGCATTTAAAAATCTTGCGAGGCGCATTCTTCGGTTTTGCATTCTTGCAAAACCGAAGAATGCCCATTTCTTGTCATCAACTAGTGTTTCAGGATTTCAGAGGCCTTCGGAGAAGCTGTATCAGAGGACATCAGTGTTGCGGAGTTGCCACTCCGGAGTTGGAATGATTCCCCGGAATCATTCCGTATTTTCACGACCCCGGAATGGAATGGGAAGGAAATAAGCACAGTTCTTTTTTTTTTTTTTTGTGTGTGTTTACGGTCAGCTAAACCGAGCCAGTCAGTGAGTCCGTTGCTCAGAAATAAAATGAGCGGGAAACTGCTAGCCCGCGAGGAGCCCTTACAGACTTTCATGCCAAAAAAAAAAAATGCAATATAAAATACAAGCGTCAAAGCAAAGAGCAAAGGGAGAAAGGGGGGTAACGTGGCGCCTTTCACGGACGCGCAGGCGTCTGGCTTTGATGGCGTTACATGATAGCGAAACAAGAAACCAAGCAAAAGGAAAGGGAGCGGCAAAGAAAGAAACCGCCATGCACATGTGTCTGATTTTTTTCGGTCGCTCACCAGTCACCTAGCTGTGTTTGGAGATTTGTGTTTGTCCCATGTCCCTCTTGTTCCCCTTCTCCAGGGATTATTTTCATCATTATTGTCCAACTCGGTTGCCCCTTTGCATTTAATTGCATTATAATTACAACTCCTCATCGTCCTTCTTGTCATGCTTTTTTTTGTTGCTGTTGCGACGGTTTGTAGAACGCACGCGCGGCACAGACTGAGATCTGGGAGCGGAAGCCACTCATAACTCGCCGAGCTCTGATAACTCGTTGACTCGGGCGCCGTCGAAAGATGATCAGGTATTGTTTTCTTATAGTTCGAGGCGCGCTGTTTAGCAGGCAGCCAACCCTGCTGCCTTCCACGTTCATTCGTGCGCACTCCTTTGAAGTGCGAAATGTGGCTTTGCTTCGGCATTAAAACCAAAGCGAGATTCACTTTCCTCTTCTCCTCTTGCGCTTTGCTCTGAGGCTTGTTTTTTTGTGCTGCATTTGTAGTGTAAGTCCGCCGATTAATTGGTCTTTGTTCCGATGCTTGTTTTTTGTGTTATATCCCGAAGGAAAAATCCATCAACGTAACCCTGTTTGGCAGTCAATGTTTTCTAGTGGACCGCTGACTGTGCCTGACTGTACGTCAAGCATGTCTGATTGGCCAACAAGTTACTCTGACCGACAGTCAAACTCCAGTCAGACCCCGCTTGTTGGCTTTCTGATGGTTTCCTGGTGGCAGTCGGCCGCCGCGAAATGCCATCAGGATGTCTTGGTGGCGATTCTGACTGTACATCGATTGTCTCTGACTGTACGTCAAAAAGCTTTGACGTGCAGACAGACGTATGGTTAAAGGACGTAACGTTCGTTCGGATACCACTATTTCGTCAAATCTATGAATACGAAAAGTAATCTATGCACGAGAAAACGATTTCGGGACGTGAGCCAATAAAACCGCTGACGTTAGAGATATGACACGCAACCGACCGACAACCTTGATCAGAAGCCCGCCGAAGCGCCGAACAGGCCGAACACGACACTTCGCTTCGCCCATAGAGGCTTCGCCGAGCTTTCATGAACGATCGCTCTCGACTCGTTTTGTTTGCCCGCTTGCTCCAACCTGTCGATCCTGCCCGGGCCCTACAATGTCTTATGTTTTAGTAGAATTTCTACTCGACAAGACCCAGCCTGTTGTGAGTTCCGACGATGTAAGGGACTTTAGCGGTGTAGTTGAAGACGACGAGGTGTACCAGGTCTACTGGGCCGGTGACGCGCGAACAAAAGGATCGTTCTACGACGCGAAAGTATTCTACATGGCAGGTGAGTAGAACTGAAGTACGGCGAGTGATGTACGAGTGCTTTGCATAACATGCTGACGGCTTAACTGCATTTTCAACCGAAGCATCTCGTATAAAACGGATGGTGAAATCTACTTCTCTAAGAAACGGCGTAGCATAGCGGTTACGGTGTCCGATTTGTGCGCAAGTGGTCGCGGGTTCGATCCGCGGTAGTCCTGCTTTTTTTTTTCTTTTTTTTCTCGAACATTTTGTTTTATCGAGGCATTTGGCGATATTTATGAGTGCGTATAGCTTTACTCTTATATAAATGCTGCCCTTGTTGATGAAATTCCCTTGGCAGTGGCAGTCAGACGTCATCTGATGGACCATCAGATGACGTCTGATGGTCCATCACGTTCCACCAAGGCTGCTGACTGGCAGTCAGTGTCCCAAATTACGTAGCTTGATGGAATTTTCAATAGGGATGTTTTAGTGGGTTGGGGTTACAAGCAAGCTAGCGGATTGCCGCTCATTTCCTTTGACTTTAGTCTCTGCATACTTCGTTTCACCTTTCGATGGACCGCTGCAGACGCTACGAGCCACCCTAGGCAATCCAGCACCGCCAGCGGGACCGCAGAATCACGCGACACTCAGAAAGCACTGGATTGTTTTCGATGGCTCTCGCGCTGTCTGTTGAGGTCCATCGTAAGGTGAAGTAGACTATCGTCATCGCTCTTGGTGTGACCGAACTGACTAGACCTGCAAAAAGAACGTCCCGCGCCAGACGAGGCGCGGCCGTTGCTGTGAGGGCAACTGAGGAGGAGAGCTGGGTGCTAACTGCCACTAAGGTTTTGACTTCCGCGCGTCTTGGCTGTCCGGTCTGCATTCGTGCTCCTTGTCCTGGACCCTATTTGAGGCGGCGAGAAGTCAGTTGGACGGTGTTGATAAGGAAACACGGGGAATGTCAATTTGAACGGTGCGGTATTGCCCCGTTAATTGTATCTTGATGTGAAGACCTTTGTCAACGCTGACTTCCCGACCCTTTGCCACAACGCGAACAACCGACACCGAGGTAGAAGATTGAATCGGTTGGTACCGTGTGCTGCCTGAACCCGCCAATCGATCAGCGCGAAGAGGAACATCACAATTCGGACGAGAAGACAAGATAAATACAGGTCGAGTCCTGGCATCGTAGAAGACATTTTTCGACATTAGTTGCGAAGAAAATAAACAAGCTGCACGCTGAAAGTTGTGCAACGACACTATACTCCGTGTAGTCGGCGTATATCTTCGAACTTTATTCGCCATCTGAAGAAGAAACACGAGAATGAGTATGCGAAGGGTGCAAAAAGGGAGGCGAACCAGCCAAGAATTGAATTGAAAATGATAAGAAATATCGAGATTCGTAAAGCAAGCTTGAAATTATGCGTTTTAAAACAGGTTTCGTGGCTTGGTCTATACGGTCCCTCGTGCTGCGCCGCAGAGGTTGCATTCTGTCAGAGGATGTGTTCTTGCCGCGGTTCATGGAGTCGCTTCCAGCAGCGTACTAGCCGTGTTTCTGTATTTGAAGAATACAGTAATATAGCTTATTCATGCGCCATGCACGAACTGGATATTTTTATGGTCTTTCCAAACAAACACGCTGGCCGCGTATATCTTAAAAGTCAAATGCAAAAAAGTTAAAAAAAGAAAAGAAAATGAGTGGATTTAAGTTTTGCTGTTTGTTGCGACCCATGTGGTCGCGGGACCGATGTCTTAAACAAGCATCGACATATCAAGGGGCTTTCTCGATGTTTGCAGTCCATTGTAAATAAACACTTTCTGCCACCAGCGGTCCGCTTAGTAAATATCGGTGCTTTTTTGAGAAGTTTACCAATTTTTATTTTTTTGCAATTGGCTCTGCATTTGATAATGTCAGCGTTATGCTGCTTATGCCGGCAACAAAATGTAGCTGTCAAGTGCCAATTTTTACGTTTAGGAAGGAAAGCAATTGAATGGAACGATTCATCCATTCTAGGAGTGGGAATGGGCTCAGTGTCTCCATTCCTCGGAGTTGAAAGGAATTGAATTATCGCAAAATCTAATTCCCCGGAATGGAATTGGAATGGAATGGGGGTGCCCATTCCGCAACACTGGAAGACATGCAAGAAAAGCTAAGCGGCAATAAGCCTTATTCCGTATGTACTGATGAATGTGCAGACGTGAATGGTCTTGCAGTCTTCAGCACGTACATTCCCCATATACTGCTCACGATGAAAACTTTGAAACTGAAGCAAAATTCAATTCAGTCGTA
Organism: Ixodes scapularis; assembly: GCF_016920785.2. Classification (NCBI taxonomy): domain Eukaryota; kingdom Metazoa; phylum Arthropoda; class Arachnida; order Ixodida; family Ixodidae; genus Ixodes; species Ixodes scapularis. The sequence continues at coordinate 120,690,812 of NW_024609879.1, read as the reverse complement.
AGCCTTGGGCTGACAAAAAACGAGGACATAAAAAATGTACATATTGGAGAGCTCAACAAAGTCACGTTGACCCCGGAAAATATTAAGGCTGTTTCATTTAAAACTGCCTAAGATCAGTAAAATTGTTACTGACACAAGATCGCCGACATTAGAGCGCCAGCAGCACGGTGGCCAGCAGTAGAGCGCCACGACGTTAGCGCGCGCGCCACGAGAGCGCAGCGGGGTTAGAGCGCGCGACTCGAGAGCGCTGCGACAGTGTGTTTCAGTAGATCGTGTAGTCACACCCCCTGCGCTATCCGCTAGCCGCTACGACTTCCGCAATATGTAGCGTAGCGGAACCACCATTCTAAGTTTAGGTAAAACGTTGGCAACCCGCTACGGATTACAGCGATACGAGAACTAACGTAAGGCCACTAGATGCTTTTTCGGACACTAACGCTCGCGTAAACCAGATTTGGAAAGCAATTCCTCGCAATTTGTATATTAACGTCGTTATCTTAATAGACTATTTTGTTCTTTATTGAATAACATGCTAATCGTTGCTTCTTTTGTAAGTCAATGACTATCATATTTGTAATTGAATACAACCGACGGCCAAGCTTTCCAAGCCAATCCGATATGAGGCAAGCGCCAAAGCCACCGAGAAAAATCTTCAAAAATTAATGACAACAACCACAGCTCTTCTGTTGTGTCGTTGTTCACAAAAAATGAAACGCCAAAAAAATCCCTCATATCCGCCTGTTCGCTTGCTTCCTGGTAGGTTTTGTCCTCACGACAAAGCGGCCGAGTAGGAGGCTGCACTCTTCGCTCACAAAACCGCGATCTGCAAAACTTTCTTTTTTTTGTGGCCGTGTTAAGCATGTCCGCCATAAATCGCTACCTGTTGCAGTCGTGGAACGGTTTTGTCACGATTACTTCTCGCAGCAGCAAGATCTAATCCACCCCTCAGAACCACGCTCGCGAAGCGCACAGACCGGACAGGTGCGGCGTGGCAGCCATCTTGAACAGCGTCTCTCCTTGGCCCTCCCTTATCTCGCCCAGACTCGTTTTCGCGAGACCCACGTCAGCACGCCGCGCTGGGCGCCTTGCTATTTTGGTCTGCTAGCGCGCCCCCGCTAGCCTCCCCAGCTCTGCAATGCTTCCGCTAGCAGCGCGCATGCGTAGTAGCGTCGTCGCTCTGGTGTATAGCCGTAGCGGGAGAGCCAAAACGATCTACCGAAACTTTCTATTAGCTCGCGCGTCATCACGGCGCCCGTCACAAAAGCGCACAACCAGTCCAGGGCAAGTGGCCCGACCCGACCGACCACTTGTTCGGACATTGTATGTTTTATGTGAAATTGAAAGGGATTTACTCCACGGAATTCACAAAAGACATTGCGAAATGAGTCGACGAAATGTTTGCTTGTGGCAAACCAAGAAGTGTTGCAACAAGCTGACAGCAGGAAAAGCAAAAACTAAAAGAATATTTGTGACGTCCATTTTCGCAGAAAAAAAAGAAAAAAAAAAGATTGCAGATGATTGAGCTCCATTAGTTCTTTGATTTTATATCTCAAAGATTCCCAGGAAGGTTTTCTTGTATTCGTCAAAAGGCTGGAAAGCTTTGCATCCGATAAAGTTGCGCTAAGCTTTCCTTCGAAAAGTCTTTTATTGATACTTTTTTTTAGCGGTGAGCTTTCTTCATTACAGTCATGGACGTCACATTACTATTTAAAGTTATGTGAGGGACGTCTAAATAGCCGCCATTTAGATCGGAGCCGAAATGCCTGTCAATAATAGACCAAATATAGGAAAAAGTAGGCAATTTATAGTATATCCAAGAGGCGAACCGCTGCAGCACGGTGAAGGAATCGCTGCTCCACCCAACTGCAGACATTCCCGGTGCCTATACATGCCCCACTCCCCTGCCACCTTTTCTCTTCCATGTCAGTAAACAATCGGTTAGAAAGAGTCGTACCCGTTTTATTTTTATTAAATGCACATTCAATAAATGCATATTCAATTATCTGGCACGATTAGTCGCACCATTTTGTTCTGCCTGTTGAGCCGCGGGTACGTCACAGATTTTGCGGCGTTCACCTCAACTGGTCGTGCGCTCTCGTGTCGCGCGCTCTAAAGTCGACGCTCTCCCCTTGATCAACACGGAGGAAACATGAGAGATAAAATTTGACGTGGTGTACCTGTTTGATATATTCATAGAAAAATATTAAAAGTCAGTTTTTAGTACGTCTTGGTTTCATTTTCGTCGCTCTTGTTTTCGTCGGTTTGTTTCTCTTTTTTTCTTTCAGTTGTGAATGGCCTGTTCAACATGCTTCAATTAGCTATCTTAAACAGGCAAACCTGTTTCCGTGTAGGATCCTGAGTGCATAGGGGAAAAACTTCATGCATACAGGTATTGTTTGTAAACAGGAAATACATACATACATGTACTCTTTGGATACAGGTCCCGTATGTACACGATGAACCAATTTAGATACCGGCCCCGTATGCCCATAACATCATATGAACCACACGGGTAAACCTGTATGAATATTTATACAAGCTTGTTTTTTAGTAGAATACACTGGGTCGAAAATAGTCCAGTTTTTGGACTGCCCCGGTAATATCGCTCCCATAATATAAGACATAGGTTGTTATTTCCTATAAGAATCGGGAGAGCATTCCACCTCGTCCATTATATCTTTAGCTGCTTTTGCACCATAAAACTTTTATTGAGCAATACATTTTAGGAGTTCGGTTTCGAAATGGCAGTTGTTTTCCCAAGGTGCTACATATTGCAACAAGTCTTGCTATATGCTAAATAAGGAACTGTTGTGGTGCATCTTATCACAGTCGAGGTGACTTCATGTGATATTCAGCAGCCATGGCCCAACTTCAGCAGCTGACGTAAAACAAACACTTCTTCAAAATCTAAATTATGGTACAATATGAGCCAGTGAACGAAAAACTTGTCACCTTATACAACGGTCAGTACATAGAAAGGTCAAGAAACGTTCAAAATGTCAATCTCGCATGAGGTGCATTTCGCTCTTTTAGCAGCACGCCATAAACAAAGAGCATATCCCACTTGGCTCCTAACCTTACCTCGTCACCTGCAAACTTGACGTGACATACGTGTTTTGTGGCGTTGACATTATCTTTCGTGACTTCTGCAATAAAGCTATTTAAACGGCTAGCTGACCTTTACTCGACAGATATTTTTTTCGCTGCGTAACTCTTAGAGGTACGAATCGCTTGTATGAAACGCGGGTGACCACTTTGAATAGAAAGTCATGTTAAACTGCGAAGGGAACGAGGAAAAGTTTTTTTTTTCTTACTGTAGAACCTGTTCTTAACGTTTTCCACGTTTTATTTTCTAATTTTATGAGCAAACAATGGAACGCTCAATTTTTTTTATTTGAAAACGAAATTAAAAACATCTGTTTTTTTTTCATCTTTCGCGAAATAGAAAATAAATATAAAAGCAACAAATATATTCGACTATTATGTTCAAGATATTTTCTTTTGTTCCGTACACACCATAGCTCGTTCAATAAAACTGCAGGTCTCGGTTATTTTATTTGTTGCTTTTGTGGCCCGTAATGAAAATCTGCTTTTAGAAACCTCAGAAGTCTAATAGACCAGATGTAAGCAATGCTTTTATGGGCTACACATAGGGACACGGGGCATTATAAAGTTTATTTTAGATAGTTTTTTTAATTCAGGAACACTAAGCGAATTCGTGTGATTACAGCGATTAGAAATAAAACATTTGTAATCTTTCCTTGACATTTCGTGACATCTGCGTAAAGAAATTAGAAAACAAGTAGGTGGCATTTGTGCAAACAGGAAAACATGTGCTTTGTAAAGAAACAAGCGAAGATCAAACATTTTTCGGTGCGAATTACAATTTTTCAGAGAAAAGTACGTTAAATGATATAAGAGAATTAAGGATATCGGAGCATTCGCCCCCTTTCCATGTCTGGCTGAACGGAGTGCTTGAAACACTTACAAAATGACATTAGCACCCATAGCACGAACACTTTCAATATCCTCTGTCGTTGAAGACAATCGGGAAAGTAATTTTGGCTATATTTAAGTAGGAAACTAAAAACAAGCATCCACTGAAACGGGGTTGTAATCTGGGCTAGTCCTAGGAAGCGCTAACCATCAGCCCGACAAACGGAATGACGTATGAAGTTCAAAGAGAATGCATAACTTATCAATTATAACTAACCCGTTTATGAAAACGCAGGAATTCCTTCCACTTTCGCTTCCAGCGGCTTATTGCGCCTTCTCCCAGGCGAAACTTTTGCGCTACTCAAGCAAGACAGGCGTCGTTCTCGGGCTCGGCAACTTATTCCTGCCACGCTATGGCCACATTGTGTTTTAATATCTAGAGCCTCGTATCAGAGACGTAGCGGCGCCGATGCAACTCCTATCATCAGAATTACAACAACCGTATCGGTACCGTCCCGAAGTACTGACTTTGGACCGACGCTCGCCCATCTGCGGAGACTCTTGCTGACCTAAAAGGAGAGCTAAGCCAAGACCTCCTAAGACGACCCCTATTTTTTTTTTTTTTTTGGAACGGAGAGATGTGCGGCCAACATAGGGACCGAAAGCGTTGGACCGGGTGGCGCGCATTCCAAATCGTCCATAGGCATTGTCACCGCGAGAGGGCCAAGTACAAGTGGCCACGCGCAGCAGCGGAATCGTGAGGGCTCTTGAAATCACGGCGCGGACGATGAAAGTGAATAAATGACTACGTGTTTTGGAACCAGTGCGTCGTGTCATTTTCCGAGACGGGTCGACCTGGCAAATCGACCTGAAGTGTCGTACGCGTTCCTCTTTTTGAGGAACGCGTGCAACACTGCCTTGTCAATACACCGGACAGTAAAATATTTCAGGGTCTTTTCCGTCCAAGAACTCGTTGCTGTAATGCGTATACCCAGTGGCGTACCAACTTGTTCTTGAGTGAGAAGGGGGGGGGGGGGGGGTACAAACCAGACCTTCCTTCCCCCCCCCCCCCCCCCCCCCCCCCCGGGTCGCATATTTTTACTATTGATGGGCCGAATTTTCGTCGAATCGAAAATTCGGCGCAACTTTTGCCGAACTTTTCTAAAGATTTGGCAATGATTCGGCAAATATACACTGTTACCAGACTTAACCTTGATGTTTATTTTTTTCTGACGAAAAAAAAATTTTAGCATAAATACAACATGTAGTTCTCACACAGGTATGACTAAATAAGATTATATTCTACAGGATAATTGTATCAATGTCGCTTTTGTGTGTTTACTGGAAATGTTTGTGTTTCCTTGCAGAAAGTGGCGTGACAATGAGTTTGGGTAGTCGGCGCAGTCAAGAATAACGCTACGAGAGTTTTGATTTTGAGACTTCATCAGCGCACACATGCAAGTGTGTTTACATTGGTAAAATAAAGGCAATCGCTGCGTTCTTACTTTCTCTGGGAGTCACCGTTTCGTACGCAAAAACGAATGCAACGGTTGCTGAGCCTTCACCAGAAAAGAACAATCTAGTAAAAATGCATGTTTTTCGATTTGAGTCACTTGACGTCAGCTTTGCATGAAAGTGTGCGTTCTATATTCGCAACGGACCTTTTTTTACCTTTAAAATTTCGGTTTCTGGTGTTAGGACACACACGGACGTTTAGGAAGGTGGGGAGGGTTAGGAATGTCGGATGTTCAACGGTCGAGCATGATAGTTCTGTGTTTAGTTTTATGCAGATACATGAAAATCGCGAAATAACGCGAACTAAAAAGCAATACTATTTTGTTTTGGCACAAACTACTTGTGAGCCGAAAACAGGATTGTTATATTAATAATAATAATAATAAAAATAATTTTATTTGCACATACTGGAAGGTGCCCATGTGGTGGTGTGCGGGGCTAGGCAGATAGGTGAAAACCCTTACGCATAGCCAGCCAGATTTGTAAATATTTCAACTACTTCACTCAAGTTACTGTAGTTTAACTACTTTTCTGGATAGTTTAGTAACTTTAAATTACATTGATATTTTGGTAATTAGTACTTTAACTACTTTTCCGAGTGACTTCTACTCAAAATACAAATTACTTTCAAATTGTAGTGGTTGCTTTGCCTATCAACAGAAAGAGATGTTAGAAGATCAGCAGATATTTGCAGACGGGGAAGCATGTGGCGTAGAAAAGCGGGGGGAGGCGGAGGAAGAAAGCAATCTGGATAGTCCAAAAGCCCCCAAAATTTTAACCAACCCCCCACTACCACAACACTGCTATGGGGCGCGGGGAGCGAACTGACACGACGCAAGAGAGGCCGATTAACTGTGGGATTATCACCGAAGACTGACGTTTCTTTGTATCCCGAAGCTCGAGGAGACTTGACGCATTTAGGAAAGGGCTTGTCCCCGCTTTCCCCAATGTAGGAATTCTTGCCCACTACAGGAGGTGCACACACTACATCCTCACTCAAAGGAGGTAACAAAGTGCAGCACCCTCTCTGAAGTTGATCTCGTGCTCCTGTATAGCTTGTGCTGTCTTTCGAGACGTCATCTGGTCATTTCTCTGAGTGAGGAAATGGCGGCTATAAGACCGATACAAATAAGTGCCTTATAAGTTGGTTGTGTAAAATGGTTCGTCAGCGAGAATAAAGCAATTATTCTATGGCGTAATACTTGCCGCAATTTCCAAAAAAAGAAAAAACTGATACACCTTTGATTTTGCCGCCCTTTCCAAAAATAAACTAATGCACCTCCGATTTCCCTAAAACTATGCATACCGGCTTGTTAAAAAAAAAAAAACGAAAACAGAAAACGCACGCAAAAAACGCTGTATAGGGAATGAAAGGGCATTCTGAAAGAGTGTGTTAAAAAATACTTCTACTTTACTTTGGAAGTAAATTGTATTTATAGTACTTCACTTCAAGTACATTGCACCCGTCGCACTTACTACTTTACTTTGGAAGTAAATTGTATTTATAGTACTTCACTTCAAGTACATTGCACCCGTCGTACTTACTACTTTACTTTGGAAGTAAATTGTATTTATAGTACTTCACTTCAAGTACATTGCACCCGTCGCACTTACTACTTTACTTTGGAAGTAAATTGTATTTATAGTACTTCACTTCAAGTACATTGCACCCGTCGCACTTACTACTTTACTTTGGAAGTAAATTGTATTTATAGTACTTCACTTCAAGTACATTGCACCCGTCGCACTTTCTACTTTACTTTGGAAGTAAATTGTATTTATAGTACTTCACTTCAAGTACATTGCACCCGTCGTACTTACTACTTTACTTTGGAAGTAAATTGTATTTATAGTACTTCACTTCAAGTACATTGCACCCGTCGCACTTACTACTTTACTTTGGAAGTAAATTGTATTTATAGTACTTCACTTCAAGTACATTGCACCCGTCGCACTTACTACTTTACTTTGGAAGTAAATTGTATTTATAGTACTTCACTTCAAGTACATTGCACCCGTCGCACTTACTACTTTACTTTGGAAGTAAATTGTATTTATAGTACTTCACTTCAAGTACATTGCACCCGTCGCACTTTCTACTTTACTTTGGAAGTAAATTGTATTTATAGTACTTCACTTCAAGTACATTGCACCCGTCGCACTTTCTACTTTACTTTGGAAGTAAATTGTATTTATAGTACTTCACTTCAAGTACATTGCACCCGTCGCACTTACTACTTTACTTTGGAAGTAAATTGTATTTATAGTACTTTACTTCAAGTACATTGCACCCGTCGCACTTACTACTTTACTTTGGAAGTAAATTGTATTTATAGTACTTCACTTCAAGTACATTGCACCCGTCGCACTTTCTACTTTACTTTGGAAGTAAATTGTATTTATAGTACTTCACTTCAAGTACATTGCACCCGTCGCACTTTCTACTTTACTTTGGAAGTAAATTGTATTTATAGTACTTCACTTCAAGTACATTGCACCCGTCGCACTTACTACTTTACTTTGGAAGTAAATTGTATTTATAGTACTTCACTTCAAGTACATTGCACCCGTCGCACTTACTACTTTACTTTGGAAGTAAATTGTATTTATAGTACTTCACTTCAAGTACATTGCACCCGTCGCACTTACTACTTTACTTTGGAAGTAAATTGTATTTATAGTACTTCACTTCAAGTACATTGCACCCGTCGCACTTACTACTTTACTTTGGAAGTAAATTGTATTTATAGTACTTCACTTCAAGTACATTGCACCCGTCGCACTTTCTACTTTACTTTGGAAGTAAATTGTATTTATAGTACTTCACTTCAAGTACATTGCACCCGTCGCACTTACTACTTTACTTTGGAAGTAAATTGTATTTATAGTACTTCACTTCAAGTACATTGCACCCGTCGCACTTTCTACTTTACTTTGGAAGTAAATTGTATTTATAGTACTTCACTTTAAGTACATTGCACCCGTCGCACTTACTACTTTACTTTGGAAGTAAATTGTATTTATAGTACTTCACTTCAAGTACATTGCACCCGTCGCACTTTCTACTTTACTTTGGAAGTAAATTGTATTTATAGTACTTCACTTCAAGTACATTGCACCCGTCGCACTTACTACTTTACTTTGGAAGTAAATTGTATTTATAGTACTTCACTTCAAGTACATTGCACCCGTCGCACTTTCTACTTTACTTTGGAAGTAAATTGTATTTATAGTACTTCACTTCAAGTACATTGCACCCGTCGTACTTACTACTTTACTTGAAGTACAGAAACGCTCATTAACTTTGTACTTCCAAGTAGTTTTAGAAGTACTTTACGCAACGCTGTAAGCAATCAAACACTGTCTGCAAAATCAAGCTCAGGCAGTGCTGAACCTTAAAGGTAAAATGGTGCATCCGCAGTACATCTTTGACCAAAAAAAGTGCACAACAATTAGGCATGCAGAAGCAGAACCAGCTATTAAAGCATTCTTGTGAAAACGCAAGCCGCTTTATATTCGGCTAGCAGAATTTCGCTAAGGCATAAAAACCTATGTAAGTACGTTCTAGTTAGCATAGAAAAGAAATAAAAGAAATATTAAAAGTAATTTGCTCCTTTTTACGGTAATTTGTAATTTACTGAATTACTTTTTATTTCAGTAATTTCTACTCTTCTCAAATTACTTTAGAGGCTAATACTCAGTAACTTCACTTAATTACTTTTTTCGACTAGCTCGTACATGTCTGCTGCCAGCCCGCCACCACATATGAAAAACAAAACAGACAAATAAATGTGCAGAATATACACACTTCAAAACGTACGTAAAAAGGAAAGAAAAGAATGAAAAAAAAAACATGTATCACATTATGATGAGCATGCCAGCTGCATCCCATGCATTCTGGCAAACTCTCGTGACTCTCCCCCGTTTGACGGCAGTGGGCGCTGACCACACTGAGCGTAATTATCAGTTGTCAGTCAATGTTTCAACCACCTCGTTGCATCAATGGAAAGGTCAAATGAAAATCACGTTATCCAGAATGCACCGCATCATTTGACACTTGCGCACTGGACTGCGTAAATTACTGGTCGATCTTCTGTTCATGTGGCAGATACTATTGAAGAGAATCACACTCGCGAAAGCTCACAAACGCACAGCTACCGTGTCACTTGCTCCACACCTCGCGGTAACCGCTGGCTGTATTAAACTGTACGATGGTAACTGCGCGACTGCGCGGCGTCCATTTGAGATCAATGACCCCATCGTTTTCGTGCGCGTGCGCAGACATTTGCCAAATTTTTGCCGAATCTTTGCCGACTTTCTTTTAAAATTTCGGCATGTGCGGAACTTTGCCGAATCTGAAGTTCGGCAGAATCGGTCAATCACTAACTTTTACGGCGTGTGTGTGTGTAGGCGTTGTCAAAGGGGGGGGGGGGGGAGAGAAGAGGGCGAGTTGTGTATGCGCACCGGGCTCTTTGCTCACTGGCTCGTTTTACGCCGCAGACGATAGACCCCCTAGCAATGACGCTCACGCCAGATTGGCTGCTCGCCATCGCGCGGGAACTTAAATTTCGGTTGGTTGATTGGTTGGTTGATTGTTGGTTTATGGCACATCAGCATCTCAGGCTATAATGCGCCAAGAGTCTGGACTATTGCAGTAGAGGGTTAGAGAGAAGAAAGAGCTATAGTAGCTGGTGATGTGATAAAACTATGGACATGCATTTGTATGAGTGTAAAAGGCATGGTCATAATTTTGGGCTTGAAAATAAAATCACAGTCGGTGTATAAGGCCGATATCAGTGAGAAACTTAAATAAGCAATCATGTGAAATAAGTGGTTCATCACCTAGAAGTAGGGCTACGTGCAGTGGGACATGTTCTCTATAGTTGTGAGAAGTGTTTCTGACGGTATTTATCATATGTGTGACATTCAATTAGGATGTGTAAAACGCTTAAAGTTATGTTACAGTGTTCACACACTGGAGCATCCTCTTCACCTAAAAGGTGAAAAGTCTGTGAGACGTGTATGACCAATTCGTAACCGACCCAGGATTACTTCGTAGAGGCGCTCCCGATGCCCGGGCACTCTCCCATTCACTTATGTAAGGTTTTACTGCACGTAATTTGTTGTACATTTCAGTATTCCACTGAAGTTGCTACTTTAACCGAATGCACCGTTTTAGAGATGTGTGATAGTCTTTATAAGGTATTTTACGCAAGTCTAGTTGTTTCTTGTTAGCAGAACGTGCTGCAGAATCCGCCGCTTCATTTCCCGGGATGTGAACATGGCTAGGCACCCAGCATAAAGTTATGCGAATGTTCCTGTTTGCGGCTAGAATAATCTTACTCTGTAATTCAGACACAAGCGGGTTTGTGACCAGTTCAGCGATAAAACTGCTTTTAAAGAACTTAAAGAGTCAGTGAATACTACTGAGCGAGGAAACCTTTTCTTGGTTATGTAGTCGACCGCCAACAGCAGACCATAGAGCTATGCCGTGAGTATGGTGGCGTTTGAGTTTATTCTCCTTACTCGCTTAACGGATGGTTCGATCATAGCGCATCCCACGATGGAGTCGTCTTTTGTCCCGTCCGTATAGAAACTTGTACACTCTTGATATTTACATTAAAGTTCCAAAAATTCCTGCTTCATGACTTCCTTAGGAACACCTTTTTTACTGTCTTTCGTTATTGTGAAGTCGCAGTGAATGTTGCTGTAGTCCCATGGGGCCATATATGGAGGGTATTGGACTAATGGGGCCTTAGCATCCATCCCAACGGACTCTGCTCAACTACAATTCCTAATTGAAAAAGGAGGAACTATGGAGGGCTTGTTTTGAAATGTTCTCTGGAACCGAATGTTTTCTACGTTATCCTGGGCAGAGTGCTCGGTGACCAAGCGGACCCTAATGGGGTACTTGAAACCCAGTGCGAATTTTCTATACTACAAAAATGGTTCATTAGCTTCTGCGTACAGACTAGGTACCGGGGAGGTGCGGAACGCACAAGCAGCTAAACGCAACCCCTGAGGGTGAATGAAGTCCAACGTACGTCTTCAAAGCCGATTCCCGGGCTGAAGCATACACTATGCAACCGTAGTCAAACCGGGAACGAACGACAGAGCGATATATGCGTAATACACACAGCCGGTTTGAGCCCCATGCCACATGCGATAGAGCCTTAAGAGCGTTGAGAGATTTTAGACATTTCAGTTTAACACTCTTAATATGTAAAATAAACGTGTTTGAATCAAATATGAGACCCAGAATCGTGTGTTCACTTTTTATGGAAATTGGAGTACCATACATACTTAAAGATGGATCATGGCGAATTCCACGCCGACGAGAAAAACAAACACAGGCTGTTTTTTTTTTTCAGGCGAAAATATAAAACCATTTGTATCAGCCAATTTGATCAAGTTATTAACCGTAAGTTGAACCCGACGTTCACAAATCGACAAGTTACAGGACGAGACGGAGATCTGCAAGCCGTCAACATATATAGAATATTGTACTAAAGGTGGTATTACACGAGTAATTGAATTTAACTTAACGAAGAAAAGAGTGACACTGAGCACGCCTCCCTGGGGGACTCCATTTTCCTGTATGAACTCTCTTGAAAGTGTTGTCCCCAGCTTCACACGAGAAGTACGGTGCTCCAAGTAACTTTGGATAGCAGCTAACATGCGACTTCGAACACCGAAACTGAACAAGTCTTGCAGTATTGCAAAACGCCAAACCGTGTCATAAGCCTTCTCTAAATCAAAGAAAACAGAAAGGCATTGTTGCCTGTTCACAAATGCCTCCAGCACAGCGGTCGCAAAACGAACTAGATGATCGACTGTGGGCCGAGCTGAACGGAAACCGCACTGGTACTTATCAAGTAGGTTGTTTCTCTCCAAGTAAAACATAAGTCTCTTATTAATCATTCGCTCCATAGTCTTTGAAATACAGCTAGTTAAAGCTATGGGTCTAAAGCTAGATGAACATGAGGGATCCTTGCCTGGCTTTAGCACTGGTACGATGATAGCAGCCTTCCAGGAGAATGGAAAGTGACCCTCGAGCCAGACTCTATTAAAAAGGTACAAGATAAGTTCCAGGGTGTACGGATGAAGATGCTCGAGCATTTTATAATGAATGCCATCTGGTCCAGGTGCAGACTGCTTGGATGAAAGAGCCGACTGAAGTTCGTGTAGTGTGAATGGAGCATTATATGGTTCCCTCATAGCCCCGAAGGTGGTCACAGTCTGTTTTCCGCCTCCTCCAACTTATGTCGCTGGAAATTTCGAGTATGATGCTCGGAACTCGATAAAAATCCTAAGTGTTCCCCTCGGATATCTGCCTTCTCTTCCAGACTCGCAGGGCATATTCCATTACGACTTAAAAGTGGGCAGAAAATCCCCGGTAAGAGCCATCGATTTTATGCACTCGGTTCCAAATTTCTTTCAGGGATGCACCGCGATTAATAGAGGAAGCATATCCTCTAAAGCTTCGCCGCTTAGCATGCCTTTGAATGTACCTTGACTGCGCCCTCATTCTTTTGAAATTAATAAGGTTACTCGGTGTAGGATATCTCCTAAAAATTCCCCACGCTTTGTTTTTTTGTTTTTTTAGCCTCTCGGCAGTCTTCATTCCAGCACGGCTTTGGCCTTTTTGGAAGATGGGTGGATGTCATCGGGTATGGCAATCATTGCAGCTTCCAGAATGTGCTTTGTGAGATGGTCTGTCGGTTCATCGATAGAGAGTTGATGTAGAGATGAAACAGCTAAAAGAGATGATTGCTTAAAACGTGCCAAGTCAGCTTTTTCAAACTTCCACCGAGGCGAACGCGGTGCAAGAGGGACGTGAGGATGGTTCAACTCTAAAATTAGTGGAAAGTGGTCACTTCCATATGGATTTGGGATGACCTTCCATGAAAGCAATGCTAATATTAAAGGGTGACAAATGGATAAGTCTATAGCAGGGATGGGCAAAATACATGCATATATGTATCGAAATACAAATACAAAATACTTCGTCAAGAATGTATTTAATTAGAAATCTAATTGCATTTCCGAAACAAAACATTTAAGTACAAGATACGAATACAACCAAATGTATTTGGTCTCCTCCAAATACTTTTCCAAATACATTCCTCAAAATTTGCGTCAGCGACTTCAGGGCACCTGCAACGGGTTTCTGGGTATCTCATTTTAATTTTGCATCGCACACTCGGGAGTTCGTGTGCGAGGCTCTAGTAACGTAATAAAATATAATCACAAAAAAATGAATCACCTTGAACGTAATAGGTGAAAAAAGTACAGAGCTTCAAGCTGCTTTTTTTGTCGATTACATTTTGGTATAGACCAACAAAGAACCGAGACGACCAAGACGCGCAGCGCTAGCTAGAGAATTTTTTATTGTTGCTACTAGCACCAGTTACAAGAATCTGGACGACCCGCGCATTTAGAATGTTCCAGGCAAAAATATGGATAAAAATCAGGCTGGAAAGCATCACAAGTTGTCACAGGCACTTATTTAACCAGTCTGCCTGTGAACGTCGATTTCATCACTATTCTTGCCGTGGACTAGCACCGTAATCAGAGTCACTAAACGCTTGTGCTTGATTGTGAGACACTGCATTCGGTGCAGAACGTAGTTTTCTTCCTGCTCTGGACAGTGACAATGAATTTGAGGGATGTGTTTTCGCCCACAAAATTGTATTTAACTACAATTGTATTTGAAATACTGACGTTTTAGTATTTAAATAGACACGTCAAATACATTACCCAATTTGTAATTAAATACAAATGCAAAATACACAAAGTATTTGGATTACGTATTTCAAATACTTGTATTCGAAATACTGCCCATCCCTGGTCTATAGAAGTAAAAGTATGAGTGGTAGAACTAAAATAGGTAGCTTCGTTTGTGTTAAGTAGGCACAACCCCGAGGAAAGAAGGAAGCGTTCAATGAGAGCCCCTCTGGGATCTCGTCTGCCACTCCCCCACAGAGGATTGTGCGCATTATAGTCTCCCAAAAGTAAAAAAGGTGGTGGAAGCTGACTAATAAGGTCTTCAAGCTCTTCAATCTTTAGCTGATAACTGGGGGGGGGGGGGGTATATATAAAGAACAAACTGTAATTATACGATCTAACAAAATGCGGACTGCCACAGCCTCCAGCGAAGTCTGCAAAACACTTTGCTACATGGAGTTGAGCGTTGCACTACAACTGCAACGCCTCCAGGTGAATGAACCGCTTGTATCCGGTCCTTGCGAAATACCTGGAAGTACTTTAATATATTAGTGTGGCGCGCTTTTAGATGCGTTTCCTGCAAGCAAAATGCAATGGGGTCGTGATCGTCTAGTAGCTGGCTCACATCGTCATAATTAAGGAGAGAGACGGAGTGAAGGAATGTGGCAAATCTCTGCAGAAGGAGAGCACTCTGATCATGTTGTCATATACCTCTCTCCAGTGCGCATATTGGCTCTCTCGGAGTGTAGCCTTGGCCGTTTGCCAATTAATGATTAAACGGTGTAAAGCTGCTATGCGAAATACCCAAGGCCTTGATACTTTAGGCATTTGTTCGACGAGAATTTTCTGTCAGCGATCACTGTGAACTTGGCTCAGCACCTATTAGACTCGAGAGCCGCATTAGAATTCGACGTGAACTGGGGCATATTCACAGGCTTTACGATAAAAAAAAGGTGGCAAACAATGTTGCTTGATGGGGTTTTGCAAAGCGTCTATTATGTCACATGTTTATGAAATGCCCTGCTGTACAAGAATGCATAAACACATACTATTAAACTAGGTGCTCAGAGGTGTGTTTGTATTTGTAATTGACAAGTTACAGATATAATTATTTCTTACTAGTGTAACATTTATTTCCACTGGCTGCCCTCATTTTGGGCTCAAAAATGTTAGTGTACTATGATGTTATTATCATGTGTGTAGCTTTAAGTATCCTCTTTGCAATGCCTACAAAGGCCCTTGGAGGGAATTAATGAATAAATAAAATATTCACATCACTGGATTTTGTTATCGGATGCACAAGATATTCAGGGGAGGTGGAAGAAGTGCAGCTTCATGCAACAAGTCCGCCAGTTTGGGGGATCGATGGCCGAGTGGGCTAGCGCACACCAGTTCGGAGTACGTGGAGCGAAAGCTCGCGCTGCAGAACCCGGGGATCCTCGGTTCAACCCCCCCCCCCCCCCTGCCCGTTTCGATCTGGATGAGCATCGTACCGGCGTGCGGTCGTGTATCACT
Source organism: Ixodes scapularis (assembly GCF_016920785.2). Classification (NCBI taxonomy): domain Eukaryota; kingdom Metazoa; phylum Arthropoda; class Arachnida; order Ixodida; family Ixodidae; genus Ixodes; species Ixodes scapularis. The sequence goes on along the minus strand of NW_024609879.1, from coordinate 120,675,119 downwards.
ACTTCGTGGCGCACGTTAAAGACCCCGGGCTAGTACTTGTACTGCACTGGCTAAATTGTTCACCTAAAGTGAGTGATTCGTTGCCACTTTGAACTGGCTTACCGACCACACGCTATATGAAAATCGACGCAACCCCAATTGTTATATCTGCCAGTATGGTTTGTCCCATTCATTATTATTCGGGGGGGGGGGGGGGGGGGGGCAGAGATGCAAGTGTCCCCAAAAGCTCCACCGCATGCAATGGACACAATTCTTGGTGCGTAGACTCTGAAGGCGTAAAGGCTTGAGTGTGAATTAAATGCATACTTGCTTAGTAAATCAATGATGTTAATTTCTACTTTACTGTATAATTATTGATTCTTATTAAATGGTTCCTTTACCCCTGGCCTCCTAGTAACGAGTGTCACTCGTGCCTCCTTTTACAGACCATAAAGCCCAATCACGAGTTTGGCTCGTGTTTCAGTTTCGGCTCTTGTTTAGCGCGCGCTCTGGCAAATGAATAAACCAACCCTGTTGCTCCATTTGCTTTGGGCAGTTTGCTCTTTTGTTTTGCTGGCTGTCAGAAAAAAAATGCTACATTTAGCCAGTAAAAAAAGAGCAGTCGCTTGTGAGCATTTACGCTAAAACAACATGGCTTTCACACGGAGGTCCATTTTAATCTTCTTTTTTAAAGGGATTAGTGCTCAGGGCTATGTGACAACAAATCCTCTGTCCTTTTCGATTTTTGGAATCGGACGATTGTTTGATGGGCAGTGACAGAAGTGATGAAAATGATGTGAATCCTGCCAGCATTCCATCAACTTCGGCGTCTGCACGTCAGTGAGACTGGGACCCGCTTTAGAGCAACATAGGACACCTGGAAGTCAAGGAAATAGTTTTGTCTTATTTTAATGCAAAACGCCTGTTTAAAACAACATTTTGCTGTTTGTTCCTTGAAGTGAACAATGAGTAGGCAAGGGTTAACGAGCTATCTGCGACAGTCTCGTGCAGAAGTTCAGTCGTAGTACCTCTCCTGTTGTCGGATGGCGCTGATGGCACGTCGGTGTTCAGTTTGGTCGAGCGGCGACTTTGACTGACTGATGCCGTCTTGTGATCATACGTCATGTGCCGCCACTGACATCTGATGCACTGAAGCTGCAGGGGTGGCTTCTAATGCGCAAATTTTTTCTGGTAGTTTTCTGCGTCAATGTAGCCAGTTCGGGCATGTATTGCTTACTGCGACTTCTGTAAGTCGTGCGGCAAAGTGAAGTCGGATGACGCTTGGTGTCCAGTTTTTGAAAACAACCAACCATTCTATTTTATTTCTCGAAGCCACTCAGCGGCATTCTTTCTCAAAGTTTGAAATCGAGTGCTTCGTGCAGTGGGCATAGATAACTGCTGTCGGCAAATTATTATTGCCCTTGGACGACGACCGACACCAAATCAACTGCCATCGCATTGCCACTCACCTGCTTTGTCGTGCTTAGTGTAAAAGCATGTGTCGTGCTTATTTCCCTTCAGGAAGATAGGAATCAGGAGCTTCAGAGTAGTGTCGGCCACCAGGGACAGAGGCCGCCGAAGATACTCCTCAATGTCCTGCGGTCGCTTCTCTAGACGTGGTCGAGAGTCGTTCGGCACGAACCCCCGCAGGCCCATTTATTGGTGCGGGCACCTCCGGTAGTAATGGGCGGCCTCACATAATGGTAGCAGAGTGGTCGTCGGTCGGACTTGCGAAACACTCCTGTCTTCCTCGGTGTACTTTGTTCAGTGCGGACCTACACTGGTTCTTCCCGACGTGAGGTATACAGCGGCGTTTGGGTATCTCGTTGAATTGGCATACTAAAGGGCAGCCGGTGACGGCCGTCTTGCCATTGCGGCATAAGTCACCCTCGGTTCGTCAGATGCCGCTTCGCTCACAGAAGGGTCCGATTTAAATGCTTGTTGAACTTCTTCCCGACCAATCCCGGAAATCTAAATAAAAGTCGAGTGACTGGTTGCAGAAAGTAGTTTCCTCATCTCCTCCCCGAAAAGATTGTGTGATGCCCCGAATGCCTTTGAGACTGATGTCGAAGTTGCCGCTGGATGACTCGAGTGCCGAGACGCTGGGCAGTTGTTGATAGTGCCGGGGTCGGGCATGCAGTGCGCGTTCAATGTTGGAAGCCTCGGTAAGGAACTCTTCGACTGTTACCGGAGGATTGCGCACAAGGCTGGCGAAAATAAGTTTCGGTTTCGATATGATCACGGAGAAGGTTTGCGGTCTTCCTTTGCGTTTTCCCTCTTTTTTTTTTTTTTTTTTGTTGAACCGTGGCGGTTTTTTTTTGCATTTTGTCTGACCTGGCTTTCGCACGTCCGAAAGCATTTGAAACAGAAACAAACATTTCCATTCACCGCCGCATATAGACATAGCCGGGATTTCATTACGTTAATTTGCACAGGCGCCAATGTCACACTAAAACAACCACACAGTTAAAAAAACGATTGATTTGTTTGATAGACAATTTACAACATGCACATTAAATATTAAGTTTGCAATTGCTTATTTCTAAGACAAAATAAATAAATTACGAAAAACGTAAAAAGAACGTTTTAGAGACATTTTTACAAATTGTTTACGAACAAAAAGCTTTATGCAAAACGTGGCAAAATATATAAATATGTGCCTCTTGAAACGAAGCATACGAGTGTATAAAACATATTTGCTTATCCATTATCGTACTTTTGTTATTAGTGCAGGTACGTAAGTAATTTTTCTAAAAGTAGTAAAATTGCATGTCAACATTGAAAAAAAAAACTTTATCGTTTATTATTTTTTTAAGAACTAACTCGTGATGGAAAAAATATTTAGTAGCAACAAACCTTGACTCAAATTCAGCCAGCTTGTCTTCGTTATACACTCTAAAAAAAAAGGGTATCACCTTACACAATTTTGTCCCATATAATACACCCCAAAACTTCATTTCGACGTACAGCGCCCTATACTCGAACAGACGGCCCCAAATTTTACGAGGGGCTTGATAACGGTGCGATATAACTTATTAAATTGCTAAAGTACGTACCAAAGACCAAAGAAAGAACACACGAAGCTTTTGCAGTACGGCCAAGAAAACTCCGATAGTCTTTTTTGTAGTCAATATTACGTACATCAGGTATCTTAATAAGTTGTACCACACGGCTATCAAGCCCCTCGTAAACTTTTGGGCCGCCTGTTGGATTATGGGGCGCTGTACGTCGAATTGAAGTTTTGGGGTGTATTATATGGGACAAGGGGTGTAATAATACACCTTTTCTTCTGAGAGTGTAGGGGCTTTGTCGCAGGACGTCGGCTCCAAGGAGCGATTCTCTAGAACCGGCAGTCTGTATACAACGGTTCAGCTGGCGCTAGTGTCTATGCGACTTACGCAACCCAAATTGAAGCAGACGGCAACCAGTCTACATTTGCGGTGCTCCGGTGCATCCCTATGAAAAATGCGCGTGCTTTTTGTTTCTGCCGAAAAATAGTATGGGTCACCTTTGTTATTTTGAGCCTACCGATCATGCACCTTTATTATCACTGGAAAGGTGTAATTGGTTTAGTTACTGTATTTTTCTTCTTCAGTGAACGATGTTAAACTTCGCTATATTTAAGGTTCAAATCTCTGTTCCATAGCAGGTGTGTAAGAACGAGCGACGATTCTAAGCAAAATAACAGTCGAAAGGAATATAGAATGTGTTCAAGTTTCGCCAGCATTCCGGTGGTGCTTATTTATTGCTAATATGCCCGTCCTGTCACTATATAAAAATAACCCCGTGGTGCATCTTTACGACCGGTTAACAATATTCAAAACGTAAAATATAAAGTACTTGGGTTATGAAAGGTGTTTCTTTTTTATTATCTCTTACGCCGGGCAGCTTTTATCGGGCACTTGTTCTCAGGCGCGTCTCCTCATTTTCGAAGATTTTGAGCGTGCGTGTGATGTTGTTAACGCAGAACACGCATCTTCGCACATATTACCAGGTATATAATATTACATATTATATACCTTTGTTATGATTAGTCAAACGCACAATTTTACCAGAATTAGCAACACGTAGGGGCAGCACTCGGAAAAATGCGCACCGAAAGATCGCAGACATGGCGGCAAAAGGGCAAACAGCGCACAAAACACAGCGACAATGTAGAAGTGCACACAACACAAAGGTTGACTTTCAACTGAACTTTAATTAAAAAAAAATTGTAAACACTTCCACTACCCGTAAGGTGAAACTGCGACCGCTGAGGTATGACGTCGGAGCCGCTAAGTCGTCATTTCGGAGAAAGATGGACTGAATGAACGGTAAAGGTGCGAGCGCGCTCCATAGAATACTCGTAGGAATTTCGTATTAAACCGAGTAACACACCGGACGAAAATTCAATATCGTTTGGGAACCAACGAGAGTGTATTGAGTAGAGAGCATTTCGTAAACCTGTTATACCACGGCCACAAACTAGAACTGTCTTGTGGTAATTGAAGAACACTTCGAAAATTGCGCGCCTAAGTTTTAAATCCAGGGAACGGCGAAACCACATGTGTGTTCATGAACCGTTCCCTGTCGTTGGTGTGGCTGTCTGGACGTCTTATGCAACGTTATTGGAAACACACTATACACCGCCTTGTTCTTACTAAAGTACACTTCTAAAATCGCGCTCTCAAGTTTCAAGGGCGAAGGTCCACCTAATTTCACGCCCCTGGTTTCGCCGGCTTAACACACACCTACCTTTATTTGTTTTATCGCCCGAGAACCTTTCAAGCATAATCAGTGAAAAACGCTTTGTTTTCGTCGTTTCCAGCCGTCTCATGCTTATGTTTCTACGTGCCGTCATGATGTCAGGCAACGAAGTATTGTCACGTGACGTCACGGTGTGAAGTGACGTCATGACATCACGTGACTCACGGTGTCACCTGGCGACAGTAAGTCGCGTGGCGTCACTGCGCAACGTGTCTTGATACGACAATTCCGCGTAATGATGTCAGCTGACGCCAGGTAACAGGTGACGTGATGAGTGGCGTGACGGCGGAGTCGTCACGCCGCGAAACGCCAAAAATGGCCCGCGTCGATATGGAGCGTGGTCCACGGCGCGAAACCTGCGAAGTGTCCCACTAATTGCCATCGCAGGAAAAAAGAACCATACATCGGCCCGACAGGCCGATGTGTTAATTACAGATTGCGGGAGCATGATTTGTGGTTACGATCAGAAGTGGGAGCGGGGGGGGGGGGGGGGGGGGGGAGGGGGCGGGGGCGGCACTTCCCCCTTCATTGTGCTAAGTGTAGGTATCGATCGCATATTAAAAAAGCGGGGATTATTGGCAAGGACAGAGGCTGAATGACTGGGAAAGTTTTAGGAGCTTGTGCGATTGAAAACGACGGTAGAGTAATGCCTCAGCCAGATGTCGCTGTATTTACAGAGCAAATAAATTGCCTTTTCGATACATGTTGACTGACCACCTCGTTATGTGTTCGGTGTTGCTGATTTTGTTTTTATTAAAGCTCAGTTCAGAGTGAGCGCTTGTACTGTGTGCGCTTCTTTTGCTTTGTCCCTGTACTTTGCGCGCTGCTTGCCCTTTTGTCAGTATGAACCAGGGTTGGGCAGAAATACTCAAAAATGTATTTGGAAATACAAATACTGGGATACATTAAAATAGTAGCTAAAATACTCATACTAAGATATATCTGTAAAAATGTATCGCGATACGTATCGGAAATACATCTTAAAAAGAGGCAAAAAGTATTTGGAAACACAAATACAGGAATACATTTTAGGGAGGGCAGAAATACAAATACAGAAATACTGATAGAGGAATACATTTTGCAAATTTTTTGAGACGCCGACTGAGATGAAGCTTGAAGTTTGAAGTGGATGTTTTCGATCCCGAAATTACTCTCCTGTAGGCTTGGCACTTTGCCTTGAAGATTGTGGTTTCCGACGACAAGGAGTCTTCAATGGGCACAAAAAAACGTTCTATCAAGGGCTGACCGCGGTCCCTTCCATGACATCCTGTCTGTCTGACGAGGGAATCCTGTCAACATTGATCACATGATGTCACGGTGGAATGAACTAATGTTCTTTATCTGTAGGTGTGGCCTTGAACATAAAACTCCACGCTGCTGTATGAAAGGACAATACGTACTTTCGTTGTAGGTTACCAAGGTCCAAGAAAGGCCTCCTGCAATACGATTCGGCACATTCGAAGATTATTAAGAGAGGAATTGTAAAAAACTCCCTAAATGCTGCGCTAAAGAAATCCTGTGTACATTCAGCGGGGGAAAGCTTTCGTGATCAAGTGCAGCGTCTTCAAGATTCTGGCTACCCGAGTTCCATCTTGTATGACGTCGCCGAGTCTATTATCACCACACGGGGACGACAGACGATGCAAAGGGACACAACTATCCGACCGGCTGGGCTTCCATACATTCACCGCATTTCCCACAACCTTAAGAAGATTGCATCGAAGTTTAACATCAAAGTCGTGTTGTCTGCACCGGACAAACTAAAGAAGTTGTGTCCGAAAATTAACAGCAGGCAGCAGCAGCAGGATGGGTGCAAAGTTCAACATCAACAAAGATACGTCGAATGCCAATGTGCGGTCGTTTACGAAATACCGTTTACTTGTGAGAAAGTGTATGTGGGTCAGACAGGAAGGTGTGTCAACGACCGTCTAAGAGAACATGCCGTGTCACTAAAGTCGTCGCCAGCAGGCCACTTTGCCATACATGTCGGGGACTGCCAGTGCTCCACCTTGTTCAGGAAAACAAAAATCCTGAAACGTTTAGGGGAACGATGAACTCGCGAGCACTACGAGGCACAGGTTGTTCTGTCCTCTGGGGATGCCTGCGTAAGCGCGCCGTCCGTGGCCTTGTGACAAAAAGAACTTTACTTTTTAAGTCGCGATATTTAACGGTTCTTAGAATCTGTGAATATTTTAAACATAAGCTTCCTCTTTCTTTTTTCTACCGGAATTTATATTCACGTCGTACCAGGACTCAATCGTTTTCAACAAGTCATTTAAGCGACCAGCTTAAAGCTTGGTATTTATTCTTAGCAATTCATTTTCAGGCAACTCAAGCTATAGCATATGTTTTTGCGGGTTTTCATTATGCATGTTTTAAAAGCATTCTTCGGTTCTTCTACCTCTTTCTCCTTTACATTAAACGTCAGTTGTTAGTTCAGCGCTCTATCCTGTCTCCCTTGTCTCTCCTTCCTGTCGTATTTGCGCTGTTAATTCAACAATACCTAGTTAAAGATCGTGCACACCGTGTCATTTGGAATTTTTGAGAATAGTGGATCACCTGAAGCATCTTGGAATACATGTCTTACCTTCTGTTACGGTTGAAAAAACGATACGGTAGCATGCCTGTTCTGAAAATCCTTACTACCGACCCTCCGCCACCGACGCGCGGATTGCAGTCCTCAAGTTTTGCCTAGCATTATCCAAACAGAGACCTCGTGGATTGCGGGCTGATATTGCCGGCACAGGTGCGAGCTCTCCGAGAAACGGCGGTCTCGAGACAAGTCGCGGGAGTACGTAGTCTGGGATGGCACAGCGAGGCCACTTCTGGCCTCCTTCTGCGTTTCGGATCACCAGAGCAGCGGGTCACGTTCACATTCGCTGATGACGTACCCTTGAGCCGTGCAATGTTACGGGCGCAGCTGCATATGAATTATAATATCTGTTGAACTTCACAGCGTGAGCCTTCCTACTATTTCAAGTCAACCACCGCCAGGCTCGTGCTGCAACGGAATGTGACTCAGCTTTGCCGGCTGGGTGTACTCTGTACGCTAATGCGAGAGAGACGGTTAGCAGCGGGAATTGGATGCCAGCAAACAATGACTCAAGAAATCCCTACCTAAGGACCTGCGGCAGAAGATGCTCTGACTCCACTCCTGGCACGCCACCTGGTTCGAGTCCACGACTACGCAACACTTCTCAGAAGAGAGAAGAGGACGCATAGAAAAATAGTTTGCAGAATCAAAAAGAACCTTGGTCAGTATAGTAACAATGCCCCCGCATCTCCTTGACTCTGATGACCTCAGAAGTAAAAAAAAAAAAATGCGCTCGGACTTGCTTTTTTTTTTTTTTTTTGGGGGGGGGGGGGGTATTTCTCAAGAAATGTAACGAAATACATGTCATCCTGATTGTATCGCGATACAAAGAAACATTCCAAATGTATTTCGATACAGGAATACAGATACTGGTGGAAAAAGTGTATCGCGATACAGAAATACAGATACGTAATGTATTTCTGAAATACTATCGCGATACATTTGTATCGCGATACTGCCCAACCCTGGTATGAACCAACTACCTCCCATCGCCACCCTAATCGCAGTCATATCGTTTCAACTGCTTCCATATAAATTACACCAATAGCCTCAGTGTTTATATATGTTAAACCGTAAAATATGTTTGTTGCAGGACCTTCGGTTTTGGTAAATAGCTAGTTCGTACCTTCAAGAGTCTAAAAAGGAGGTTAAAAGTTAATGCGCATGTGTTCGCGTTCCTCGTTCTTGAATGTGTCTGCAGTTACAGCTTCAACGGAAAGAGCGCGGATTCCGTGGTCAGTGTGCATGAATGTACTTTTTTTACAGTAACGAGCGCAGTCTGGGCAGTTGTCTGCGAACTGCAATAGAAAAGCAGCCCAACATGCCTCTGCCCGTCAAAACACATTGACATTGTGCCGAAGATACATGCTGAAAATGTTGCTGTCGTCATTTTTGCAGGGCACAGCGTCCCCGTGTCTTGCGAAAATGGCGACAGCGGGAGTGTATACGCGTGCGCAGAAGCTTACTGGAGAAGGTCGATAAGCGAATGACGGTCGGAAACAGGAGAGGGAGCAGCGCACCGTTGGGATAAGCAATGCACTAAACGTACGCAAATTTTATACTTTTCCGAAATGAACTCAAAACTGAGAGTTGGGTAATTTTACGTACTATCCCCACGACGGGCATCTGGCACGCCCCGGGTGAGGAACTGAGATTAACTCCAACCACCTGGGGATCTCATGACGCGCGACCGTAAACTCGGTTACAGGACGGCTTCTCCGCAAGAAGCCTCCGCTAGATTGAGGGGGCACCTCGGCCGGGATAAGAACCCGCCACGGATCCGTAGGCCGGCGCTTTGCCTTAAACAGAGTCGGCTTTTCGAAACGGAAGAATTCAATTAAGGCATATTGTCATATTGGTATTATGCATGTGATACCGACATGTCAATGTGTTCACGTTTGTATTATGATACGTGCATTTTCGACTGACGTATATTAGGCCACCGCGCCTGCGAGTTTTAGCAACTAAATGTAAATCTATATGCTCATATCCAGATGTACAGCCGTAGCTGGAGATTATAATATGAAAGGAATTGTATTACAGTCGGTCTCGATGTACAGGTATACCTTGGTGTACATATCACGTCTGATCTAACATGGAAACATCGCATAGATAACGTAAGTAACAATGCAAACCGCATGCTGGGATACTTGGAGAGAAACTTTTCATTGGCACCCCAATCATTAAAGGTGATACTGTACAAAACACTCGTACGACCAAAGCTAGAGTATGCATCATTTATTTGGGATTCTAATTAATCTTCACTAATTGCATCAGTTGAAGCCATAGAAAATAGGTCAGTACGTTTCATTTGCTCTAACTATCACCGAATCGCAAGTATATCGTTAATGAAGCTAGGCTAACCTTTCACTTCCACATCTCTCAGTACGTAGAAAAATCGCTCGGTTAAGGCTGTTTCACAAGATTTATTACACTAATGTTACACTGCGAGAAAGGCTTTCTGAACTTCCTTTTTATGTTTCATCACGAGTCGATCATCAACATAAAGTTTGCATCGCTCATTCAAATTGCAATGCTTTTTACCATTTTTTTTTGTGTTATGCACATCCCATGAATAGAACCACCTCCCTGCCCCCATTGTTTTAATTGTTGACAGTGCTCATTTCAAAACGGCGTTGATTTGTATCTTTACTTGATTTTGTGAATCATGATTTTTATCAATTTTCCCACGTGAGTTTTCCACTAGCGACTCATTTTTCCACTCTGTAATTTCCACTAGCGACTCATTGTTCCCCTCTGTAATGCTTTACGCCCTGAGGGTAAATAAATGAAATGAAATGAAATATTAGTGAATATCCATGGTGAAAAAAAAAAAAAAAAAGCTTTTCCGAAACGTATAATGGCTTTTGGTTATATACATACATTTGTAGTGGACTGCATATGCACACTGCCAAATCCGAACCTATTTTTTGTGTATAATCGCGAAAGCATGTTTAAAAAGCCGTTCATGCTTCTTTGGCGTATACTTTCCAGTTCTTGAGATAAATGTGGTCCGAAATAGGGGTGGAATACAAAGTGCAGATATCATAATTCGAGCCTTTTGAGAAATTTAGAGATAATAAAGCTCCCGTGTACCGAAGACACACACAAAGGTCAGGTCGGGTGTTTGAGCCCGTAGTGTCCACTGGGATGCATTGTGTTTTAGTTGTACGTAACGCCCGTAGAAACGTCGACTGCTCCCGTCAACCCAGCCCAGTAGCGATGCCAACGTGCTTTAGCACTTAAAAGAAGATAATATGATCCCACCTCTTTGTGATCTCTGAGATTGTCTTGTTTCGCAGGTGAACCACGAAGGGGTTTGTGGATTTATACGCAGTGGCGGATGCCCCATAGTATCTCACACAAGATGGAGGAAATCACGGAGCACCTGGCCAAGGCAGTTGAGTGATAAAGTTTCCGGCCTTCCCTCCCACCCCCCCCCCCCCTCTTCTACTAAAAGAAAACAAAGATGAGTAACATTCAACTCAGCTATTATGGTGTTTTTAATTGTTTTAAAGCCATCGAGAAATCTATAATCGTATCAAAGCGGCCGAAGGCAATTGAAAAACCTCGAATCCGTTGCTTGTTGCGGCGTTAACTCGACGTCAACGCTAGCAAAAAGAAAGGTGTAACGAAAAGAAAAAGAACGCATGCAACGTTTGATATTTATAGTGCGATACTGCTTGAGATTTTTTAGCTGTGTCGTCACTGGTGCTGTAAAATAAAATGGGGACGGCGATGTAGATTTCAGTAGGAACAGCGCAACTTAAGATCGCACATAGAATCACGCCATGGGAATCTGGCGCTACAGCTGTTAATATGGTCCCTGCAAACATCCTTTTTGCTAAAGCAAAAACCAATACAATATGAAAAAAAAACACTTGTGAGAGTAAACGCGCTGAATGGATGTTGTTTTCTTCTGGAAAGCCAAAGTTTATAAACTACATGGTACAAATAATAGTCTCAATGCTTGGGGCGCAATTTCAAGGAAATAAGCTGGTGATTTATTTTGAAATAAATAGTATAAGTGTGGCGAACTTCATTCAATATAAAATGAGTGACATATGTGAACTCTCGAAGAGACTAGCAGCTCTCCGAGACCGTATATTGATTCTTGTGAGTGTTGCCGTCGGCTCGATGTTTGCATTTCGTTCGCTGATCAGCAATATGTACGATTATGGACTCGTGGCGAGAAGGTTAGGAGGGTCCACGCACCTGTGCCTGAAGCGTACCTGCGTGAAAAATATTTAATGGGAGTAAGATATCTTGCACAGACGATTATATTTTTTTTTTGCTTTTTAATGCAAAATCACTCGTTATACCAAAAGTTTGGAAATTGAGCGGAGTTGCCCTTTAACGAAGTCAAATATTATTACGTTCAACACCAAAATTGTTTCTAAAGGGAAAATGTTAACATTTGAGACTCTAGACGGCCAGGTGTGTAAATTTACCTTTTGAGCTCGGTACAATTACGCTTAGCGAGTTTTTTTCTTGCTGCTGATAACTGCGTTTTCAATATAAGAATGTATCACACTAGCTAGTACAGAAACTCACTTTTGTAGCACACATGTAAAAGACGCTGTGCTACAGCACTTCTTGACCTAGTAAAACGGTTCGTGACAGTAGCAGATGCAGTCGAATGGTCCAAAGTATAATTGTGCTGTATACTTCATACTCTAATTTTTTATTTTTTTATGAGTGTGGCTTTGTTGTTGTTTCTTTTTCTTTTTAATGCAATATATGTCGTGTGGTCTGGTGACTATTAGCTTGTTTGTATACAAAGTATTCTTTTAGGATTTATAAATTTGTTTTAAAAAAGCCACGCAAGCGACACTAATGCGGTCTGTGCCGGTGAGTTTACACGGCCAGGTGCACATAATAGGAGGGCTAATCGTCCCAATATGTCGGATAATGAACAACAATTTGTGGGTACACTCTTTATTTAGGGAAAATAAATATATGGTTTTTATTATAAACTTGCTGAGAGTCATCGGCAACAACTGAATTTAGAACGACTTGGGGTTGGTAGGAAGCGTGGCGGTGCGCTCACTTCATTTCTCGTGCCGCGGGCGCAATGCTCGCCGTGCGAAAACATGGATGATAAGAGACGAAAAAAAAAATAGCTTTGCGCCTTTTGGACGAGTGGTTACATTGGCGTGTCACCGCGCTTCCCACGACCAAGAAATCTTTCTAAAATTTACTGTTCTTGATTGGAACCATATATTTATCTTAAATAATAAGTAAAAAATGATTCAACATATTTCAATTACTTAACCGACTTATCGGGACATTTATTAGCATATATTATGTCCCACTGGCCGTACACCTCACCTGCGGAGGAATAGATGTAACTTTCACAGCGTTTTAACAACAAATTTGTGAAGCCTTAAAAATAGTATAAAGAAAATGTTGGAAGGGTGCAGGCGAGCTGGTAAATATTAACCTTGATGAATTAACCTGAGACTGCGGAAGAAGAGAAATATCATAACTTAGAAGGAACAAAAAAAAGATCAGACGACGAATCCAACTCAGCTAACTGGTTTATTTAGTCCCCGTCTTTATATTGTCTCAAACTTAAAGTCATCACCACCAACAAAGATGGACGAAGTTCTGTGTTGGGGGCGATGGCCTTGAGCTTGGACTATATAAAAAGGTATACTAAATAAACGAGTTAGCTGAGGTGAATTTGAGTTGAAGTTTGGATAGTGTTTGTCTCCCTACATAATGTTTCTAAGACATTATTTTAGTGGCCCATTCGCCGTTGAGTGGGATCATGATAAACTTCCGCCAGCTAGCGAGCATTATCACTGTGCGTACTTCCAAGAACTCTTCACCTCTTAGTGGGGGAACGTCTTTTAGCATGTTGCGGTACCACGGGTTGGAAGTATGATTCACTTATTCTTTAACAAATAATATTTTATACGGTTGGATCCTGGAAGTTTTGTCTAACGCAGGAGCATCACGCGAAACTTCGCGAGATTAAAATAAGCCTACAAAAGTGACGAAGCGCAATTTCTCAACCCTTCGGTTGAGAAAGCGGATGTTGAAGAAACGGCTCTAACAACGCATGCGGCGAGAGCAAGCTTGAAATGCTGTCACCAAGCAGAGACCACGCTCATATATATTGTAGTGAAAGAGTGCGAGAGACGAGGGGAAATATTACAAGCACCTACTTCAGAGGAGATGACAAGATGCGAAATAGCAAGGTCAAAGCTGGGGAGTGCGACAGTTGGAGACACGAACCTCGCATTCCGCACCATCTAGAGCGCTAGCTTTGGCAGGACTTTCTTTGGGGACCCTACGCAATAGGATGTTTGTTACGTTAAGGCAAAACAATCCCTATCAAGTTCATCTGTGAAACAAAAGCGCGAAAGCAACACACAATGCATTCTGTGTTACGACTGCCTTCGCTTACTGGAAAGAGGGGTGTTGTGCTGAGTGGATTCCCTTCGTAACATGGGAACGTTGTAAAAGCTAAGTATGCTTGAGTATGCTTTGGAACAAGAATATATAAAATTTTGAATATTGTAAAACCTGCAACATGATTTGAGATTTCGTCCGTCCCCCTTTTTACTGTCGTTTATAATCTGTGTTTTTGATGTGTAAAGCTTCATCGATTTTGAGTGTGTTGAGCTCTACAAGGAGCCAGCCGGTCGCTGATGACCGTAGCAGGATAAATCTTAGTATTCGGCGGTGCCGTACCTGCGTACTTAAGTACTGAAAATATATACTTACATGTCTGCAAATGACTTAATTGATTAGCCAGGTTTCCACGCGACGTTAGTGTGTGATGCTGCGGCTTACCAATTATCACGCTAGGTAGGGTGACACAATAACGATAACTTGCATGACGGTGAACTTATATGCGCTCACCTAGTTGCACCAAGTAAGCGTGTGCAGATAGAATGATTTCAAAATTATCGTACAAGAAAGTATCTCAGCTTTTTTTTTTTTCTAGTTAGTTAGCCTTACGTAATCTGAAACGATCCATGGATCGTTTGGGTGGGTTTTTTTTTCGGTAATACGTTCGGTTCAAATTCTTCCCCGGGAGTCCGCTCGCTATCACCTTGTGGTAAGTGTCCAATTTCACATCAAGGCAGCTTTGGGTTAATGTACTGAAAAAAAGAAAGTTGCGAATGAGAAACCGTACTACTACAATTATTGAAGCCCTTTATCTGCAGAGGCCGACTCATCGTGCGATAGAAACTTAAATCTAGACGCCTATAATAGCCACAATAAGTAATAGGCGCAATAAGGTACAACTGGTTGGGATGCCTTTCAAAACATTTTGGGCCTTTGTAATGAATAGAAGTACTGAACAAAACCATACCATGGTAAACGCAGTTAGATAGTCAAGCCAAAAAATACTTTACTTTCATAATTTGCGTGCTTAAAATAGCCCATTTATCGACCAAAACCAGCTTTGGGCGGCGAAAAGAAACGATCGACGCGACACACCTTAGTGGAGCGTACCTGCACTTCGGAATGTTTGGAAGTTTCCGCGCTCCGAAATCCTTAAATGTTCGCGGGCCACAGAAACCCCTGATGTTATTAAAAAGAGTTTCAAGTTTTAAAAAACTGTTTTTAACAGTTTTTTTTTTCTTTTTTTTTGCTAAAACGGTGCTTAATAGTCCTTACTAATTAAAATTAGTCGTGACGTTTCGGGTAAGAGTCCTGCCTACCCTTTTATAATGTCGTTCATTGATCGCGAGACTCGTGTTGTGGGGAGCACACGTAATGCAGGCCTTTTTGAAAGGTTATCCCTCGCACAGGACAGCGTGATTTCTTCTGACTGAACGAGTCCAACCTACTCTCAAATCTATTAGCGCAGTTCTCAACGTTATTCAAGTTAACGTTGTAAGACCCAAGGGCTTTAAACAATGCGCCCCAAGGTGCCTAGACGGGCCTCTCCAAGACGGGTGCCTCTTGAAACTGCTCCCTACATTCATGTGCGTAACAACACAACCTTATGACGGAAAGAAACAAAAACGAAAAAAGAAAAACGACAAACTCTACCCTGCGGTGCTTTTTTTTTTTTTTTTTTGGGGGGGGGGGGGGTGTTTGTTGTCAGAAAAGCTGCTGTGCCTCGCGCAAAGCAAATGTATCGCCGTGCGAAGTTTGTATGCTGTTCACCCCATATACGCACCATAAAATCCGGCCTTAAGAAGGCGTTTCCGGGACATCGAGTTTGTTCACAAGCTTGAATTGTTTCTTGAGCTCTGATCTCAGAACCCTAACACACCCTTCCACCCTCGCTGAAGTGAATTCTGAGGTAGTCGACTTGTGGTGCAGCAAGACGACTACCTAATACTTTCTGTAGCAAGGGTTGAGTAAGCATCAACATGATCAAGGTGCATAGAGCTTCTCACAATATGACCGTAACCTCCCAGGGGTCTTGGCATGAATCCGAATCTCAAGTCAGGAGTGCCCCACCAGAGAAAGCGAATGCGAATATAGGTGGAAAGTTCACCGGAAACTCTGCCTGTAGCACGAGATTAATAGCCTTGATAGCACAAGACACACACAGCCGAAGTGCAGCTGAAGACAGTGAACAGATACTGGAGGTGGATCTTACAACGCGCTCCTTGCCTGTGACAGGCTATATTTCTGTCGCAGGCGATATGTCGCAGGTAAGAACGGAAAACGTTTTTGGCTGAGAAAAATGGCTCACCAGAAAAATATGAAATTATCTTCAAATATGATTGTTCTTGGATCTGCTCAACATTGTGTATCAGCTTGGTAGCAGGCACTATAGCTTGCTACAACTCCTGCAACATACTTTGACATGTTAATGCAAGCTGGGCAATGAGTTATTTAACTGTTACCATCTGTACAAAGTGCAAACCTGTCATGCTTAGAATCATTGTATCCATGCAGGAACCGGCAGAACATTCCAGTTTTTCGGAGGGTGTGCCTGGTACCAGTGCTTCTTCGAGGACAGAAGTGAACGTGAGTATTTAGACAGCGTGAAGCTAATCGGCCGGAATCTCCAAAACCTCCAAAATACCAAAAGCAAAAAGAAGTAAGTTGTTACAGCTGCTGTAGCCATAGTTGAACCGTTCGAATACCTGGTTTTGAAAATCAGACACAACGTTTCATTTACACAGATTGTGTCGGTGTATCTAAAGCTATTCGGGATATTCTGTACATTAAATAAAGGGAACATTAAAGTAAATAGATCAAAGTGCGTTATGCGAAGGTGCATGCACTAACTGAAATATTAAAAAAAAAAAAGAGAAGATGTACTCTGCTCGACATTGTTAGAGCGAACACTTTGCTTTTAGAGCTTACTTCAAAATGGTATTGGAGAGCATGAAACCCTCGGCGTTCCCTTAATGCCACCTCCACAAGGCATAATTATGTCCGCTCCATCGAATTACATTCGAGCGACCCAGCAATCAGGCAGCGCAATGCACGCCGACGCCCGTAAAGACTGGTTGATACTTATGCGACAGCTCATACAACCAGAGAGGCTTTAAACAGTATTTGAGCATGTTGCTACTGCTTATGATCCGCCCAGCGGCCGTAAGTAATCGTAAAAAGCTTAAAAACATGTTTGTAATCTCTCCAGGCGTAAGCAGTCGCAACGAACCAAACTTGAGCCGCGAGTCGATAGATGAAACCGTGGCGCATTGAATCTAGATATGACGGTTGTTATTGGCGAGAGGAGCAAGACACAGAGGGACTGGACTGGTGCGATTGGTTTACCGTCGGATGTGCTACTCTCGCGTCCATGCAAACGCATGCCGTAGTATCGCCAGCCGATTCGCCGATCACGTGTCGATGTCCATGCAGCAGCTGTTCTTTCCACCCTTGTCAGCGATAAGACCAAAACACGTATCGTCAAAGAAACAACAATAGACAACGATTTTCGAGACGTCATCCGTGTCCTGATGAGAGACGCGCCGCTGCAGGGGAAGTTGAAGCCGTTCCAGTCGCAACTCCCCGTCGTCGACGGTGTACTGCCCAAGGGCTCCAAAGTTGGCATACCACGAAGTCTAAGAAATGTTACAGCACGTGCACAGCGGGCAGCTAGGATTGAAAAGATGCCAATTTCGCGCGAGGCGAATTATGTTCTGGCCAGGAATGGCCACAGACAATGCAGGTTGTCAAAAGGCTCCTGAAAAAATGCGAACACTCGGACGAAGATTTTTGTCTTGGTCTCTTGAACTACCGTGCGACGGCCCTCGAGTGTGGGACAGCTCCAGCAAAGCTACTAATGGGTCGCATGTCCCGTACGCTTCTGCCAGACTTTACGACCCGTCCAGCAGGTTCCGTACGCAAATTAGCGTAGAACCTAGATCGTGGACATCAACTTGTTCCGTTACAAGAAGGCGACAGCGTTCGATTAAGAGGGGAGAAATCCTGGGACAGAAAAGCGCAAGTTGTGTGTGGTGAAGGTCCGAGATCATATCGAATTCGCACAGATCAGGGACGAGAAATGCGCAGGAATCACACGCATCTTACGAGGACAGAAGAAGGTCTAGCTTTCTCGATGAGTGTTACTCTGATGGGTATAACACGGTCAACAAAGGTGTGCCACATTCCACACCCTCGCTGCGGGGACACAGTACTACCGATGCTGAAGCAATACCAGCGGAACAAGCATTTCGAGGTAACACTACCAGCAGCCCCACTAGTCAGAATAAAAGATCGCCACCATCCTCACTTCCGCTCAGGCAATCGTCCCGACAGGTCTGTCTGCCACGCGCTTGACATATGATGAAAACTTTCAGCAAGAGGGGTGACTGAGGCGCATCAAACGGCTGAGGAAAATTATTTTATATACTGAGCGAGTGAGTGTGTTCGTGGGTTGTGTGTGGGTTCTGTTTATTTTTTTAAGGATAAAAAATGGGGACGTATCGGCAATCGGCTTAGCAAATTCATCGTCCGCAGGTGCGCGTTCACCCTGCAGCACGGTACCAATAAATAGAACATCGGCCGGCGCAACCAGTCCGAGCTTTGTCCGCCTTGTCAAAGATCATGCCTGCTTTTCCTTGGTGCTTAGCTCCAACCTATACAATGTCATCCGGTGAAAATGACATCAAATTTCGATTTGTGACAAAATAGCAGTAGAGTCTCCAGATGAGTGCTCCTCGCGACATTAAGGACACTGACTGACTGCCTAAGAAGCGGAGGGCGTGGCTTCTTAACACTCTTCGTGCACCGTGATTTGCTCTTCAGGGTTCTTATCGGTTCATGCATCAATCTGATTGGGTGCGGGGGGGGGGGGGGGTAAAAAGGTGCTCGGCACGGCGCCCTGCGTTTCTTAAACTCTCAGTGCGCATTACAGTAGATTTGGCAACAATATCTGTAAGAAAAAGAAACGAAAAAAAGAAAAAAAACGGTGATGGCTCGTTCGCGTTAACAATGTCCCACTATGTATAACAATTACATACAAGACATGATATTGACTGATAGATTCATTTTATACACCTTTCGCTTGAGTGACTGCCTACCGCGTAGTTGGAAAACTGAGCTGAAAGTTAGCGGACGTGAAGGGTGGTGTAGTTAGCTATTTGCATGACCAGTCGGCATCGTTCACCGTAACAAATATAAATTTTAACAAGTTTTTTTTTTATTTTGAAATATTGTAAACCTTGCTGTTTACGCGGGAGAGAAAAAGGAATACATCACAAATATTCATCATGCCCTCAAATTATGACTACGCAGGATGTAAATGAATGCTTCTAAGGCAATTTAGACGGCCCGAAAATACCGGTTTCTCAACATATCACGCTGCATTTTCTTACAGAGGTGAAATCAAGTGGTGGAAGCACGCGGTGAAAATATCAACAGATGAGCTTTGATTGTTCAAGAAAAAAACAAAAAGATCCGCCGCCGACGGATGTCGGTAGCGTCGAGCGCGCTTGCGCCGAGCTTTGCAGAAATTCTTCGGAAACGTTTCAGTATGCCGCAGCACATCTCTCTAATGTTAAATCCTAATTGTGCGAAAATTCATTCAATAAAATTAAAAAGCCCGAAAAAATCGGGGATTTAAATTCCTCATGGAGATGAGATGATCGGTTGAGGGGGCGCTGCAATACTCTTGCGTCTCACTTTGCGACATCTTACGGCAGAACATACAACTAGGCTAGCCCGGGCATGACGTGATCTGCGAATGCAGCTCCAGATAGCCCAAAACAAATTTGATTTCTTTTTCAATCTTTTAAAAAATAAATTATGCTTACCATTTTTTTAGACCACCTGAGACTGAGTGGAAGAAACACGACGACGTCTCAAACACAGCTAACCACTTTATTCATTTCTCTCTCCTTTTATACATCCTGATCCCAAAATCGTCACCATAAAAAACACTCCAAACAAAGGCACCAAGAAGACACGTCTTGATTTCGCAGCCACAACAATGTTAAAAAAAAAAAAAAACGAATCATTTTGAACTAACAAAAGCTACACATACATCAAAGCGTCGGCCGAAGGTAACATTCTTTGACCTCGCAGCCACTCTTATCTTTACAAAAAACAAAGAAACGATCCACACGGAACCGACTGCAGTTCGAACCCATCGACCTGTTACACTTTTTTTTTTCTTTACATAAGTATACAAACGGAACAAGAACATGACAAAGGAGGCTCCTCTGGCGAAAAAACACAAAACCTGTTCAATTTATACTCGCAGAAAAGCTTTCGCCCTATCACTAAGAAGCATAGACGCCTGGCTTATGCAATTGCCGATCGACCTAAAAAAAAATGGTAAACTTACACCAGCTCGCCTGCGCCCTAACTGTTTTTTCATAAATTATGCTTATCCGTTGATATTTTCACCCTGTGCTTCCACCACCTAGCCGCATCTCTGCAGAAAATCACAGTGGACAGGTTGTGAAACCAATTTTCGCGGTCGGTGTCAAGTGCCTTAGAAGCATACATGACGACTGAAACCCGATTCTGTAGTTTGAAAAAACGGAAACTCGTGAAGTAGGAGGAAAAAGGGAGAGACAAGGTCTCAAAATCAGCTGAAAACTTTATTGCCTCTACGACTTATATACACCTTCCCCTTGGAAGCGTTAGTTTACACGCTGCACTAACGCAATAAGTATTGCATTTATTGCGGCGCACATTAGGAGAGTCTAAATAGAAAACAATTCAGCTGGATATTAAATAATTGAAGACTCCAATCGACACCTTAGGCGGGCAGATAAAAACAAACAACAATATACATGTGCCATAAATATCGACTCCCCCATTCCAACTATTTCGCTAAGCATGATGCAGAAAACGCGAGACTGTGGTAAAAGCTGGGAAACTTGGTTTCAAGTACGCGGGTCAAACGGCAATGTGTGTAAATGATAGACCGGTAGAGCACAAAAGAAATGTAAAAGTAAACGCTCTCAATTCGGAGATTGCTAAATGCATTAGTGATTGCAGCGATTTAAAGGCACTTTGGTCGCAAACTGACCTTGTGCACAGAGAGCGTAACAACACTAAGTGGCCCATAAGCAAGACAATTCGTATCAAATCCACCGGTAACTGTATCAGCCATGCATCGATGCAACTCGGAAGTAGTTCCAAGAAGTTTCTTAGAATGTAATGTTTTTTTCGCCTTTTGTTTTTGTTGACAGTTGTAGGCAAACGTGCAATGAGTCATTTTGCGGGCAAGGGTTCAGTTGGAGGAGATATTATTCCTCGTTCAGATAAAGCACAGCATTTTCAGACTCCGACTGGAAAGGAAGTGGGTCAGCGGGATCGTTTTTTTCCAGATCCCAAGGTTTCAGTTTAGGATTGAAATCACGGTTCACGGTTCAAGTGAAGATCAGTGTGGGTAGGATTGTATAACAAAGGTCGGCTCTGGGACATCGGTGGTCGGTGATTATGTTGTGGATATATAAGGCTTTGAAGAAGTAAACGCAGTAGCTGAGTTTGAGATGTTCTTTTCCTATGTCCTTTTTCTTCGACCAAGTTTCCCAGCTTCTACAGTCTCGGGTATTCTGCATCATGATCAACACCCACCAGCTCGCCTGTGCACTCACTGTTTTTTTATTTTTATTTTGCTAGGGAAATTGTTGAATAGATTTCAAATACGAAAATACTGCAACAGTGGACGGTTTGCTCGGGCAGAGCATTCCTTTGAATTATAGTTCTACAAAATAAGTATTGAAAGGCATCATTGCTGCATTAGAAAGGAACAATGCTTTACTGTTACTGGTCCTCTGTGCAGGCGAAGTTAAAGTTTACAGGTAGAGTTCAGAATAAATATTTGTAAGGCCATTTGCAATATTATATGCGTTTTTTAAGATATAGGATTGACACACTCTTTGGAAAAATATTTGTTTAAATAAAACAAAAGGGTTACCGGACGAGCGTTATTTTAGCGTTACACCGCGCTTCCAATGAGATTCAAATAATCCTAAAATTAACTAATTTAGTGGCCTTTGATGACGCTTATCAAGTTTCTAATTAATCCATATGTACAGTCGGGAGCAAAAGTTTGCGAGGCGCGGGAGCGCCAGCCGAGAAGACTGGCTGCGCCTTCTCACGGCGCGTTCCCGCTCTCAAGACTCGCGCTTTGCGCATGCGCTTCCTTTCTTGTTCGCAGTCATGCTTTTTTCGCTCGCTTCCGTTCGACACCCACGAGATAACAGGAACTGGCGCAAGGTGCCGCGAAATGTTATCTGTAGTATGCGCGAGCTCCGTCACCCATCACGGTGACGGAGCTCATAGCGGCACCTTGCGCCGGTCCCAGTTATCTCGTGCACTTCGGGCGGAAGCGAGTAAAAAAGACATGGCTTCAAGCACGAAAGGAAGCCCATTCTCGGAGTGTGAGTCTTTAGAGCGGCCGGGCGGCGTCAGAAGGCGCAACCAGTCATTTCCGCTGACGCTCCAGCGCCCCGCAAACTTTTTCCGTCGACTGTACATCTTCACTAACTAATATACAGTTAACAATTGCTTGTAAATTGGTACTTTATCGTGACGATTAGCCCCCTAAATTATGTTTTCCTGGAATTATAACTCACCGGCACAGGCAGCATTAGTATAGCGTTCATGTTTTTTAACAGCCCTGTAAAGCCTAAACAAAACCACCCTATAATTCTTTTAATTCTGAAAAATGTAATATTTTGAAACGATCAGGCCGCACCTCAAATCTAATTGCACTAATCGACTCTGTCTGCCTCTATTGAAACATGAATAAATATTCCATACGTTCTATTTCTGCGAATAGCTCTAATGTAGCGAAGTTATAAACGCAGACGAAAAAAAAAATCACGACCGCAACAGGACACAGCAGTACTGCCAACTAAAATTTAATGGGCGAAAAGGATATAAAAAACAAGCAAATGTAAGATAGCTACATAAAAAAGGAAGAATGCATAATAAGCTCAGACACATCAAAATAGACTCGCTGACCTATAGCGCAAGGTGATCACCGATGTAAGAACCCTACGCGACACAATTCATGTATGACGAGAAGAACTCGATGAGCCTCGTTTCGATATAGAGCCGCAGGGAGTCCTCGAACGCGTCCCTCCCCAAAGCTTGCAATAAGAAACGGCTCAATAATTCGGATTATCCTTCAGAATATTATAACTAGCGTAAAGACATTCGCCCTTACAATATCTATAGCTAGGGGCTCCGCCCATCAAAACCTGCTGTTAATACCACCAACTGGGCAGTAACGGCAAGCATTGATCTCAGTCCTCAGCCAAACTAATATAAAATAAAATCACGAACACATTTCTTATGATAAAGAAAAAGGGACATTCAGGACAAACAGACTTTTTGTCTTGAATTTCCCCCTTTCTTTATCATCAATTAGAAACCAACACGCTTAACCATCCACGTTTTTTTCGTGGTTTTCTTAAGAGGCTCAGGTCCTTTAAAGGGATGGTGAACCGAAACTTGGATTTAAAAAAAAACAATGCTGGAGGTGTAGGCGGGACGCTACAATCCCTACAACACTACTACTAAGGCGATATCTCAAATGGACGGCGGCCGTATTGTTGGAAAAGGAAGTCGAGATTGAACCAGGACGACGAGGCGCGTGACGTCAAAATACCTAGTTTCCTCCTCTCTTCGCTTCGCTCCCTCAAGGCCGCGAGGCGGAGAAGACGCGAGGCCGTTCCCTCTCCTCCTCGGAAAAACATGACGTCAATATTCCTCCAAATGCGCCTCTTTTTTTTTTTTTTTTAAATACGGTCATCCGTTCGAGATATCCCTGTATGAGTGATGTTTTGGTGTTTGTAGCATCCCGTTGCACGCTTTTGCCGCGTGTTTTGGGCAGTGCAGATTTCGGTTCAGCATCCTTTAAGTTACGCATCCACCACTAATACACGGATGGAAAAAAAGCAAAGACAACAAAATAAGATAAAACGATAACGAATGAAAAACGAATGAAATGGGTTTCTCTCTCAAGGTCTAAAATCGCCTCAATTATAATTATTTATGTAGTTTGCAAGGTACCTACGTGCATTTTAGGTGGTTCTAACACTGAAGTGGTACTCAACATGTCGCACAAAAAAAAAAAAAAAGATTTATAGCGTTTTGGGAGAACTTTTTTTCAAATTAAGTTTTTGTTTGAGACGACATTTGGTTTGCCCGAGACGTCTGCCTGTGTAATGCGATTGTGTGCCTAGTGCACAAGAGGTTAACGTTCTTGGCAGCTGGCATTTATTTAAAATGCAGGCACCGCAACTCTTCCCTACACAACGTCCGGAAAACAAATCTTTCGAAGAGTAGACATTACCATGAGCTGCGATCGCCTCACCATTCTCGCGTTCTTTCTGACAGTCGGTACCTCGTTTATTTTCCGAAAGAAAACAATGCCTGGACACACGCCTCTAGAGGATGACCATTTGTGTTAGTGCACGTGGCCCTCCTTATAGCACTAATCTCTACTACAGGGGGCTGAATAGCGCTTAGTTGCTCTCGGAACCGGGCGCGAGTAAAGCCACCGGAAGTTTTACGCTTGTCCCCAAAGTCGGGCGTTTGCTTGATTTCTTAAACCGGTCATTTTGTTTTGGACCATGCTTTCTTGTATTTGTGGTAGGTTTTCGTATTTTCCTTTAGCATCCCATTCCGAAAATTAGGCAATTGAACGCGGGACATGCACACTTAATCAACTAGAATCTCGAAGTTTTCACACATCAAACGGCTTCCCAGAAGACATCTCGGGTATGTACGCCCTGATATTGCACAGCAAACTGGTTCTGTAGAGAAAAAAAAATCCATTGCCTCGAACCGGACACTGTTCAAAACAACGTTCGGAAGGGTTAGAAGGACTGTCAAACGCCCACTTCCGGGACAAGCCGCTTACTTCCGGTGGCTTCATACCTGTTTGCTCAATGCGCCGTTCAGCCCCTTAGGGGAGATCAGTGGTGTATGGCGTTCGAATCTTGTAACCCTTTGTTCTTGCCTTTTAATGACCGTGCACGCTTTCAGGAACGTCGTTGTCCATGTACACTGATGGTGGCAGCTGTGGAAATCGAAACTGTCGATGAAACCGAGAAGGTCAAAGGAACGTGAAGGGACCACACATGGACACAGAGTGCCGCTCTCTGGGACTCATTGGTCGCCTAGCAATCGTCACCGGAGGCGCTAGTGGCATTGGTAGGAGCGTCTCCATAGTGCTCGCTCGCGAGGGCGCCACCGTCGTCGTTGCGGACAGGAACAGAACAGGCGGCGCCGGAACTATACGGATGCTACACGGTCAGTTGTGTTTGCTTATTCCCTTATTATTAGTTCCACCGTGTGGGTCGTTTTCCGTACGCTTTCGAGGCTCCCTCGTCGAGCGGCGTCTGCACGTGACAGCCGACGTCTGCTCTTCTAAGCACGGCCTTCTCTAGCTTTGATGTGTGTCAATCGGAGCCTTTCAAGTGATCGTTCTTTTTATCTTTTTTTGTAACCAAGGATCTACGGGCTGAGGCTGTAAAGACCTACGCACAGGAAACGCCTTGCAAAACTAGAATTTAAAACGTACATACCTGAAACTTGGCACGCAAATGACGTTTCGCAAAAACTCAACTCAAAACTGGTAAAAAAAACAAAAAAAACTGGGTGCCGTGTATTTGCTATGTCGCATACAAATCTTCCCTTTGTCTGCACACTGGTTTGCAAGTTCGCTCCCAGGTGGCATGACGAAGGAAAAAATGCCGACAACGTCATAGGAGATGCTGGCGCCGAGTTGGATAGCCTCGATAAATAAAGATTTTGAGAAAATATACGAACAATTGTGCAGTTTCAACTCGTCTTAGTTGAAACTAAAACTGACTTGCAGGGAACCTTCCTCGTTGATCGAGCTTCCGTGAAATCTATGCTGGCCGACAACGTTATGGACGGCGCCATCGTGAACATCGCGAGCACGATCGCAGAAACTGGTCTCGCGCTAGCGACGCCCTACTCAGCGTCCAAGGGTGGTGTTGTCTCTCCTACCAGGGCAGTGGCTCTCGGAGTGGCCACCAGGGGCATCCGCGTCAACGCCATCTCGCCCGGTCCCGTCGACAGACTGTTGCTCGCCAAGCTACCGGCACACGTGGTGGCGACGATTGTCGAGAAAACTGCATTGAAGCTCAAGGCCCGGGACGAGCAGATAGCAGAGACTATTGCTTTCATGTGTATCCCTAAGGCTAGCTATATGACGGGTGCGGCCGTTGTCGCGGGAGGAATAATAATTTAACCGTTAGGTTTTGGAATTGTACTGCTAGGAACTACGGTTCCATGTCTTCGGCGTCTACCCATCAGCCGGAAAAAATAACCCCCAAGCCGGTGTTATAACAATCGGGCAAAGTTTAAAGCCCAAAATGAATGTTGTCCCTGAATGAGACAAGAATCCGGGCTTCACGGGTAAAAAAAAATCTCTCTACAGCGTTCTTTGTGTTGACCCACAACACACACCCCTCCACAGCTTTCTATAGGGATGCTTTTCTCTTGTGTAACCACACCCCTTATATCGTTTCTTTATATTATCGGTACCATGATTATTTCAAGGTATACGGATCACGGGCTAGTTCCTTTGAGGTTTGGGAATCCCAAGCCCGTGTCCTGTTTCCTCAAGTATAAGCCCAGAAAAACCGATTTTTTGTTCGACATTAGAGGCTCGCAACGAAAGAACGCCAAGCTTGTTGGGAAATACACCCCGAGAAAAACATCCCCGAATCAGAAAGAAACTGAACCCCGAAAACACGAATCCCTAATATTTTGTTTAACCTTAATTCTGGGTGCAGTCAACTCTAAAAGCAGATAAAACCAATCGTACAGCGTCAAAAGGCCACCGACTTGATTATTGTAACACCAACCTGTTTCAGGTGTTACGACCACGAGGCTGAAGTTCGTAACACCACACTGGTCTTCGTAGTGTTTCGGTACGTCTTCTATTATCGCTGACCCAATCATGTACATAGAAGGTCCAGTGACTTGAGCTTTTGAGAGTTTGGTCCAAACAGCTTGTAGCATCGGTTGCGTCTGGACTTAAGCTGAAACGAAGCATAGTAATCAAGGAGTTCCCTAAACTGCCTTTAAGCGTTCCCCGTGCACCTATATTTTTTTGGCCTTTCCTTCCCCTGGTGAAGCGTTGTCTGTTTAAGCCCTTTGTGTGAAGATCTGAGTCATCCACTGACGTGTATCAATGTTACAAGCACTCGCTACTATGTGCATTACTGCTTTACAAGGGTTTTAGCTATCATACTATGTTGCAGCAATACTGAGATCCAAGAGCGGTTCTTCTACTCTAAATATAGAAAAATAGGTGTTCCTCGAGATTGACAAATTTAATGAACCCTGGTTTAACGTTTTACCGAATAAAGGTACGAGAGTTAAAACGCTCGGACTCTTTACTGTACATTTGTAGTATATATTTTCCATAGCTCTTATTTCTGGATCTAGAAAAAAAGAAAAGGTGAACGCAGCTATGTCTTGAATATGTGTTTATTCGAGGAAACAGGGCTGCACCAGCAACGATTGTTGTCTAGTGTAGTTACCGACAACTAAAGGAAAAGGCTCAATTTTACAGCGGCTTTCCGGGAGTGAGTGAATTGCGCGTAGCAAAGCCTTCAGGTTTGTCGTCTACGAAACCCAACTCATCGAAACCGCCACCGGCTACGCGGTATACTCAAGGTAACTCTTGTCCCATTCAGCTGGACAACATTTTTCGCTCAGCGTAGTCACTCTCGACCACAAAACATTTATTTATAAGAACTATGAGGGCTGTCAGTTTTCGTGTTTGTGCACACACTGTTTAACATGCTTCCCGAAAAGCACACAAAAAGTTTCATTGCCGACAGCAGCATAAAAACGGAGCAAAAAGCACTTTTTCTCGTTTTTCTAAAAAAATCTCACGCATTTGGTGGTGTCAAGTGATAGCTGTCGGTTGTGCCACTTGACCAGCCATGGGAAAATTATTTTTAAAAAGTGATTAAATTACGTTAGTAATTGCTTTCTTCAAGATTGCAAAATGTAATTAAATTACATTGCAAATTACCGAAGACTAAAAGCAATGACATTATATGACAAACACTTTCGAAAAGTAATGAAATTACTTTGACATTACATTTCAATACTTTAAGGCAGTAATTCGTGCCCATTTAATTTACAGCATAGGTACCAACACTCAGAGGCCAGATTCACGAAGAGCTTCTTAGTTTACGACAACTTAGCTAAGAAGTTCGTAAGTTAAGAACATCGTAAGAAGAGGAGAAATCGGTATTCACGAACGCGTTCTTAAGTGAGAGGAGGAAAGCGACGTTGTCGTACGGAGAAACTAAAACTTACCGGTGCTGTTGCTATGGCGACGGCGTCTTCAGCAGCACGAACAACCAATCGGATAGCTCGGCATTTGTTCGGAGCCGTTCGGAGCCGTTCGGTGCACGTGGATTTTTCCTAACACAGGCGGCCTTTCTGCCACCGCTTGTCTGGGGTTTGTATCCGTGCAGTGATATGTCGACGCTAACACGATTTAAACTCGCCCGAATGCCGAGGCCGGGATGCGTAACCACCCCCATTGACTGCTACGAACTCGATCGCTACCAAGTCAACACAACTGTCATCGTTGGTAAAAGACGGCCCGCAGTCGTTTGCAAAGCGACGTAGATGGGAACAAATTGCCGCGGCGTTTTTTGCGGCCTCCGAGATGCAGGAGTGAGCCGACGTTAAAAAAGATACGTTTGAACTACGACAGTGGAAGCAAGAGCCACGTAAATGCTTGTTTACACTACGGAGCCGACGCGCGCGTTTGATCGAAGTGCTGGATTTGCGCTGTTGGACCACGAATTGATAAGCGCTTCGGGACCGATCCTTTACGATTGCAACTCGATGCTGACGTGACACCCGGCGAAGAAAGGTTGGACCGGCATTGCGACCCACGAACTGTTACAGCGATCGACAGTGAGGTGCAGTCGTGTCAGAATAAAATGGAATGCTAATAACAAAGTGTACATACCATGTTGCGAAGGTAATCCATACGGCATTTATTTGAACTTGATATCACACAAAACAGAGATAGAATCGATGGGAGCCCCTTTTCGACGGCAGCGTTCGTCACCGTTGCCTCGGAAAACAAGGAGATGACAAGAGGAAGAGATTGACCTCTTAATCTGGAATTGAGGTATTATAATATACCTCAATTCAATTATGTGAACCCTTCCCGTATTATAATACGGGAAGGGTTCACAAGGGTCGCGCGGGCATATTCCATTCAGCACGCCAGCCGGTCGTGGGCAGACGGTCTTCGCCAAGGACCGACCGTCAGATCATCGCTGCGCCGAGTCGGAGTGCCTGCTAGGCCTATCACCGATCGGTCGGAGTCCGTACTCGTGGCCCTTGGAGTTTTTCCCGGGTGTGTGTGGATCCAGCGTTCTTGTTCGTTCGTCGTGGTCTGTTTCAAGTACTTTTTACTTGTTTCTTGCTGCTTGAAGTCGGGACGCGTGAGAAGCGCACGTAGAAAAATAAACATCCGTTGGTTGTCGCGACCAACTGAGCGACGCTGTCGGCCATGCTGATTTGATCGTAAGAAGTGCGTAAGACAGCTTCGGAGCTGTCGTAGGATTTCGTCGTAACCTGCGCCAAACTTACGAAAATTTCGTTTCGTGAATACGGATTTGTGCTTAAGTTTTGTCTTACGCACATTTTTGGCGTAAGATCGTTTCGCGAATCTGGCCTCACGTCTTCCTGTTAACGCAGCAACAGCCTTATGCGCCTCAAGGTGAACCACACTGAATAGTCGTTTTGCTGGCGCACACAACATAAGGGGTAAACATGATGAATAGCTTCTTTAGACGCGACTCAAAGACAGTCGAATCACGGGTTTCGCTGTTTATTCAATGGTGAAGGTCCTTAGTTAAAGGATGTTATGTGTCCGTCTTCCTGATTTGGAAGAATTATAGTTATAGACCACGCCGTTGGGGGGTGTTTACTAAAAGTCCATGATAGTTACACATTCTTGTTTTGCCACACCTATATTTTCACTCCTGTTCCAGGTTAAAATGTTTTATTATATTTTCCGTCCCGCATATCATATGCGGAACCCACATGACTGAAAACGACAGGAAAACAAAACGTCTATTGGTTGGGACAAAAGTTTCTTGACAAAAAGCTGCAGTTTGATGTTTGAAGCGCCGACTGCGTGGACGGTGCTTGTTTTAGGATTCGAATGACGGCGTTGAGCGGCAGAATGAAAGACGTCATTTTGTTAAAGCGCAATGAGCTCCGTAGTGGGCGTTGGTTGTCGCTACTTGTAAAATGGATTATCCGGAGATTTTAGTTGGGACAGCTCTCCTGGGACTTAGGCAAGCACACGACGCCGAGTAAGTTTGGCAAGATAGCGATTCGCTCGTTCACTTTTGACGGCCCGCTACTGGGGCACTGAACCTTGGAGGCTCCGGCAAAAGCTGAGTAATCTGATTACTTGCCGTTTTGGGTATTCGACGCCGCGAAAAATCGCTGGTAACGCTGACTCACACTATCGCGGAAGGGGCTTTGGCATTTAATTTGTTTCATAATGGACAGCTGCGGCCAATACAAGACATCTTAGCCAAACCAGCGTTCTAAACAAATCCTCCTTCCTCCCCCCCCCCCCCCCCCCCCCCCGGTGTGCCTCCAGAACTTCACCTGACACTAATCTTGCCTCTGCGGTTCATCGGGTTGAACGAACTACAGCGAGAAACATGCCCCGTCTCTTGGCTGACTTCCTCGAGTCCCTAAATGGGACACATCATATTGAGACAAGGGCTAAAAATCGATATATGTACTTTTATTAGTCAAGCATTTTCTAAGATATTGCAAATGAGAAATGAATATATTAGAGCCTTATATATATATAAAAAATGATACTTTTATTCAGCTTGGTCGGAAAGTGATGAGTGAAACTCCTTACCTGCGGGAGAACCGGTGTCATGTGACTTTCATTTTGGTGGTGCACAATGTCGCGATACTTTTGTGACGAAATCCGGAGCGTATAATTTCGCGATAATTTTGTGACGAAATTGTGCACCACATAAATGAAACTCACATGACAACGGTCCAGTGACAGTTGGAAGACGCCAACGATCATTGGCTTGATGACTCTTGAGAGCGCTAGCGTAAAAAGTGCATCAGAAACGCTTTGGGGTCCTTGCAGCGTAGCAGTTGTCTTGCGCAGAGTGGTGTGCAACTACAAATGGCAAGAGAATGCTTCCGCGACAGATCGTACAGAGATGATTCGGGTCATTTTTTTTTATGTTTATGTAAAAACTTCATCTAAAAGTCATGTTTTTTGGAGGGGAATTCAGCTGTATGCGAGCGCCGTAGCTAATTCTTTTCCGGAGATATAAACGTTTGAAGCTCGGATCGTGGAGATTGCCATGGTTTCGGCTGTGGTGTTTTTCTCCACACCTCGACTTTGGAAATTTCATATCTCTAGAAAAACAGAATAACTACGGCGTTGGCATAAAGCTAAATGCCCCTCCTAAGAACATGGATTTCACATATATAGTTTGCATATATATGACCCGGACCATCGTTGTACGATCTGACGTAGAAACGCCCATGGTACTAATATATGTATAGGAAGGCATTAAACGTGGCCTTCCATACTAGAGTTCATTGTCACGAACGATACATACCTTTTCTCAAGATGTTCTGTATTGAGCGTTATGTAGCGCATGCGAGTGCTATTTGTCTCAGCGTTCACCCATCTGTAGACGGAATGTCAAGCTTTTCTTCAGTCCCGGCTCATGAGAAGACGTTAAAACGGTGCTAAGACGGCTTCATACATGTATTTATGTGCACTGTCGGACACTGTTAGCGCGAACACGACGTCGGTGCTTTTCATTATAAGTGATATACGCGCGAAACGAACGAGGAACATCTGGAAAACTAAGACTACAAGAACTACGCAGTAACACTGAATCAGTAACTCCCTCCGCATGTATGATCAAAATAAATTGAAGGCCAGCTAATATAGCCAGATTTTCAATAAGTAGAGCTTTATTCTTTATGCTCTGTGCAAATATGCTTGTTTTGCGTTCAAAACATCACCCGCACGCTCGGAATCTTTGATAACAAGTGCCCGATAAAGACTATCTGGCAGAAAAAATATTAGAAAGCGACTCCTTTCATACCCCAAGTACTTTGTTTTTGACGCTTTGAGTGGTTTTAACCGCTTGTACAGATGCTAGAGGTCATTTTCATAAAGTTACAGGACTGGCATATTAGCAATATAAAGCGTCACCGGAGTGCTGGTGAGCCTTCAACACACTCTATATTCCTTTAGAAACGCAGCAAAGTCAGTGGTCTTCAAACCATAGGCGCCCTATTGATTGGAGGCCGGTGGCGTCGCTGGGTTTCCATAGGAGTTAAGCGTTTTTCATTCTTTACTTTTTCCTCAGGTAAGTTCGCTCTTTGCAAATTTTATAGAAAAAAATTCACCATCTCTGGGCAACGCTGCACAAAATCGTAGCGCGATAGGTTAAAGGCCGACGACCAGACTTGAGATTCTGCGAGGCAGAAGATCCTCCTCACAGTGGGGGAGGAGGAAACCGACAACGGTAGACACGGTAGAGGGGGGGAGAAGAAGACGTGGGAGAAAAGTGGAAAGCGCGAACTGGTCGTCGGGCTTTAAGAAGGCCGACGACCAGACTCGAGATTCTGCAAGGCAGAAGATCCTCCTCACCATGGGGGAAGAGGAAACCGACAACGGTAGACAGGTTAGAAGGGGGGAGAGGAGGACGCGGGAGAAAAGTGGAAGAATTTCGTGGTCGATTTAAAGAGCCTGATAGAATCCGCTATGCGTAAAGTTCGGTATTCAGTCCTATTTGACTGTCGGGAAGCACTTGAGTCATTTTGTTTAAAATCCAGTTTCTGTACGTCGAAACTCGGGCGTACACACCGGGGAAGTTCGCTGAGCCGCAGCCCACACCGAAGGAAACAATTCTGATGACTTCGAGGACGTGTTCACCGTTCCGCATGGTTCGGATCACCAGGGGTCCACCTGAATCTTGCTGCAATCAGATAGCCGCAGGAAAAATCATGAAAAGTGAATGAGTTGTGGCGCTTTGGGAGACTATTGACACACACTGATTTGTGTACCGGGTGTCTGTTTCAGGATTTACCTATTAGTTTGAAAAATCCGTTGAACCCGCACTAATGCGGTTTGTGCAGGAGATTTAAACAGCGAGCGGGACATCATTCATAAGAATAACCGCCATGATAAGTCTGTTTATTAAATAACGAGGTAATAAAAATAAAGATATAGTTCTGACGAAAAACTTGCTGAGCGCCGTCAAAAACAACCAAATAAGACAATTTGAGAAATATTTTGGGGCCCCTGGGGATTGTGCCCTCAAGTTTCCACCCATATATTGCTGGCGAAGCGATAACGAGGCGCTGGCAGAGCGATAACGCAGATGATAAGAGACGGGAAAAACCGCTCCGGCGCCGAACAAGGCTCCGGCGCCTTGCTCCGGTTGCACGGCTGGTAACTTTGGCCCACTATCGCGCTTGTCACCCGGCCCCACATATTTCTAAAACTCACTTATTTAGTGAGTTTCGATTACGTTCAGCAAGTTTGTAATTGAAACGATATGTATATTTTTTAATGAAAAGAGTTATGCAGCAAACTTTGCGTTTGTCATCCGGCTTATCGTAACAATTCGACTCGAATATAATTATGACCTCTTGGACGTACAACTCACTTGCATAGATTGCGTTATTGTAGTTTGCGGGGCTCATATTGCCGATTCATTTTCGCTCGAAAAGTAGCTCTGTTTATTTAAAGAATTCACATAGTTTATACTTATCTGTGCTCATTTGCCATTCGTTTCGCTTGATTTTTTGCTTCCCAACTTGTTGTAATGTACCATTGCTACGGGCTGCAAGCGCGAGCTCTTTGTTGAAGAGTGCATCTTGGCAGCGCGAACCCTCAATCAGCAGGACTAACTGCCAAAGATAATGCTACGAGCTCGGGATTCTCACCTTAAAAAAAAATCACCTTTAAAAGACAAGTATTTGTTCAGAGTTTTGTAATAAAAATCGGGAGGAAAACATAAACTGTAAAATTAACACATTTTTCTTTTGTAAGAGGGTTGCGTTTGGTTGATTTCTGAGTGAATTGAGCAAAGTAACGGTGTGTGTACTTGCTCTCTTATTCAAATAAAAGTGCTAGCACGTTGGAGGGGTGGAGGCATTTGAATTGTCGCTATCACATCAGGTTAGGGCCCAAAGTAGTCATATGAAAAAATCAAATCTAAAAATGTCACTGGCCAAACTGAGTTTACGAAAAGCATGCAGAACAAGGTCTCTTCTCTTTGTAATCTTTTGAACACCCTTCCTTCTCCCTCCCTCCTTACGTTGTCCCTAGACCTTTGCGGACTGGCCTATCTGGCCCCCACCCTCAAATTAATTTCCTGACCACTAGTGTAGTCGGTACACTTCCATGGAGATCGGAGTTTTTCCTTTTGAAACACCGCGAAGTTAAGTATTTTCGTACCGATCAGATGCGGTTCACGAAAGCGATCGTGCGGAGGGGCTTTCACCTGACAGGCATCGACGCCACCATATGTGATGTTCCCCGCGCAAACAAAGTCGTTGTTGATGCCTCGAGGGAACTCCCGTACGTAGTTCAGCAGTGAGCTGTAGGACTCGTTGCAGACGTCATTCGCCACCAGCAGCACCTTAGCCTCCTGGAGGTGGGTCTGCACACGCCCACCTGCGGGCAGTGTCGCGTTCATTAAAACGAAGTGGCAGAAAAATCGGACGAAACTGCGACCGCGTTGCCTTGTTGACACAAATCGACCGCGTTCATTCACAGTGATCACGACTGGTGATAAAAAGATAGAATGCTCATATTACCAGTTTGAGTTCGCAGCTTTCTCGAAAACAACAACAACCACTAAAGTACGAAAATAACAAAACTGGGGTCCTGTGCTACACGGCTGGACGAAGCGGAACTAAGGGGCCGGGGTCAACGTTGTCTGCTGCGATTGGTCAGCGGCGCGATGCTGACCAATCACAGCAGACGACGCTTACCCGGTCCCCAGTTCCCGCTTGGTCCCGCCGTGCAGCATAGGGTTCATGGGGTTGTAATTTAGACCTGTGTGACCAAATCGTTAGGCGTAAAAATACGTTTTCGGCTCAGCCTCGGTTCACTATTTGATGTAATGATACCGCGACTTCCAATCAAAACGCCATAGGTCATGGGCGTACCAACCGGGGGGGGGGGGGGGGGGGCAAGG
Source organism: Ixodes scapularis (assembly GCF_016920785.2). Taxonomy (NCBI): domain Eukaryota; kingdom Metazoa; phylum Arthropoda; class Arachnida; order Ixodida; family Ixodidae; genus Ixodes; species Ixodes scapularis. Next base: position 120,640,148 of record NW_024609879.1, on the reverse strand, counting down.
GGGCGCTCGCTTCCCCCCCCCCCCCCCCCCAGTTCTCAGAGTGGGGGGCAAGGCATGTGTTTTAACCCCCCTTCCCCCCTTAAGCAGCCGCCTATGGTCAGGGCAAACACTGGCTGGCGGCGCCCAGTGAATACCAAGGGCACCGCCCCCCCCCCCCCCCCGGCCCTGGGGGGGAGGAGTGGTCTGGGGTCTGGTTGGCCCCCCCTACTCACAAACAGGTTGGTACGCCACTGCCATTGGTAGGTTGGAGGGGCCACAAGATCGCTTACGCCAGCCAATGGGAATAAAGCACCATTCTCGAGCTCAATGTTGGAACAGCGCTCTGGGTTTTTGCATCTTCAATTTGCGGCAATTTACCCTCGCCACAAAAGAAAACTGCCTTAAAGCCGGCTTATTGCCTTTAGCGTAGTTTTAACGGACTTAGGTAGTCTCTCTGTTGCGCTCACCGAACGCGTTGTGTCCCCAGCCCAAGACAATGGCCTGGTCTTTGTCGGGCTCCGCGGCGGCGTCCGGCAGACAAGCAAGGGGCCTGTTGAGGCCTTCCCCGAGTGCCGATCGGTCGAGCATCAGCAGAGCCACATCGGCGTAGTGCTGCCCCTCGTTGTAGTCGGGGTGCACGAGCACCGACGTCACGTTGCGCTCCACAGTCCAGTCTTCGCTCTCCTCCCTGATGTTAACGTCACCAATACGGCACAGGTACTGCGTGTCGTTACTGCAAAAGAAGTACGCCATTTTTCGTTCCTATACATGAATGGAGTTAGCAGGAGATTTGCTTTCAAAAGACGACTTTACATGGCGTACTTCCGGGTCAAAGTATTGCAGAAAACCTCGAAGTTCCTTTTTGTGCGCCGGAGGCGGTATTTTCCAGATTGCTCGAATTATTTCGCGCTGTTATCGACTGCGCCAGCCAGAGTAGCCGGGAACGTGAAAGTATGTCGGATGGTACTCGATCCTTATCCATTCCGGTCTTTGGCGGGACTTGTAAAGACCGATCTACAGAATCGTCTACTGCCGGGCATAAAAGTGGTTCCTAGTTTCCTTCTCTCCGTCTCTCCCCACAAAAGCGGGTCCCTGTGTCTCTAAACTCCCCCCCGCATAAAAAAAAAAGAGTATTTCTTTGCTTTGAATGGAAAGGAGGAATCGAGAAAGTTTTTTTTCCTGTCTGACTGCTAGCCGTCCTTTAAATGAGCTCCGCAACAGTTTCGGTGCTTTGCTTAAATAATTTGAGAGTTAGTGCCTCGATCTTTCGGAAGTAAAGAACAAAAAAACAGCCTTTTCCTGCATGTCTTAGTTTTCATTTTAAAAACGAACAAAGATTGCGGTTTTGGACACCTCTCAACTCACTCACCATCTTCCGAGTCACGTGCGCTGTCATGTCAATGGGGGTCGCGCGGGGTTCCGGTGAAGTTCTCTCTCTAGAGCCATCAGTGAGCAGCGAGAACTCATCCGCTCGCGACCGCGTGACCACGTGCTGGCGGGCGCAGCGCGAACAATCAGGTGAAAGGAGGAAAGGCTCATCCGGGTCCGGCCATGCCCGTCCGTCTCTGCATGTCCCCCTGCGCCTCCGGCTTCTGGTGGCTGTTCGTGGTAGCAGATAGAGCTGACGGTTGTGTGGATCTAGGATTGATGGCGCCACTAAAACTCCGTATAATAAAAGTTTTATCGATGATACCAGGTTTTGACGAATTTATATTTATGTGAGAACGACAAGACTTATAGAAAAGTTACCTTTCATCCATCAGGTATTCGCACAACTTGCTATCTTTCCACAAGACCCCCATTGACGTCACGCCGCGTGTTTCTCATGGCAACCGCTTGCGGCTGCAGGTCGGGGAATATTCTAATTTTTGCCTCGAGATTACGCGGCGGAATCGCAACATTTTTTTAAGGAAGGAGGTGGGTTTTCTGTCCTCTGTGACAAGATGAACACTCTCAAAAGTAAAAAAATGTCAATTCTTTCAACGTTAACATCGTTGCACAGCCCCTCTAAGATGAGCCTGCGATAAAAAAAAAGTGAAAATGGTCTCGGCAGACCCCACCGGGCCGACTCCGAAAGAAAAAAAACAACCAAAAAACAAATCGGTGTGAGCTTGAATTATTGAAAGTAAAATACTGCCCCATTGCATTCGCGGAGTCTTGTTGTCAACGGAGACATTCGGCTATGCTTACGCGTTTAACCGACACCAAACACGATGCCAATGCCCCGAGAAACAAGAGCATTCGCGAGACAAGAGCGCTCGGGGCGGCGATGAGCTCGGATTGAGATGATTAGAAGGTAGACCTAAAGCTAGCTATCTTTGTCTCCACTCCAACCGTCCATCGCGTTCGAATGCGAGAGCCAAACGCTGAACGCCGGCGTTCCGCAATCTAACGCGTTCGTTGAGTGAAGAGGAGCAAAGCCGTCCTGTGTTCTCACCAGAGAGTTATTATAATGCACGCTAGAGGTTGAAATGACGGTAGTGTCTCTGCGACTTCGGGGATGCAACTTGAAGCAGACAGCAACCAGACTACTTTTGCGGTGCTTCTGTGTATTCCTACCGGGAAACGCGCGTGCATTTTGCCTCTTCGCGGGAAAATAACGTGGATAAATTTTGTTATTTAGGTCGTACGGAATACCATGTACCTTTATTAACATTGTAAAAGTATGATTGCTTTAGCCTTTTTATTTTCCACTGAACGACATTAAATTTTGCTATATTTCAGGTCCAAACCCTTGTTTCATAGCAAGCGTGTATAAACGAGCGACGATTCTAAGCAAAATAACAATCGAAGTGAATGTAGAGTGTGTTCAAGGTCCGCCAGCATTCCGATTGTGCTTATTATACATTGCTGATATGGCCGTTTTGTCACTATATGAAAGGACCCCGTCGTGCATCTTTACCAGCGGTTAAAGAGCATTCAAAGCAAAGAATAAAGTACGTGGACTATGAAAGGTGTGTCGTTTTATTATATCCTATGTGAGGCAGCTTCTATCGGGCACTTGTTTTCTGGCTTTCCCTATTTTTTTTTAAGATTTGGAGCATGCGGGTGATGTTTTGAATGCAGGACAAGCATCTTCGCAGATGTTCATGAGCAGAAAAAATAAAGCAGTATACTTATTTATTGCAAATCGGATTCTATTACGTGGCCTTCAATTTATTTTAATCGACTGCGTGCACAAGGAGTTACTGATCCAGTGTTACATAGTTATTGCCGTCTTCTATTTGTTTTCCACGTGTCCTTGGTTCGTTCGGCACGTATTTTCCCCATGCTGAAAGTGCCGCCGCCGTGTTAGCGCTGACAGTATCCGACAGTGCATATACATATATGTGCGAAGCCGTTTTTAGAACTGTTTTTAATGCCATGATTTTTAAGAAAAAAAAAAAACAACGTCGTAACTGATCAATTATTTCGTCTACGTGACCGATAATGTTCCAATCTACCTAGTACGTACAAATTATTCGTAATATTTGCTCTTATATTCAAGCGCAGAAAGAAAATGCGCTCGTGTTTTCCCATACAAATGCCTTACCGGAAGTCAATTTCCGGTCGATTGCTGTCTGCTTCAATTTGCCACAGCACACTTGCGCCAGTTGTACCTCCATCACTGCTGAGATTTTGCAGACGGCGAGCTTCCACGCTCATTTTGCAGCGGGTATATTCTACATCATCAATACTGGCAGTTTTATAGACGATGGCAATTTTATCATGTATTCTGGAACCAGGAAGGGGAACCAGGCATTTTCTGCCTTTAGTTTCTGTTCCCCTTTCGGTTGATCCGAAAGAAATAAAGACGTCAATTCAAAAAAGTTTCAAGGCTTCGTCCTAAGACCGCCAAGCGCTGTGCATTGTATTTGATTCGCTCAAAAAAGCTGGCGAGTGAACCTGCCGCGAAAACTTTCCGTTATGGCGATTAGGTGCAATTAATCTCGCAGAAGTCGCCAATAAGTGTGCACTCGTTCTGAGCATGCATTGTGAACAGCGCACGCGGATACAGCATCCGGTACATACACCCTCCCCCTATAGTTGCTTTGGTATTCGTATACATGGGTTGAGCTTGCGGTGCCATCGCATTATGCGGGCGGTCATTTCTATTTGTAGCTATTCACTTTTTAGTTGGGACACATTACCTCGTTATTTCCTCTCTTTTTTAATTGGCTTTAGTTATGCAGTGCCAACGAAGGAGCAGACAGGGGTAACTTTATTTGTGAAACTTTTTCCCAACCACCAAACTCGAATTTTGTACCTTCCCGCGAAATTGGCCGCTCGGAAGCAGCAAGGCCACATCAACGACTCCTAAAGTGACGTCAGCGCAAGCTTTGTATACTGAGGTGTAGTTAAGAAACATGTAATGAAGCAATGGCTGGGGCACGACGAAGTGCACAAACACAAATGCATTGTTCAATTGAGCGGCGGTCTGTTGAATGAGTCATGCACGGCTTTAGAACATTTCGTGATGAAGCTCTATCGCGATAACCTTTGGTAGGTACACTTATCTGCTAAGATACGTGCCGTGCACCTAAAATGTAAAAAAAAAAAAAAGAAACACTAGGGCCTGATGGTGCCAATCAAACCGCGCCAAAAGTGCCTCGTCACGTCGCTCGTTACTTTTGTGCTTTTGCTCCGAGGGACTAAACCAATCAGGCACTGCGTGCAGGCCTAAATCCTGCGTTTCTTTTTTTTTCTTTTATGATGGTGATTGGTTTAGTTGAGCATTAAATGAGCTACGCTTAGAGTATCGGCAGTCTGTTCTCCAATCTGCGCATGCGTGGATGCTTCGCCTCAGGCGACTCTAGTTTCTGCGCAAGCGCTGTGCCCACACCCGGCGGGGACAAACCCGGGCTTGTTTGTGAACAGTGTGTTGGACGATAGTTTGATCTTGTTGGCAAAAACCGGGAGCGCAAGACGCGTTGTGAAAAGGCTGGTCACATGCTATTTCTGTGTGTGTGTGTGTGAGACGTTAAGTGACGTCATCAGGTTACATGACTGTGACGTCAGTTCTGACGGTCCTTGGCAGCAGTCTTGACCACGTTTTCTCATAAAATTCGTCTGATAAAATACACAATGTGTTACGCTCTAAGAGAAGCCTGCGCGTCTACTTACCCGCAAGACACTCGAAGAGCCAATCTCCGCGATCTACGAAATTAGTTCAGCGAATGATGAGGCGGAACATCTCTTTAGACCTCAAAATTAAGTTTGCGCTATACGCAATGCAAGCATGACGCTTTGCTTTGCGTAATGCCACAGCGCTTGCTTCATTTGAAGTCTAAACAAATGTCCCGCCTCATCATTTACTGAGCTGAATTTGTAGATCGCAGAGATTGGCTCTTCGAGGGTGTTGCGGGTAAGTAGACGCACAGGCCTTTCTTAGGGTTTAGAAACGTATAATTAATGCTGGTTGACTCACGGCGTATTGTAGAAGCAGTGTGCTGCGGACAAGACGACAGATCTTGTGATGAGCGTACCTCCACACTGGAAGTTCTCGAAGGTCAGCTTGTCTCGAAAAATGGCTACCTGTGCGAACCACCAGACATTTTAAGGAGAGAAATAGAAAGAAATAACCTGCCTATATTGCATAGAGTGGGCAAGATAATAGCGTATTAATGGGTTCAAAGACGCACGCTAAGATGGTAGATGACTTTTGAAAAATGCTTTCAAAACCGCGCCTGTTTAAAACAAAAAAATGCTTTGTGTTGTTTATTTAACGTTCCCTGCAATCGCGCGGAACTGAACAAAACCTTTATTCACGGCATGCTCAGGTTAAATATGCTTCACGATACGGTGCAAAAAAAAAAAAAAAAAAAAAAACAATGAGTAGAGGCTTTGTCACGAGAGCGAGCTCTCTGCCTTTGATAATTTGATAGCACTTTGTCGCTCGTGCAGCCGAAGCTCGGTGAGAGCCAAAGAGCGCTGGATGGAGGTGGGGAGTGTACTGAATTCTTAGCCGGTTCCCGACTGTGGATGCCACGCAGTTGTTTTCCTTGCTTACAGTATATCTCATTTTGGTCGGCTAGTAGCCTAGACGTCATGACTGCAGTGTTTTATTTGCACGCTCAATCCAAAGCACAGTCATGGGCCTGCATTAGCTGTGTATGCGACGTACTATGCTAGAGGTGCCAAACATTTATGTAATCACGCGATAGATCGCAGTCTGGTTAGTGGATGGTCATTATTGTGGCGAGTCAGGAAACGCAATGGTGAAACTCTTATTGAATGAGTCTCTAAGTGCACTTATAGAAAGAACTCAGTTTACTTCTATACTTTAAACGTACTTCCTTCCTTCGTATTCGATTACCGACGACTTCAGATAAACCTTGAGGATCGTTAGGAAACTGTCTACAGATATACCTGGACTTGCTTGGAACTTTACGAGATTCAACTCCAATGCCTCTCTCACTCTCTGCATCAACCGAGTTTTTTCTAGGGAGTGAGGGGTGCTGCGTGTTCAACTTCAACTTCAACATGAACTTCATTGTTTCTCTCCAGGAGAGAGGGGGAGGAAGAAAAAAATAAGCAGACTGTTGCCGCGTGACAGAGTTTCTCCTCCCCTTCAGCGACACGAGAGTCTATTTTAAGTACTAGTGATTCGTACAACAAAGTTTACGTACAAGCAAAAAGGTTCCATCAAAAATCGGCACATATAAAAAATAGAAAACAAAGAACGAATATTGTAGGGGCCTGTAGTCATCGATGGTTACGTTCGAGCTAACTTTTATTTACACTATCTACAAGCTGCAAGCGATGCGATCTGACGTGTTGTTCCCATGTTGATTCAACGCACGAGCGTTCAATCTTCTCTATTTTCACTTCGTCATCTTCGATCTCCTCCTGCCAGAGATATGGCTTACCACGAACCACTTAAACGTTCGATCACACTCCCCACCGGATGGATGGGAGTTTATTCTAAACTTCCATTAACTCCCACAGACACACAAGCTGCACTGGCCTTCGCAAAATGGTGCCGCGAATCACTTAAACGTTCCAACAAATATCCTTTCTGCTCAAACTCATAAAATCCGTGCCAAATAATGTGTACTATTTATAACATTAGGCAACGAGAGCTGCAGCATCTGGAGGCCGCAGCCTATCCTCAAGCGAGGCGTTGACCATGAGTCAACACAGCGGCTTACATATGCAGGCACCCACCGCTTCATATTGCCCATTGATAGAAAAAACAAGGTGATTTTTCCTGAGGAAAGATTAACATGTTAGAATAAATTTATAATTATAATGCTTTGTAGTTGGGACTATGTGAAGGGGGTTGAAAAGTTGTAATGTGTCAACGTTGAACTCCGCGTTGCACGTAATGCGGATGATTCTCTTCTCGAGAACATACAAGGGATGCATATTTCAGCCATTGTGCTACCCCAAACAAGGAAGTAGTAATTATAGCAAGAGTAAAAAAGGGAGTTATATAGAAGGACTAAGACCGAAAAGGGCATTTATAAATAATGCCCGAACCTTTCGGAAGTCTACCACCTATACCAGGCACGTAGCCAGGATTCTTTCTCGGGGGGGGGGGGGGGGGAGGGGGGGAGGGGAGGGGAGTAGAGAGGAGAGGGGGGGGGGGGAGGCCCCAGCAAAATAAACGACTTCGGGGGGGGGGGGGGGGGGGAGAAGGCCGGGCCCCATGCCACCCCCCCTTCCCCCCCCCCCCCCCCTGGCTACGTGCCTGACCTATACATTGTACCAAACACGCCAGTCAAAGCTAAATCAATGAACGCTGTGTCTTGCAAGACGCGATCACGCTCTCTACGGTAGGTCAGGCGATACAATGCAGGCGATTGATTAGTCCGCAATTCGCGCAGCTTCCCACGACGTTATCTTTAAGGTAAAAGGGGTCATTCAGAATCTAATGGGCGATTATATGTTTGAACACAGTAGGAACTCGCTTTTAGATACAACCGCGACTTTTCCGGAAACTCTACGCCTTGCATTAAGCGTGGCGACCAATGCAAAGACTGTAATGGTACGATGCGTGAGAAGCACAGATGTGCCGGTAAGTTGTAGTCATATCTCAATCCTTGTCTAGTGTTATTGTGTGAAGTGGCCTCGACATTCCAGCCAACGACGTAATGAGAGCATGACTTTGAATCTTTGTCTGGACGAAGGGCAGCAAGCGAAGCATCCGGGTTGAATGATCAGCACCTTTGCATAGCAGTATCTACTAGATAGCCTTAGTAGTGTTATATATTGCATTCTACAGGGCAACTCGAATTTGTCGAAGACGCACGCAATTGAACATTCAAAAGCCCCCCCCCCCCCCCCCTCTTTCCAAAAAAAAAATATATGTTTATGGAAAGTACTTTACATGTTACCGAATGCTCGGTTTCCTCCTAAATGTACATTTAGCAGTTCTGACTAAATGCCCATGTTTTAGGGCTCGCTGCTGCATATACGGTTCAAATGTTATAAGGGATTTTATAAATTTTCAATGGGAAGATAGCGGTCGACGAAGTCCACGAACACACGAAGATGACTGTCGCCAGCTACCGAAACGGGCCATTTTTTTCACTAAAAGCTAAAAGAAAAATAACTCAAAACGTTTGAAAAACATTCCAATCAGTTCTGAAACGTTGGCCTCTTGTTCGGACTGCTAGCTCTAAATTTAGGTGGAGACTGAGCGTATGGCGACGCGTTGTGTACTTTTGTATTTAAAAAAGATACTGCAAGCGGTTTTTTTTTTCCGGGGGGACACGTTGTACGTCCATCGCTTTGCGACCCGCAAACTCTTACTCGCATCATAAGGTCGTCATGCATGGTTTTGCCATTGGGGCCGACATATTTCCACAGAGGAGAGTATCGCACTTTGGTTGGAAAGGACTAAACAATAAACACTGAAACTGTCAACCATAGGTTAGGATGAGGCACTCCTGCTACTGTGCCTGGAACGCGTCTCCGACTGGTGAGTTTTCCGCGTACTAAAAGCTGGTGCCTGGACATCCGCCTGTTTACGTCAGAGACGTGTCATGCTATAAAAAATTCTAGAAGACCGTTTTTCTCCTCCGCTATACCGTACCAACGAAGAAAACGCCGTTGCTGAGCATGCGCGCCGTCAGATTTGTCTGCAGTGTTCAAGGTCTTGTGGCGGATTACGGAGCGCTATCCGGGTGCTTAGCGGGCTGCGGAAACGGTCTACTACAATTCCCCTATGTTGGCGGCCACGATTCAGGCGATATCGCGGCAGCGATGATATACCTGGAAAACACCTGTTTTTGCTGCAGGTCGTATTCCAGCTTGACAATCCGCGGAAGCTTCTGCAACCAGGAGTTGGGACTCCGTGAAGATAGTGACACTCGCGTCCGCTTGTCAATTTTTGCCTGGTCATCTCGCACCAACCGCCAGGATAGCGGCATGCAACAATTTGATACGTTGGCTTTTGTGACGTCATTCGTTGCCGTTTCGGAACCACTTTTGACGTATGGGCGAGCTAGAATGCTAAGCAGACCAGTCAAGGACACGTTCCAGGCAGCGTGCTCCTGCAGCAGCGGGGAAACTCACCGCAAAGGGGTAGGAATCCCGGGCGGCGTTTATACCTCCGATGACCATAAGACGGGGAACGACGTGCCGCGCATCCTCAGGTCGAGGTGTAGTTTTCCCGCAGACTGAAAGTAGAGATAACTTTTTGCTACGTCTCATCTTGATTCGGATGTGGATATTCTTTACAACGACAACCGAGGCACGATGCTAAGTTGAAACCGCAGGGTACGTTACATGACTCCTCTTTCTTCGGATGTGCAGTATTGGATTTGCATATTCCTACGTGTTCATTTTTTTATCTTTTCAGTCTTCAACATGTCCAAATACTCGAATCAACTTCACGTAACTTTCAATAAAACCCATTACGCAAAGAATACTTTTCCATAACGATCGCGCTTTTTTTTCTTTTTGCGTCTCGACTTCGTTTTTGCGCGCGATTCCGTTTTTTGACATAAAGTATCTTGTATATTTGTTTTTTACAGTAACTGACAGATGAAGTCACCATAGTGTGTGATTTTTTAGGTTTGCTGTCTTCGCTCGGTGATCCGTTCCTCGGTGTTCTTCTCCAATAATGCCACCATCTCACTGGTAGCTGAGTGATAAGATGATTTGGACTTGGATGTGAACTTGGATTGTGACTTGAATGTTAACATGGATCTGGATTTTGACTCGCCACGCTCTGCGTTTATTAAGCTGGCGGTGTCTATAAATGTATTCTTTAAGAGGCTATGAAACAAATTCCGGGCTGGTATAAATTATTTAAAATTGAGGCTTTATTAATCGCATATTGTTTAGTGGGCCAAAAGGAAGACAGCAGAAAGTAAAAAAAAAATCCATCTTTTCGGTGCGAACATTTGGAAATATAGCGGACTATTTCATACCTCCTTTCCTTCGAAAGCTCCCCGATACATCCGCGTTACCCAAAGCACGTCAGCGGTGCCAAATGACGTCAGCCGACCCCAGCTCGCTCATTAGACACGAGAACTGCGTCACTCGAACGTATGCGCTCATCAACAATCGATCCGTTGACAAATATTTGAATTCGCGTTCGTGGCCCAAAAAAGTGCCCCAACGGATCTTTTCGTCACTGGCGAACAAGTTCTATGGTGTGCTTATAAGGCACGGTAAAAGCTTAGAGTCATCGCACCGGTGCCCAAGCGTGTGACGACGACGTGATTTCTCAATTTGCCTTAGAGTTGAGGATTAAAGCTAAGGAGGAAGAAGTAGAAAATCTTTTCATAGCCTCTTTAATAATGGCAATTGCTAGAGTCCCATAATCAAAAATGTATTTAAACGGCTGACGGAATTTTTTTAGAGCGCAGCTCCTAGGCGGCCGTTTCCGGCTTGAGCGGCGTCGGCGTCCGCGTCGGCGTCCCTGTCGGCGTCGGTCGTAACCACGAGCCCCCCCCCCCCCCCCCTCCCCGAGGACCTCGGGAGGGCCTCGGGTTTCTTCGGGAGGACCTCGGGAGGACCTTGGGTGGCTTCGGCGACCTCGGGGAGGGGAGTCACGTGACCCCCCCAGGTCACGTGACCCCCTCTCTAAGGTCACGTGACTCCCCTCCCCGAGGTCACGTGACCCCCCTCCCCGAGGTCACGTGACCCCCTTCCCCGAGGTCACGTGACCCCCCCACCTTAGTACCCTTCCCTCCTCCTCCTCCTCAAGAGCTGCAATCTAATTAGGCATTTCAGGGAGTTATAAACGACTTTCACTTTTTTTTTTCTCAGCTAGCGGATTCGGTCAAAGCTACATTGGTTCAGACTGGTTGGTACAGGGCGCCGCATTAGAAGGAGAACGGGCGAAAACGTTGCTGTCAGCGCGGCATCACATCATATCACATCAGATCACAGCACACCACAGGTCTGCCTGAGTTCGCGTTGACTAGCCGGCTACTAATTAAACTGAAGCAAACCACCCAACTTCATTGGGGCTATAATTTAAGTGCACGGGACGCTGACAGGACTGACATTCATTGTTTGGATGTGCCGGGAAACGCGTCCTTCTCATTATGGGTAGCATCGGGATGAGCGACGATGATGGAGTGGCTTAGTCTCAAGCTTAGTTTTTACGTTCCCTACTGAAAAAAAAAAAAGCATTTGGCGCCTGTATGAAAGTAAACGGGTTCATACGGGAAACAATTTGGCAATACCGGTCACCAGTTTGTCAAAGGGGTCGCCCGTTTGGCTCAAAAGCGTCCCTCGTATGAGCCATAACGTTCACCTATTTGGACAAACCGGTCACTCCTTTCGCAAACAGGTCGCTCGTCTGGGCAAATGGGCGACTCGTTTGGGCAAAGTTGTCGCACGTTTGCTCAAACCGTTGACCATGTTGCACAGACGGGGCAAACTGTACCGGTTTAATCAAACGGCTCTCCGAAGCCCCTTTGATATTGAACGTACTGATCGGCGGCATGGGCACGCCTGTTTCGGCCGTGGCAGTCAATGTTTCCGGAAGGCTGGGAGCGCCGGTTCATCGATTTCAGATCTCCCGCGTTATGCAAGTAATTACATATATATTTTAATTGCGCTGATGTTCGTAAACGCGCGACGTTGGTGAGCCTATATTTTTGACAGAACTTTAAAACTTTTTCCATCTTTGTTTCCTCAATTTATTTATTCAGCTCGAATCTCTCTCCCAGAAGATGCAAACGCGTGAAAGAATGTACTTCTAGACTCCGTTTCACTTCAATTCAAGACGCAGCGAAGGTAGCGCATGAACACGCGGCTGCAAGAACATCGAGCATTGTTAGAGCACGCCCGCCGTTGCTGCAGTCAAACTACGAGCTCGCGCTGAGTACTTTCTTCGCTCGGGCGCAAGCCGAGCTTCTGGCCGCCGTCATTTCCAGCGCGCGCGCCTGCTTTCCGAGGCTACAAAAACACGTCTCACTGAAATGCCTGGGTCTGTGCCGGTGTCGTGCGCCTTCAACGCGCCCCCTCCTTCCTCTCTTGTCACCACTGTCACGTGACCCGCAGCATCGCGCGAGCTACACGCTGATAAGCATCGAGATCCGGAAGGGCGCGCCTTGCAGCCGCTTTTTTCTTTGTCTGCTTCCTTGCAAAAATGTTCCAAAAGCCGGGTGAATTCATGATTGAAAAGGTTTACTCCGACTTAACATAACAAATTAATAACAAAAGGTACAGACGTTTCGCCACCTATGCAGGTGGCATCTTCAGTATACACTGACACAAATGAGGTGAGGTCGACCAGTCTACTTATCACACACGTCCCCGTAAACGTCCGGCAGGGGGCCACGGTTGGTGTTGCACACCGATGAGTCACGGCGAATGAACCAGGACTCGACGAATTTTCTTTGCCCCCACCTTTGTTCTCGGGCCAGCGTCGTCGCATTGTCCAGGTCGAAACTGTGTCCTGTCGTCCAGCAGTGTTCGACAAGTTCCGTCTTGGACCGCGTGGCATGGGTGGCCTTGGCAACGTCCCTTTTGTGTTCTTTCAATCTCGTTGCCCTCTTTCTGCCCGTTTCGCCGATGTAGGTCGCGTCAAAGTGCAGTGCGGGGATTGTGACGCGACCTACATCGGCGAAACGGGCAGAAAGAGGGCAACGAGATTGAAAGAACACAAAAGGGACGTTGCCAAGGCCACCCATGCCACGCGGTCCAAGACGGAACTTGTCGAACACTGCTGGACGACAGGACACAGTTTCGACCTGGACAATGCGACGACGCTGGCCCGAGAACAAAGGTGGGGGCAAAGAAAATTCGTCGAGTCCTGGTTCATTCGCCGTGACTCATCGGTGTGCAACACCAACCGTGGCCCCCTGCCGGACGTTTACGGGGACGTGTGTGATAAGTAGACTGGTCGACCTCACCTCATTTGTGTCAGTGTATACTGAAGATGCCACCTGCATAGGTGGCGAAACGTCTGTACCTTTTGTTATTAATTTGTTATGTTAAGTCGGAGTAAACCTTTTCAATCAGTCTGCTTCCTTGTTGTCAGTTGCAGTTCGAACTTCGTGCGTCCTACCTGCTTCGATCTGTCGCCTAACCGTGCAGTCTTATTAGGATGTTTCTCGACAACGTATTGAATGTACACCAAAGCTATCAGTGTTCGAAAACTCCTACACGTATATCGGCAACAAGTGATCCTTCAAAGAAGACAGGAATTCTTGCGGTTTGGTTGGGTTCGTCTAATGACAACTTGCGCACCGCATCGCGTTGAAACTTCAAAGGAGCCGTTCCCTCCGTTTGCGTTTGCGCGGTTGTCCTGTTTTGTCCGTATCGACAAATATCACGGAGTACATCTTTCAAGCCCGCTATTATTATGGTAAGTGCACTGCAACCTATTTGTCGGCAAAGATTGACCGTTCTTCTAGGCATACTCTTCCAGATTATCTATAGAATTATGCAGCGTCTATTCTCGCGGCAGCCGGGAAAATAATTTCCCCGAAAGTCTGCCTTTATAGTCTAGAATTACCTCGGTTGTTGTTTGCTTTGCAATCTTCTCAGTTGTATGTAAAAGCTTAGAGTGCCTCTCACATTTCACCGTTTGTACTTGCCTACAGAAGAGGTAATAAAATTCGAGGAGAATCGAAAATAATCTTTTGTGTCTGTTTTCCCATCCACTTGAAAACACCTACGCGAGCACATTTGTTCTAAGTGTTTCGTCCATGTTATAAATAGGTTTACGAGTTTCGGGGCGTCTTAAATAAGTTTAAGATAACCAGCCTCCCAGACGATACCCATTTGGGGCTAGCGCATAATTTGCCAATTCGAATGGCACGTTCAAACCTGTGGTCACGTACTTGCCAGGTCGAACCGGCACCCGTATCAAACGGGCACCCGTATCAAACGGGCACCCGTATCAAACGGGCACCTGTATCAAACGGGTACTGCTTCAAACTGGTACCGTTTCAAACGGGTACCCGTATCCCATAATCACGTTTGATCCAAACGGATCGACAGGTTTGTCACCCGTTTGATTCAGACGGGTCAACCAGTTTGCCACCCGTTTGAATTTCAAATGGTTTTTTTCAGTAGGGTTGCCAATCTTCCCAAACATTGTTTTCGGATGTAGTTTCTCGTGATGTAAATGTATCTGTGCTTCCAATAAATTACAAAGGGAATTTTGCGTGCCAAACCAACGATGTGATTCTGGGGCAGTTCAACAAAGGATAGATTTTGAACGTCGACCCTTCGGGATTTTTGACGTGCAGCCGCAATCTCGGTTACATGATGCGCCCTTCGCAATAAGCCGCCGTCAGATTGCGGACGCCTCAACCGGGATTCGAACTCGCCCCATCAAGATCCGTGGGCTGTGGCTTTGATTCGTAGCCACTGAGGTGAAGTACTATGTTTACACCTGCTAGGATTAAATTATAAATTGATTGAAACGCTGGAACCCTGAAAATTGCAATTGCAAGGTTTCGCATAGCAACCTCGCACATCATTAGGTTTTTAAAATTATTGAATCAAAAAAGAATCATCCGGAACCGCGAGAAAATATATGGATGTAATGATAACGACCCATTATATTCGCCCTGGAAAAAAAGGTTGCTATAGAAGATTGGTGCTGGTTTGTCTCGTCAAAATCGTACCATTGCTGAGTGCGACGCCTCTTATTTACGGACAGGAGAGCGGTACACCATCCAGGGGTGATAAGTCAAAGTGGGAACCCTGCCGCGAAGTCAGTAGTGGTTGACTTGGAATGACTACTTACAAACTCCGTTCTCGTAGTCGAGCTCAGATGTCTTGAGGGCGCGAGCCGAGACGTCCTCCTGAATCGGTTCCAACGGCTGTGTCTCGTTACGTTTGCAGCAGGCGTAGAGTATGCGGTCCTGGATGCTGCACAGGGGAGGGTACTTGCCCTGGTTTATTTGCTCCTCGAGTTCCTTGCATTTGAAAAGTGGAATGCAAGTGCCCCGCTGTCCACTCTCCGTTTGGCAGGGATCTGAGATGGAGAAAAATATGTCACATAGATTCATGACTCAATGCTGTGGTAGGCCACAAGGGGAGGTGTGGCTATATTGCTCGCTTCTTTCAGTGGCTGGAAGCGGCCTTAGGTATTGTGCTCCATGTGTAGCTATCACCATGGTTCCCTGCGTAAGTTTTCTCTAGTGCCAGAGCATCAAATAGCAGTTTTGTTTTAAACTTTGGCTGTAAATAAATGAAAACATGCGATAAAAATAAATATAACATATTTGGAAGGATCGCGCTTCCATTTCCGTACGAATAATACCTCTTAAGAATGTAATAAAATTCTGAACCTACGCTGTTTTGCTAGCATCGTTTTTAACCCTGGAGTGCAAGGTACAGCTGCGCCTTGGTTACGAACACCACACTCACCTCTCCGACCCCTGCGCTCCCAATAACTTAGTTTGTAGGAATTTTGCGTTAGAAATACGACGTGCCGTGCGAGCTTTCCACCGACCATTTTTCTATTTACAAGACGTAAAGGGTGGTTCAAACCAGTCAGGATTCGGGCCGGCGCTTAGGGGTGCATGGACATCTTTTCGTGGCTTCCGTAGCCCGCTGTGAGTCGAAATCTTGCGGTTTGCTTTGGACGACGCGCCGGCAAACTGACTGCCAGAACAGGTAATGTGACGTCACGACGGTTTTCCAGGCATTCAATAATATGTGTGACACGTCACGAGCAACGCCCAATGGAAAGGAAGGGCGGCGGGGGCTCGAGGGGGCGGGGGGGGGGGGGGGAGGGGAGAGGGGCAGAGGGTTTAGGGGGTAGTTCGTTGGTGTGGCCTCAGCGAGAAAGAGGAAATGCGCGGCCCTCTCGACGGCCATGGGCAGGACAGTGGGAATAAACGTTTTGTGGGAATTATGAGTGGCATCCAGGAAAAGAGTGCACCAAAAGCTACTGTCTTAACCACCACCTCCCGCTTTCGTCCCGCCGTTGCTGGCACTGGAACACTATAGTTGTGGAACGCGGAGAGTTGTATATCCAACACAGCATCCAGGCAGCAGAAACCAGAATACGTCAAACCACTCGAAACATTATATACACGTCCGCCTCTCGGAGAACGGATTTCGGGCTGGGACAGAAAGAAGAAAGCTCCCTCAATTTCTTTCTTCCATTGGAGAGAGAGGGAATCTCTCCTCCGCTTTGCGGCAAGTAGCTCAGAAATCTCATGTGAGGAAAGGACGACGGAGTTAAGGGGAGGGCGAATGGGTAGATGGAAACTGGGAACTGGGTTTCCTACCGTCAGAATACCATTTGGTAGACCGGCCTTTGACAGATCGGCATGCAAGGGTAACACTTCAGCGTCGCGAAAATGATGCCTTTCTGAAGCGACGGAAGCGCGCATTAAAACGCACCGACATCCAAAATGGCGTCTCTCGAGAACCCTTTCGTTAAATGATGTATTACTCGTTGGCGGATTGTGAGCAGCACAGCCAAAGTGAAGGTAGAACTTTTGCTGAGGGAGCTTCAGCATTCTTAGCTTGTTTTGATGTCATGGTAGCCAATAACAAAATAAAATCATAAGGTAAAAATTAACAACAAAAGTGAAAACGAATCAAGGATAACTAAAGGAGGTGATTAGAGAATGACACCATCTGGCTTGGTGGTCTCGGTGTGGAGGTGACGCCAATGGGTGTAGGACAATCATCCCCATTGAAAAGCAACACAAATTCGAGGGAACGCTGTCAGATAAGAGTTAGGTTATTAATGCGGCTTTATAATGCCGTACCGCACCTCATGAATGCTGTGTACCTTAAAAATGTATTTCCTTTTTATTACATAATCGCTCAAGAAATTCAAGGTCTTCACTTTACTTCCCTCCGCCACACTTGTCACCAAATATTAAAAATAATTCAATTACCTTTATTTGTGCATAACTTGCGACGGAGTTGTTTTTGCGCACCATGGCAAAGTGCAGGAGCCGCACTTACCTATCTCTAGCTGGGCTGAAGTCGATGACGTAGTTGTCGCGGCTGCAGTTGTCGTAATGGTGGCGCTCGTCGTCGTGGGCTCTTCGGGTAGAGGGCAGCACACGATGGGCCGCAAACCGCGAAGTCCACAGAATATGGGAGATCTGAGCGTCTCCACATCCTTCAGGGACTGGATGCATTCCTGGACTGGCATGCAGAGGCCGTCCACTATCTCGGCCCGGCTAAGGTGTCTAGCACGACACGAGTCACGGCGCACTGGACGTCGGATACAAAGGAGTTTATAAGGTCTGGTAGGAATTGTGCCCCAGCCTCATACACTCTTAAAAAAAAAAAAAAAAAAGGGGGAAACGAAAGTTGAACAGGGGTTCACTGACGACGCATTCAATTACTCCCCCTAAAAATGCCCTGCTGATTGTATAAATTCACACGTATGTGCCTATCGGGTTTTAAGTATAACTTTTCGTTAGCCATTGAAAAAAACATTTTTAGAAGTAGAGTTTTTGGACACATTATGAACATTCAATGAAGACAAATATTTATGAACTCATTGAAATACCTTATTTGGGAATCTTAATTACATGAATATTTCTGAAGTGAAGATAGATTTTGTCGTGACCGTTATATATTTAAAAATATTTAAAAAAACCTCGAGGGACTGTATAGTTGGTGACAAGTGAAGAGTTAAGGAGAAGCTCCTCTCACCCTTTTCCACTTAAGCAGAGCAAAGGCTGGAAAGGAGGTAACTCCCTCTCCAGCGTTCACTCTGGTAAAGTGGAAAAGGGAAGGAAGAGTTGTCCCTGGACGTTTAACCTGTCATTGACTATAGTTCTTTTAGCTGAACGCTGAAGAATTTCATTATCAACAGGCAATGTTGTTGATTTTTTATGAATATCTGTCTTTCCCTGTCAGATGGTTTTCTTATTGACAAGGCTGATTGATAATTTGACTCTCTTTTTTCCTTGAAAATTCCTAAGAACAGATGTGAAGCACAATCGTGGATACGGCAGAGGAGAGTTTGGTAATATTAAGAGTCAGGTGGACAGCTTTTGGTCACCTCACTGCAGCATTGTATAAAATAAACTTTTAAGGCAAATATATACCTGCTTAAAGAAAGCAAATTGAGTAGTCACCGAAATAGGAAAAAAAAAAAGCTAACACTTTACGTTTTATCACAAAAATAAATTCCGCTTCGCCGAACACCCAGCCTCTGCCCAAATATAGTTGTAGCCCGGCTGCACTCGTCAATCTGCACTCATTCCCATATATATATAAATATATAATTTTTTTTAAATCTTTGACGATACAAATTAGGACCCGTTAGGGATGTAGACACCATTCATCTCACATTCGTGAACTTCGAGGGCTGCCTTTATGTCATCAAAAAGTTTGGAAAAAATCGTTTATACTTTTTGATATGACGGTTAGTTCTGACATTTTGGTGTCTGGCATCAATCGATAGCGCTATATTTCAGCGGAGCCTCTATACGCTCATTATTGTTGCTAGAAACCGCTATCTAATCGCTGCCATTACCCCTGAGCACGTTTTTGTATGCTTGCCGTTAATGATAGTAAACGTAGAGTAGAACTTGTTAAACGATCCAAAAAAGAGTGGAGTTTCATAATGTTTGTGCAACCCTGCTCAATGAAAGTTTTGTTGTCGCCTTTAGACATGTTCAAACTTCAGTCTCCCTGAACATTATTCTTAAATTGTCGCCTACACTTTTAGTCGTGATTATCCCTTCCGTATTATTAAGAAAATTTAAGATGTAAATATATTTGTTAAAATTCATAAATTTAATAACATCGAATAAAAGTGAAATCTAAAAGAAAAGATTATTCGCAGTTTGCTTGGGAACAATGGTAAGTTTGTATTCAAAGGAATGGAAATTGGAAATTAGATTTCGTTATACAAATTGAGTGATTTATTTGATCATCTAATTATGCACCGATATCGTTCACTGGTGTGAGTATATACTTTTCGGAGAAACAATAATTTACAGATTTACAGACTAATATTTTTAGCCCGTTTAAACATGAGTAGCAAAAAAAAAAACATTTGTGTGCTACTTAAATCCGCAGCTCTGAACGTTAAATCAAAACATTCACAAACATCTGGATTGTGAATCGACGGGCGGTCGGGTATCACTACTGTGTGAAGCACGTCAATGAAAGGCTCCAGGCCAGCAACGTTTCTGCAGCGTCTAAACTTTTTCTACAACTGAGTCGCTAGGCGCCCTTTAGGGACGACCGACCGCTCGCCGACTAAACAAACGCACAACACAATTAACTTATATTCTCACACTTATTCGCGATATCATACACAAACCTCTCGATCCGTCGACTGTCGTCGAGTAGTACACGGCGAGTGAGAGTAGAATTCTCCACACACGTCTTCGGTCGCACGCCATGTTGCTTGAGGGTCCGAACGACACGCGCTTAACTGCATCTGCCCACAGCGGGAAATATTTCGATGAACACCGCGGGTCGGCATAATCAACAGCGATACTCTTCGTCCGTTGCGCCTTCGGGCTATAAAGCGACCTTCACCTCAATGCGGCCTCTCGTCGAAGGAAAACAGCGTGTGGCGCCGTGGCTGGACCCTCACCCGTTTGCGGCTGGTAATTGATCAGCGAGAGAGACTTGGACAGAAAGTGGTTTCTGTCGGTGCAGCGTCTATATACACCAAAATGCGGCTCTGGCATACGTCACTCAGCTGCGGTAGCGTCGCTGTCGGCACGGGGCATGCGCGGGCACTTCATCTTACGCAAGTCAAGCTTCTTTCTGTACACGGGCGGTGCTGACGAATAGCGCGGGGCAAATGCATGGATTTTCGGAAACAGCGCGCAGGCCTATATCATGGGGGGTATCAAACCAATGCGAGAATAAATCGTCTGATTTACTCTCGCAGATAAAGTGTATTTCAGTTGCCTCGCCCCCAGCGTGCATTTCAACTGTACACGCTCAACCAAAGCATGACGGGAGGCAACAAGCACGTACTGGAGATCAGTAATCCCATAGAAACACTGCGTTTTGTCTTGTTACTGAGTATAGTTAATTAACTAAATAAATTTGTAAGTATCGTCAAAGAAGTTTCCGACTCCTTTTGGTGGTCCCTCTCCGTGACATCACGGAGATATTTTTTTCCTGGGTCACCTTGCAAATGGTCCGGTAACGGCTGATGGTAACTTCAAATATTATTTCTGCTTGGTCTTTAAATACCGTGCGTACAGTTTAATTTGTGCGATCCTAATCTCACGGGAACACCGTCGCTTTTCTCACTGTGACGTCACGGAGACGACACAGCAAACAATCAGCACGCTGCAACTACACAGCAACGGTTGTGCTCGTTCTCGGGGATAATAGATTTCGGAAAACATTGTGCTTGACTGGCATCCGTCGAATGAAAAATTACATAAAGTGATTTTGAAGGGTCATGCCAGTATTGAGGAGACTCCTGTATTACATATGCATGTGTCTGTTGAGGCCGCGGAGGGGCAGGGGAGACACAGTTTTGTATTGGCTTGTGGGACTTTGGCCAGGAAATTCTTCACCAATCCATAGACAAGCAAACCTTTCATTAAATAAATAAGTCTCATCATCTCTTTAATAAAAATGCGTTTTTTTTTTGTTCATATTATATGAGCGAATGACGTTTTAGCCATTAGAAACCATTTGAGCGGACGAACGTTTTTGGGAATGCCATTTTAGCGAACAGGCTATTTTTCGACGGTGACGAGCTAGGCTTTTAAACTGGCGCAGTTAACCCTCGCCGTCGATCAGGGAAAATGAAGCTGCCATTCGTAAGAGCGTCATTCGATGAAACGTCATGGTTTTATTTTCATTCGCTAAATCGTCGTTCGATCAAGTCCTGTTTCTTCTCCGAAACAAGGCACCTAAGAGTGTCTTCTTACCTGCTTTCCACACGGTTGACAGCAGACCATATCCCCCTCGGTCGAGTAGCAAAGAGAATGTTGGGTCCATTGCCGAATCAGCACGCTCTTTCAGACCTTCTTTTTTGGCATTGTTGAGAAGCTTCAGGCAGCGAACGCAAAAAGCAGCAAACCACAGACCAACGGACACAATAACGTTAGAGACCGACGCGCACGTGAAAAGAGCAAACTACGGCTTCCTATTTCATTCACCTCACACGTGTGCCTGCGTGCGTGTGCGTGCACGCAGGCACACGCACACAGACACACGCGCTCGCTCATTAAAAAAAGAAAACTTTTTGGTGGGCGTTACGCTCTGTTTCCTGATCTTCCAATGAACCGCAGCGAATAGGACGAGCCATCCCAGCCAACCCAGTTTTACTCCAGCTGGGCGGAGCGACACGCGGAGATTCTCCCAGCGCTGGACTGGCTGGGACGCTCCCAGCATCCACTAAGGTCCATTTAGGCTGAAACGGAGTACAGCAGCATCCAAATCCAGACTTCCAGCCTCCAGGCATCTCCCGGGCTCCACACTTGTCTTGGGCGATGCGAGAGGAGGAGAAAGCAAAGGCGCGGCAAGAAATAAACAAAAGGACGATGCTTGTGGCAGGGCGGGAAGGGCCTCCTACTGAAGGAAGGCGCCGTTTGCGCCTTGGCTTACTGGCGTGAAGAAAATAAACAACGATGTTTGTGGTGTGTCTCGGGACCAAGATTGGAACAGCCTGTTCCCATGCATCGCAGCAAGATGAAAAATAGTTCGCTTGAAATTGAAACTAAGCAGAAGAAGTAATTTTGGGGGTACCGAAGCAAAAAAAGTCAAGAATAGGCATTTATAGGCGGGGAACGGTAATTTAGGCTCAAACGCCGAAATAGGCATTTGTAGGCGCTATAAAACTACTATTAAAACGCTTCTTAACTCATGATTCGTGCTTATACATAGAAAAGGCAATATAGGGACCAAAAAAACAAAATAGGCACCTGCCTAAAGATCCGGCTTCTAGTGATCAGAGTACAATACCCGAGTTACTATCCACGCGTAAACAGCTAAATATTTGCATTCTTAGATTTTTTGTTTCTATATACCTGTCACCCCCTCTCATCTGCGATGCCCGCGTAGCCAGACAAGTGCACGTTACCTCAAAAAAGAATAAGTACCGTTGCTCGTTACTAGTTCAAAACGTAACTAAATACGTTACTTGTTACCGATTCTCAAAAGAAACGCGTTACTTTACTTCAAAAGTAACGAGTTACTTTTCTCTTTACTTTGACGGCCAAATACAAAACTGGTTTTGTTTCATGGTTCATTGTTTTCTTTTCAGTAGTCGTTGCACTTAAACAGTGGCTGCCTCTCGAAGTTTTTATTGGTTAAATTTCTCCGCTTCCTTGAAAATACATCTCCGGCGACGCTGAGGAGTCGTTCTACTGACGCACTCAAATGAACGGCAATATTTTGTTTCAGGAAGGACTTAAAACGAGGCTGTTTAAACGGCGTAGTTACTCCTCAAAAATAACGAAATATCGTTACCCGTCGCTTGGCTTTAAATAGTACCTTACTCATTCCCTTAATAAACAAAAGAATAAATAGGGTTCTCTTTACCGAAGCAAGTGGGTAGCTAGAAGTATAGCTCGATTGTCACAGTAATTAAAAAACACCTAGAGTTGAATCTATAATTACCGCTAGAACTAATATTACCCGTCTTGTCTTTTTTTCACGGCCTCCACAATTGATTGTTTGTGTATCTCGGATTACATTTCCGCGACCCATCTGACACATTTTCAAGCACCTTGGCGGTTCCCTTAGAGCTCAGCTTCCCTTCTTCAGAAATGTATTGCCCCAATAAAAGTATATGCTCTTTGGTGCTTTTATAGCATCAACTTTACTCGCAAGGCATGGTCCCGCGAACATTTTTTTTTTACCATTGTATATCGCTTTAGTGTTTTCACCGGTTTGTAGTTCAATGCGTTTCAAACGTGCGGATTTTCCCTGTTGTTGGCTGGAATAGTTTTGACTGACAGGCATCAGATAATGAAGTTCTTTTTTCCATTAGTAGGCTGCACTACATGATGAAAGTGCGTTTTTCCCTGTGCACAGCTGTTTCCAAGTTCCAAATTATATATTGGCAAATGTAATCTACATAAACTAAATAGACATGATAGAAAAAAATGTTCTAAAACATATATGGTTTGCTTTTTTTGTCGTGCACGGGACTGGCGATTAAAGCCCCACTTGCCCTTTTTTTATAATGAGTACATTTTCGGAGAGTGAAATGACACTACTGAACGTTCCCTCGCATAAGAATATGTTGAGTATTATTTTTTTTGTCTATGAGGTGGATGGGTATTTATAGTCACTAATAAGCTAAACCTACGAGCTTATGGAATCCCAAGCATCTCATTTTTGTCAGCTTATGGTTTACGAATCAAATAGACATGAAGTTTCTTCATAATCCTGCTGCAACTCAAGCCCAAAGGTCGTGGTCAGAAAACAGCGATCACACCCAAGTTCATGCATTAAAAATAAAGAAAAGAAAAATAAAACTTTAAAAATTCAAAACGCAGATAAGAGTTGATATAAAAAAAAAACGCACAGTCACACACACACACACACACACACACACAAAAAAAGAAACATTCTACAAAATTTTGAAGGTGCGGAAACCATTTTCAGCTGTTTGCGACAACCTAAAAAGTATTTGCTGAACTCAAAACGCAAACGCGGTCTGTTTGAAAGTATATTTGAAGTTTTAGTACGATAAACGTACCTAGTTGTGTTTAGTCACTTTTTTTAATGGCGCGAAGCATTTTGTTTTATGTTCCAAATTTTGTGCGATGTTAGTTTTTTTTTTTTGGCTCATGTGTTGCAAGTTTGATATATCTTATGACATACTGCAGGACAAGAGAAAACTAACAGACGAATTGTATTCGCATCTGCGTTCCCAGATATCTTTTGGGGCGTAAAATATTGATTAGGGTCGAGTGGGATATTCAGTTGTCCCTAGTCAGGCCTATTTGACTGTCGGGCAGCACTTGAGCTATCTTGTTTAAAATCCAGTCTCTATACGTGGAAACTCTGGTGTACACTCCGGGGAAGTTTGCTGCCCCGCAGCCCACACCGAAGGAAACGACTCCGATGACTTCGAGGACTCTATGATTGTTCCGAGTGGTTTCAATCACCAGGGGCCCACCGGAATCTTGCTGCAATGAGATAGAAGGAAAAACAAGAAACCGAATGATTGGCGGCGCTTTCTGGAGCTATTGGCACGGGCTCACTTAAAACATTGCATGAAGGTGTGTTTTCAAAGTTTTTTTTTTAAGACAAGGTTGGAATTTTGTGTTTCTGAACAAACTTTATTGTCGCACACCATTGCACAGCCTCAGTTAGTCAGCGCTAGAAATGGCGGTAACCTTGGTGGTGCAGCGTTGTATCCGCGCTACATTAGTTATACAGCGTTGATAAAACCCTCATATACGGCCCCGAATCTCTATATGGCATGTTCAAGTCAGCGCTGAAACAGGGCTGTTCGGTGTGTTGATTAAAGTGCTGCAACGCATGTGTGAAGCCGTTGGCAGTCCACTCAGCTTTCATTTATAAAGGCACGGGAACCCAATTTCTGAGCTCATCTCTTTGCTTCAAAATGAAGAAGTTTGGAGTAGGACTTCACAAACACCAATATATCGAAGGAAACGCCAAGAAAAGGTATTTTAAACTGAAGTAAACAATAACCAAAAACCACCTCGTGGATGTCTGTGAAGCATCGACTGAATGTCGTGATGGCATCGCATCGGTAAGAGTAGCACCACAATGGGAAGTAAACTTACTCGTAAAGATAACTTGGGCCTGAACGCGATACCGAGGCACTTTGGTGAAGAAAGTCGCAGCAGAGTCGGTCACCATTGTTTCAGCTCTCGGCTCGACAATTTTGACTCGGCTTGTTCCGCGTGCGTTTGTCGTGGAATCGTTCCTTTCGAATTTTTTTCGGCTACCAGCATTCTGTCTTGAGAGACGCCGGTAGAGAGGTTTCTGAAGGACGAGAATCTGTTGCCCGCGAAGTCGTCTCTCGCGCCCGTCCTTTCCGACGTGGGTTCATTCGAAAAGGGATCGCTTGTGCGGTGAGAGCACTTTCAGGACAGGAGCCTCACCGCGCTGAAGAGTGTGAATTTTCCGAAGAGGTACAGTCGGTTGAAGCGAGTTCTTCCGAGTATATTTTCCAAAAAGCTCTAACGGAACAGCTTGGCGAACGCGTCGAAAAGCAATGCAAAAGGGTGAAAGTTATTTTTATAAAGCATCGCCGAATATAGGAATCAGATGGTTTAACCAGAAACTTTGTGGTATTAAATGATTTTACGCATTATATATTCGGGTGCAAATAAACATTGCTTTTTTTTTCTTAGCAAATCTAGAACAAAGATTTGTTTTGTTGAGGACGACGATGACGAGGCAGACGGGACATACAAATAAACGTTTTGGAAACGCGCCTAATTACAGCCGCCGTCGCTGTCCTTCTCTTGTCTTATACAGATGCCGAGCCACTGAATCGGGTGTTGACAAGCCTCCAGAAAGGCCAATGCTGTGGGAAAGGACACAGTAGAATCTAAAATGGCAATAACCTGCCATGCTGTAATGGCGAAGTGAAGTAAACGTAATAAGAGGAAACAAAAACTGAACATAAATTTTGGCGGCGCCCATGCACAGCTGCCACGAAGCCTCTATATGGCTCTAGGCCGAATCGCCTCTCGACCATCACGGCCACTATATATTGTGGCGGCGTCTTCGTCCCCGCTAATGCCACTATCCCACCGCTCTCGTCGTGTTGGTTGGGCATCACACTCACGAGTAAGGTGCTCTAACCTGGACACTTGGCGAAAAAGTTGGCGAGGAATCCCGGGGCGCTGATTGGCCGGCTTCGCGCTTGTCCTTGGTGCCGGCCAATCACTGCAGTCAAATTTCTCGTCGACGTTTTTGCCAAGCGTCCAAATAAGAGCCCCTGCACCGCCCGCTCCGACACCACCAGGCGATATGCTACAACCCTCGGATACTTTGTCTAAGCGAGATTGCAACGCGTTGAAGCCTTCAAGAGGCCAAGCTCAAAACAGCGGTACGCTTCGCCCTGCATGACACAATAGGGGGTTTTCGAAGATCGTTTTCGCCGTCCCACAACGCTCTCCGCAACTAGCTACGGTACCCGGAACTTTACAGTCAAACAATCCACGCGCAGGCGCAGTATCGGCTTCCTCGTTTCGGAGGGTTTAGCGGAGGGGAAAACGCGGTCTAAAGAAAACTCCCTAATGGCGTCAAGGGTGCATCAAATCTCCCGAAATGCATCGCGCTCTTGAATGTCTGATATCGTAGCGCTCGCCAAACTCCCGGGATTTAGAGCGCAATAAATAGCCAGCCGCTCCAGATACAAGCGTGAAATTACAATATACGGGTTTAGCTTTTCTATTCGACTTCTTTATTGAAGCTATTTGTATATTTTAAATTTCGATTCAGTAACCCTATAAATTCTGTCTTTATCAGATTTTCTTTCACTGAAAGGGAGTGCGTGGTTGAAGCTATAGACGCTTTCCGGCAGCTGTGCATGGGCGCCGCCATAACCGACCTTCAGTTTCTGTTCCCTGTTATTCCGTTCGCTCCACTTCATCATTACCACAGCAGGACAGGTTATTGCCATTTTAAGTCCCACTGTGTCCTTGTGCCCAGCATAGGCCCTTGTGAAGACCCGTCAACGCCCGCTTCAGGGGCTCGGCATCTCGGTAAGACAAGAGAAGGTCGGCTATGGCGGCTCAGTCCGGCGCGCGCTGAAAGCGTCTATAAAAGCGCACACTGGTCTCTCGGTTTCGCCAGTCGCGAACACTCATGCTCGTGCTTGTAGCTTCTACTTTGCTCGCGCGTGCATGGAAACAAATCATAAAGGTGCATTATACAGGGTGCCCCTGATAACTTACACCAAACTAAGCTCTACGTCAGGGAGATCGGGGGCAGAGCGGGCTATACTCCGTTCACTCTTACGCTGCATTTACACCGGCGTTCGAATCCCAACCGCTAAGTGTATCTGCTCGTTTTCATCATCAAATGCGCGTTAAAGTGCACTGAGTTATTAGGCAACCGCGTTTGCAACCGCTTCGCGTACGCGGTTCCACCGCCAGTGTGAATGAGGCATTAAGCTGCGTCTAGTATCTCCGCCTTCGAGGCAAGCTCGCTGGCTTCCGCGGTGCTCTGGTTGCCCATGCCTGCGCGTTCACACTTGTGTTAGCAAGGGCAGAAAGCTAGCGCTGGAGGCAGAGCTTCTACTCTCAGCTTAATGCCCGTGTCCCGCTAGAGCGAAGGACAGAAACTAACTACAGCGACAAGCAGTCAAACCAGACTTTTTCGCGATTTGAGAGGCTTTGTGGAATAACGGAGGCTATGCTCAAGCACGAGCATCATGGACGCGAGGGTATCTTTGGCAGGCTTGCAATCCCTCGTGCTTACTTCACGAGCATTGAACGACTAAATGCCTGCCAAAGGTACCATCGCGAGCATGCTGCATGGGTTTGAGGCTTATCGCTGTCTTTTGTTTCTGTCTGTTGCTCTAGTGGGACACGGGCATAAGTGTGAAATTCATGTAGCGCACACCGGCTTGGAGCACATGGAGCCAAATCTCGCGCTGCAGAGCCCAGGGATCCTGGGTTTAATCCCCACCCCTGCCCGTTTCGATTTTAATGAGCATGGTACCGGCGTGCGGTCGTGTAACACTGCTGCGTGTTCCACGTTAAAGACCCCAGGCTAGGGGTTGTACTGCATTGGCTAAATTTCTCATCTACAGCTGGGAGACTCGTCGCCCGTTGAGGCAGACCAAGTTTTAGGCTGTATAAATTTGTTTTACGCTCTATGTTGTTAGCAAGAATTTTACGAAAGAGCACGATTTTTTGCAGTGCGCCTAGTTATTTTAATAATTAAGACTACTTAGCTAACTTCTCAGTTATTTGTTTCAGGGCTAAGGTGTGCATCGGAAAGTTGTGGAGCGCATTGTGACACAGCCAATTAAGGTATTCGCTAAGAGATACGTTTTGCACGCTTCCTGTTTTAGCCTAAACTAAAATTCAGAGAAAAAATACCTACGTGACGACGCGCTTTTGCGTCACGCTTGGAGCGCTCTAAGACGTGCTCTGCAGGAACGAAATTCACCTTATCACTGGAGGGTTATCCGAGACATGGCTTTGGGCAGCAGGTGCTCTCACCTCACTTCCGGGCTTATAGTCACTGGATTTTGGGAAAGTAGCGTCGAGCTTCCTGTTTGGTCGCCATTTTAGAGCGCAGCTCTTAGGGGCCCGTTCCCGGCTTGAGCGGCGTCGCCGTCGGCGTCGGCGTCGCCGTCGCCGTCGCCGTCGCCGTCGCCGTCGCCGTCGCCGTCGGCGTAACCAAGGTCATCCCAAGGTCACGTGACCCCCAAGGTCACGTGACCCTTCCCAAGGTCATCTCAAGGTCACGTGACCCCACGTGACCCCCTGAAGGTCACGTGACCCCTCGAGGTCACGTGACCCCTTCCAAGGTCATCTCAAGGTCACGTGACCCCAAGATGACCCCACGTGACCCTTTGAAGGTCACGTGACCCCCAAGTCACGTGACCCCTCTGAGGTCACGTGACCCCCGAGGTCACGTGGTCGCCTCCCCAAGGTCACGTGACCCCCGAGGTCACGTGACCCCCAAGGTCACGTGACCCCTTCCAAGGTCATCTCAACGTCACGTGACCCCACGTGACCCCCAGGTCACGTGACCCCTCTGAGGTCACGTGACCCCTCCAGGTCACGTGACCCCAAGGTCACGTGGGGGTCACCTTTGGGGTCACGTGGCCTTGAGGTCACCCCCAGGTCACGCCTCCCCGAGGTCACGTGACCCCCTCCCCGAAGTCACGTGACACCCCCCCCCCCCGGAGCATATTAAAGAATGAGGGGAGGAGGAGGAGAAGGGGGAGGGGTCTACCCTCCCCTCAGTACCCTTCACTCCTCCTCCTCAAGAGCTGCGCTCCTATTCGGCGTTACAGGGATTTGTAAACGGCTTTCACTTTTTTCTCCATGTAACAAGAAGTTTATCCTTGACCTCTTGAGCCGATTCCAATTTCCAGCGACAGGTTGCTTTATAAAGGCATGTCTTGAAAGCCGAGATTTTATTCACATACCGGCGAAACCAGCTTACATCTTCGCATGCAACGTCGGTGCATGGCGAAATTGAAACAAAAAAAAGTGAAAGCCGTTTACAACTCCCTGTAACGCCGAGTTGGAGCGCAGCTCTTGAGGAGGAGGGAAGGGTACTGAGGGGAGGGTAGACCCTCCCCCTCCTCCTCCTTCTCCTCCTCCTCCCCTCATTCTTTAATGTGCTCCGGGGGTGTCACTTGACCTCGGGGGGAGGGGGTCACTTGACCTCGGGGGGAAGGGGGGGTCACGTGACCTCGGGGAGGGGGCCACGTGACCTGGGGGCCACGTGATCTCGGGGGGTCACGAGACCTTCGGGGTCACATGACCTTGGGGTGACCTTGAGAGGGTTCACGTGACCTTGGGGGGTCACGTGTCCTGGGGGTCACGTGACCTTGGGGTGACCTTGGTTACGCCGACGGCGACGGCGACGCCGCTCAAGCCGGAAACGGGCCCCTAAGAGCTGCGCTCTAAAAAGTTTCCTGTCTTCAAATAAGCAAGGACAATTAACAATAGATAAACATATACAATAAGTGAATGGCATGCACAGTACTAAAATCACTTATATTAGCGAAGGTCGCTTTCAGTACGATGATGCTGCACAGAGATCTTGGCGCGACTTGTTTACAACGACCCTTTAGAAGCTTCGAAGATTTGAATGAAGCGAAATGGCGATTGCCGTGGCAACTGAAACCGATCAGCCAATCCCCTTGCGAAGCCTGGTCGTCTGTGTGTTAGTATCTGTTTGTGTCAAGCTAGCAGGCACGGAAGGCTATGGCGCTAATTTCCTAGGATCCAGTGATTTTATCGGGGCCTACACCAACACAAAGCCCTGTAATCTGTAAATTTATAGTTGTCTGCAAACGCTAATCAAACATAGGTAGCAATCTCGCCAAGTTTCAATAAACTCGTGCGCAACAAAGATAGGGTTATTTTAGATTCGTTTATGATGATAGCCTTACTGTTCTTATGAATATATTTAAAAATAAATAAACTGTTTCCCGTCTCATGGAACGTTCATGGCAGATCACAGTTTTGCGTCATGCGCGATGAAAAACTTAAATTTTATTATGTCGATCGGGTGAGGATAACAAAAGGAATGTACGCAGGGGTTTCGTACCTGACAAGCATCGACGCCGCCATATGTAATGTTTCCCGCGCAAACGAAGTCTTCGTTGACGCCTCGGGGGAACTCCCGTGCGTAGTTTTCGAGTGAGCTGTAGGACTCGTTGCAGACGTCGTTTGCCACCAGGGGCACCCTGACCTCCTGAAGATGGGTCTGGACCCGTCCGCCTGCGGGTATGGTTGTTTGGCTTTAGAATAACAAAATCCGTACTATATTGTGGCAAACTGAAGGCACGAAGAAAAATTGACGCATTATTTAAAATGTAATAGCATTTATTTCGGCAGCCTCCCCTCACCCATTCCCCCCTTTCCCCCATTGAAAATTCTCATCTGTAACACGAAACGATTGCGCCTCATCTGTTTCTTTACTTGCACTCTTCCCCTCCATCGCGCTTTTCCCTGCCTCTATCACGCGCGTGCAAAGACGGCGGGGCCTTCATTCGCGGGCATATTGACAAGTGAGAACATACGCCGTGGCATTAGGGAGTACACACACTGCCATATTGAGAAAACGTATGTGTGGCCCGCCAGGAATTTTAAAAGGTATTGACGTAGCCTTAAAATATTTCTGAGAAGTCTCAGATGTTCGTTGGCTTTTTTAAGGTATATATACGGCTTCCCCGAGGCGCATACTCTGAAGGCTTTCGCCAACTAACGTAGCCTTCAATAATTTCTAAAGATTGTATGAGGCCCGTCATAGTTTCTTGAGAGGCCTGCGGGTCCTGTCGGTATATTTTTCGGAAACGCACGTGACCCATTAAAATATTTTAGCGTGTCGGTGGGATATATCACATAACCTTTCAGGATATATACTTCAAGAAAGCGGCTTGGTAATTTTGAATCGAGCGGCCGCAACAAACGGACGTTCAGTATTGGCTTCCCGTCCCAGGCTTGGGATCTATATCCAAGAACAGGGGTCTAAACGTTTTGGCTAAGGAAACGCGTTGGGGACCCATCGCAGACTCGAGGGCCGGAAAATATTTAACACAAGATAAATGACAAAATACCAAATAAATAAGCCAAAGTAAGCGTTCAAATACACAAATTTATACTAGGGCAAAAATTGAAAAAAATACAAGCCTGCTGAATACATGGTATTCCAAGGTAAACGTAAACAAGCAATAGCGAAACTTCCGGTGTCCCAGAATGCTTCCGGTTGATCAGCCTCTTGTGTATGTTTCAACGAGCAAAAATGAGCAGCGTGTCTTTTAAATTTTTCTCGTCGAAAACTTAGAAAAGGTATGTCGAAAACAAGAGGTAAAATATACTAATATATGGTTAGGAACCAATCATGGTAAGAAAAAAAAAAGCACCGGATCAAGTTTTATTTAACCCTCGTGGCGGTGTACACGTGTGACATTCAGCGAAGTTAGAGGCACACAAATCAACCAAGACATGCAGGAGACTGCGTATGAAAGCACCATATCGCTGCTTCATCAACTGCGCGTCGTCGCCGTGAATGTTCTAGCTGGCCAAATCGAAACTACGTTACGCCTGTCGGATGTAGCTGAAGGTCTTAAAAGGTATACAGCGCCAAACACAACAAGGACGAAGACGGGGCAAGACAGACACAAGGCGCAATCCTTCACAAAAGGTCTGAAGGATTGTGCCACGCATGCTCGACCGTGCCAGGGAAAAAGTGAGCGGTGTGTCTTCGACAACGAGTGCAGAGATCGTGATTGTGACAAAGCCTCCGCAGTGTGTACGATTGCGACGCTCGTTTTCCGTCCCTCCTCCTAACTGATGATGACCATCTGGCTTCTGGCAATGGCATACCACTTTAGCTTTTCCTCTTTCGCAAGCTCTCTCTTTCTTTCGACGACGAGTGGAGACACCGTGATTGTGACAACGTCGACTTACCGCGGCGATCTCGTGAATGATATTCACGTGGATATTGTTACAGACAGGGTCGTTAAGGTAAGACAACCAGGCGATAAGGTAAGACAACTAGTTTCGCGTCCGACTTGTTACGATCACGCGACACTCTTTGGGACACAAATCCATTTGTTCGAACACTTCTGTTTGGTCAGATGCAAACAAGCGCTGTTGTGATTGACGACGTTGGCGAATAATAAAATCCAAAGGGATGGTACCAGTGGTTTCATGCTACGTTACCCATCGTGTTTTAATCGCGCCATGAACCTCAAGATAGATTAAGTTTAGGAAGAGTTATACACGTAAATACAGGGGACGGGACAACACATCTTTCATGATGACGTGTCTAAAATTCACGTGAAACCGAACCTCAGGTTCGGTTTCACATGATGACGTGTCTAAAATTCACGTGAAACCGAACCTCAGGTTCGGTTTCATGTGAAAAAAAAAAAAAAAAAAAAACCTTCGCATTCCCCCGCCAAAAAAAAAAGAAAAAAAAAACAATATAGTTTATTTGTGTGTTTTTGATTATGTTTATTCAGGACTCTCGCATACACGGTGTGTTCACAAGTTCACAAACACTCGGAAGTTAGCATCAGCCAGTGATCCTACTCTAAAATAATGAAAAAAAACAACAACACAAGTATGTTTTGGTTATTAAATATTTTAATGCAGTTGGTTTGTGTAATAAAAATTTGGTTTCGGGCTAAAATATGAAGTTAAAATGTTGAACATCTGAATGTCCAGAAGCGGCGAGTAATAATTAACCTCTCAGTAAATATTTATTTGCATAACAATATAATTCGTTTAATCGAGTTACTTCACTGCCCTTTATTTCGTCAAATCTGCAACAACAAAATCTGCCAAAGCATTATAGCATTTCATGAAGCAAGTGGACGTGGAAAACATAACAAACGACCGATTCAATTGCGGGAAACAGTATACATAGAGGTGATGTTGCCTGTTAAAAGCATGCAAAAAATACTAAAACCGGAAGTGTTTCCTGCTTCCTGTAATGGCGTCCGAAAATATCCCGAATACCACGAATACATATACTTTCCTTCTATCACTATTATGATGCTAAACGTGACATTCCAAAATAATTCCGACCTAGATAACTCCCCAGGCCTAAATCAAAGCTAATTGGGAATTTGGCGACTTCACAGAGGGCAGAAGACTAATGAGAGCAGTAGATCTGCTGATAAAACTGTGCGACAGTACAGAACACTAGGCTCTATTCTCATTATATATATATATATATATATATATATATAATTTATATTATGTACGCACGAGTACGAGGTCCGCATGAGTCTATATTCTTAAAAATGCTGAGAAATTTTTCCCTAGTCACGGAGACATGAGGCAAGGAACTACGAATATTAAGGCTGGAGATGGCGATGTAAGATAAATATTATGGCGATAGATCCCGCGCTTTATTGCAGCTTTCACTCATTCCTTCTAATATCCTCGTTACGGGCCGGGCGCAAGCCCCAGTCCATCCGCAGCGGGGAGGGGGGGGGGGGGGGGGGGGGCAGGTTGTTTTTGCGGGTTAAATCTGGACCGCTGCGCGGGGTTTAGTTACCCCTGCTCTTAGATTTTCCAAACAACAACAACCTTGTTCGCTGCATAGAAACGATCAGGTACGCTGGATTTGCCATTGTTTGCGTTTTTTCTTTCAGCTCTAGGTGACCGCAGTGCCGTTTTCACCAACCTTTGATTCGATTTCTGTCGCACTCACCAAATCCGTTGTGTCCCCAGCCCAAGACAATGGCCTGGTCTTTGTCAGGCTCCGCGGCGGCGTCCGGCAGACAGGCAAAGGGTCGCCTTAGTCTCGTCCGGCGTGCCGACGCATCGAGCACCAGCAGGGCCACGTCGGCGTAGTGCTGCCTCTCGTTGTAGTCGGGGTGTACGATGATCGACGTGACATCGCGCTCCAAGGACGAGACGTTGCTCGCCTTCAAGAGCTTGACCTCATCGACACGGGCCAGGTACCGCGTGTTGTTACTGCGTAAGAACAACTTTTTTTTTTATTCCAGCAAAATGGCGGAAGCAAACAATTTTTTTTCTTTTTTTTTTTTTTGCGACGATCGCGCCGTTATTATCTTCCGTTTCACTTTAAGTCCGACGGCAGTTTGCTACAATCCGATGGATCCGTTGAAGCAGCGCCAAAAAAGTGCATTGTCACGGCGCTCGTCGCTTTTGTACCTTTGCTATTACCGACCATATCAATCAAGCAGAGTGAATGCGCCTAGAGTTTGCGGGTTTTCTCCGTGCTTTTGGTATAGACTTTCGCAAAAATCGCCTCCTGCGCGCCGTGATCTTTGTCTGCTGGGCTGTGGAACGCCTTCTGAACATTCGCTGTAGCGTCGCTGTGCGGCTTATCAGACGCTGCGCATGCGTCCACAGCTAAGTGACTCAACATTCTTCGCCCTGGTGGTAAGCGATGCAAATCGAATATACACCGTTTCCACAAGGGCGCAGCCATTTTAAATGTCGTAACTTCTGGAATGCGGTAAAGCCTCGTTTTACGTTACGAAAAATGCGCGATTTTCACATACTCTTGTTTTGCCTCCCCTATATTTCCTCGCAAATTCCAGCTCGATATATTTCATTATTTTTTTCGTTCCGCATACCAGAGACGGAATCCCCATGACTGAAAGCACCAAAAAACCGGAAAACGTCTATAGCCGATGATGACATAACGGAAAGACGATGTCGCGCCGTGATGGTGCACTTTTGGCGTTACTGGATTGGCTATACGGGATTGGTGGGACCTGGAGCTCAACGGAGTTTAAAGCGAGTTTTAGACTAGCGTGCGCAAGAGCGCTGCTTACACAAGGAAATAGCGTCGTCACCGTGCGCCAATCGAAAACGCGGTTTGGGCTCGCGGCGGGTGCACAATGGCGACGACGCTGTTTGCGTAGGAAAAGTTTTTTTTTTTCGCGTATACGCTATTCTAAAAAAAACTCGCTATTGGTTTGTTCCGGAGCGGATCACAGGGTGTATATCTTGTATATAGACCAGTGTCTGCTCTGTTCCATGGGCGCCGCCATGTTCGTTTATGCTGACGTCATGACACAGAAGGGGGGCTGCGTTTTTTTGAAAGGCTCAGTTTCCTTTAGAAACCTTTGCCCATATCGTATATTTCGTTTCAGCCTAGGTCCGAGCGCGGCCGATATTATGAGCCGAAGGGCCAATCAAACAGCGAAAAAGGCACGACGTCATGGTGTGCTCTCTGCAGTTGATAGGAATAGCCGGTATTCGCCGTCCCTCTGTGCGTGCTCCTCTGCCGGCTAGTCCTATCAAGCGCAGAGAGCACGCTATGACGTTGCGCTTTTTGCGCTGTTTGATTGGCCCTTCGGCTCATAACATCGTCCGCGCTCGGACATAAGGTCAAACGAAGTATAGTGCAAGAACGTAAGAAATGCACAGTCACGAAGCTGCAAGAACCGTTCCGACGCCAAGAGTGTTGTAAAAAACAAAAATATTGTTTTATGCGCAACCCCCCCTCTTTACAAGAGCCTGCGTTTGAGATTATTATTTCCATTTTTATCGCTGGGGGCTAGGATATCGGACACTGGTCTATAGAATCACGATGCCACTTGACGTCATAATGTGACGGGACTCAGTGACGTATAGTGAAAGAAATGACTCGTGCATTTTTTTGTCACGACGCTAAAGTTAGAGGAAAAAACATTTTCCGCTACAGTAGGAGAGTTTTAACCATGTTCAATGATCCGCTACATTTAGCGGGAAAATGGCAGTGCGCGGCGTATGTGCATTAGAGTGTGCAGCCGCGCATTAGAGTGTGCCGCCAGTGTGCAATGCCTCGGATATCGCCGCAGTTCATTTCAGAACACGGGAAAAGACAGGGAATTGTTTTGCTTTGATACTCTGGAGTGTAAATTAAGAAATGTCTTTTGTAACGCGCACGAGTGAAGAAGCACTAACTCAGTTACCTGCTGAGTTGTGGTCTGTCAGATACGTCACGGTTAGGTTTTGTGCAATATGTTATGGTGCTCTATCACGAGAGCCTCGGTGAGGTTCCTCCGATATACACAGCCAAACGTGTTCAATGTGAGTAATGTCAGCCCACTGTAAAACAGACGTAAAGTTACGTGTAGCGCACCTAAAACGAAATAAAAGAACCCGCAATAACTTCCTGTTGACTCACGGAGTTTTGTAGAAGCAATGTGCAGCGGACAAGACGACGGTTCTCGTGATGAGGGTACCTCCACACCAGAAGTTATCGACGCTCAGTTTGTCGCGAAAAATGGCCACCTGCGAGGGGCACAAGAAAGTTTAGGGAAGAGAAAGATAGCGAAAAAGCGTTTGACAAATAAAATGCTGATATACCATAAATTTGGCGAAACA
This sequence comes from Ixodes scapularis, assembly GCF_016920785.2. Lineage (NCBI taxonomy): Eukaryota > Metazoa > Arthropoda > Arachnida > Ixodida > Ixodidae > Ixodes > Ixodes scapularis. Next base: position 120,603,354 of record NW_024609879.1, on the reverse strand, counting down.
ATAGGGTTTCAGTAGTTGAAAAATGCACAGAATGTTGGAAGACGCCTGTTGAGGGTTACCGCCTGATATGCACGCGCGATTTCACAAAATTGTTTGTTCACCGGAACTGCATGGAACTGAATGGAGTGCTTAGGCACGACATGCACCAACGACATGAATCCTGTACAATCCATCAACTGAATGACACGCAGTTCCCTAACAAGTCGAAACGCCTGTTCTTATTTGCTGCATCTCACTATATACCTCCCTTGGGTCGACTCCTCACATAAAAAGGCATAAAAGTCACGACTGTGGTCGGTTTGCAAGGCGCCAATCAAGCACAACACAACAGTGCAGATGCGCAGTCAGGGGTCTACGTTGCACAGCGTTGCACGCTTATACTCATTACGACTGTTTTCAGCTAAAGCAGCCAGAGGGTCAAAGTATGGTTTCGGGCGTCCATGACAAAAAGCGAAACTATCTTTTAAAGAGATGACAACACTGATCATTAGCCGTAGAGCCGCAACGTGATGTCACAAGGATGCTGCGCGAGTGTTCCTCGACTAAAAGCGAACCCGCTTGCCGCCCGCTAAAGAGCAGCTGGTCGCATCTTTAAAATCGGGTTTAGTGGAATACGCAACTTCACATTAACGCAGTACTTCGGCTGTGGTCATATTTCGTGCCACTAAAGCGATACGAGTCATTTATTTTGGTTTCGTTTTTGACCGCAGTGGTATTTTAAGAAACGCCGGAAGTGTCGAGTCGGGTGCGTCTTACTATCGCTCTGTAGTTACTGTAAGTGCGGCGTTCACCTACAAGAATGCCGAAAAAAGTATAACGATCATGAAGCTGTAACTATAGAAAGAAATGTAGTAGGTAACAGGTGCAAAGATTTTGGTAATATAGCTCTAGATCGCAGACCGGCAAGCGCGTGCTTTTCGTTGCTGCGAGCCAGAAAATGCGCATGTAAATCGAACATCGAATGATCCCCAAGGGCGCATTCGGAGAAAGGACTCAGAGACTAGTTCCCTTTTACATTTTGTTCGTCGGTAAGCTGACAGGGCCCGGGGCACCGGATGTTTGTCCAACCAGTCTTTTGCAGCACGTTATATTTTTCAACACGTTATCACCCTCTCTGCGGAGGGTCAGCCGATCAAAAACAGGCGATTGATTGGTCCGTCAAAGCACGCAGCTTCAACCGCCCTGTGTACTTAGTGGTGAGCAGAGTGCAGGACCACGTGACCCCCGAGGCTAACAAAGGGCCATCCACATTGTAGAAGCGTGACTTTGTTCGCAGACGTGTGGGGACCGACGTCGATTTACAAATGCGAGTTCTGCCTGCCCTATACCTTTCCTCGTTTAAAGCGCACGACCAACACAGAGAGTGGATAGGTGCACGGAGTGAGAAGCAAGACGTGTAGCGTCGCTAAATCGCATTCGATGCAGTGCAACCAAGAGCCGTAGGCGTTGCGGTGTGATTGGGCTATAACGTTCTGGCCAATTACATCGCGAGATCGCGGCCATAAAATCTAAGTTGGCTCATGGGCACAATTGGTGAGATTTATGAACTATAAAACTCTTATAAACCTGGAGCATCTGTCTTCTACCAATGTAATTGGGAGAACCAATCGCCGCAATCTGCGGGGGATGCTCGGCAAATAACGAGGGAGAAGATGTTTTTAAGCGCCCAGGGACAATCACACGCAATTGCACTGAGCATGACCTGTCACCATTTTCATTGCCGCAGCGCGGACTGTTTTTTAGGTCTAAACATATATTCAGCCTCATCATTGGCCACGCTGCCTCAATTTATTGAAGCAATTGGCTCACCAAAGTGTTTTGCGGTAAAATGAACCCACCACATTCTTTTGAGCGCACGGAATTTGCACAATAGTTCTCGCCCCACAGCATGTCTTGGCTGTCTCGGATTAACTCAAATCTGCGGTTTTCACGAGCTAAACCAACGGATGGCATCTTGCATGCCGCAGCGAAGGACGGATGGTTAACTACGGCTGCCTGGGGATCATCTGAAGTGCAACCGGACTCTCGGTTTCATGGCGCCTTCTCCAGAATGAGCATTCGTCAGGTTGTGGGCACCCCTGCTGGGATTCGAACCCGCCAGCTGGGGATTCATCAGCTTGCGCTTCGCCTCGGAACTACCAAGGCGGCAACATTGGGTGAAGAAGACTATGATACAAGCACTGAATTGGGGAAACTCACCGGAAAAGGGTAAGAACCTCGGACAGCGTTTCTCCCTCCTACCGCCTTAAAATAAAAAGGGAAGAGAAACTCGTCCTCAGGTCGGGGTTCAGTTTTCCCACAGTCTGAAAATAAAGTAGACATTATGCTGCGTCTCCTCTTGGTTGGAATCTAGATAAGCTTCACAGCTGCGACCTAAGACACGATTTCAGTCGACACAGCACTGAATGCTATACACAATTCCGCTTCATTACTTTTGCAGGATTCGAGTGGCACTTTCCAACTCATTTATTCTTTTGATAGTGTTCACACCCACACAATCATACATACTTCAGGCAACGTTTAAGGAAAGTCTCCACGCAAAAATAATAATAATTATAAGAATAATTTTGCAATGATCGCGCTTTGCTTTTAGCGTCCGAAGCACTCTTGCGCAGAGATCTGATTTTTGGAATAAGATCAAGATAAAGTCATAGACCACTATAGACGACTCTCATTTACTGAGTGGATAGTAATTCACCATCCAGAGATTACAAAGCAAAGTGAGAACCTTGGTACTATATACTTACATAAACCGTTCTCGTAGTCGAGCTCAGATGTCTTGAGGGCGCGAGCCGTGATGTCAAGCTTGATGGGTTCCACCGGCGCAGTCTCATTGCGTGGGCAGCAGGCGTAGGGTACGCGACTCTGGATGCTACAAAGGGGAGGGTACCTGCCCTGGCTCATCTGCTCCTCGAGTTCCGTGCAGTTGAACAGCGGAAGGCACGTGCCTTGCTGCCCGCTCTCTGTCAGGCACGAACCTGAAACCAAGAGATAGATGTCGTATGTGTTCACGACTAAAGACTGGCTCACACATTTGCTTCTTTTACGTGTGATCGACTGAGTAACAGCCGCTTGTAAAGGTTCACAAGGCGAGAACATGTTCGCATACTGGCGGCACATATCTGGCATCCCTGGAACTAGGAGAGCGCAGATTGTGGTCTGAATCGGATAGTGCATATCTCCTGCCTCCCCCTTTCTCTGCACACCAAAATAAACCAACAATCGAATAGCCGAGTCTCAAGTTTTTCTTCAACACTGCAGAAAAAAAGTTATCCTGGATTGTTTGACCCAGTTTTCTTTGATTCAACCCACTACTTGCACGACCGTATCAAGAACAATTGAAATCTGCATACAGCTAGACTGAAGTTTTTGCGCTACGTTCGAGATTAATCTACGTGCTATATAAGATGAATGGTCGTTTATAACATTGTAATAGTGATATCAAACCCTCGACCAAAAAAAAAAAAAAAAATAGGGCGTAAAAGAAACGCAAATCGAAAGTTCGGGGGCTCCACAATAAATGGCGCCAGTGTGTTCTCTCGTTGAAAACAGACACGACCGGTTGCTGCGTAGTGGATCACACTCAAACGCAAATGCGGGAACCAGCATTTAAAGTGTAAAACTCAATCCAGTGTAGTCACACTTTTGGAGCGAGAGGTTCTACCTTGAAGTAATGATTGTTGCTAGCGGAAAAATATTGTGTTAGAAGGCGCATACACTAGAAAACCAAACTCGGAACGACATGTCTGACGCATTTGTTCCCGGTACTTCTATTTCAGTTGTTCGTAATTAGAAGTAAAGTATTACGACACATGTCTAGTGGCCGTAGGGGGAGGCTCATACAGGAAAGAACAACTGTCGAAAAATGCAAAGAAGTCTACCTGGCAAATTCGAGGAGATCATTAGACGAGTTTGTTACTGCACCGCAACTCGGAGCACGTGGATCGAAAACTCGACCTGCAGAGCCCAGAAAGTTTGGGTTCAATCTTCACGAAGGACGAGGACGAGACAATACTCGTGATGTCTTAACGACGTATGATCATGACTCGATGATTCCGCGTCCATAGCGGTCTCGGTGTCCCTAAATTTCCTTGATGCTCGTTTTACAAGAAACGCTAACGAACGACAAAGCACATTTCGTAGGAACAAAATGGCGTCATTCACCTCACTCTTCGTCTGTGCGCCGCTATTCGCTTCCTAAAATATGCACCGTCACGCAGTCGGCGCTTCAAGGAGTGTCGTCACTTGTTGGAATGTCTTATCTATGAACTTGAGATCAGGTTGGCATCCGAAGCAACCTTTTGCGTGAACCGCGATCGGATGACTTGAGTGCTCTTGGGTGTGACCTCGTTTTGACGTTCTCGCAGGCGGTCGCTTATGCACCTGCCTGTTTGTCCGATATGTTCTGCTCTGCACTTGGGGGGCACCGAGTACAGTTTTTTTGTGCCGGAAGGCCGGAATTGTGTGGCTTGCTTCTTTTCGCATTGCGGGTTCTTCTCTTTCCGGTTGGTTGATCATGTTGCACGTACTTGCCAATCAATTTAAACCGGTAGGGAAAGACAACTCCCGGTGTCAAAGCGGAAGGCGATAGACCGGATGTGGTAGGATACGTTGAGAATGTAAGGAACGCAAGCGATCCTTCTTCGTGTGAGAGGTGGGCTTCTGGCAGTTTCTAAGGTGATAAGCTATTGAAAACTAGATACGCCTCGTATCTAGTTTTCAATAGCTTATAGTTCAACAGAAAATCAAGATCTCAGTAGTTGACTGGTATGGCTCTTTAAGCTTTCAGTTGCCGAATGCGGAAGAGATTTTGTTTTTGCTGAAGTGAGTAATGCTTTGATGAGACTTTGTTTGACCGACTATGGGTGTTCGCTCCTAAATGGAAGCACTGGCTTTTCCGAGCGTTACCAGAAAGCCCAGCAGACACCGTCGTTCGTCTCCATCAGCTGGATTTTCAGAAATTGCAGTTCTTTTGACGACGGGTTCTCCCTCTTGAATTTTAGGTTGCCTCCTGCACGTCCAAATGAGGGCAAAATGGCCTCCATTTTGATGGTTCGAGGGTGAAGAACCAGATAGTAGTCGACGTACCGGAACACCTGGCATCGTGGTAGTGTGTTCTTCAGCTCCTTCTCTGTGGTTTTGTGAACCTAAGACAATATCTCGCTTAGCACGGGCGCAAGACGAAATCCTATGCAAATTCCACATTTTTTAAGTCAGATTCAAGCCCCACCCCTGCCCGTTTCGATCTAGATGAGCATCGTTCCGGCGTTCGGTCGTGTATCACTACTGCGTGAGCACGTTAAAGACCCCATGTTAGCAGTCCTACGGCACTGGCGAACTTGCTCATCTACAGTGTAAACCAGTGTCGCCCCTACTGGCAGACCGATTTTACGCTGTATAAATCACTAAAACGTCCAATTTGAATTTTTTTATTTCCTAAGCCAGATGTTCCCTTCATCCTCCATCATATAGACTTTTTTTTATTGATTTCTTTATTCGGAATTTGCATTTCATTTATCGAGCTGTAGAAACTCGATGAGCCCAAAAAGCGAAATTTTAGGTGAGTTCTGGAAGCTGCGGAGTCCATGTTCGTTAACTGCTTAAATGGGATGTCCAAGTTGTAATACATGTCTTCTATATCGAACGAGAAGGAGGCGATATCAGATACGGAAACGTAAAGAAGCTCGATGACGGTGATAAGCTCTTGATAATGTCTAATGCAAAACGGCTGTGAGGGAAGTACTATGGAGGTATGTTTTTAAAGGAAAAAATAATGCCTCTTACAACACCCTCTGTCTTATACGATTGTGCGGAAGGGAATGTCCGGCTTGTGTGTCTTTGCGAAGAAGAACGCTTGCAGGTGCTGCTTGGCTGGAGCTGTTACAGAACTTTTTGATTTCGGAAGGTTTAGTTTGGTGCACGGTTATTTTAGCTTGTTGCGGAGCGACCCCGATGGCCGATTTTTCAACGCTGTAAAATTCTTTTCCACGGCGGCGTTGGCCTTTGTCTTATACTTGCCATCATCGATTACAACAAATACCCCTGCTTTGTAGGCCCGGAGGAGTTTGAGGTTGTTCTCACGCATTTTGGTTAGAGCGGAACGAATTTTGCCACGTGCCTTCGGCCAAAGAGCAGGATAGAAACAGACCTAGCGAGTCGTTGCCCCCAAGAAATCCGGTCGTTCTTGCTTTGCTATGACAGGTGCGGCATAGTGGACGGCTGCTAATTTGTCAACCTTCGCGACCGGGATGTCTGGGGAGAACTTGGGTTCTTTTGCGAGGAGAGGCTTTGTGTCTGACGATAGTTTTGCTTCTGTGATGTAGGTTGGAGCTGCAAACTTGACTGTGAATGCTTCTGCCCTGTTTTGCAGACGGCATTGAGAAGCGATCTTTGTCCAAGATAACTATAAAAGCTGTTGGGCGGCTTACTGCAGAAAAATGTACAAAGGATGATTCGTGTAGGCTGTTCCAAACAACCTTCCGATGAACCCGGGCTGCACCGCTGAAAAGACGCGTAGTTCCCTCGAAATTTCCTTGCGGGATATTTGCATAATCGTTTGGTTGGTCTTTCGATTTTAATCGTCTACATTTCAACACGCTCACCTTAATCATGTGAATCCTTACCCCTGATCAATCCGATCTGGATCATCATAGCACCAGTGTGCGATCTGGTATCACTAAAACTCGAGGCTCCTTAAGACCCAAGTCTTGATGGGGTACTGGCCTGGTTAAATATTTCATCAACAGCTGAGCCAACGGACGGCCATTGAGGCTGACTAACTTCACGCTGTCTAAACAAACACGCCACAATATTCATTTGGCAAGGGCGTCCCAATTGATAACCTTGCACAGGAGGAAGAGAAAAAAAGAAAATAGAAAAGCAAAAAAGAAAAGACAGACTGCCCTGCTCAGTGGGAAGAATTCATCATCATGAGGCAAGAGTCGAGTCGTGCTCCTGAAAGCAAACACAAAAGCAACTCAGCGGCCTTCAACTTTTCATGTTGGGAATTTTATGCGCCGAGTACCTTGTAGTATAGAAATAGTCTGCCATTTATTCACTCTAAATTTATTTTCCATGGCACTTTTATTTCTCGTAAACTTCGCATTGATATAAATTATGTTCGATGGTAAATGGGGGCAGACGCAGCCTGGTAATTTTTTATCTGCTTGCTCTTCGATCCAGTGAAGAAATATCTGTATATTGACGAAATCAAGTCCTGATCGATGTATAATTTCTTCCGCCCACGGAGACAGGTCACTTGAAAGATAAAACGTAGGATACATGTCCCACATCTACAAGCCCATAGAGATGCGCAACATATTGGCATAAAATGTCTTCGCTGAATTTCTGCCGTGCCGATGTATTGGAGAATATATATCGTTCCTACGCTCCGCATTATTATGGCAATTAAATGTTTAATGGTAAAAAAGTAATATATAAAACTTTTTAACAGCCTCTTCATCTAGATTAGATCATAGGGAATCAAAACAATCCAAATTGGAACATGATGTTATCAAGTGTTATTTTTTACCTCGGGCAATTACCGAATTTACTTTGTCAGATTGAATTCTGGAGCTTGCGTCGCTTGATGGTTTATGCAGACGTGATTACTACTGACGGCGAAATAGTGCTCCTGTTTATCAGATAAGAGTTAAAAAAAAACTCCAGTTTATATCTATTCTTATATTTTTAGGGACCACATCTGTGTGCCGCTGTATGGAAATAAATATACAAGTGAACAATAGAGAACTGTTAAGTTTTTTGCCCAACTAATGCGCATATCTGGCACCAGCCTATATTACGTTGCTATGATGTACTTTAGCGGACACTATTAGCTATAAAACGGCAGCCGTGGCCGTTCAGTATACTCCCAGCGCCACCTATCAGGCACACTCTGAAGCGCCGCGCCTACCCCGCCTGCCCTGTGCGGTGGAATTAGTTTTCCCGGATGCGACTGCTATCCGCTTGTCGTCTGCTAGACGCAAAGCAGACGCCGCCACAAAACTTGCCGATGTCTGTTTCAAAGGCTTGGCGGGTGCCTCTTTCGGTACGGAGATTCCCTGATTCATGGAGACGAGTTAACCAAACCACCAACCATGGGGGCATACCGAGCTAAGCATAATCCTTGTCGAAGATAGAATACAAATCTCGGTAGATTTCTTCTATTAATCGAACAGACGCCTATTCATGGTTATTTCTTGGCAGAATTGCTGAGGAAATTATTAGGGCTGGGCGTCGATTAAAAATGTCAACTCGATTTATTGCCAACCATTAATCTATTAATTAACCAATTAATGGGTTTGGTTCATTCCTATGCATTGTATTGTTCAAGAACTCAAAATTACATAATTTTTGTCTTTCTTGGCTATGTAAAAAAGGCGCAAAAAAGACATAGTAACCCTGGAGCCAGGGGACAAGAAACAAAGGGTCGGACGGACACGAAACTCCAAAACTCTTCAAAGTTTCGTGTCTATGTGTCCTATTTTTTTTTTGTCTTCTTCTTCCCAGGTTATCCTTTACCAGCTCACCTGCATACTTGCTTTAACCGCAAAATACAATTTCTATTGTAAGTCAACTTCAATACGAAGTTGAAAACAGTTTAAAGACACTTATACGTACAGATAATTACCTCAGCTGCATGAGGCAAGCAAGTTTGTTGATGTTCTACAACAAGAGCGGCCTCCTTTGATTGTTCACAAAAGTTTCTGCTGCCCTAAACGTACCTTCGCACGGCGTTGAAGTGGCCGGGACCCGTGTAACCTTCTGCACTTTGCTGGAGTTACAAATCTCGCCATGACACTATTTTTGCTTAAAATTTGACCTACACTTTTTTCTCCATGTATGACCATGTCATTGTGGTGAGAGCATTTAATATTTACTCTCTTTTGGGTCGTTAAAATTTTGGCAATTAACCGGCTCGTAAAATTAATCGCTATTAAATCATTAATCGATTAATTGGTAGGTTAATCGATCGATTGCTCAGCGCTACTAATTATGCTTAGCTCGGTGTGTCCCCTTCTTTGTATATTTGATAGACTCGTTTCCATGAGTCAGCGCATTTGGTCATCCAGAAGGGCATGCACAGAAGCCGGTGAAGCAAACATCGGGAAGTGCTGTGGCGGTGTCTGCTTTGCGCCAAGCAGACAAGAAGGAGAGCGTACTATCGAAACGTGGAAGAGCAATCCTGCCACACAAGGTAAGTGAGGTAGACGCGGTGTTCGAGAGTGTCCTTCCTATGTGGTGCTGGCGGGTACGGAACGGCCACGGCTGAATCGTCATGACTAATGGTGTCCACGATAGTACGTGTGGTGACTGGGTACCCACAAAGACCGAAGGGAGTGTCCTGCTTCTACTGACCTGCTATAGTCGGTTACAGGTTAAGAAGGTAGCGGCAAATGCCCCTCAAAGGGAATCCTATATCTCTCCGCCACCTCCGCATCCAATAGCGTCCCATCGTTTCCGTGACGTCGCGGCCAACGCGCGAGGAGGGTCTTGCCTTTCTGTACATATTTGCTTTATCTTTGGACTTCGACTTAGCATTGTGGAAGCCACGAGAGGGAGATTAGAGTTTTCCCCCACCGACGGAAACAAATACGACTTTCGGGGATTAGCTTCCCCCCCGATGGATACAAAGGCTGCTTTCAGGGGCTCGGTTCCCTCTCGAATGAATATAAAGGTCGCTTTCTTAAAAAGTGGGATCGGAGACAAGTTGGAATCCATTGAAGCGGAACAAGGAGCGTTTCCAGCGAACTCTTCTTTCGACTGCGGAGAAATTTGAAACGGGCGCATCACACTTGTGGGAGGAGCTTCTCCTACCTTCTTGACTTGTAACAGACTATAGGAACGATAATAATGAGTACCAGTTCATTGTTTCACTACTTCTCACTCATGCGAGAATGACTTGTATAATCCATGTTTAAAACTCATAAATATGGTCACGATCTCCTTCATAACCAATTACGAAAAGAATGGTCCATACTTCCCTCCCCCACACTTGTCACCCAAAATCAGAAGTGTCCCATTATCGTCCTTGACGCGGGAAATGCGACAGATTTTTTCGTGCACCACAGCACCCCATAGATGCCGCACTTACCCATGTCCAACTCGGCTGAAGTTGGCGACGTACTCGTCTCTGTAGTTGTCGTGACGGTGGCGCTAGTCGTCGTCGGCTCTTCGGGTTGAGGGCAGCACACGATGGGCCGCAAACCGTGAATTCCGCAGAATATGGGAGACCTGAGCCTGCCCACGTCCTTCAGGGTCTGGATGCATTCCTGGACTGGCATGCAGCGGCCGTCCACCGTCTCGGCCCGGCTCAGGTGTCTAGCACGACACGAGTCACGGCGCACTGGAGGTCGCGAAAGAAACAGATAAAACAAAACCAAAAATAAGCAGCGTGGAACAAAGCTATACCAAAAGTGCAACTGTTGTGGAAGCTTGTTACCGGGTCATGGTACTGGGGAAACACCCAACTATTCAAATGCTTAATCGCGTTGGAAGTAACGTGTTAAATGTAATGACGTTACTCGTATTGCGTTAAGTTGCATCCCACTGCTCATACATCACACACAGAACACGATGACAGGCGTATCGGTGGACACGCCTCAAGTGTGTTTGAAGTATGCTTGGCTTGGCTCATACATATGTGCCTGCAAACAAATTTTTTGTGACCAATGTGACAGAACTGTCATACAAGAAAAAAAAAAAAAAAAAGAAAAAAACGCCTCAGGCAGCGTTTGCGGACGATCTTTTTGTATTTTGTATTTGCAATATGACCGCGGTTTGAGGTACTTCAGTTACGTTCTAACATTCTCCTTGGAATTAGAATTGACTAGCGATTAAATCAGTTTTGTTACCATCTTTCTAGATTGTCTAACAGATTGCGTCACCTGTTTCCCTCAATTAAAACTATAGTCACATTTTTTATTCCTTCGATGGGCCAACGCGCCACCAGGATTTCGATGTATTTTATGAATTTTATAAACCACTAATAAAAATATTAAGAAATCGGTCTCTCAAACTTTACTTACCGTGAAAGTTGGCAACAGCGGCTTATCGCTGCGACCAAGCACCGAAGTGTAAAGTAACGCCAAAGAAAATTTCGCTAATCTTTGGAAGTTACGGTATCAGTATTTGATTAGATTTGCGGGACCTTAAGAAACCAGAGTGACGCATTAATTTTTGAAGAACTAGCGAGCAGCGCTATTTCGTTACTTGTTTTTGGTAACGGGAGCAACACTGATGCCAATAAACCAACGTATGTACAAAGCGAGGCAAGACTAATGCAATTGTGGCTTTAATTCGTTCTCGATAGTTATTCAATAATATGAAATTTCTTTATATCTTCAAGAAGCCGACGTAAATCAGTGACGTTTAACTTTTTTTTTTCATCCAAATTAACAAGTAACGCTATTCCCATACTTATTCTCATTATCAAGCACAAACCTCTCGATCCGTTGACAGCAACCGAGTAGTACACGGAGAGCGAAAGCAGCAGAATCCAAACAGGTCTCAGGGCGCACGCCATGTTGTTTGAGACTCCGAACGACACGCGCTTCTAGCAGCGCTCGCACCGGGAAGTTGTTCGAGAGAACAACGCTGGTGGATATGACTCCATAGCAATACTCTTTCTCAATTGCGCCATCGAGTTGTGGCGGTCTCGTCCTTGAGTAGGGTCCTCGCCGAATGCAAACGAGCAAGAGGTACTCGCTGCACTTTGCCCGTTTGGTGCTGGTGCGGAGTTAACAAGAATGCCTTCGACAGCGAGTTTTCTTCTAGGCGCATCGTCTGTAGAAAGGGTGTTAAACCGAATTCCGAATCTCACTGAACGAAAGCTCGAAGGCCCAAAGCCCATTGAATTTTTCACAGACCCGGTCAAAACGGTACATTCAGGTTTTACAGTGAAAAAAAAATACTCCACTGGGCAATTTGTTTAAGTGAGCTCAAGTAATACGAAGAATGCCCCCCACTCTCCATCTCCTCCTTTTTATCAAAACAATTCAGCCAATGAAGCAGTGTGTATACGCGAGGCATTTTGGAGTTGTTCTGTATGTCGCAGCACCGACCGAGATTGAGCATTATAAGGCCAGTCCCCCCAAAACACGCAAGCTAATAAACAATCTATTTTTGAACCGGAATAAGTAAAACCCATATATATTTTCGTTATACGTGTTCAAAGAATAGTGTACTCGAACGATTCTTGGCGTGTTTTTGTCCTCTATGCCCACAGTTTAGCCCGATTTACTTCGGCTAAACTTACGTCTCAGTCGCCGCCACCCCTCCCCCCCTCCCCCCACCCCCCCCCCCCCCCCCAAAAAAAAACAACAACAACAACAAATGTATAAAGTTTTTCTTTCTTTCCTTTTTTAGTTTGCCGGACAACGGCAGAGCTTTTATTCGTGAGCCTTTTTCCGGTGTGGATTTTGTCCGGTGTGCTTGTGCCTGGTCACATCTTTAACCCTCCATGGTATTGAGGTTAGTCGCGATACAGTGTTGGTGAATGCCGATGTAGAGTAGAGCTTAGCGTTAAAACTATGAACAGATTCTAGTAGTATCAAAGATATGTCCAATCCGCAACATCTCGTCTGTCCGTAAAACATTAACTTAAGAATGGCTATATGAGAAAAGCTCTCACTTAGCCACATGATTCAAAATGGCTCCGCCCAACTGAACGCGTGCTGACATTTCCTTGATAGAGCACGAAGGCACACTGTCAGTTATCGCGCCGCTCAACTCACTCAGAAAATAGTTGACTATAACACGCCTCGACGGCAAATCCTAACGCGATAGTTTTCGCCTTCATGACGAACTTTATAACATCACCGTATGAATAAAGTATCGTGTCGCGTTGCTCTTTATGATCCCCAGCGTGTGAACAATTGAACATCAGAAACTACCAAAAAACATACATACGAAGAGGACAACATTGGGTTTAAAAATAAAACAAAATAGCGGGCCTTTTTTATTTTGAGGAATCTCGGACGATGGGGAATGTAACAAAAATAAACTCGCATAAACCTGACACTTTCGCATGTAATAAACTAAAAAAAAAAAAAACACTCCCCAAATTTTGCAAAGGAAAAAAAAACTCCGGAAAAAAAATCCAGCTATAAGTGCTGGATAGTTGTACGTGCACTATGTTTTAAAGCATCAGAAAGAGACGCTGATGTCACGTCCCCATGTACTTCCTTTCAAACGAGAGGACAAACAATGCCTGCTACAGCACTGCTCCTTTTTACGTTTATGGAATATTTTGTGACCAGTCCTCCAGGCGGTTAGCTAAAGAACTGGTAATCGAGATACATGTTGGAGACTTTTTGTTACGCCCATAAGACAACCGATCTGCTGTTATATGTTTAATAGCGCAGTGTAAGGATATCGCTAAATCCCCAAATTCGTGATTTCCGTAGAACTTCATTGTCCCTGGAATCTAAACATCAACAGTCTCAGGAGGTCTGCCCAAACGGATTGACTGGAACTTTTCAGGGGGGCCCAGATACGGCCGCTTCTCTCTACTATATGCGGCTGGATGACGCATACCTGCTCTCCGAGCCTGGCGCAAGTGAATTAACCAAACATTCGATGCTTGTCCCGGAGGTTGGACGTCTGCTGAGCTTTCTATAGTGCATCCAGTCGACGTCTTGGTTTATGTTTTTTTTTTGTGTGTCTTTAAGTAAGTTTTACTAATCCCGTTTTGAATTAAATTCCTAAACTAAGGCATCTGAACGTAGGACATACCCACACTTGATCCAATGTGCGCAACTAGCAGGTTCTCTTTAGATGACAGGAAACCATTCAGCGCCCTGAACGTTGTTCGAACTAGTACTCGGAAAAATTAAGAAGCCCGTCAAGTTTTCACTTCCAGGACATCTGCTTATTTCCGGTGGCTTTGTACCTGTTTGTCCACTATCCAGGTCCCTAGTGGAGATAGGTGCATACGACCTTTGTTTGTAAACGGAAAAATGGTATGTAACAAGTGCCATGAACGGCAAGATCCTGAAAGACCATGAACGGCAAGATCCTGAATATTTTCGTGGTTCTTCCGGCAGTTTGTTAGTGTGGCTTGGGGTTCGTATAATGAAGGGTGTCCACATAAAAAGTGGCAATAATATAAAAACATTGTAACTTAAGTCTTACAGTTATCACGTTACATTTCTGTCCAGGCGTTTGCCGCGGCGCAAAACGCTATTTTGAAGAAAATCAGTTCAGGATCTCAAAGTTTATTGTTTAAACATTTCGCACTCTTAAAGTGCGGGGTGCTAGTGATAAAAGGAAAACGTATTTCTTTTACGCGCGTAAATTACGTACATATCGCAGAAAGCTGATATTTTGTGAGAATGTGACGCTAGGAGGGAGTGACAGAACGCAAAGTTTTGAAAACAAGACGCTACCTGGATTAAAAGTTAAAATAGGAAGACAAACTTTCTCTTCGAAATTACATTATGGGCGCCTTTAGAATTTTTTATAAGGACAAAAGCTCGTTAGCAAAAAAGAAAACAATATTATCTTTCTTTTTGCCAACTTGGTTTAACTAATATGAATGGCACATGCGTTCAAAATGTCAATTATTGTTTTAGCCATATCACGCTTATATCCACGACGGATCATAGACAAATTTCGCCTTTCTTTTTTATTCTTTGGTTCAGGCTACGTCATGTTTCAAACTTTTCCGTTCTATCACCACCCACAGCGTCAAATTCTCAAGGAGATTCAGCTTTCAGCCATGTGTGGTTCTTCACTCCGGGAACGATTCATTTATAAATTCTCAACAATAGACATCTTGCAAAATCATAGCGAGCCTAGCTACGTGGTACCGCGCAAAGCCTCTTGGGAAGTCATTGATCACGGTTTCTGTTTCGAGTTGCCAACCTCAATTATTGACATCCCGTCACGACCAAATAAAGTGCACGCATTTTCGAATATGCGACTTTACATACACTTATAATACTGTAGCTGTGGCCTAGTAATACGGATAGAATTGTGGGGCACGTCTTTTGGGGGGAGCTCCCGACGTTCCATAGTCTGTGCGCATGTAAACACAGAAAGAAATGTACTCCGCTGATCATCCCGCTGAATCTTCTCAACATCCATAGCCTATTCAAATAATCTTTAAATGGTGGCCAGGCTACGAGAAAGGTAAGGGACGAGGCTCGCCGTAGTCCTATTCCTTGCCAAGTCTAGGCAGGTCCTTACTTGGAGTCAGAGATTCAACGAAAGCTCTCACGAAGATAAATGGGAGCAATGCAAGCGAGCGCTGAGTTTAGTTTCATGCAGTGCTGAGATGCACTACTTTGCCAACGGGGTAATCTTAATCAAAACCATGCCTCTCTTCTTCATGGCCGAAGAGGAGCCATAATGCAACGCGCGCAGTGTTGCATGCAAACATTTTTGGAAGTAGTGTATCGAAAGAATCAATCATGGGAACTGCATTGCATATATTAGATGTAGGATTTCGTATTTTCGGTATTAATTTTTTATTTTTTTTTGTAAAATTTGGGGTTTGGCAGAGTTTATTTTTGTTAGATTCCCAGTTCTCCGAAATTCGGGGTTTAATTTCACCCTGTTCTTATTATTCTTTAATAAAAGTAAATAATCTCTGGACAAATACGCACACTAAATTCATAAAGGAAATAACCGGTATCTAAATATATATCTGTTGCTGCCTTTGGCATTTGCACCCATGTGATTGGCACTATTAATTGTCCCACAAAGAAGCTTGAAAGCAAGCGTTTCTTTAATAAGCGTAAGTACTTTGATATAGGCAAACGTCTGGGCGTACAAAACCTTCAGTAGATCTCCCCGTTCTTTGAAATCGACAGGTGCACATCTTTTACTGTTATTAAAACAACCCTTCCTCCGTCTGAGAAGCAGTGTTGTGCCCGATACCGAAAATAAGTAATGAAATGGCGTTACACGTTAGCTTGGAAAAAAGTTAACGCGTTACAGAGGTCCGTTAACATTTTGCAAATGTAACGGAATACTGGTGTCGTTACTTGTCATGTCTAACGGGCGTTACTTTTATGTTAGTTTGTCGTTACTTCGTGTTTCACTGTTAGTATATCACTTCTTTTTATAGTAAACCACCTCTATAAACTTTGGCAACAATACACTTGTTCAGAGTGATTATTTATTTATTTATTTGAACTTTGCAGCGCCGCACCATATTAGCAGAGGAGTGGGGTACAGATCCCATTTATACCTTGGAAGCGTACACGAACCGCATAAGCCAGTAACCAACAATATAAATAAGCAATTCGAAACAACAGAAAATAATACCATTTCAAAATTTCAATAACGCCAAAAATACTAACCAATAAATGCACATTGCATTGATCAGATTGATAAAAAATGCACTGTCGGCAGGATAGGTAATGTATATCCTCGAACACGTGACGCTTCGCGAACGTAATTCTGACAGCTGTAATGTATATCCTCAGGAAACATGTTTAGCTAGCCCGTCTTCTTTGTCTGGCCTCGGCAGGATGTGCAATGTATATCCTCGAATACGTAACGCTTCGCGAGCGTGATCCGTTGAACCGGACGTTGCCTAACGACACTGCCTGTGAGGAAGAAACCGCTTTGAAAAGAACGACCGGATGCATGTCACGTAACGGACGAAAAATATAACTATATTTATGGTATACAAGTTAATCCGGCAAAATACGCGTTATTTTACTCACTCCTTCAAAAACCAACGTCGCATTTCCAATGAACGACATGTGAGCACCCGGCCACCGTTGATAGGCTTGTTCTGGTTCAAAGAGTGAGAACGACAACGCTTCAAAACTTTATCCTTTCTGTTGTTGAAAGAATGAGAATACATTTGTTTTGAAGAGAAGGATGTGACCAGCTGGGAGTAGCTAGGAACGCTGAAGCAAAATACTTCGGGCGGCGGCAGACGGTGGCCTTCTGAACGGATGGCTCTTTCCAGAGAGACGGCTGCTCCTTCAGGGTACGGCGACGGTGATCTTAGCAGCTTCTATACCAAGACTGTACCAAGGACGCTTATATGCATAGCTTTGTTGGGGTTTCTTTGTCACTTTTACGTAATGTACAAAAAAAAAAAAATTGTTTTCAAAAGATTACGTGGTCATTTTTAATCAAAAGTAACTAACGGAATTTGATATGAGATACCGTAAAATAATAACTATATTACTTTACTCGTTATTCCTTTGGGATTCTAACGAGTACGTTAGGACGTTAGTCAATAATCTAACGTGTTACCAGTAACGTCGTTACTTGTAATGTTTTAGTTCCAACACTGCAGTGAGAAACACAAATAGTATGGTAAAAACTAAAAAGTGGAAGAGTGGCCTTTGTCGTCGTCCAGAACTTCCTTTGCCCATTGTACTGAACGAACGTTGACGAGATAAACAGGAAATTCCATTTTGTTAACAGTAAAAGAGGAAAACAAAAACAAAAACAACTTCATTGGCTTTTTTAGGCCCACTAACTGTGTGCTCTGACGATGTTTGTTCGTAAAAGACTGTCTTTTTTTTTTTTTTGTCATCGTGACCTCAAAATTTGGAGTTTTTCGGATAAATCGGTGTCGCTCTATTTAAAAGCACGCAACCTTAATTAGAGCCAATTACACGCATGGCGTCCCGGTTGGCGCCCCGCGAGTGCAACACGTGCAGCACGAGCGTAAAAATAGCTTCAGCAAGCTTGCAATTGCGGGGGCCATGCACGATTAATTAAATTTGATCTCCATATAGCAATGTCTATCAATTTCACCCAGATACGTGCATTTACAAACGCTTGCTAGCTTCATTTACAAAGAACTAGCTCAACCGCAGACCAGACAAGCATTTATCGACTCGAAAGAGAACCCGTTCACTCCGCTTTAAGCAAATTGCTTGTATACCTAACTCGTCTAATGCCAACTTCTCGAAAAGGTAAACTCGTCCCAGGCCCCTTTACCGAAATGAAAACTCGTCGAAAAGGTAACCTATCGAAAAACAATTCGTCAATTTACTTGAGGTGAAGGTGTTTCTAGACCTAAACTGTAAAAACGATACATGATACATAAGGAACTACAATATTAGACTATATGTTTTTACTTTGCATTTCATGCTTCGCTATCGACTTAATTTTGTTTCTTTTGTACGGAGTGCCTGTCAGTCTCCAAATTACAAATATAGAAGTCTCCTGTTAACAAACTTTTGTTCAAGAAACAATATTACACTGTCAAACACTACAGAGTGAGAAAGACGAAATCCCAAAGATATATTTATTTGAAGTATCATAGTGCACATCGGTTCCCTCCGACCCCACAATTCAAAGTTTTTATTTTCGAGACTTTCAGATCTGTTATTCCATCATCGTCGAGTTGCTAGCGGAAGGTGCCAATACCTCGCGCTGTCACTTTTAAGCACGAATTTAAGTCGTGCTTTCCGAGATTATTGGAGGGAAAAGCTCTCTTCCGGCCATTCCAATTGTGTGGAGAAACTGGCAAAGAAAGAAATGGCTCGAGTGTGTTTCTGTCGCACTGTGGAGCTGGTACAGAGCCGGAGATCACCGTCATGGAGCTTGCTTCGTTAGTTGCCCTGATAAAAAGGCGCTTGTTTGGCTGAAATAGTCTTTTCAGATGGCAAAACCCTGGCAATCTCGATGTGTGTGGTGGTGCGGTCGCCTCCTTCGGTGAAGGCAGTCAGCTGCAGGAAGTGGCCCTGCTGAAGTAGGCGGCTGACAACCCCAAGGAATTCATGCCCAGGGCTTGAAACGTGGATCTGCGGCCATCCGGAATATCTTGTCGTCATCGTCGCCATTGTAGTTCATGATGCCGACCTCAGCATCATGAATGACGGTTTATCGCCACCGTGTTCCGGAGCTCTTGAAAGGCTGCGGCATACGCTCCTCCAGCTTGGCAAGAGAGCGTTTGCAAGTACCGTAGGAGAGCTTTGCGCGCTAAGTATCTCGGAGGCCATGATTAAGAACTCGTGGTTCACTCCAACATTTAAATGTTTGTTGGAGGCTCTCCGTCATCTGCCAAGTTTTCGTAGGAACATTTGCAGCCACCGATCTCCACTGGCGCTTCGAGAGACCCTCTACACAGTTTGTCGATAAGTTCGAGCAAAAAAGGATCTACAAGAGCGAACACAGTGGTTACCAGTCTTAAATGGGCGGAAAAAATGGTCATAACTAAATATACGGGCTCTAAGCATCTTAAAACGCCAAAGATTACCTTGATAAGCGGGCGATTTCACTATTAAAAGGGGATCAAAGATCATAATACTCCCTTTTCACGACTCTTCGGCACAGACACGAGAGGGCGCCGTTGGACGTGCCACAGCGAATCGCGAGTGTTCGCGAGTGTTCGCCTGCAAGACGGCCGATCAACGGAATATGGAGTTTCAAATGTGTACGGATCGCGCGCGGAAAGCATTACATGTCATAGTTTTTAGTCACTTTCATTGCACGCTTGACGTCACTTTCACTTCAACGTTGTGGGTTGTTTGAAATTGAAATTCCCGCGCGACGTCATGTGACTGTGACGTCATGACCCTATCGGCCAATCAGGATTTTTCCGTTGCAACGCCACGTACGCCAACGTCAACTTTTCTGCGACACGAGCTCGCGTTAAAATCTCACGAAATCAAGTTTTAAGCGTGTAGTTCCACTTAATTTCAAGCCCTTGGTATCGCCGGACTAGCAC
This sequence comes from Ixodes scapularis, assembly GCF_016920785.2. Taxonomy (NCBI): domain Eukaryota; kingdom Metazoa; phylum Arthropoda; class Arachnida; order Ixodida; family Ixodidae; genus Ixodes; species Ixodes scapularis. Next base: position 120,583,703 of record NW_024609879.1, on the reverse strand, counting down.
CCACCTAGCTTTATTGGATTTATCACCCGAGAACCTTTCTTCATAATTAGCGAAAACGCTTTGTTCTACGTTTTTATTATCAACAGTCTGATGTATACGTTTCTACGTGCGGTCATGGTGTGACATGACGACGTAATGCCACGTGACGTTACAGTGTCAGTGACGTCATGACATCACGTGACTCACGGTTCCACTAACAGTATCGCTGAGTGTTCCACTAACAGGTATCGCTGTAAAACACAGACACACAAAAAGTCCTCTAAAAATCCAAAGCCGTGAAAATTGTTTGGTGCTAATTTCGACAACCTTATGTATAGCCCAGTGCCCTCTCTGTTCCATGGCCACCACCATGGTTGTTCATGCTGACGCCATGACACAGGTTGAGGGGTGCGGGAGGGGGCCTGGCCTTTTTGCGCAATTCCGTTCTTTTTTTTTAGAAACCTTCACAGATATCGTAGTGCAAGAACGTCAGAAATTCATTGTCACGAAGCTCTAAGATCAACACCGATACCAAGAGTGCTGTAAAAATAAAAACCTTGTTTTATGCGCACCGCCTCCTTTCACAAGAGCCTGCATTCAATATTAATATTCCCTATTTTTCTCGCTGCTCGCTGGGGGCGAGGATTTCGGACACTGGTCTCTGGACGTAAATCGCAAACAGGGTTTTGAAACAACAACAACCACAACAGATCTGCACTTTATGGAAAAGTACATACCCGTTTCTTATGCTTTGTTTTTTTTTTTTTGTTTCTTTAATGGTGTGGAGAATATTCTCAACTTGTTCGGCATATATATGGCATCTTTGAGATATCTCATGATGTAAGCTCTTAGACCGGGAGAAAAAATGAAGAAATTTCATATTTAACTGCATTCACACAGTTCTTTCTGAGTTCGAGGGCTATGTTACGCAAAATTATTTTTGGCATGTAACTTTGATGAGGGCCGACTAGTCCCATATCAGAAGTCCCTGACCAGGCCTATTTGGCTGTCGGGCAGCACTTGAGTCATTTTGTTTAAAATCCAGTCTCTATACGTGGAAACCCTGGCATACACTCCAGGAAAGTTTGGTGATCCGCAGCCCACACCAAAGGAAACTACTCCGATGACTTCGAAGACTTTTTGGCTGTTCCGTGTGGTTTCCATCACCAGGGGCCCACCGGAATCTTGCTGCAATTGTAAAAAAACGGAAAAAAAAACGAGTGAGTTGTGGCGTTTTCTGGAGCTACTTACACGAGCTCATTTATCTATTATCTCGCATTAACGTGCCTTTTCAATCTTGTTTTTTTAAGACAGCTGGAATTTTGTTTCGGATGTAGTTTAGTGTAGTGGAGTGACAAACCCTTAGGATGCAGCTCACTTGACGTTCAAAGGTCGTCTTTATTATGCTCCGCTCCTCTAAAACAGCAAGCGTAAAAGAAGCTACACTCGGACTTTCAGAGTTTGTACAATGCTGTTACATTGTATAATCACTGGCATTTTAGTTCTGTCCAGACATTAACTTCACTCCTGCTTGGGCCAAAGTAATGAGCCTCTTTTCCAGTAGTTTTCTGAGCAGGCGCTTACTTTTGCTCCCAGTGCGTTGCCGCCGATTTGATTTCAATCGATTTCATTTCATTTCATGCAGACATCTTAAGTAGCAGCTAATTAGTAAATGTTAGTTGCAGTTGTGCTGTGATCGTGTTCATTATGTTTCCCTCCAGGTTGCCGGGACTGTGCGGCTGGTATGTTTCCATATACGTATATCGTCCGGCATCACTCGTGACCCAGCGAAGCATAAGTGACGTGATAGCTTTTCTGGTTCAACGACTTGGAGGAACGCCATGTAGTGACACCACACAGTAATGCCGTTATTTCGCTCTTGGTTGTTCACATGGAAGGGGAAAAGAGAACGGTAATCGTTCATTTATCGCATCATGTCGGTCAAGATACGCATCAATCAACAACGAAATAAGTAGATCGTCGTTATTCGTCTTGTGAATCCCGAGGTACAGTGAACTGGATCCGAATTTCGGTTTAGCAGCCGAGGAAGAGGTTAGAATTTGTAACGCGTTTGGATAATGAGTCAATTACGACTTTAGTCTTTGAGATATCATTTTTAGAGACGAGAGAGCAAGGAAACATTTTGTGGAAATACCATCCCTCAGCTATCGTTGTCGTTTATGGCGTCCCTTGAGAAAGATGCATATGATTTTTGTTTTGCCGCTGGAAGGATCGAAGGATCGACTACGCGTCGCCGAATCCTCATTCTCCGCCAAAGTGTATAGCTCCAGCCGTTCAAACCAGACGCCAAAAGTTTCAACACTAACCCTTATACTATTCAAACGACGCGATTTTCTGATATTTTCAATGCAAAAATGGCGGCTGACAAAGCTCTCAAATGCGTACATGGATCTCTATGGCGCCAGTCAACAAAAACCGGGCGAAAATGGGCCCTATGGCGCCTGTCCGTGTCGTACGTGTCTCTTTTTCGTCCTGTTTGTTCGCGCCCTTTAACATGTTAATCAAAATGGGCCCCATTTTCCCATTAATGTTTTGAGAAAATCACTTATAATTTATAAGTCCCGAATAAAATGATCGTCAGTGCTGATACATTGGCATCTTGTTTGGACCAGCTATTTGGGTCAAGAATGAGCGTTCACTGATGCGTAATTTATTTTTGCGAAAAAAAGCAAGAAAAGGAAATTACTCTTGTTTTCTTTTTGTGGGGCATGATGTAGTTGTTGTTATTGTATTAGTTTTGTAGGTATCTCTTTTGCCTATGAGACTTCGTTTTCTTTGACAGTGTGGTGTGAAAACATCCGCAAAGAAGTTGTTGCCGAAAATTCAAAGGAATAAAAAGGCAACCAATCTTATTAAAACATAATTACAATGAAAACATAATTAAAACACATGGCAAGTGCATGGGTAATAAAAATCTCGAGAGAAAAAATACGTGGCAGTTTTTTGCTAAGAAAAATACAAAAACGAAAGTGAAAATAAATATATAAAAAGACTTACGAAGGATAAAAGCGCTAGAGCACAACAGTGATGGTTTGTCTCAGTTTAAAGTGCTCGAAAAAAAAAAAACGCTATACGGCGCTCGTTACTGGAAAGATGAAGTGTGCAAACACACGTGCTTTTTTTTTTTGCTTGGGCGGTGACATCTTAGCCATTTGTTCGCCCAGTGACAATGTTTTTCTTTAATGTCTGTTTTTAAGTGCTCGCAATTCGGCACGCTTCAAACACAAGTTGGTGCCACAGTGTCAGTACTAACAGATGTCTAATTTGAAAATGAAAATTGATTTTCTGAAATATTTATGGGATAATGGTTCCCAATTTCGCCCGTTTTCGGTAACGAGCGCTATAAAGCTCAATGCGTTCGAGAGCTCTGTCGGTCGCCATTTTTTCATTAAATATTACAACAAATTCCGTATGAATATTAGCTTTTTAAATTCTGTTCAGTGTCATAATATCTATTTTTAATATGTCACAGAGTAGTTATTTTTCAGTAGTGTGAAAAGTGAAAGCGTGGCGAGCGGTCAAACATCTGATCTCTGACAACTGGAAGAAACATTATAGTTTTCGGCTTGGCCACTTAAGTTGTCAATGACTTCAAAAAAATCCGTCAAGCTTGCTTTTTGCACTATCATTTATTTCAAAAATTCCCCCCGAACCTGTATTCTTCAAAAAAATTCGGTGCCTGAGTTGAGATAAAAAAAATCTGAAATTTCCTTATGTCAATAAGACCAAGCTTATAAATACGACACTCTGAAATTTTAATGTCAGATAGAAAGGCACTTAGAAAAACAAGTTATTATTGATGCGCCGAGATGCCTACTAGTTAGGAATTTCGCACTTTTCCAACTACCCCTTCTCCACGCATGCAATGCCTACTGGCTCATTTAAGGCTTCTTATCTTTTTTTCTTATCCTTTTAAAACTGGAAACTTGCATACACGCGGGAAATGTACAGTTCCCCCTTAATTTAGCACCGCCACAAGATGGCTCTCTTTTTTGGCTATTTTTATACTATTCTTTAATCTAGTGATAGAACTTCGTGGTCAACTTTTGACTCCCCGATTAGAACCCTACCTTTCGAGTTATCTGCCTAACTTCCCCGAATAATATCCAACTTCTTTTTAACAACGTCGGCGTGTAAGTACGATAGTTTGGGGGAAATGTTACACTAAATCTTGCCTATATCGGAGTTTGTTGTTCGCGTAGCCCTGCTTGCGAGAACCGGCTTTTTCATGTCGTCATCTACCTCTCATCGTGAAGCTCCTAACATGTCAACAGGTTCGTGGATTGAGTGGTCTGAATCATCTACAAAATCCCGTTGTCACGCGGCCGGGTTTATATAGGACAATCGGGACGGTGTGTCTGTGAGAGAATGCGTGGACGTGGCGTTTCCCTGCGGTCAATGAAAGGAGGTCGCTTATACGTGCATTGGCAGGGAATGTACAAACGTGCAAAAAAGAGGTGCTCGAGGTGCATGCAATAGAAAAAGCTGGCTGGGGGCACTGCGTCAGCTAGCCTTCGGTTCATCTTCAACAAAAAAAAAAAGATATATTTTATCAATGCCTGGTGAGCGACAAGCCATTGGTTGTTACGGCGTTGGTTGGCTTTGTGGTGTTATATTGTTTGAGCCGTTTTTAATAAAACTTCGGTTGATAGTCAGCGCTTGTCCTGTGCTCTACTCTCGTTGTCCTCGTCTTTTTTCCGCGCTGTTCCCAGTTTCTTAAGTCATGAACCAACTCGCCTGCATCGCCACCTTAACTCCTAATGGTGTATTTACACGACGGAGATTTCATCCAGAGAAAAGAGCAAACGTCATCGCCATTCCAGGTTACGTGCGCCGCACTGCGCATGCGTGCCAATCTCCGTACTCCGCCGAGAGCCTCGGCATTGCCCCATCGTTCCCGCGAGAAAAGGAAATTTCTTCGAACGTCAGGTTCGATATGGTGTTTGCAAAAAGCACATGGAAAGCTTGGAGCCTCCGACGTTTTTCACCAGTAGCGTCAAAGTTGGCAATATGACATTGCTGTTTTGGTGTACTCCCATGACGCATATCTTCTCCAGGTATTGGATTATACGCCACCGTGTTTTGACGTTACCCTGGTTCACGTCACGGGCGCTTGCTAATCCCCGTACTATGCGGGCTTCTGGTCAAAATGTCCAACGAGACGAAATGTCCATCGAGTCAAAATGTCCAATAGGCCACGTGACACCCGTGTCAAAATGTCCATCGAGACGAAATGTCCAATCGGGTCAGAATGTCCATCGAGTCAAAATGTCCATCGAGACGAAATGTCCAATCGGGTCAAAATGTCCATCGAGTTGAAACGTCCATCGAGACGAAATGTCCAATTGGGTCAAAATGTCCATGGAGTCAAAATGTTCATCGAGACGAAATGTCCAATTGTGTCAAAATGTCCAATTGTGTCAAAATGTGCATGGAGACGAATATCCAAAAGGGGTCAAAATGTCCACGTCAAAGAGCTCAGAGAGAGAGAGGTATGTTTATTTACAGGAAAGTAAAGAGGTCAACCTGCTTGTGAGTGCTGGTTTGCTACTTTGCGTGAAAAGGAAGAGAGCAGAGAGACAGCAGACAGAATAGAGAAGTAAAGAAAGGGTGGGATCACATATACACTCGTATCCCCCCTCCCCCACACACATCCCACACACATACTAAAACACATATATACGCACTCAAAGATTGGCGAAAAATAAATAGCCACACGTAAATTAAAAAGAGTGATGTCAGTTCACAGCTCTTGGTCCAGGCGGGTGTCCTTTAAGAACCGGAGTAAAGCGTTGGTTGCTTTAGATTCTTTCGCTACTGAAGTCCAGGGTCCTAATATATGGCTGAGCTCAATGTCTTGATCATGCATATTCAAGGATTGTTTTAGTATTTTCCTTTGGGAACTATATAGTGAACAATGGCAGAGTACATGTTTAATGTCGTGTGTTGTTGAGTATGCTGTACAATGCGGTGAATCTACTTGGCCGATCATATGAAGATATTTTCTAGTAAAAGCCACATTCAAGCGTATTCGATGCAGCACAGTTTCTGTTCGTCGTTTTATATTTCCCGGCATTCGGAACATTAATTCCGGGTCAATATGTTTCAAGCGCGCATAATAGTAGCATGGATCTGTCCATAGTCTGGATGATATTTCTCTCCCAATTTTTCGGACTATATCATTTGCATCTGTCCTTGACAGAGGAATTGCACAGGTATTATCAGCTTCGTGGGCGTCCCTAGCAGCTTTGTCAGCACAAATGTTGCCGGGTATGCCACTATGCCCCGGTACCCACTGTAAGACAATTTCATGTCCCTGACACCTCACATCATGGAACTTCTGCATTATGTCATAAATCAGTTGAGCATTTACGTTATTCTTTATTTTATGCGTGAGTGCACTGAGAGCGGACTTAGAGTCTACAAATATTGTCCAGTTTTGGGGGTTTTGGGTGCTGATGTAGGCAGCAGCTGCTCGGATAGCCGCAAGTTCAGCTGCTGTCGAGGATGTAATATGGCTCAGTTTCGTTTTGATTGTCGTGCTAGTTGACGGAATATAGGCTCCAATGGATGATGATATAAAGTTAGTTGACCCGTCCGTATATATGTGTCGCGATGAGAGATAGGCATGATGTATATACTCAAGTGTTAGCTGCATCATAACAGGTGTTGGGGTTGCTGCTTTTTGCGTAACACCGGGGATGTTTAATTTAATGCCGATAGAACTGCACGTCCACGGTGCTTGCTGCGGAGTTTTAGCTAATTCAAAAGTATTTGGAATATACCCATGGAGTTGCGAGATGACCTTCGAAAAGCGAGCAGAGGGTTTAACTTCCGTAATATTCGCCAGATGATATGCTTGGCTGCGCGCTTGGTGTCGTAGGTGAACTCGAATAGTTTCTTGGGTTCTGAGGATATCCGGGCGAAATTGCTCTAGCTTCAACAAGAGTTCGAATGTTTCATGTGCATTTTGGTAGTCCTAGGCAAACTTTTAGAGCCTGGGCTTGAACACTTTCCAGGTCTTTCATTGACGACTTGGAGATACCATGCATGACTGAAATACTGTAGCGTAATAGTCCGACAAAAAGAGCGTTGTAAAGGGTCAAAAGTGCTCTTACTGAACATCCCCATCTCGTTCCACTTATCATTTTAATAATGTGTGTGAAGTACTTCAGCTTTTCCTTTATGCGCCTGATGTGTGGGGACCATGACAAAGATCGATGTAGGGTCACTCCTAAAAATGTATGTTCTTTGACGTATTCAATTGGTGTCCCCTCTATTAGAATGGGATATCTCCTTTTATCCTTTCTCGTGAAGGCGATAGCAGCGGATTTGGCTGGGGAGATTTGCATTCCATGTGAATGGAGGTATTTTACAGTTATATTGATTGCTTTTTGTATACGTGCTCTGTTTATATATAACGATCTGCTGGAGACCCAGAAGCAAATATCATCGGCGTAAAAAGATGTATGCACATTTTTCGGAAGCAGTTTGACCAGATGAATTAGAGATATGTTGAAAAGAGTGGGACTCAGGACACTTCCCTGGGGTACTCCTCTTGTAACTTCATAGAGATCGGTGTCTCCATCTTCAGTGGCAATAAAGATGTCTACCTTTCAGGTAACCGGAGACCCACGTACATAGTCTTGTACTTAGACCGATCCTTCTCATATCTGTAAGGATGGCGTTATGATCCACAGAATCAAAGGCAGCTTTTATATCAATAAAGACGGCGGTTGTTTTCAATTTGCTCGCGTTTGCTTGTTCAACGGTGGATACTAGGTCTAAAACATTGTCAACACTGTTCCTTCCTCGGCGGAATCCTGACATGCATGTAGGAAGTATCTTTCTGTTCTCGAGGTCCCATTCGAGTCGTGACAGTATAATTTTTTCCATGACTTTCCTGACACAGCTCGATAAAGCGATGGGTCGATATGAGCTAATCTCCAAAGGGGTCTTGGCTGGCTTAAGTATGGGAATCACTCGTGAAGTCTTCCACTCTTTTGGCATTCTACCAGATTCCCACGAAGCGTTATAGACATGGAGTAAGAATGTTCTAGCCGCGCTACCAAGATGTGCTAATGCAGAATAGCGGACACCATCTGGACCAGCGGATGAGTTCTTGTTTGTTGAAGAGAGGGCCTCTTTCAGTTCTATTAAAGTAAATGGAGCGTCGATGACATCGGTTTGCGCTGATGCAGTGTTATGACTAGCTATAGGGATAGCCAAGTATGATGTTGAGGAGTCGCGAGTAATCTGCAAGCAATAATCTTTTGCTACTTCCTTTTGTGTAACTTGCCGATGTAGTGCGATCGAACGAAATGGGTAAGTTTGCTGCGGCCTGGAACCTAAACTTCGCGTCATATGCCATATTTGCGTTACAGGCTTTCTGGGCTCCAGTCTAGCACTGTTCGATCTTTATCGTTTCATTGAAAGCTTATCGAGATGGCGTTGCACCTTTCTTTGCGCTTGTCTGGACTTTCTTATATCTTCTCTATTTTTAGTTTTTCTTGCCCTTCGTTCGGCTCGTCGACGGATGGCTCGAAGTCGTTCGTACTCCTCATCAACAGCTATTCGGCTGATCTGCATTCCTAAAGATTTTGTAGCATTCGATGTTGTTTTCTCGACAATATTAGAAAAATCTTCAATTGTGGTTATCTCCTGGCATGCTATTTCAACTTGTTCGCTGAACATATTCCAGTTAGTATATGTAAGGAGTTTTTTACGGCGACTGCTATTTAGTCCGGGTATCAATGTGTAATTCGGAAAGTGATCACTGCCATGAGTTTCGATGTCTAGAAACCAGCGAGGTAGGGGCGAAATGGAAGACGATGCCAGCGTGATATCTAAGCAGCTGCTAAGTGTTGCACCTTTAATAAATGTTGGACTTCCGTCATTCAATATAGTTAGGTTGTGTTGGTGAGCAATGTTTATAATATTTTTTCCTCGTACTGTGGTTTTTACCCCTCCCCATAAAGGATGGTGGGCGTTAAAATCCCCAGTCAAAATATGTGGAGACGGGGTTGCCTTAATTAGCTCGTCTAGAATGTCTTTGTCGAATCCGGCTCTTGGTTCAATATATGCAGCTCTTACTGTTAGAACCGTAGTGTCCTTGCTAATGGTTGCTGCCACGTATTCATTGGTAGGATGGGGATTTACATCGTGTACCACATATGTGAGGTCTTTACGTATCGCCAGTAAAAGCCTGCTGGGACTTCTTCCACGACTTGAGTGGAATACTTCATAACCGGACAAGCGTAATGTTCGAGTAACACGTGATTCCGATATTGCTATTACGGGGAATTGATATTTGAAGGTTAATTGACGAAAGTCTGAAAGACGGTTCCGGAGGCCTCGAGCATTCCACTGAAAAATGAATGAGTTGTTACGGACCTTCTCTACCTGCACCAGGAGCTGATCAGAGGAAGAGCGATGTCTATGATTGTGATTGTAGCTTGTGCCAGTGGAGAATCAAGGGAAACAAGAAGATTACGAATCAGCGTTGCTATCGTGTGTAGCGCATTTCCCAGGCTCTGTGATTTTGGTGTTTCACTCGATCTTAAAAGCGGTGGGGCCTTACACTCGTTGTGGAGCTGCTTTGGAGCCCACTGGAGCTTCTTTGATTGGCTGACGCTTTCTTGGTGTTGGCCGTGTGAAGATCCAGGTGACGTTTGAACAGGATTTGTCCCGTCAGTTGAATGGCTTGGCAGAGGTGGGAAGTCTGCATCTCTCGCTGGGGGTACCACAACAACTTGCGATGTTTTCTCGATTTTGTTACTTTGGCGGTGATGACTTCTCTGCTCAGGATCTTGATGTCTGGGGCCAGATGGCTTCACCACAGACCGGGCAGTTGTGTAGTTGACGTTGTTTTCGCTGCAGTAGGCTGATATCCTCTTTTCTGTCTTGTAGAAGGTGAATTGGCGTGATGTCGATTCGTGGTTCTTTTTTTAGTTGATGCACTGCGGTTCTTTTGCTTCACAGGCACTGCGTCGGTGGTTGCCGCCACAGCGACTACACCGCTCCACCTTGTTGCATACACTTGCAACATGGCCAAAGCGACTGCATTTTGGACATTGTCGAGGTTTGTCTGTGTATGGTAGGATTTTGAATCTGGTGTGGCCTAGAGTGACGTACTCTGGAGCAGTTTCTGTGGCAAAGGCGAGCTTGACGATATCTGATTTCCCTAGCCTTCTCACTTGGGTGACAGGGACAGTCGCGCGTATCCCTCCCTGGAGGTCCGCTTCTATGATCTCCTGAGAAACTCCACGGATGATTCCAATAGCTGAAGATCTTTGATGTGCCTCATATACAGTGATTTTCATTCCGCAGAGGGTTGTCATTTTGAGCAGAGTCTTTTTGGACTCGGTGTTTCTCGTGTACTTTTTGGACTCGGCACAACGGTCTGCATAGCCGCCTGCCAAGCAGACATCCCGACCTGGCAGAGTTTCTGCAATTCCTAAAGTCGGCTCAGCATGCAGCGCAAAACAGGATTTAAGCGCTACTGCTTGACCCTCTGGCCGTGGCTCAGCCGCAATCCCACGTCATCCAAACCAGGAACAACAAATTGCACCAAGAAATGGACGCCTTTGCATCTTTCATCAGCTCTCACACGCCCACGTTTGCTGATGTCCGGAATTACGTCGACAGAGTTGCCAGCAGTGGCGCGCTCCCAGTCTCACATTGAGCTGACTAACGGCGCTTGAAAAGACGATACTATATTTGCATGTGGAATAAACAGACTTGTATTGAACCACGTGTCATTTTTTAATCCGTTCCATGCTGTATACACGCTGAATGGCTTGCGTTAAGAATGCTTATTACGAAAGTTGTTGCAACCCTGTTTAATGTTGCTTATATCAAGTATGATCGAGTCAGATATGGAATAGAAATGCGGGAAAAACTGCGGGAGGCATAGAATGCGCCGACCCCTGTCCAAGGCCTTCTGACCAATGCCACTAGCAGTGACTTTAATTATAACAAGGGTGCAGTAATCTGTCCCCTTTATCAAGGGAAGGAAGCTAGGATGGCAGCGAACACAGTATGCGATGCCGAATCTGAAGCATGCTGGGTTTGTTCGTACACACCGCGTATTCATGTGCTCGCCCTATCCGGGGAAAAGATTCGGGTGGACGACTAAAATAAGGTAATGACGAATGCAAGTGCAATCAGTAATTTCTTCTTGAGTCTCGTTTTAAACGCTTCTGCTGCAAACGTCCGCATGTGAACCTCGTGGACCTGGGCACGAAGCACCCTCCTTGGTTTTTATAGATTAAAATTGGCTCAATATAAGATAACATTGTAGAAGCAAAAAGATACAGACAAAAAAAAGACATAAAACACAACCTTTCTTTTTTTTCCTTTTTTTTTTCGTTCGTGTCTTTTTGCGTTTTTCATTCCTTTTAGTCATGAACCAACTACCTAATCCAAAGTTTTAGTTAGCGCTATTTTATCTTTGCTTCATTCACCTTATCCTAATTACAAAATCTCTTATTGCATTTGCTGCCGTTATTCATCACGTTTAATTATATTGCCTTAGGTGTCACCTAATTTGCAGGTTAGGGAAAGAAACCCTGTTTTGAGCATCGCAAAAATAAGCTGAATATCGCGGTCAGCACCAATCCCGCCAGTATATATCTCCAGCGGCTGGAGCAATTAACCCAATTTTTCGGAACATAGCGTAGTCTGATTCATTTTAGGCAATGCTTAGAAATTTTCAGTGATGAAAAGGTGGTCAACAGAGCTCGCGAATACATGAAGAGGAATAGCGTCCGTCACCGGGAACGGGCTCCATTTGTTAATTAAAAAAAACAGAAATCCCCCCCCCCCCCCCCCCCCTCTTTTAACCAGAGCTCAAATCTGAAATTTGCCATTTTCTTCCAACCGCAAGGGTTACATTTTAGCGGACTTTCAGCGTCCACAACGTATATTAGTTTTTTTTTTTTTTTTTTTTGCGATTAGAAATATTTTGTTTTCTCCAAAAAAAGTTTGTCAGATTTCTTAGTCATCACACTACTACCGCTTTAGCGAAAACCCGGGGCGCGTGTAAGGATTCGGAATTCTAAAGACGTCCGTCTCAACATTATGCAGTGCCAGAGTCTGGGCCAACGATACAAAGAGGTCAAAATGTCTATCGGGTGAAAACGTCCACCGATTAGAAATGTCCAATTGGGTCGAAATATCCAAAGAGTCAAAATGTTTAACGAGACGAAATGTCCAATCGGGTCGAAATGTCCAAAGAGTCAAAATGTCCAACGAGACGAAATGTCCAATCGGGTCAAAATGTCCAAAGAGTCAAAATGTCCAACGAGACAAAATGTCCAAGCAGGTCAAAATGTCCAACGAGACGAAATGTCCACCGCGACGAAATGTCCAATATTGGACAACAGTTCCCTTCCTAGAGACTGTCCGCTTCGGCGAGCAAGGAAAATGACGCCGAACGACGAGTTCGATTAGTTTGGTGATGTTAGTGACTTAGGATGGGGGATACTTGAAGTCGCTGCGCTCTCAAAACAAAAACGACGAAGTGGACAGTTCGAGGCTGCTTCTTCTTTCGTCGATGAAAGTAAAATTCATTCCATTGTCCAACCGTCAATCTTGGCGCTGTTGGTACAAAATTGTGACGACTTCAAACTTCCATGCTTTTTACACACAGCATTGAGCTTCGCGTTCGACACCATGTTATTTTCTCGGAGGAACGGATGGACAATCCTCGCCCCCCGGTGGAGTGGCGCAGCACATAGATTAGCAAGCATTCGTGACATGGTGCACGTGTCCTCGAAACGCGATGACGCCTTGATTTTTCTTTGGAGAAAACCTTCGTGGTGCAAATACACCGTCAGTATTTGTTGTTGGATGATTAAGCAGCGGAATGTTAAACTACCTTATGAGGAACCTGGTGTCTATTATGTTTCCGAGAAATTTAGCACGCCGGTACGATATTCATCCAGATCGAAACAGTCCGCGTCATGGTTTGAATCGATGATTCCTGGGTTCTGCGGCGCAGGTTTTTCATCCAGGTCATTCTCCTCATGTGTATAAGTGTGAAGCCAAGTGTGGCTTGCCTCGTTCAGCAGTTGGAAGTACCATGGCCAGGCTAGGGTGAACAGGCCCGATCTCTTACGACCTTTGTACGGGAGTATAGTTGTTTTTTGCAGCCACAGCTTGAGAGGGTTTCCGCAGCACTACCTTTCCTACAGAGCTTTAATTCCTTCCGAGAGGCACATCAACCTTACCGTCTTGGCTTCTTTGCACCGGGGTTAATTTGGAGATCTTTTCAGAGCTATTAGATTCACGCCGCCAGAACACCTCCGTCTCTTCGACTCCGCAAAAAGTTTAATACTATAAGCAAGCGTTTAATTATCGTAAGCCGAAACATATTTCAATCGGCGCTTTGCAGCTATTTTAGGTAAGTATGTCGGCCTACATTTTCAATCGCAATGATCAGGGAACTGTTGTTCAGGGTGGCCAGGCAGTGTTGTGCAAAGTAGTGTGGTCGCAACCTCACGCGGCTAAAAATATCTCAGTGCACCCAGGTGAGAACGAAGGGCGCAAGGTAAGTCGCTCTCTGGCCCGGCCATAGAAGAACATAGTAGGGTAGCATTGAGCATCTCGCTTGATTTTATTTCGGAACACTGATTACGGGCACTTTCAAGAACGAAAGGGAAGGGCGAGGGAACTTTACGAGTTGTGACCCTGACTGCTCATGGTTAGTTACAAAGTGCGTAAGTTATAGTGGGCGTAAAAATTAGAGTGGTAGTTTGGAGTCGTCGCATTATTAAACCAACGCAGTCAAAGTTGACCTTCTAACATTATGCTTGTTTAAATAAATGAAAGACGATTTATTACAAAAAGACGACCTGGGGAGGGTCTTGCCCATCGTGCCACGCTTTTAGTAGCCCCTTTAGCAAGAAGGGTGTTTATTACACCTTTTACAAATATCAAATTTGAGTCACAACTGCCTTTTTGTTACTTCATTGTAATGCACAGCCGCTAAGAACGGTAATACCGACTAAACTGATCTCAGTAAGCGTTCCACGCATACGTGTCGCCGCCATAACTGTAGTTCATAAGAAAAAGGCGCCAGTGCACAAGACGGCTCGTGCCGCCTCGTGCTATGCTCGCGCAGGCCCCTCTCGAGGTTGGGGAGCGTGCAGAAAGACTACCTGTCCCACAATGCATAGTGGCAGCGGTGGCATTATGAGACTGGTTGCGAAATCGGGACAAGACAACTTTTTATACATAGCCCTGGTGCGTATAGTACAAAATAACTTGTCTCACGAACACAAAAATAAAGCGAAGCGCACCGAATAAGAGGGAAAAAAAGTAAAGGTCAGTTAAGGCTGCGCCCATGCACAGCTGCTTAAAAGCCTCTTGATTTCAGTGTAAAGATTAGTGCAAAGCTATCAATTGTTCTGATCAAGCAGCTCTCCAATTTCGGTCACAACTCCACAGATGGCCCAAGCGGCCATAAGAATTCTTAAAGAACCTGTTATTTTGTTTATTGTTGACTTTATGTAGACTTGAGGAATGCTCCCTGAAATCAGGTGATATTTTGTAGATCCAATAATAATGTACCTTATTTACTCCAACTTTATTCATTAAATGCTAAGAAATATAGGAAAATTACCATTTTTATTTAAACGATGCGTCTTTTGCTGGAGATTCAAACATTCTTTTTTTTTTTTTTTAAACCTGAACGTGAAAGTTTATAAAAGGGCCACGGTGTGCAAAAGAGAAGATATTGAAGTTTGTCTGCTACAAGTTCGATTATCTTGAGTACTCACATCACGGTAGTGAATTTGTACTACGAAACAATGTTGGCCTATATTGCCATTTTTTATATTTATGTTAGCCTTACATATACGTTGATTATAATTCATAATCAAATTACGACCACATTTTGAAAATATCTCCAACAACAACCGTTACAAGTTTACGTAAAAACCGAAGAGTTGTCAGAAAAATTTATCGTGCCTTTCCTTCCATGAAGCCTATTTTGCAGGGAATATGTATCTCAAACAAAAATTAAAATTAAAAAAAGGCCAGGTTATGCCATGCAAACACCCATAATCTAAACTTCTTAAAATTTGAAACCAATCGTTCCAACCTTAACTTCTGCCCATTTGTTCTACCGAACCATGTCCAGTCGAAAACGATACATTTGACATGTTCGCACCGATCAGAATCTTTAAATTACTCATACGTATTTGATATCAAGATGACATTTCCTCTTCTATACAGTGGTACATATTAAATATTGTTAGGGAGCGACCATGCGTTAGAATAACGACTTGAACAGCCTTCAACTTATGCCAATAGGATGAGAATCCCAAAAGCGATGTACGGAGGGGTATCTTACCTGACAAGCATCGACGCCGCCATATGTAAGGTTTCCCGCGCAAACGAAGTCGTCGTTGACGCCTCGGGGGAACTCCCGTGCGTAGTTTTCGAGTGAGCGGTAGGACTCGTCGCAGACGTCGTTTGCCACCAGGGGCACCCTGACCTCCTGAAGATGGCTGTGGACTCGTCCGCCTGCACACAATGTCGTTTTTCTTTACAATGAACCGGTACTACATTGTGGCAAGCTGGAGACATAAAAAAGACTCTGTGGATTATTTAAAATGCAACAGCATATTTCTTTGTGCAGTCTCTTCCCCCCCGCCCTCCCCCGCAAATTCGTTTATTCCTAACCCGCCATATTTTCGCAACTTCTTACCATCTACTTATCCTCTACTTTATTGCGCCTTTCCCTCTTTCCATCGCGTACATCCGTAGATGGCGACCCCTCTCCATTGAAAAGGACGTCTGTGGGACACACCAGGATTTCTGAAATGTCTTGACTTACGTTTAAAGAAGCGCCAGCCCCCCGAAAATGTTTTTTACAAACTTTCTTGCCAGGGGATTCGTTATGGTGTTAAAAGACTACCCAATCAATATTTTGCTACAGTACGTGTCACGTATATTGTTGAAAATAAAACGCAACTGTTTGAAGCCGACATCGAAACTGGACTGGGGAAGAAGGAGAAATATAGAGGAGGAGAAAGAAACCGGAAATCACATGGCGGTGCAACATTCTTTTTGTGCAATCAACTTACTTGAGACATTTTAGAAACCGCAAAAATGAATATTTAATGTTTATCTGTTTATAGTATTGAGCATGTGCCTTCAATTACTCACAACTTTGATTATCTTTTGTGGTTGTGTCTAAACCATAGAAACGGCGAGTGATCATGGAGAAGAGAGCGCACACGACTCAAAATGGCCAGTTCTCGATCGGCGGTTGTCGGGTGGAAAGAAAACAAATTTTAAGTCGCAAAATGTGTTCTGGGTAGTTGGGCTCTCATATGTCATGTACGACTAAAAATCTTGGCGAGCATAAAGACCTTGTCAGTGTCCGTTTAAAAAGAATTCTGGGAAGTCTGAGATGTCCGCCGAAAGTTTCTAAGGTGTTTGACATACCCTTCAACATTTCCTGAAGGGTGCGAGATGTCCGTCAGAGCTTTTTTTACAACCCTGTAGGATATGTTGCGATCGTTTCCGGGAAAGCCCTGGGCCCATCCGAATATTTTAACGGTTCTGTTGGAGAAATGACGTGGCCCTTCAGCATACATGAGTCGAAGAAGCCGCTTGGCCATTTTGTATCGGGCGGCCGCCACGAAGGTTCGCTCATTGTCAGCTTCCCGTCCCACGTGGGGGTTTCATCTCCCAAAAGCAGCTCAATGTGTGAATACGAGAAAAGGTCTCTCAGTGCTCCGTTTCTTACGCCTCTTGGTACGTTCTGCATCAGAATATTTTCCAGTTACTGTAAAAGACGCCGGAAACGCCACTGCAATGCACCAGGGACTATTCCGTAACCGTCTTCAGGATTGCATTAACGGTTGCCGATGTTCGTTTCGGGATGGTGGCTTTCACTAAGCGTGTCACTGATAGTCTCTGTTTGTGTGTGTGTATGCGTGGTGCACCAGATCGGTTTTAATGGTGCCCTAAGACGGTTTCTGAAATCGCCTAAATATGGCGACAACTCACTCTGTGGGAATTGATAGGTCATAACGATGCGAGACCAATTTTCATGTTAAAAAGAAAAGAAAAAAGAAATCAAAGGTAGAACACACCGAGGCCATCTCCAGCGATGAGGGGAGTATTGCTCCGGTAGGCCAGAACGACATGTGACCAATTAAAACGCGACATTTCGTTGAGATCGTAAAAGCTGTCAGTATAAAATTTGTAAGCTTTTGTATATTATAAACGCAAATAAGAGTAGTCGGGCGATGTTAATTTTTCGCGGAGAGGGAACACATAATCATGCAGTGATCGTCTCAAAAATAGTGCACAATGTTTTTCTTTGTGTTCCGAGGGAGCGATGTCTCCGGTCATCAGCTTCTGAGCCCGCGCTCGCTATATTGAGTCATAGTCCCGGCTCTATGGGCACTGATCCGCGCGTAATCGAGATATAGCTCCGCGGTTTTACCGGTAGAAGGCGCGATGATCTTTTGCTTGCTATTAAGTGACAGTGGTTCTGGTTTGGGAACACGCTTTCCCCATCTCTGGAGATGACCTCGATGTGTTGCGATCTTTGATTGTTTTTTTTAATAAGGAAATCGGTCGCGTATCGTCATTATTTAGAGTTTTTTTTAAAATGCTTAGAACCAACAATCGCCATATTTAGGCGATTTCAGAAACCTCGTCTTTAAAAGTTAATCGTACATCTAAGGATTTTACTCAGCAGAATTTTGAGTACCCCGAAAAACATTTGGGCTTCTAAAGGGTTAAAATACTCAAGGGTCTGAATTAGGGCTGGGCTTCGATTAACAATGTTAACCCGATTACCCGCCACTATTTAATCGATTAATTTATCGAATAATCGGTCTCGTTCATTTCCAGAAATAAAATATAAAAAAGCAAAACAATTTTTTTTGCGCCTTTGTTGAATATGTGACAAACGGCGCAATATAAAATTGGATGTGGAATCAACCTCAATGTTCGGTTGGGAACTGTTCCAAGACACTCGCACTTACAGATTATTATTTCAGCTGCGTAAGTCAAAGAGTTTCGTTGATATTCTCCGGCCAGAGCGACCTCCCTTGATTGTTCACAATAGACTCTGCTGCGCTAAATGGACACTCGAACGGCGTTGAAGTGGCCGAGACACCTGTAACCTTCTGCAATTGTTCGGACTTACAAATTTCGTTTCTACAGTTGAATTTCTACTTTTTTTTTATTACGCAAAATTGTACCGATTAAGTAGTTAACAAATTAATCGCAATGAAAGTATTTATCGATTAATCGGTAGGTTAATCAATCAACATCCCAGCCCTAGTCTGAATGGCTGAAGGGGTTTGAAGGGCTGAAGGAGTTTGAAAGGCAGAATGGGTTTAATTGAAGGGCTGAAGTGGGTTGAACGGCTCACGCGGCCCCATAACAGATCAGGGCAGAAGGGTATTTTTCGATACGGCTTTGCCAGAAGCTCATTATTAATTGGACCTTGTGGGGACTACGTGCTCCCGTCTCCTTATCTAGGCCTAACAGATGCAGGCTTGAGATCACCCTGACGGCGGCTTGTTGAATACGAGGCCAGGTCATATTCCTGGAAGAGGACGGTATGTTCTTCGCTTCTTTGGGTGAACTTGCCACTGGCATACCTCCAAAATGATCGTGGACGCGACCTATCTGCGGGCTAAACCAAACCACCTAGTCCAGGCGTGTTCATTTTCCGCAGGCTATAAAGCCGGCCGTAAACCCTCGAGGGCGGGAGGAAGAGGGAGGGGGGGGGGGGGGGGGGGGGGGAGAGTTCCAGACATTCTTGCTGAGGGAGGTTCTGGTCTATGGAGAATCTACTTTCTTACTGTAGCTTCCCCTTCCTACGAATCGACCTAGTATGGTAGCGTGGGCACCTTCAGGTGAATTTGTCTGATGCGATAGCACCAACCATTTAGTCTCTTTTCTTTGCTGGCCGACGAGCAAAACCTGGTATTCGTCAATAAGCATGTCGTTCTACAGACCCAAAGACATCCTTTGTCTCTACGTTGTATCCTCCAAAGGGAAAATCCACAAAATATACGCAATGACTATTGAGTGCTCCTTTTTGCTTGAGTGAGAAGGACCATTAAGAGCGATCAGTACAGGCCATGCCGAAGTAGGCTGGAAAAACAGATTCATACTGCGAGTTTGAATACCAAGCCTTTTCGAAAGCATTCTTGTACGCGTTACTGAAACAAATGAACCGATATCAATTACAATTACTTTAGAGAAGAATGTAACTGGTTACAGTGATCAATTAATGCACCACAAAAAGTAATTAAAACTACCAGAAAGTAAGTTATTACGTTCACTTTAATTTTAACTTGTTATTACGAAATAAAGAATGCATACATACATTCAAAGTTGCAAACCCCGATCGTAACAACCCGTACACAGTACGGGTTGTACGTTGATGCATCTAAGCGACTCGCACCGAGACGCCCGACGAGGACGCCATTGGTTGTCGCCATGGACACAATCGTTTACGCCTCCTACCAATTGACGGTAAAGCACCATTCGTGACGGAGTCCAGATATATACGGCAGTGACATTTCACATTGTTCCCTCGATTTTAATGCTTTGCGTCTTGCCTTGACGTCTCACGTTTTCAACAAGTTAGAAACATTGAATGCCATTCTTGTCACTTGGAGCTTAAAGGAATGCTGAACCGAAATTTTGATCTCAGAAAAACAACGCAGAAGCGCTAGGCGGGACGGTACAAACACGAAAGCATCACTTATAAAGCGATATCTCCAACACATAGCCGGATTTTTGTGAAATAAGAGCGCGCTTGAACAAGGCCAGACAGGCCCGTGACGTCGCGATTCACGTTTTCTCCTATTCTCGCTTTGACTCCGCGAGCACGCGAAAAGGGAAGGAACCCAGGCCGTTTCCCCTCCTCCTCAACTATTTTGCAGGAAACGCGACGTCGCGACTCTCACTGAACCGCATTCTTATTTTACAAAAGTACGTCCACCCGTTCGAGATATCGCTTCATGAGTGGTGTTTTGAGGTTCGTGGCGCCCCGTTCAACACTCCTATCTTATTACGTAAAATCCAAATTTCAGTTCAGCATCCCTTTGAGGAACACGGGGCGAAGACTGTTGGGTTCACGTTTCTTGCTTTGTGATTCGTTTTGTTGTGTTCTTATGAACTGATGCTGGCAAAAGCTGCAGAGGGACATTAAATTAAGATGCAGTGGACCCGCCACGACCTGCGTTTGTTATGTTGTCAATGACGATACAGCTTGGAAGTTCGTCCGCTCGATGAGCATCTCGTGCGCTTGTTTATCCGCCAAATACGCCCACGAGCTTTCGTTTCCCCCACGAGCTCGACCGATGACGGGTCACGATTGGCTGCCTTTGATTAGACTCACCGAATGCGTCGTGACCCCAGCCCAGGACGATGGCCTGGTCATTGTCGGGCTCCGCGCCGGCGTCCGGCAGGCAGGCAAATGGTCTCCTGAGTCTTCTCCGGCGTGCCGGTGCGTCGAGCATCAGCAGAGCCACGTCGGCGTAGTGCTGCCGCTCGTTGTAGTCGGGGTGCACGACTACCGACGTGACGTTCCGCTCCAGAGTCGAGTTTTTCTTCGTGCCCGAAATCTTGACCTCCCCGATACGGGCCAGGTATTGCGTGCCGTTACTGCGTAACAACTTTATTCTCCACTCCAGTACACGAATGGGGAACGCGAGGGATGAAGGCTGGTTGACACGCTGCAGCTGCTTACGGCAGTGTGCCTTAAAACCTCTTAAACTTTCTTACGCTGAGAAAGCACACTGTCGCCATCTTTCAGGTAGTCATAGAACCGTTTCAGTTTTCGTATAATGCCTCTTTAATTCGCACGTCATGCTTTCTTCCTTTGCTCAAGAAAAACTTTCGGAAATATTATAAACGACCGTTTCTCATAAGTCGTCCACATACGTGCGATCTCGCAAATACTGAAATGCTTTCGCCATATTGAAATTTCGTTCCAAGGCCATATTATAGATGGCGCCAGCGTATTCTCGTCGTCAGAAATCCCAAGTTGGTCGTAAGCAAACGCAAGCGTGTGAACCAACCTTTACAGTCACTGACAGCTCAAGAAGCGCAGGGCATGGCACATCGTGTTCCCTCTTCCTGCTTTGTGATTGGTTCCTGAGCCTTCTGGTCGACTTATGCTGCGAAATCATTGGATGCGGAGCAATAACAGTGCTCAGGAGACTCGGCCATGCCTGCGTTTCTCAAGACGACATAGACTATAGCTTTCGAGACGATAGCTGCTCTGTGTGTGTTTTCGTAGCACATCCCCTGATGGAACGGACATATGGTCGTCGTGAAACATGACTTCACAGTGTCGCGTGGCTTCAGGGCATAAAGTTACAACGTGACATTTAGCGGGTAAAAGTTTCTGTCTAGGATGAGGGGGGTAAATTATTTGGGCATTTGTACGCCACGACACTAGACTGAGCGAGAAGCTTTGTCTGCTCAATTTAGTGGGTGAATACCGGTGTCAGTATTTGCGTGTGTTTGTAGTATGTTTGCCGCAGAATGTGCGACAGAGTTGGCAACAGCACGGCTCTCGCAATCGTTAATTTTCAGAGAAATTCAAGGAGCGGTGATTATTGGCTTTGATATGCTGAGGTGTATATTAACAAATGCATCGATCCAAAGACCGTGACACGAAGAACTTTACAAGCACAAACTAAATATACTGCTGAGTGGTGGTTTGTCAATTAAGTCACGGTTCGTCGTTGAACAGCCCGATCTGTCGCAATTGCCTTGGTAGCGTCCTTGAGAGGCACGCAGCGAAACATGCTTATTGTCAGGGGCGCTTTCGTGGGTAAAAACTGAGGACGAGTAGGAGACAAATGTGCGTGGAAACGTCGCAACACTGAGCTCTGGTTGCAATGTCTAGTGGATAGAGGCAAAGCAGGCCGACTTTCTCTTTAATCAATTTTCGAACACGTCTGAACGCCGGCGTTCGGCACTTGGCGTTCGAATTCCAGAGCGTTCGAACAGCGAGCAGAGACAAATGCATTTAATTTGTGTCTACCCACTAATGATTCCAGCCAAAGCTCGGTGGCGTTCCGACGTGCTTTCGCGATCTCATTTTCTCTCTCGTAATTTCTACTCATATACACGTTTCCACGTACGGTCACAGGGCGCCGCCATCTTGCTTAGTTGGGGTGCTGGTGGAGCCGTCATAATCCGATTACGACCCCTTAGCAATACGTCGTAATCGAAATATGACGCGTGTCCAAGTGCAGTCTAGTTGGGAAAGATGGCGGCGCCCTCTTGCCGTACTTGGAAACGTGTATAGTCGACGGTTAAGCAGACCTCTAGTTGCTAGGTTGCGTGTTGTGAGCCTAAGGTGTAAAAACGAAATACGCGCAATAAACATTTGTCGACTCACGGTGATTTGTAGAAGCAGTGAGCTGCGGACAAGACGATGGTTCTCGTGATGAGCGTACCTCCACACCAGAAGTTTTCGAAGCTCAGTTTGTTGCGAAAAATGGCTACCTGCATGAAACATCGGGAGTTTTATGAGAATGAGAGATAACACGTTTATATCGCGTGGACTTGACGCAAAAATTATGTTTCAATGGTTAAATATGTGCGGAAAGCTGTAGGACGCCTGTTGAGAAGTGCGTCATGTGCATTTGCTATATGGTATGCAGTTTTTTTAGCTACTGCAATGAAATTACGCGGAAGTGAACGGAACACTTTGCCACGAAAAGCTTAAGCGACGCGACCTTTGTACAATCCATCAACTAGACGACACGCACTTTTGCAAAAAGGCAACCCCCCCCCCCCCCCCCCCGGTTTTACTTGTTTGCTAACAACGGTCAGCTCGCCACAGAAAAATCGTGATTCTGCTCGGTTTCGCACGTCCAAAACCAATCGAAATAGCGCAACTGCACAGTCACAGGCCCACGTTCTAATGCGTCGCACGCTCCTTGGCTACGTTAATTACAATTAGATAAAGGGCAAAGAAAACAAAAAGTTAATCGCTTTCTACATTGCATTCCATCGAGCACACGGTGTTTGTTGCGACCAGCCCTGAAATACACACACGAATCGCACCATCAACGCGCACCGAAGCGCACGTCCGGAAAGGACTGTTCACTACTATCGACCAACACACTGACTACAAACAAGCAATGACCACAACCTCCACCGGTTGTGGTCAGTGCCCAAACGCAGAAACCAGATTCGCGCGATGTAAAGCGTCTGCGCAGGTGCAATGCCTACACCGGCGCCACCGCAGTTGCGTGACGTAAGAGTCGAGTGTGTTTACTCGGTTGCACTCTAAGTTCGATCGCAGCCGGCGCTGCGATTTGATGGAGCCGATTAAACAGAGCCGAAAGTGCGTCGTCACGCTTCTCGTGGTCTTCGTCGTCTTACCATCACCGGCTGATTTAATCGCACAAAGGAGTAAACGGAGGATCACCGGCGCGTTCATTGTGCGGGGTTGATTTAATCAGCGACAACATAGTCACAAAACACGATGTGTGCCATGTCGACGAATGTTTCGGTGGGGCTCGATTTGCTCCATCCGGTCGGGCATCGGATACGGTCAAACTAAAAGTGAAACGGAATACATATATACCTTTGTCCGCCGCTAAGTCGAGAGGGCGGAGGTGCTGCGTGTTCGTGGAATCATTCAGCCCTATAACAACACGCGATCAGGCTCTCTGCGCGAGGATGAAATGCGGGGGATTGATTGGTACGCCGAGCACGCAGCTTCGAACAATTACACCTTTTAAGATATAAGCTCATTCAGGATGTCGCGGTTGAATGTTAACCACACATGCACGCCACGCGTTACTTCTAACGAGTTATTTCCAACTAGTTACTTTTCCGGTAACGTACTCAGTTATACATTGAGATTGAAACCTGAGACTGTGGTTTTACAAACGGGAAACTCTTGGAGGAGGAAGAAAAAGGAACAGACAACGTTGTCTTCCCCTTTTTCTTCCTCATTCGAGAGTTTTCCGCTTTTCGAACCACAGTGTCAGGTTTCAGTCATCATGTATATCGGCCAGCTCACAATCACATCAACCGTACTTTCAGTGTACTAAGTTACTTTTAAGGACAAGTAACGAGGACAGTTTTTCGCTACTTTTGAGGAGTAACTTGTACAAGGTTTAAACAGCCTCGTTTCACTTCTAACCTGAACACGCGCCTATTCCGACACAGCCAGATGGGCGACCAGAAGCACATATCAACCGTATGGCAGTATAGCAGCGCTTATCAATGAACACGTCAGTCGAACTCTACAGCTGGGAATGTCCTTCGCCCAGAGAACATAATACGGTGCGTTGCTCGAACCTTCTTGAATCGTGTACAGAGCGAATGTAAACCCGGAGGTTGCCAACGCGGGAAGGCACAATATCCAGTGTCAACTTCGAATTTTAAAGCATGGAGAACGAAAGCGAGAGGGGAATCCCAGATTCACCAGCTCTTATTAAAGCACAGCACTGCCGATCATTCGAGCGCGTGAGTAGGACGACTCTTCAGTGTCGCCGGAGATGTATCCACAAGGCAACGGGGAAACATAACTGATGAAAACTTCGAGAGGGATCTACTGCTTAAGTGCAGACATGTACACGTTACCCCCAAAAAGTAACTAAATAACGTTTACCGTCACTAGCTCAAAAAGTAACTAAATACGTCACTTGTAACCGATTTTTAAAAGGAACGCGTTGCGTTACATCTAAGGTAACGAAATACTTTTCTCGTTACTTCGACGACCAAATAGGCAACTGCTTTTGGTTTGTGGTTGATTGTTTTCTTTTCAGTAGTCGTTACACTTAAACAGTGGCTACCTCTCGAAGTTTTCATCTGTTAAGTTTCCCAGTTTCCTTGAGAATACATCTCCGGCGACGCTGAAGAGTCGTTCTACCGATGTGCTCGAAGGAACCGCAGTGTTCTGCTTCAGCAAGAGCTGGTGAATCTGGAATTCCCTTCTCTCTTTTGTCCTATTCGATTCTAAAGTTCAAAGTTGACAATGAGTTTTGTACCTTTCTGTGTTGGCAACCTCCAGGTTTACATTCGGTCTATACCCAATCCTAGAAGATTGCCGGGTGAAGGACATTCCCAGTTGTAGAGTTCGACTGACGTGTTCAGCAATAAACGTTACCTTACTGTCATACTGTTTAGTTGTTTCTCGTGTTGGCCATCTGACTTTATCGCAAAAAATGCATACTAAGGTTTGAAGAAAAACAAGGTTGTTTAAACTGTGTTGTACACTTTACTTTTCAGAAGTAACGAAACACCGTTACTTTTTACTTTGCTTTAAAAGTAACCGAATAGGTTACTCGTTCCTTTCATGAAAAACTAACTAAATACGTTACTTGCTACCGATAAAATTAACTGAGTAGGTCTACCTTGTTATTGGTAACGCGTTACGTACATGTGTGCTTAAATGCAACGACTACTGTAAAGAAAGCAATAAACCATGAATCAAAAGCAGTTGCGTACTTGGTCATCAAAATAACGAGAAAAGTAACTCGCTACTTTTGAGGTAAAGTTACGCGTTCCTCTTGAGAATCGGTAACGAGTAACGAATTTAATTACTTTTTGAGCGAGTACCTTTTCGGGCAACGTAAACCATGTCTGCTATGAACGTATGGCCGGGACCTACGTTTAAGTACCACCGTTACCTGCCGGAATTTCCACGCCTTGTACGAAGCGGGGTGTCTAATACGAGGAGTATATTTGTACTCGGTGCGCAAAGGACAGATGTGTGCGGTAACTCGCCTTTATATCTCAGTGTAACGCGTTCCTAGTTAAATGCTATTGTGTGAATGGGCTTCTTGTTCCAGCGTACGACGTTGCGAGACCACGGCTTTGAAACTTTGTATGGACGAAGGGCAACGAGCGAAGTATCAATATTTATTGACCAGCACCGTTCTGTGGGATTATCTACCAGATAACGATAACATACAGCACTTTCCTCAGCGTGTCTCGACTGTGCTCAAGACGCACGCAATTCTGTCAAGGTCCCTCAAAATCTTCAAGGCTTGATGAGGTCCGCGTGACCTTGCCATGTAGGCCGATATTTTCTTGCTATAGAGATGACCATTGAGTGAACACAAGTCTAGGGTTTTACGTGCCAAACCATCGGACGACATCTGGCACGCCTCTACGAAGGACTGATGGGTACTTTCAATGGCTTCTGGATCGTCTGATGTGCAACCGAAATATCGGTTGCCGCCCCGGCAACCGATATTCCATAATAAGCCTCCGTCAGATTGCGGGCACAACGACCGCTATTCGAACCCGCCAACTAGGGATCCGTTAGCTAGCGGGTTGCTTTGAAACTTTTGCGACAGGAGCGTTCGGTAAAGAAGACTAAGGAACAAGCACTGAAATGTGAACCACAGGTAAAAATGATGCATTTCCGCGAACGCGGGGAAACTCACCGCAAAGGGGTAGGAACCTTTGGCTGCGTTCCTCCCTCCAATGGTCTTAAGACGAAGAGGGAGAAGCAATTCGTCGTCAGGGCGAGGTGCAGTTTTCCCGCAGACTAAAAATAAAAATAACTTTTTCTGTAATGTCTCCCTTTTATTTGAATCTGTTTATGATTCACAATGTCGACCTAAGACAGGACCCAATTTGACACCACGCAAAAAGTTGCACTTTTTCGGTTAACGCCCCACACAGACAGTGTTATCACTTACTAGAAATTACAGTCTAGTGCGCGATGAAAAAAATATCCAGGAGAGCGAGTCTTGCCAAACTGGCAAGAAAATAGAATTGCAGGCAAAATCTTTTTTTTTTTTTTTTAATGTGATGTTTCATGGTTTTGCAGAAGCTGCAGCTACAAATAATGCATTGTTTTTGTAAGTTCAAAGATCTCGTAGGAATGGGAGTCTTGGTGGTCAGATCGATTCATTTATACCCGCGTTAGGCGGGTGCCTCTAACCGCAATAAAGTGTAACTGCGGTGAAGCGTAACTACAATTACCTTAACCGCAGTGGAGTGTAACTATGGTGAAGCGTAACAGCAGTTGAGGATTACCTTATTTCGATAAAGGCTGTCCGTGTATTTAGTGTGTATAGTGTAACAACTGTGGTTAAGCGTAACTGCAGTTAAGTGCGCCTGTTTAACTAGGTTATTAACGTGCCAATGAGGTCCCATCGAGTCTCATAGACAAGTCCACTAATCGCCTCCTCTGCGCTGCCCTCTTCGGTCACTAGGTCCTAAAACGCGTTGTGAGCATCCACGGTAGCACTTTTGCGAAGAATATCATACCCGTACATGCGCACCCAGCTAAGCGACTCATCCGTTGTTTCCCTGAATAATAGGTTACGTAATATAGCATGATAAAGAGGTGCGTTCGATGTTCCCAGCTTCATGGTGGGCGAATAGCGTGAAAGGAGTTGATGCTCCAAAGATGCTTTTTATGGTAATGCGCTTTTGTCGTTCGCCTCTTCGACTTCCGATAAACACTGTCTCTCTTTCTTCAAAGCTCTGGCCGGCGGGAGTGAGGTAATCTGGTCTGCTAACGTTTCCTAAATAAACAAACAAGCGAAACATACCGTCCGCTGTAGTGAACCAGCCAACTTCGTTGTATAGACAATTTGAGTGCAAGCAACGCTGACGGGATTGGGACTGCCATTCTCATGTATATGTGCTAGAAACATACCCGTGTCATTAGAGACGGCACCGGGACTAGTTATGAGGGACAAGCGGCTCGATCAGAAGCTTCAATTTTATGTTCCCACCGTTGCGGAATGTTTTATTTTCTAAACTTGTTTTTCGCGATGTACAACTATCGTCATTTCCATACATCATACTTTTTGATTCATAAATTTATTGAACTACTTTAACATGGAACACAAAAATGAAAAGGTTGCACATAACATCGGAATGCGTTGCTACTTTAAAACGCTTTATATTAAAACTGAAATCTACCCAATTAAAAAAAAGGTTGTCGTTATGTTTATACAGTCTGAACTAAGTCTGCCTCAACAAGCGACTTGTCTAGCCAGTGCAGTGCACCCGCGAGCCTGAGGGCTTTAACGTTCATCACGCAGTAGTGATACACGACCTCACGCTGGTACGGTGCACATTCAGATCGAAACGGGCAGGGGTAGGAATCGAACCCAGGGTCCCTGTGTCCGGAAGCGCGAGGTTTTGCTCCACGTGGCTTCGAGATAGTAGCCGCTAGCCCATTTGGCCACCGGTCCCCCTCAAAAAAAAAGATATATATGGATAGATCTGTATGTAATGTCTTTTTGAACTTAAAAACCGCGAAGGACATACAAGTACACGAAGCCGACGGGACTAGTGCTATTCAAATTTTTTTTTGTCTTCATGCCTGCCGTGGCTCACACACAAGCCTTGGCTTATGTGGACATAGATTGCAAGATGTTAAAAACTTGAAATAAAAATGTATGTACGCCTGCCCTTCATGATATTTATGCATTATGTGCTCAACCAACTAACCGACCTCAATAGATTAGTGTATTGACATGCTATTAGTTAAAGTTTTAATTATTTAATTCATCCGATTTTATACGTTGCTCTATTGATCATGCAGCCATAGTAAACTGGCGCTTGCTTCCCTCGTCACGATCAACCCATGCACTAGTACGACTCATGCCTCCGGACTAAATAGTGACTAATCATCCGGAGGTAACAGAACGAAGGGAGAGCAGTAAAGGCAGGTGTGAGAGCCTTCGTATAATATATGCTTACAAAGTCCGTTCTCGTAGTCGAGCTCAGAGGTCTTGAGTGCGCGAGCCATGACGTCCCCCTGAATTGGTTCCAGCGATAATGTCTCGTTGCGTGGGCAGCAGGCGTAGGGCACACGCTTCTGGATACTGCAGAGGGGAGGGAACTTGCCCTGGCTCATTTGATCCTCGAGCTCCTTGCAGTCGAAGAGCGGCATGCAAATGCCCGGCTGGCCATTCTCTGTCTGGCAGGGATCTGAAATCAAATTAAATAGGGTGCTTGCACGATACCAAGCTGCATCGCTATCTCCGGCTTAAAATTCCCGCCGGAAGTCATGTGGGTGACACACGTCTGTTTTTCTTCTTATATCCGCGATGTATTTCTATGATCGTAAATTGTGCTTTCCATATCACTCGAGTTCTGTCGCGTCTCAATGGCCTGCGTCAGTCAAAGCGGTCGGAAACGTAAAGAAGTTTCGGCTGGTACTCAATCTTTATAGTTAGCGGACCTCACTCGAATTTATGACAAGCTGGCGCTCAAGATGTTGTCTTGTCGGTGGGTAAAATTTCTTCGGCAGACGCAGCCTGGTGGCTCCAAAGAGGGGATAAAACAGAGCGAACTTGGGTCGAAGCGTCCTATAGACCTTTCCAATATTTACAAATCCACAGCCCAGCGTGCGATCTCCACAGCTCAGCACGCGCGTGTGCGTCGCTCCGGAAAACGAGCAAAGCACGCGCCATACGCACGAACACTGGAAATGGCACCGGCCATACGCTCTTTCTTGGAAAGGTCTATAAATACGTCCCCAATTCTACATCTTCAGCTCGAGAGCCGTCTGCTCGCCTCTGCGTTTTACCAACACTGGTGCCTAAGACGCGTTTCCGACTGGTGTCTTTACAGCGTTCAAGAAAAGCGGTCCCTCGATGTCTGCCCGGTGACGTCGTAGAAGTACCACGCTGTCACCGGTCGCGATCCTGGCGGCGTCCCAGCAGCGGTGCTAGATGTGGCAGACGCCTGTTCTGCTGCAGGTCGCTCTCCAGTGTAACAGTCCACGGAAGTCGCGGCAGTCAGAAGTTGGGACGCCGCGACGAGAGCGACATTCGGGTTCGCTGGTGATTTTCGCCGGCATTTGTACGACCATCGGCCAATATCGCGACACCCGACAGCATGACGGTCCGGCTTCTGTGACGTCATTTGTTGCTACTTCAGGACCACTTTGGATACACGAGCGAGATAGGACGCAAACACACCAGACGGAGACTTCCTCTTGGAGGCACCATAGAGTTTCACCAACTGACAGGACGACGGTACCGAAGAACCATTTACGTGCATGCGGATAGAAAAATAGCGGAAGGTGTCATCGGCAGGGACGCCACAGGCGGCTTAATGACGTTGGACTTTGTAGTTTACGAACACGCTGCTTGGCAGTGCGTTCGAGAGTAACATCGTGTGCAAGAGGACCATGGTTTCATGACTAAAACCTGCTTCATGCATTTGCGTTTGAGAGTGATACACTTTTACGGCAAGAGAACATACTGTCATATTAGCGTCATCTAACAGGTAACTTGAACTATGAGTCTGCGAATTTTGTTTTAGATCGAATAGCTCAGCGTCATCTCTAGCTTAAACACTCTAAAAAACTTTTTTTTTCCTGTGCTGTGTAGGTTATGAATGACGAAGTGCTGTTTGATTGTAATCGCTATTCAATCTCCCCTCCCTGGAACACTTTATCTCCGCCTATAACTAGATTAAAGGTTTTGTGTATGCTAGAAATCAATATAAGCATTATTAATTAGAAACGCAAATCGGACGTGTTTCAGGACTGCACGATGGATGGCGCCAGTATATTAATTTGTTATAAACGGTCCCGAGAGATTGAAACGCAGCCGGTCATACTTAGACGCAAATGCGTGACCCAGAATTTGAAGTTTAGAACTCCGAGCAGCGCGATAAAACTATTGGCACGAGATGACGTTACATGCAAATATCAACTCTTATTAGCTAAAAAAAAAATGTATCAAGCCTGATGCTCCTAGTGCGATTTTGTTCGCGATTATTTAGTTGGGACGTCGAGCACCACAGCTTCCACCTCGCTTTTATTTCGACGCACGAGCGACGTCGCTACTGCGAAATCTCAAGGAAAATTGCGTCAGGGGAATCAGGGTTTCGAAGACATACACCAGAAAAACAAGTACGAAAAGTCAAGGAACAACCCGATTGCAGAATCTTTTAGAGGTAATTCTAATCCCTGTTCGTCAGTAGACGTGAAAGGCTTAGTGCACTGGAATGGTTGCCATGTCACGTGATGCCTTCCAAACGTCGGCTATAAAGGAAACCACGACAGGCTGGATATTCAGTGGGCAGCGTGGCAGCACATCGGCTACCATGCTTAATCGCAATGCTCTTGCACTGCAGGTTGGCCCTTGTGACGATTTTCCCTGCTTTCGTAGTGAAAACCGTTTTATCATGCTGCTGCCCTGTCCACGAAGTGTTTGCTTCTGCTTATTTGAATATTCGCGTGTGTTCGTGGGACTTCTTTTGCTAGGAAGTGATATTGAATCAATCCTCGGCTCCGCAGATCAAGTACTTATGCTTCAATTACTCAAAGGTCAAAAGGAAATCAAAGCAATGCAAACCGTTTAGATACTCTCGTCACAAACCTAAACCTCAAAATGAATGAAGCTAACGATCATTTCGGCTCGGTCAATGCAAATGTGGCCGCTCTTGAAGATCAAGCGAAATTTTTGCTTACCAAAGTTGACAATCTTGAGAACAAAGGCCGCAGAAAAAATCTTATCACCTTCGGCATTGAAGAATTACCTGTAGAAACTTCAGGTAAGCTAAGCACCCGAATCACGAAGGAAAAATTTTAAAACCTGCCTTGGAATGACTGTACCTGGAATTGAACGTTCTCATAGGATAGGAAGACAATTGGAAAATAAAATACAACGTCGTTGTAAAATTTCTTGATCTTTGTGAAAATTTGTTGGTCTGGAACAACTCTGCGAAACTGAACGGCTCAAAGCTGTATGTCACGGAAGACTTCTTGTTTAGAGTTCGTGAAGCCAGGAGAAATCGATGGAACAGCGCAGCAACTGAGCGTGATCAAAATAAGAAAGTGAGCCTTCGGTACGATATATTATAATAAGCGGCACTACTACGTGTGGGATGAAACAAAGGGCGAAAAGCTCGCTATCAAAGAAATTAGAAATCAATGACCAATATCACCATAATCATGTGGGTTTAAATTTCTCAACGTAAATTGTCGTAAATAACTCTCTTGCATTCGAACATATCATGCTGTCCCCTCCCGGATGTCGTCTGCTTAACCGAAACTTGGCTTAATAACAACAGTTTTGATTGTGACTTTGCTCCTAGCGGCTTTAATGCCATTAAAAAAGACCGAGAAACCAGAGAAGGAGAAATTACAATATTGTACGAAAAGACAAAAAAAAAAACACATTAGCGATTATTAACTTGAATGATATCGCTGGTGTCGAAGGAGTTTTTTTGAACGCCACAGTAAATGGTACAACATATCTACTGAGAGTTGTGTGTATAGGCTGCCGAACTCCTCTATTTCTATGCTTCAATATTTAAAGAATTATCTTGCACAGCGTATAACAAAAACAAGTTATTTTATGGGAAGAATTTAACTTACCTAACATAGATTGACCTAATTATTTTCCGGAGAATATCGACTTGGAACAAAACGAGGAACTGTTAGATTTAGCTTTTACACTAGATTTATCACAAAAAGCTAAATCTTTCACAAAAGTGCAAGATACCTTAAAGTCCATCCTAGATCTCATTTTTATCAGATACCCTATGAAAAAGTTCTCTGCTTGAGAAGATGTTGCAGCATTGCAGGAATGTGCGATTACAATACCGTTCTCCTATCGCTATCGAACGAAATGAGGAAATGTGCGACTAAATAACAAATCCCATAGATTTTGCTCAAGCTGATTACACTTCAATTTTAGACACGCGGGATTTACAGCTTGCTGAGCTTCTTTTGCTAGTATCAGAGCCTTCCTCGGATGTTAACACGCTGTGGCTTAGATTTAAGAACATTGTGAATTACTGTATTAAAAACTATGTACCAGTCCGAACTATAAAACGATGCCAAAATAACCCGTGATAGCCGGATAGCTGCAGCGGGCGTGCCGGGTCGTAGTGTGCCAGCACCTCCGTCGAAGACAAGACTTCCTTGATGGCTTGGAAGGCATCTTGACATTTCTGATCCCAGCACCAGGGAGCATCCTTCTGTAGTAACCTGTAGAAAGGCTTTGCCAGCGTTGCTAGCCGTGGCGTGAATTTTCCATTGTAGTTTATCAGTCTAAGCAGTGAACGCAACTCTGCGATGTTAGTAGGCGCTGGGGCATGCAGCAGCGCTTGAACGTTTTCCTCGCTTGGCTTGACGCCGGTCTCGCTGATAATGTGCCCCAGATACTGCAGGCTTTCCTTGAAAAATTCACATTTTTCACACTTGACGCGAACACCTTTCTGCTGAAGTGTACAAAACACGGCTTCAACGTTTCTGAGGTGTTCTTCAGTGGTTGCTCCCGTGACGAGAATATCGTCAAGGTAGCATATGACACCCGGTAGTCCTTTAAGTATGTTGTCCATAATGCGCTGGAACAACGCGAGCGCAGACGCTACTCCGAAAGGGAGTCTGTTCAACGCAAAAAGCCCTTTGTGCGTGTTCAGTGTGAGAAGCTTTTTTGAGTCCTCCGACTTCTCTACCTGCTGGTATGCCCTGCTAAGATCCAGCTTGGAAAAATACTTGCCTCCGGCGAGCGCAGCTAGTATTTCCTCAAGTTTGGGCAGAGGGTACTGCTCCGTGTCTAGGACAGGGTTCAACGTTGTTTTGTAATCCCCGCACACACGTATGGTGCCGTCCTTTTTAACTACCGGTACAATAGGCGTAGCAAACCCGCGGGTTGACACTTGCGTAATGACGCCTATTTGTTCAAGCTTTTGCAACTCTTCCTCTACGACCGAACGGAGTGCGTAAGGCACGTTTCTTGCTTTGAGGAACTTCGGACGTTGCTCTTTCAAAACTAAAGTGGCTCGCTCACCTTCTATCTTGCCAAGGGTGCCGTCGAAGATGCGGCTGTACTTGGCTTGAAGTTCTTTTAGGCGTGCCTCGTACTTCTTGCTTTCATCAGACCGATGAGAGTCCGACAGCTTGTGCACGCCGCAGATGTTGTCCCAGTCCAGAGGAAGACGTGTGAGCCACTCGCGACCCAAAAGAGGTGGCC
This sequence comes from Ixodes scapularis, assembly GCF_016920785.2. NCBI lineage: Eukaryota > Metazoa > Arthropoda > Arachnida > Ixodida > Ixodidae > Ixodes > Ixodes scapularis. The sequence continues at coordinate 120,549,759 of NW_024609879.1, read as the reverse complement.
CATCGTGGTCACCTACGTAGAGGGGTAGAACGTCCTCTTTACCCTTGTACCGTACGGACGCTTTAACGAAACCGCAGGGTTGCATGACTTCCCCGGTGTAAGTCTTGAGACGTAGCTCGGTGGGTTCAAGCTTCAAAGGAGGCTAAAGTTTCTTGAACTGCTGCTTCGGTATTATGGACACCGTGGCTCCCGTGTCCAATTCCAGGCTCAAGGAGGTTCCTTGGACTTCCACGTCGACGGTGATGGGACGCCGGCTTTGCGGTGACAACATCTTGACGTTGAATGTGTCGTCGCTTTGAAGAGACCGGACCCACTTCTTTCCGCCAACAGCTTTCTTCTGGGCGCTCCGACATGCACGCTGAATGTGACCCTTCTTGACGTAATTCATGCACTTATCTGCAATGTGCGGACACGCCCGGGCGAAATGCTTATCAGAGCCACAGCGATAACACGCGAACGACTGCTTTCTTCTTTTCGCGGAATCTTCGATGCTCATCTTGTGCAAGTCATCGCTCCTTTCTTTTGCGTGCGCTTCCTGAACATTCTTTTTGGCTTCTTCTAACGCGAGTGCGCGTTCAACGGATTTTTTTTAAATGTTAACGTTTTATCCTCTGCAAACAAATACCGCTGCATGTCCGCACGGAACAAACCGCACACGAACCGATCTCTCAGCGAATCATCTAGGAAACCGCCAAATTCACAGGTTTGAGAGAGCTTCCTGAGCTCCGCTACATATTGTGCGATACTTTCATGTTCCAACTGACTACGGCGATGGAATTTCGCTCGCTCTCCAATCACTGATACTCTCGGTGACAGCTGGTTTCGCAGCAATTGGGTTAGTTGCTCCAGCGTGTTTTCTGACGGTTTGGCAGGTGCTGTCAAAGACTTCAAAAGACTGTACGTTTTAGGCCCAATAACGCTTAAAAAGCATGCACCTTGAGGTCGTCAGGTATTTTGTTGATAAGAAAAAGGGACGTCAACCTTTCTTCATAAGACTGCCAGTCACTCACAGTTTCATCGAAGGCTTCTACTTGGCCGATATGACTGGAGGATGCCATCTTGAGAAGCTTGCTGTCGCCGAGTACCCAGCGGCATGCGGTGATGCTTCGCTGTCTGTTTGGTCGCAGCTTCAAAGCTTCTTACCTTCGTCTTGGCTTTGTTGCCCCCATCTTCGTCGCCAGTTGTTATGTCTGCAATGCAACGGGTGGCCAGACGAAGGAAGGACCATAGAGTAATATACACAAGGTAAAGAGCGGACACTGCCATAGGCCCCAGCGGCCTAGATAGACCAGTGACAGCTAGCGCTCCTAGCAGGCGGTATTAAGTATAATCTGATTCCGTTTCCGGTCAAGTTAGTTTCGGTTTCGGTTTGGGCGTTTCTGCTCTGGTTTTCCGGTACCCTTCTCTCTCTCTTTCCTCCCCGCTTCGCTCGGCTCTTGGGAGCTCCTTGACTCCCGAAGCCGCTGTTTTTCTTTTTTTTTTTAATACTGACGCACTTTTGCTTTATTTCTTACGATAGAGTCCGTGCAAAATGTGTCAAAGAATAGTTCAACTTACTTCACAAAGCAGAAGTATATATATTTCTTGTTCTTTTTCTATTGTAAAGCATTGAGGTTACACAATCGCCGCATTGACTCCTGGCTAGTGGAGCATTTTGGGGTCAACAACAGTAAGTGGTTCGAACACATTTTATTGGACCATATTCATGTATACATGATTTACTTCAGAAGCTCTGTATGTTTTATACGAAAGAGATCGATACTCACAAAAATAAACGAATATGAAGGACTTCGGCATGTCGTACACTTCGTAACAGATTCTTAGCGGAACCAAGTTGACAAAACCTTTCCACGGACAACATGCTGTATGATACATTCACTTTCACGCCGACTCGGGTACGGGAAGTAAGTGCAAAAATAAATAAGACATCGCTATCATTACCAGTCATAAGAGTATAATAACAGTGCGAAGCACAGACCGGATAGTACAAATTCGCGATTTCCGGAAAATAAAAAAAGCACCAATTTGCATAGCCTCAAACTCACTGCGGGCGAGCCATTACCAAACAATAAAAACTATATTCAAAATCTGACAAGATTCAACGTTCTAAACATTCCCCGAAATTGTTCAGAAAAGAAATATGGCTTCAAAAAAAAGTGGCTGAAGAACTATGGATAGTGGATACAAAAGTGGATACATTTTCTTTCAAATATTTTTAGCCTCTATACACTATTTTCTATAGAAATTTTGTAGAAAGTGGAGAAATATTTTTGTTAGGGAGCCATGATACACATTCGCCGGGAAAAGGGGAAACAAATATTTTGAGAGCAACTGCACTGCCCACTTAATAAGCACTTTTTGTTTTTGGTTTGGCAACCGCCTCTGTTAATACACTATTAACAGTTAAACCTGTCTCGTTCTCACTAGCAACTGAAGAGTGCAACCGAACTTCGTCCAAATTCCAGTTAAGCAATCAAACATGTCAACACAAGCGTAGTCTGCAGAACAATTTTAAAAACCCTTTGTGGTGCTCCTCTGGGCAAAGGCGAAAACCACCCAGACCTCAAAGTGTGCTATACAAGGCGGCACACACTCCTCGAACATGTGGCACACTCTCTATTATGGGAAGAAAGTGATTGTCTAGTTGCTGAATGAAATGAAAGGCAGCTTGTGATGGTACTACTAAGTTCCCGAAGAATTTTCCAGGCACGTGGTATGCTTCAGGAACAAGACAGTACTGGTGAGGCCTGGTCAAGTTCTTAGACTCATCCGATAGCAGCTGAGAACAGCCACAGCTGTAAGTTGTCTGTTTAAGCAAAAGCTTGATCAAATAGCCCCAAACGTAATAAAAAAGTGGACGAGTCATCAATTATGTTAGACCTGATGTCTGATGCCAGCTCAGAAGTATCCTCTAGTGGCGGGAAGTTATCAATTGGAAGAGATTCCACAATGTCTGAAATTAAACTTTCATGGTGCGAAGCTATTTGCAACTCCTTTAGGAGGTCAGCCTTGTCATCCTCTACGTTTTCATTGTCCGACAGTTTGAACAGTTTCTTTATCCGGAGGTGTTTTAGTCCTGAGGTAAACTGATGCACATTTGGGTTTGTGTAGCAGCCCAGCATTTGTCGTATATAGCTCCAAAAACGTTCTCAAGTGTGTCTCGCTGCAGGCGTCGTGTAAGTAAGAACTTAAAGTCATGGCTGCTTGCAAGCTCATCCCAGAGCATGAGGACACTTTTTGTAGCAACTTGCCACCCAAAGGTGGCTTATGGCTGCCTCCTACTTTGGAACTGCTATGCTGAAATCCATCCGAGTTACTAGTGGAGAAAATCAAGTATTTCAGATTCTTCCTTCAGAATGGCATGACGCAACTTCTGCCCTGTCGTCTTGAATTTTTTAGCTATTTAGACAACCAAAAAGTATGCACATCCTATCACAGAAATAGGCTGTAGCCATGACTGCCTCAGGAAGATCCTTAGCATAAACAACGGATATGATTACAAGAAAGAGTGAGGCACTCAGTACCTGTGTGGCACAATTTTTTTCCATGTTACAAAAAGGTTCTTGAAAAAATGTGTCTCTCAGTAAGTTTTGGAGCCAATTGCAAGCTCATCTCATGAATAGAACAATAAAGTTCACAATAGAAGACCACTCAATGACCTCATTTCCAATGCAAAGTTTGTGGGCTTGGAGATTGCTCTTGGGTGTTTTGGGAAGGTGCGGAACATCAAAGACAAAGTAAACGTGTTCGTTGTCAATTTAAAAAAAAAATGGCTTATCATCACACACACCAAGCTTACGTTTGAAGCTCCCTAACCACAGGCCACAGCCTTTACTGTGAAGCCAACAGTCTTTAAGGGGCGATACACTGATATTTGTATTTTACTCGAATACCGCCTAGGACGAATCCCTGACGTTAATGATCTGTGAAATACCCGTTCGTTTTCACCACACGCAATCGAAGTCGCAGAAAAAAAATAAAGAAAAACAAGCAGAGTTCACCCCCTCAACTCGCAGCCAGAACAAGCGGCCCCGTGATCTGGAGCCGATTATATGCCGCCAATGTTGATCATAGCCATGCGCTGGAGTTGGCATGACACAGGACACGCGCTGAGTTCCAGACAATGTTATGGTTCGGCTGTTGTCGTCATTGCAGCGATTGGACACAGGACACTCCCCGAATGTTTCTCGAGCTGTTGATTATCACGAGCCCAAATCGAGTGTCTACGCCATGCTCGGGTCCAATCTATGAACCGTATACAAATATCGTCACAGGGCGGTACTGCTACCGCCCAGCTACGTCATCAGGTTTTTCGAAGGAGAGATTGAATGAAAACACTCGGTTTTGTCCTCGAAATTACAGCGCAACAAAGGAGTTACTTGGTCAGTGGCGTTACGTGCGAGTATCCTTGAGTTTCACTAGTGCCAGTAAGCTCGTGTAAACTGAAAAACATTCCAATTGAATATCGTTGCACCGCCCCTTTAAGCTCCCGAATGAGAGAAATGAGGAGACTGCGTTAAACAAAAGACGTTGTTGAAGTGCGCACAACAGTGTATGCAAGGGGCTAAACGCACCTCCTGGAAATTTCAGACAGCATAACGACCAAGGCTCTATCTGCAATGTTAGAGGGTCGTTCAACACCGTCATCTGTGAACCCATGGACAATGTCGTGTGCAGGGTCGTAAGTTATATTCTTTTTTTAAAACAATCTTATCGAAAATCAACATGCACACACGTTCAAGTGCAGCCAGACTGCTCGGCAGAAACAACAGCGCGAGAAGCTCGAACCGATCGGCTCCACGAATTCACGCCGAGCATGCGAGCACGCGGGCGGTCATGCGTCACCTTGATTGATGCAAAGTCGACCGAACATGATACAGCAGAAAGCAAGGATGGAGGACACGCACGGCACAGACGAACGACGCAGGGACGAGCAGAGGCGACGGCGTGCAGGCAGGCGAGGCAGGCAGGCCATGGCAGGCGCCATTCATCACGTGGTTTTTGTGACGTATTTGATAAACACTATTTAGTCGTTTTAAGTACTTTAAATAACTGTAAAGCATAACAATTAAAAAAATAAATACTTTTCGGAGACAGAGCTCTAATTAATATTAACCAAATTACAGAAAAGCGCCACGTAGCGGAGGGTATGAAACGCACTATCTGGGCCGCGAATCGGCTTCAGTGTCCTCTCTTTACGTTTACCATATTACTCTATGGAAGGACTGCGAACAGCTTTATTCCGCAGAGGCCGGCAGCGATCTGGCTGCGCGTATGACGATGCTCTTCTTATAGAGCGCCCGGTGACGTCAGTACTACGCGTACTGCTGATAGCAACGGCAGCGGCCTCTAGCAGATATCTTGTTAGTTCCTTCAGTTAAACCGCTAACTAAGGCGATTAAAAACTAAGTGTGAAAAAGATACAAATCACACTTTAAAAGATAAATTTGTAGATCTTTCCAGTAAGCTAAAAGAAAAAAAAATAAGGGCAGATAAACATATGTTTTACATTGTCCTTCTTGCCAACTTTATGGTTTCGTCACCTAGAAAGTTTTTGAGATACATCTTCTGAACCACAACAAACGCCAGCACGTTTATGGCCGACGGTGCTCTTGAAACAGAACCCTCCCCCCCCCCCCCCCCCCCCCAAAAAAAAAAAAAAAATCCCAATCTTTTCAGCTTAAACTTTAAGTCAGTGTTTACACGTGATGTTAGAAGTATACCCCCTTATACCAAGTTGAAGGTAAACGTACGGCAGCCCTCTGCCTGGCTAGAAATAGACATGAAGCGAAGAATAGGGACTCTAGTCAAAAATACCAACTTCACCATCTACCACCTTTTAAAAATGTGCATTTGAATGAAAACGGAATTAGTAACTAGCTCTTGAATCTATATCCACGGAAGTCTAGTGGTCCAGCTGGATTGCCAAACGCGTTTTTGAAACGATATGCAGAGCTTATCGCCAAGTACTTAATCATTATATTCAAAAGATTATTATAAGAACGCGAATTGCAGACCGATTGAAAGATGGCCAGAATTAAACACCTACATAAAACTGGAGATAAACAAGTACTGGCTAACTACAAACCTATATCGTTAACTTGTTCCGTCTGCAAACTCCTTGAACACATTATAAATAAACATATTTCCGAAATTGTTCAACATATGACGTACTATCTAGTTGTCAACATGGCTTTAGAAAAGGATTTTCCACAACAACTCAGTTGCTAACAAAAATGCTAACAAAAAGAAGCAACTTTCATTCTTCTGCCATCTTATTGAGCATATCCTATCAAAGGTGAATGAATTTAACTACCTGGGTCTCTATCGGGCAGGTTCGTACAGGTACTACTACGCTCAGGGAGGGTAAGAAATAGAGAGGAAGGTACAAAGGGAGACAGTACACACACTGGTCTGGTGAGTTGGAAGAAGTCATCATCATTTGACAGAAACCGAGTTGTGCTCCTCAAAGAAACAAAAAAGCAATCTGGTGGCCCAAGTATGTTTTTCCTATGGTGCATACCAGGCGTCGAGTACCTTGTTGAGAAAACACTATTCTGACATTTGGTCATTCTAAATCTATTACCCGTAGCCTTCTTTCTTTGTCGCATATTTCACAATCACAAAATATGTACAAATGCTTTAGGAGAAAGACGAATACTGGGCTTTTTGATGAGTTTCCTTTCCGATTCAGTGAATAAATATCTGTATATTGGCGACATCAAGTCGTAATCGATGCGCTTTTTTTCCGCCAGTGGCGACAGTTCACGTAGGGGTGAAAAGTAAGATTTCTTTCCCTCACCTAAGGGCCTATGGTGATGGGCAAAATATTAGCAAAAACGTCCGTCTCTAAATTTCAAGCGTGTCGATTTAAAGACAGTGCATACCGTTCTTAGAAACTGCATTCTTTTAAAAATAAGATATTTTATGTTGAGAGTGATATATATATATATATATATATATATATATATCACTCTCTCTATATATATATTCGAGGCTCTCGAAAAAGGTCTGGCTCAGGCCGAAACGTCGGCCAACTTTACCAATAATATGTAATATGTTTTAAAAACTCCAACAACCGTCTCAGGCGCGTTTTCTTCCATATATATACATATATATATATATATAGTGCGCATGGTGGCATTGGAGCCAAGGGGCCGAAGGCGTATATATAACGAAGTCAAATGTAAGTCATCTCCTGACGAATCCGAGTCTCTCGGTGGAACTGTTGATTAAACTTCCGCTTTTTGTTGCTTTTCACCGCGAGTTTTTCACTTCGTTATATATATATATATATTTATGGAGTGGTGTTTTTTTTAAACTTAACCAATTCGTTTCAAAAAAGTTGTGAAATCTACACATGTCGTTTGTCCAGGTGAATTGTACGGCAGGGGGACAAAGTATATGGGGCTAATCATAACGATCACTCGGCTAATTTGCTAAACTTCGTTAGCTAACTTTTAATTAGTGAAAATATACATATGGTCCCAATTAGAAAATTGCTGACCGTTATCGAGAACACACTACATCAGTCAATTTCAGAAAGAGTCTGAGCGCGTGAGAAGCCCAGTAACGCAATAAAGTTACCACCCGTGGAGCAGTACAAGGCTAGCGGTTGTGTCAAGGCACGCGCGAGATTTTTTCGTCTCTTATTTAGCCCCAGCCTTGTGTATATTCGAAGCCCCGCACCCGCGCCCTGGCTACCATCCAGCAGAGTTCCATGCGTACCTCGCTGCATGCCTGGGCATGCCCGGACCCCTCCTTCCTCGAGTGACCGCTATCGAGCTCTGGCGAACGCTGCTCGCGTACATCCAGGACCCTGCAGCTCTCCTGTCGGCACGTGGCTTCAAGGCACTCAGCTCTCCACCACTGAGCCCAGACAAAAGACAAAGCCTAAACCTACCGCACATCTATCCTCTGACGCCGTCACACCAACCGGGCCAACAAATAAGAATGAAGGCCCCCTGTCCCCCGCTCTTGTACCCTAAACCCTTTCACCGCAGCATTTCCTAATGAAAAAAAGTGAAATAAACGTTCCTACCTGCCTATGTCCCCCTGGCCGTATAACTCACCTGAACAAACCGAAGAAGTGTAGCTTTCACGGCTTCTTTTTTAGAGCGCACCCCTTAGGGGCGCTCAAAAAAGCGCCCCCTTCCCCAAGGTCACGCGACCCCCCCCCCCCCAGGTCACGTGACCCCCCTGGCGTCACACGACATTCTCCCCCCCCCCCCCCCCCCCCCCCGAGGTCACGTGACCTCAAGGAGTGACATGTCCCTCAGTACGCTTCCATTCTCTCTCACTTTCTATATATATATATAGAGAGAGAGAGAACTTTCTACAACCGGTTGTTCAAGATTAAGTCACACTATGGCAGTGAAACAATACAAACTAAAACGAGATAATATGACATGTTTAGTTTTCTTTTTCTTCGGCACTCATCGAAGGGAACTTTCAGTCACATAAAATTGTGACCTTTACAGAGCTTGACGGTTTTAGAGACGTCTGATTACTTCAGTCGCAAGAAGACTATCATATGGAATGCCAAGAAGGCTCAGGCTTCTATGTACCCACACCCTTAATTATGGCCCACTTCTGTATGCCGCTGTATATTAAAAAAAATAAGGGTCTGTTATGTATGACCCCAATTTACGGGTAGATCTTGCACCAGCACCGACCACCTTCTATCAGATACCTGGTAGTACCTGGGTATCCGTTGACATTGAATGAAGTTTCCTGCCTCTATATGCTTGCTAAGAAATGGTATATTCCTAAATACTGTGTCATTGATTTCACTACGCTTCACTAACGCGAAAGTGACTTGTAATGCGAGATCAAATGAAAAAAGGAATCGTCATAATTAAGAAGGTTTAGTTTTGTTAGGGGTTAATTATATAACGGCTTAAGCCCGCTTCAGGCGGGGCAGCGTTTCCAGGAAATTTGAGGTTGCTGGCAGGTTGTTTCCTAGCCTTCCCTAGATCGACACGAATCGCTAAGAACGGGTCCCGCTCGAAACGGACGAGCAACTCGAACAACTCGGAGACGTTTGAAGCGGCAGCAGCCAATCAGGGACGCGATATTTTCACGTAACACTTCTGTGGTGGTGATGATGACCGCTGAAGACGTGGTTCTGGTTTGAAATGGATCGTTTCTTGGAAACAAACCTCAACGCAGTTCGAAGATATTAAAACACGTTTTTAACGCGTAGCTGTGCGTCTAAATAGTACAAAAAAGGCAAATTCAATGATGATAATGGCGAGGTTTAGAATTCGGTTGGTGCGTGTGAACGCGTGCGGTCCGTGTTGTTGGCGTTGCGATGTCATGTTGCTGGGTGAAATTGCCCGTCTGAAGCGGGCCTTATAAAATTTTGGGTTCACGCTTTACTTCATTCTACAACGCGTGTCGCACTCTAGTAAAATAATTGCGATAAAGTTCTTCACGCAGAAACAGGGATATTTTTTAGCTACAAGCCACTGAACAGAAGCTTGACTTACCCATCATTAACTGCGCTGAAGTCGGTGACGTACTCGTTGTGTCTGTAGTTGTCGTGACGGTGGCGGTAGTCGTCGTGGGCTCTTCGGGTTGAGGGCAGCACACGATGGGCCGTAAACCGCGAAGTCCGCAGTATATGGGAGACCTGAGCCTGCCCACGTCCTTCAGGGACTGGATGCATTCCTGGACTGGCATGCAGCGGCCGTCCACCATCTCGGCCCGGCTCAGGTGCCTAGCACGACACGAGTCACGCTTTACTGCAGGTCGCCAAGAAAAAAAGAAATGAATAAAACAAAACGAAAAATGAACGCCATAAAGCAACACTAGAAAAGTGTGACTGTTGCGGAGTTTCGTTGCCGCGGTGTGCTTGCGGTACGCACCCACCAATTGTACAAACGCCGAATAGCGTTGAACGCAACGCGTTAAATGTAGCCACGTCCCTTGTAAAGCCTTAGGTCACAGTCATACTTCTCGTACATCGTACGAGAGCCATGATGTTCGCTGCATGCACGATGACCAAAGTATTTCCGAACAGACATTGAGCATTTTCGAAGCGTGTTTGATTTCTACGTACGCGTACTTCGAACTCGTCTGCGAGACAGTTTTTACAAGGCCAATATGGCGGGACGGTCACATAAGCAAGAAACGCGCCTCTGACATCTAGAAAACTGCCTTTGCACATCCGATATGGTACGATGGGCCCTCCTGTGCGAACTGCGCATGCGCCACAGAGGAAGTTTCGCGCATGCGCAGTGCGTATTGGAGGGCCCATGGCGCCGTATCGGAAGTGCAAAAACGGTTCCCCAGAGCTCTCTAGTGTCTCCAGACAGGCTTTTGCATGGCGTATTCGCGCTGCGTGAGAGCGGCCTCGGATGTTTGAGTAACGCCCTATAACGTACAGGTTAGGATCGGAAATGACTCACTTGTAAAGTAATTTCGTCGCCTTTTTTACGATATAGTCTGTCATATAAAGGTACCCGTTAATTTTGTTTGAAATTAGTCACATTGTAGGTTTCATCGAGGGGGCAACGCGCCATCGTCGTATTCTACACATTCTACAAAGGAGGATAAAAATATTAAGAGAGCGGCGCTGTGTCATAAATTACTTTCCGCTGAAGTTCGGAACCGCGGCCACTAAATACTAAAGTGTAATCTAACGCAAATCAAAGTTGAACATTTTTTTTAAAGTAACGGTAACGGTATTTCGTTAATTTTGCCGGAAGGAATCGAATGTCAGTAGCTGGTTAATTTTTTGATGTTCTAACAAACAACGCTACTTTGTTATTAATTATAATCACCACAACACTGATCTGAAAAACAATGTATACAAAGCCTGGCAAAACCAACGCAAAGATGGCTTTCACTGGTCCTCGAAGATCCTAAGAGAATTTGCTTACATTCTTTTCGCAAATCTGAGAATATTGAGTAATGCGTCACGTTCCTTAGTAATTAACGTATAACGGAATTTCCATAAAAATTCTCGGTATCAAGCACACACCTCTACGTCCGTCGACAGCCGCCGAGTGGCACATGGAGACCGAAAGCAGGAGAATCCAAACGGGCATTCGGACGCACGCCATGTTGTTTGATTGTTTGTCCGAACGGCGCGCGCTTTCTAGCAGCGCTCATACAGGGAAGTTGTTTGACGGACAACGCTACTAGCCGTGGATGATTAGCAATATCCTCTCTCGATCGCGTCGTCGATGTACAGCGGTCTTGACCTTGAGGCTGCCTCCCTCCGCTAGAAAACAAGCGAGAGGCACCTGCAGCACTCTCCCAGTTTGGTGTGCTAGTGTTGAGTCAACAAGCATGGCTTCGATCGCGAGGTATTTTCATCGGTACAACCTTTGTAGAATAGTTCACAAATCGCCATCTGCGTGTCGCCAGCTTTTTGCCCATTGGGCTAGGAAAGACGTTTTGAGGATGACAAGTAGCTTTCTTGTGCAGAATATCAGACACGTTCATAGCCCGCTGATTCGGTATTTTCCAGCTAGTTGATAAGCAAAGGAAATGTGTACGAACAGGGGTCTCAAACGCATCCCGGACTCAGGTTTAAGACCTAGACTGAGACCATGAGGGTCGGTGTAAAGCGTTTGATACATTAATTATTTCTTCAACGCACGCAAATGTTTCTCTTTGAAAACTCGCTTTTTTGTCAATGATACATAGTGAGGTTCAGAATGCTGACATGACGAGGGGGCATATACACTTGGTCAAAAGATTCGCAATGGCGCCACCACTTGAACGTCACTTTACGCCGGTGTGAGAAAGCACACTTTCCATTATCCTATCAGTTAACTTATTGGGGAAATATTTGGGCTTAACACGTCCCGACAAGGAACCTGCATGCGAGAGTTTTTTACTTCCTGACATTTACTTGCAAAGGCACCGTACGCTAAAAGTTGTATCGCATTGTTATTTAATGAGTCCCTAGCGTGTAAAGCAACGAATGTTAAACTCCCTGAAAGCAAAGATGAACACCTGCCAATATGATATGCAACAACAAACAAACAAATTATTGTGTTTATGTTTATACAGCCGAAAGTTAGTCTGCCTGAGTGGGTGTCTGGTGTCTCAGCTCTAAATGAGCAATTTAGCCAGTGCGGTAAAATTGCTAGCCTGGGGTCCTTAACGTCCACCACGCAGTTGTGATACACGACTACACGCCGGTACGATGCTCATCCAGATCGAGGCGGGCAGGGGTGGGGATTGAGCCCAGGATCCCTGAGCTCTGCAGCGCAAGCTTTCGCTCCACGTGATCCGAGCTGGTGTGCGCTAGCCCGCTCGGCCACCGATCCCCCCCTCAATATAAGATAAAAAGAAAACTAATAGCGGTAAGGAAGAAGCAAAAACTATATTAATGAAACAACGTTTTGAACAATATTGATAATATATCTATGTTTCAAACAATTGCCTCGTCGCACTACCCCTGAAAAAAATAACTATAGTCACGTCCCTTCTGTAAGTACACCGTGTATATGAGTATATGGAAATCATTTCTGAGCACGAACTTGCTCAATACGTGTATATGAAAAACTAACATTGCAGACAGTTTTAGGGGGAACGGAGGTTTCCCAATTAAAGAGGTCATTCAATTTACATCTAGAGAGTAACACGCCGCAAACCTTTCCTGGCAGTCGTGACTTGGAAACGGCGGCTCACAGCCGCGGGAGGCGCAATGAGAGCGTTGTAACGAGTCGTGGCTAGAGTTACGTGACTAAGACACCTGCAGGTGTATGATGTGTCAACAGCAGGCCAATTTTATTTGCATCTCAAAATTGCTGATTTTAATCGCGTGTTTCTGAGGAACTTTCACGGCGTCTTCTTTTAACCGCAAGGCGCGGTGAGTATCTCATTGGTTCTGGCCAGCTCGGCAGCGAACTTGCTGCCAAAGCGTTCTGTTCTAGCTGCTATAGGTGCCGTCGAATTTACTCGAGTCGACTATAAATATCTTGAACTCTCTCGGTCATCAACGTTTTGCTAAAAGTACTGAAATAAAAAAAAAATGATTAAACAACAACAAACATCGCAATGTTCCCCGGGCTAGTTTAGATGAAAGTCATAAAATGTTAATTAGCAGTAATTAAACTTCTGACATTGTATTACTTTTATTTCACGGCTCTACACTTTCTTTGCATTGAACCCCATAGGTCACACTCGCAAAATTATCAACTTGTGCTTTTCTTGGCAAAAGATCGTATTGTTCCTGGGGACTGTAACTGCCTGTGTATCATAGAACGCGAATCAACTAGAATTTTCGAAATGTCAATACTTCGTTTCACCTTCAGACCGAGCGCAGCGTACGCTACGAAAAGACAGAACCAATCGAATAGCGGTAAAGGTGCAACGTCACGAAGTGCATCACCGGGAGACCCAATCAGGTGCAAAAAGTGCGCTTCAGTCGCTGCTTGGTTGGCCTTAAGGCCGGTTCCCACATGCAGCGAAGCGCTAATGTAGCGCTTCTCACGTGCCGTCTGCTACTTATTGTCTGCCATGAACAACAGTATTGACGGTGCGACACAAAGCTGGTGAACGCTCCCGTCAGCACGCGCTTAGCGCGAGGTCAGCGCTACGCTTGCAGCGCTCCGCTACATGTGTGAACAGGCCTTTATCGTCTCGTTGCGTTCGCTGCGCTCGGACCTAAAGTGAAACAGAGTATAGAAAACTTTCTTTATTCTATGGAATGTCGCAGAACGTTGGCCATGTGGTGCCGTTTATACAGCAAAGCATGTTCTTTTTTTCTTTTTTATTGGGGGGGGGGGGGGTGTATTATATACCACGAGCATGAGCTTTGCAAATTGTTTTATCTTATCGAATGTTTTTGTTTCTCTGGCCAAGATTCTTTCAAAAGCAACGAGATCGCGTTTAAAACTTTCAATGCTGAACATGTTGGAATGAGTTGAAGTTTTTTTCAGATAAGTTTGGACGAATATGTCCGGTGATCATTTTGAATTCTTACGAAAAAAAGCATTGTTTGTATGCACAATGACCATCAGAACAAAACCAAAAATTCATTTTCGCAAGAAAAAAACAAAAAAACTATGTTTGTCTTTGCGAAAAAAAAAAAAAAACACACTTTGAGTGCGAAGCGCTATCAGCGAATTGCTCGAAGTTGGCATTTCCGGCATCTCTCACTCTCTCTATCTCTGCCTCCCCCCCCCCCCCCCCCCCCGAAAGAAAAACATTGCTAAAAAACATTGTCATTGCTAATTTCTACGGGTGTAGACATATTAACTGACAAACTACGCATAAGGAAAATTGACTGAAAATATTTGCCATTAAGCATCGACTTTGCTCATTTTCAAAGAAAAATCGCAAACAGGGCGCATTCAGCAAAAATACTTATATTCGATATTTGTTTTCTCCCCACTTATAAATTCCAGAACTCCTAAACCTTTCCAGCTTGTTGCCCTGCATATTGGTAATATTGGCGCTAAATATTGTTGTCCTGGGTAGTAGAACAACTTTATGAGAAATGGTCGAATGGAGCCAACTTGATCATTACGAGTTATTTTGAAACTTTATTTAAGAGAAAGCCCTCATCGATTTTTTAACTCTCCCACATTAATTACAATAATAGGTACTAACAGGATTTAAAAAAAAAAACAGAAAAACGTTGCATTATTTTTTTTTTTTGTACTTGAAATTGCAAGGCTAGAAATATGACCAAATTGAGGCTACCGTAGCACCGTGAATGGGGTGTGTAGATAGATACACATAGCTAACAAATTCATTATTTCTACAAAGTGTAAAAATGCTCGAGAGTGGTGAAAAATAAACAAATTGACAGCACAGAGGCGGACTGCGGTTTTAAAGTAAAAATTCCTACTGTGTTTTTTTATAAGAATTGCAGAAAATTCGAGCGCTCCGGAGTGATCGAGAGGTACTCTCATGTCGCACGCCACGTATAGAAAAGCTGCTGCGCGTAATACGTGTCTATTTCAGCCTTTCGACTGTCGGTAACATGAAATGAAGCGGCGGAACCGGCGCGCCTCCTCACGGCATTGGAGCCGCCGCCGCTGTGTGACTCTAGCTAACACGACCGCACCTCCCGGCAGGCGTCCGTGAGGCGAGCGGCGGACTGAAAAGCAGAAAGCAATGCACGATCGTTTGCGGTTTGCTTGGTGTGATGACGATTGACTACTTTGTTCTCGGCATTTTTGTGTATTTTTATGTTCTGGAGCGCATGGAAGAGCGCCTTCCTGCACGAGCTCCTGACATTGACGGCATTTTATATTTGGCGATTCCTTTGTATATTTACTGTGAGCGCGTGCTGTAGGCACCGGGTGTTACAAAGAGTGGCATCAGCCTAAACTGAAAGACGTCCAAGAACATTAGCGCGCTCTACCCATACCTCGGCAAACCTCACTCATGAGGGCCCTCACTCACCCTCACTCACCCTCACTCACCCTCATCTTCACAGGTGAGGTGAGGGTGAGTGAGTTTCTGAACCAGGAAAATTCATGAGTGTGAGGGTGAGTGAGGGCCGTGAGGGCTGTGAGGGCTGTGAGGGCGGTGAGGGCGGTGAGGGCAGTGAGGGCGGTGAGGGCGGTGAGGGCCGTGAGGGCCGTTAGGGCTGTGAGGGCTGTGAGGGCTGTGAGGGCCGTGAGGGCCGTGAGGGCCGTGAGGGCCGTGAGGGCCGTGAGGGCCGTGAGGGCCGTGAGGGTGGTGAGGGCCGTGAGGGCCGAGAGGGCCGTGAGGGTGGTGAGGGCCGTGAGGGCCGTGAGGGCCATGCAACTCGGAGCAATTCGAATGCGTTTGAAGCGGCTGCATCCAATCAGGGACGCAAAATTTTCACGCGATACCTCGTGCCGGTGATGATGACACCGAAAGACTTGGTTCTGGTTTGAAATCGATCGTTTTTTTGGAAATAAACTGTTTCAGAAAGGTGCATTAGTATTCTTAACGAGATTTAAATGCATAAAAACACGTTTATAACGCGTAATTGTGTCTAAATAGTGCAAGAAAAATAAAATTTTATGATGACGATGGCAAATTGCAGCAATTCGTTGCTGCGTGTGATCGCGGGCGGCCCGTGTTGCTGGTGTTGCGACGTAAAGTTTCTGGGCGAAATTGCCCCATCTGAAGCTGGCCTGAGTGGCGTGAGGGCCATCAGTGCGTGAGGTGTGCGAGGGCCGCAAGGGCGGTGAGGCGCGTGAGGGCGGTGAGTGGCGTGAGGACGGTGAGTGGCGTGAGGACGGTGAGTGGCGTGAGGGCGGTGAGTGGCGTCAGGGCGGTGAGGGCGGTGAGTGGCGTGAGGGCTATGAGTGAGTGAGGGGTGTGAGGGCCGTGAGGGCGGTGAGTGCGTGAGGGCCGTGAGGTTCAGTGAGGGTGAGTGAAGGGCTGAAGGTGAGTGTGACTGTGAGGGTGAGGGTGTGTGAGGGGCTGAAGGTGAGTGTAGCTGTGAGGGTGAGGGTGAGTGAGGGGCTTAGGTGAGTGTGGATGTGAGGGTGAGGGTGAGTGAGGGCGACCTAAAATGCCGACCTCTGGCCTCTACCTGGCTCCTGGGCGCGCGTTGGTGCAAACATCGGGGATCCCCGGCCGGGCCCGAGGGTCAAGGGATATTCATGTAAACGTATCGGTCATAAGCTTCTATTATTACCACAGACCATGATACCTAAAGCGGAAAAACGTAATGGTAGAAAAAGTGTTACTTTTTTCGTCTGGAGTGGCCTTTCAAGATTCAGCATGGTAAGAGGGATGGTTAACAGCCAGTGATGCGACGTACCTTGCAGCATCTGTGTTGTTTTATTGGAGCCTATTATTATCTACCCCGACAACATTGGCTCCCTCTCAGGCGAGTTCCATGCAGACATTCCCGCCAATCCCATTCGAGCCCTCGGTGGCGATGGCTAGGCGGCCATTGAGTCTCAGCGAACGGCACTTCGTCTGGTTATATTGCAGAGTTGAGTTTTTCTAATTGCCGTATAAATGGCATAGCTAAGCCTCTGGAAGTGGGCTATATTATTAAAAGGTTTGGGAATATCTTCGTTACGCTAATAGCTAGTGTTTCTACTTTACATAATAGCTTTACATAATTAAAAAAAGCCGTGAAAGCAATACGTATCTGTTTTATATATGGAGCGAAAGCTCGTGCTGCAGAACCCAGGGAACTTGGGTTCAGACCCCACCCCTGCCCGCTATCCTTCTGCGGCGACAGAAGGATAGCGAGTAGTCGTGGGCCGATTTGAAAATGGTGCGAAATTTTCTGGATACGGTGGTCGTAGCAATGGTTTTCTAAATATTGCAGTGGACAACTCGTGCACGACCTTCTTTAGCGCCGGTAAAATTATGCACGAGCACTCCTCAATTTTTATGAAAGGGCAAAAGAAAGTTGTCCACTTGTTGTCTTGTCAAATATTTTGTCAGGCCACGAGCCAGGGTCTGGGCAAAAAAGAGGAAACTCGCTTACTTGCAGCCGTCACCACCACGTTCCCACGCGCAGACCATTCCATTCAACCTTTACGGACATCATACATCTGAGACTCGTCTTCCCTCTAAGACCTTTTACGAATTCGATATAGTCAAATCATGAATTCGGTCAGGTTAAACCGCAAGTTACCCGAATGAGCGCAGAAACAAGTGTTTAACGCGTTCTTGCGCTTTATTACGTGGTTTCCTTCCTGCACAGTTAGCTGCTTGGCTCCTCTCTTCAAGACAAAGTCATCGTCCATGGCCGCCGACTTCAAGATGGGTAAGCTACATATCGATTCAAAGCAACTCCTTGTGCGGTTTTAGATGTTAGAAGAAGGAGACTCGCTTCGCTTAAACATTTTTTTTTTGTTGCTAGGGTTCACTAAGTTTTTCACGGTCTCAAACGTGCACGTTTGCCTGCACATAAGAGTCCCACGTAAGCTATAGTGCGTACCTAAGTGATATTCGGGCTAACAGCCCAGCGACAAATGTTTTTAGACCGACATTGGTCCCTGAGTACTTAGCCTGCCAACGACTATGAAAGTATCGTCCAGAAAAATGCTAATGGATCTCGGTTTGTCGCTCGACATCCAGCCTTCCATTTATGAGTGCCTACGTTTCTGAATTTTAAATCGTACATGTGCAGTCTGAAGAAATATGTGGTGTTTGCTAGAGGCCATATTTGAGGTTACTTCTCACAGCGCATGCCCGAGATGAGTTCTTATTTATAATCTCCCAAAGAATACAATCTTGATGGGGTGCGATGTGCGTGCTGGAAGCGTTGTGGAAGCCTGCCGTCTGCACTGGCTCAGCACCAGCGAGGTCATCTATAGCCCATCAGTGAACACCACCTATACAGTAAGCAAAACGCTCAGGCTGAAAGTCTGCTAGAGTGGCCAGCCGAATGATAGCATGTGAACTGCACTGTTAGGTGTATTGTTTCACTAAGCATATACTTGCATTGTGAGCTTCGTGTCGTATTGTGAGTCTTAAAAGACAATATTTAAGCTTGCTTTCTGAAGCGCTTGAAATGAGTCAATCATGCTTGTCGCCTTGCTTGCTTTCAACTTCATTCTTGATAGGTTTTACACACGTGAGGAAGGCTTGTTATAGCTGCCAGTCACTTAGAAAAAACATTTTGACTAATTAAATTGTTCACTCGTGAACAGGTTGCCCTCTCAATGCACATATTGAAAAAGTTGTTTCGCATTGCCCACAGTGGAGTAATTTTAATACAATCTTACATTTATCCTTTTCCATTGAACAAAAAATAATAATGAGCCGCAGTTTGATACTTCAGTTTTATGTTTCAAGGTCAACAAGCCTTACGACGGCCAATTGAACAGGACTTTTTGTATGGCTCTCAAGATATAGGGTGCGGTATGAAATTAGCCATCCGCGTAAAGTCGGTATTGCTAACTGTTTTAGATCACGTTCTGCCCAAAGAGAAACACCCCAAAAGGTCTGCAATCTTGTAGTTCTACCGCCTTATTTCGCACTCTGAAATGCGTCTACTGTAATCGCCAGGCACGTAGCCAGGATTTTATTTCAAGGGGGGGGGGGGGGGGGGGGGGTTCACCCATGACAAAATGTTGTATGAGGGGGAGGGGGAAGAGGAAGTCCTAGAAAAATGGAAGGCTTCGGAGAAGCCCGGGGCCCATGCCCCCCCCCCCCCGGCTACGTGCCTGGTGGTCGCTCAGTATAAACAGACGCGGGCGTGAACACGTGAAGGCAGTGTCTAAAGCCAGCTATACGTCACCGCCTTCTCCAGAATCCCGTCTGGTACCAAGCGCGTCAAGGATAGCTTGGACTCCAATGTACGCTTGGAGTCCAAGACAGCGTTGACGTATATTTGAAAAATGTTTCTGAATGCATATCTTATCTTATCATTGATTCCGGGTTTACGTCACCCTTATCACCTGAGACAGCTCAAAACTTTAATACTGAAATTTTTTTCTGCAGGCGATACTGAAATGTCATTGATAGGTAAGTTGGCGACTCTGTATTTGTTTCTTGCGGGATCTCGCCGATGACGATACTACACTCGGTCACAGGTTGAGAACGGCTGAGAAGAGCCTCAGCTGTCCCACCTGCAGCTGGAGCTTGCTAGCTTCGGTAGCGCTTCGACATCTCGTGAGCCTCGGGCGTGCACTTACATCCAAAGCACGGCGGAAGGCAACTAGGACGAAGAGGAGGCCGCTGGCTTTCGAAAGACACTTTGTGGTTTCCACCTTTTCAGTGACTATAGGCTCATGCAAAAAGCAGGGTATTCGTCAGGCGACACTGATACACGCCGCATAAAAGCGACTACAATCAGTACCACCTATACACGTTGTCAAGTAAAAAAAAAAGTTTTGCATTTTATTTATGCTTTTTTCGAAGTAGTCCTTTTAAGATTTGGCTGTCAACGCAAGAAACGATTTTTTTTTTTTTTTTTTTTGCGTTTGAAACAGGCACGCATCGATAAAATTCCTTAAAGGGGCCCTGCAATCATATTTAAGCGTCCACCTTTTTTGCGGTTTCAACGTCTCTTGGGGTTCGGGCAAGCCAGCGGGCACGGAGAGAGTAACTAAATATCAGTGCGTCATATTTTAACCGGACGACGCGGAAACCTCCTCCACCGACGAGGGCGACCCACGGTACAGAAAGCGCGCAAATTGTGACGTCTTTGGTCCTGGGCTTACTACTGGTCAGAGCCGCTAAAAGCTTCTTTTTAGTCGAAATACAAAATATAAGTGGCGCGAACCGTTTCAATTATTTATAAAAGTAGCTTTTGTTCAGTATTTTAGATAAAAAAAGATACGAATGCAGTTCATAAAGTACGGAAACAAGAAATGACCCGTCGACATACCCGCCACCAAGCGGTGGAAAAAGCGGCGCATACTAGAAAGGAATAGTGGGATCAGGCGCCGACACGGAAAGGTCCCGGATGGACGCGGCGGCGCTGCGGTCGTATGCCGGCTCGAGGATCCGACCAGTTCCGAGCGTTCCCAAGGCTCTCGGCGCGGGCTTGACTGGCGATTTAGCCCTTTGGCGGTATGGCAGCGCGAAGTGGCTCCCGTTCTGAACTGATCTTTACCCCGTGTTTGCTGTCGTTTGTGGCCAATGAAGTGTCATGCCGAATTAGTATTTAATCCCGCAGCAAATGCAATGAGAGCCGCTCTGGCTGCCCGCTGCATACAGCCTATCCAGAACACGCTTCAATGGCGCCCTCTCGCGCCGTCGACTCGGAATGCGGCAGCCGTGAGTGCTCGATGAGCTCACTACTTCTCCTCTAGTTCACGGCCACTCTCAAGCAACCAAGGACGTCATGAGGGAGGTTATTGTTTGCTTGTTTTTGTAATTTTAATTTGCCTATAACTTTTAAAATAAAGGTAATTTCGAGAAAAGAAAAGTTTCACTAAGTTACTACGTTCCGTGCACTCAGGTTCGGTGCAAATTAAAAATTAGTAAAAAAGTCATTGCAGGGCCCCTTTAAGACTAGTCTAAGGTCCACCAACATACATCTTAATTTGACACACTGGGGGTATTAGTAACCTTCCGCGAGATGCCGGACCTCGTTTTACTACGGTTCTTGAGGTGAATACGAATATAGAAAACAAGGTCTGGGCATGACGTCATTTTTCGTGGGTCCTCGACCCGCTCTGAGCGGCGAACGCTCTGAAGCTTGACGGTAGTCGCTGCAAAACGGTCGACGGTTCGTCTTGACGTCGTGGCGTGCTTGCGAGGCGTCGTCGTGAGACGTTGCAGGATGCAATGGCGGACACGCTGAAGAACGTTAGGTGGTGCTGAATGGATTCGCTGTGCATGACGACGTTTGGGGGGGGGGGGGGGGGGAGGGGGGGGGGGAGGTTCAGGCTTCGTGGCGTTTGCTTCAGCGCTCGACCAAGTTACTGTTACGAAGACTAGTTGCTCCATTTTAGTGCACTTAGTATATCAGTGATTCTTAGAGCCATACCATGCTGCCGGAAACTTGCTCGTCCTTCTCTTTACCCGAGGTTGCTGCATAGATGAGTCCACCCGGCAGCAGGAACGCAACTCGAACCTTATGTAAAACGCGCAAGACCCAGCGCCCGTAACCAGTAGCGGCTTCGTAACAATTATGGCATTCCATCGGTACTTTTCATTCATCTGCAGATTTTCAATTATTTTATCTTTAGAGACCACGTAAGGTAACGGAGATGCCCCGTTATGAACTGAATTTAATATATGCATATAAACATTCTTACATAGCGGGCACTGTGATCATCGTACTTGGTCTTCAAAGAGAAAAAAGTCGAAACTATGTTGATAAATGAAGCATCCTGGATCGGGCAATGTCTACGAATCCGCCAAAAAACAATATCTTTGACGCAGCAGGTGTTCGAGCTCCGAGACGCCCAATATCCGGTCGAAAATTGGGCGTCTCGGAAAGCCAGAAAGACAAGGCGGAGTGGTGTAGTAGTTTAGCATAACCGACCCAATATTGGAGAACCGGGAGCACAAATCCTAGCTTCTCCAAATATGTTTACTTTCGGCGGCTTCGTAGACTTTGATTCATTCGATAAAATACGGTTCATTTATATGCAACCGAATGATGCGCAAAAAATTCCAATATATACATACACGGGTACGAAGTTTTGTATAGCTACCTGTACATGCCACCAGAGTGCCAGAGGTCACATCAGTACACAAAATACTCTGCACGCTTGGCGCAGTCAAACGCAAATATGTGAAACAGACTTCAACTGGAGCTAGTCATCCTGTTGTTGCAGTTGGACAGCCTATTTTATATTTAGGCGCACAGGGTCACTTAATCATCCCTTTCGACTACCACAAAACTGGACTAACGCATAATTCCTTTTTTCTTAGAGTGTTTACGTTAGCCTTATCACCTTATATTGTGCCTCAAACTTTTATACTGAAACGTTTTCTGCAGGCGATGCTGAAATGTCGTCGATGGGTAAGCTGTGGACTCGGTATTTGTTTCTTTGGGGATCTCACCGATTAAGACAATAGAGTGGGTAACAGGATCGGAACAGCTGGAAGGAGCTTCAGCTGTTCCCTCCCCCAGTGAGAGACCTTCGACAGTACTTGGGCATCTCGTGAGCCTCGAACGTGCACGTGCAGCCGAAGCACGGCGGAAGGCAACCTGGTCGTGAAGCTGACCCGACGTTCAAACGAGGCCCTCTGCCGTTCTCAAATTCTCAGTAACTATAGGCTACAGAAAAGCAGGGCATGCGTCACGCAGCATTGCTACATTCAGCATAAACAAGGCGACAACAATAAATACCTCCTATACTCGTTGTGGGTCCAAGAAAATAGAAGTTTGGCGGCTTCTTCATGAAATGTCGTAACTTGCGTAGATACGAAAATGCCGTAAACTCGAAATGCCCTAAATTGAAGGAGACCATGTTATTGATCGAGGCGAACATTCTAGGTTTGTTTTAATATGAGAGCGCGACGGGGAGCGGTCGGCCGGTCGTGTCCGCTTGCGTCGCCTTGTCAAGAGAGGTCTCGCGTAATGACCATCAGGCACCGTACCTTCGCCGAGAAACGTTCGCGCGTCGCAAGTAGCTGGCCATCGTTGCCCACGTAGCTGGATTTCCAAACAGCTTGGGATATGCACATCCCCTAGGAGTGACACATCATCCTGCATTGAAAGGCGGGGTAGCGAAAATGCCGCCGACTTCGCGCTTATGACCACCTCCATACCGGCTCTAGCCGCTGTTCTCTGAGCCGTCAGTTTCTAACTGTGCTCGTCTTGGCTTTAGCCAACTTCTCGTGCGTCACACATGCCCCTAGGAGAACCAAAAAGACTCTTTGCGTTAGCACGCAATTTCCCAAAAATAGCGTACGCTGCAATAGCGCACGGAAAGCTCCAACCGCGGTTAGCGTTCGACGGAGTCGCAGCGTCGATGTCCCTGTTCTAAAAAGCCCTATTACTGTACTGCAACTTTCGCTCGGCGTCAACTCTCTTGTGCTACCTTATCAAGGCAAACGCAACTTCCACTGTTCTAGAGCCCTGCACAGCTGAAAAAGTGCGTGGCTTCGCCCTGCGTCTCATTCGCACGTGATCTTGCAAAAAGAAGATGCGTTGGATCAGTGCGCAAGCTATTCAAGCCTTCACAGCGTAACATACAATACATGGAGGTCATGCTTCCTTCAGTTGAAGCTGAAGGACGATAGCTGTTGCCATCTCTCCCTGTCTCTTTTAGTGTATTTCTTATTGTTTTCTAAAATACATTACTTCGATAACGTGTGCATTCGCTAATCCATTGCACCGTTCATCAAGGATATCATGAACAAAACATATATTAACAATGAAAGTATAAAAACGCAAGCAAACGGGCATACGGCTTTCATAGTTTGCCCTCAAGGCTAGGGGCTCTAAACTCGTCAAACACAAAGTTGGAACCGAAAGTTCAGGGAGCGCGCTGATTGGACGTCGGCGACAAAAGCGCGAAGTCATCGTCGTGATTGTTCAATCGGTGCGCTTCGTTAACTTCGGCCCCAACTTTGTGTCTGACAAGTTTAGAGCCCTAGATTTAAAAACAAATGCTACACTTTGTTTTTTTAATCTCAGTTCTAGAGTGGTGAATGACTAGAAGACAAACGAAAGCGCATACACACAGATATTCAAAACGAAAAGTTACGGCGGACCCTGCACGCTTTTCTGGGTGAGCCAGTGGGCAGCATGCGAAGAAAGAAGGGAAGCAGCATGACGTTGCGCTGTCGGCACATGCTTGTGCCATCGGCACTGCTTGTGCCGTCGGCACTCCCTCGGAATTAAGGAGAAACATAGAAGGAAATAATTATATTTCTATACTTTATTTAGGCTTAAGTTCAGACGCAGCCAACGCTACGAGGTAATTCAACCAACCAAGGAGCGTCGAGAGCGGGCGTTACTAGACCCTTTTTGGGCAGTTTGATACTTTAGACCCATGTTACGGATAAAGCAAAACAGGGCGCGGCATGCCCCAAAAAACACGGCTTTCGTGTGAGGCTCGTCGAATTATTAGGGGCTGGAGAAAACCAGCCTTCTGTGTAAAGTTTATATTCCTAACTGTTTTTGTTCGCTATTCGCCCATTGAAAACCATGCGGGGAGAGCCTCAGCATGTATTACCTTGATCACAGTTAGCGGGAACGCCGGAGCGCGTGGCAGCGGGTACTATCAGAGCAGCCTCACGGCCCGGCGCACAAGTTCCAGCGCATGCGCATCGCGCCTGCCGAGGGAATATGCTCTCATCGCGCGCATCGCGTCATTGGAGCGCTCGCGCGTCGTCTGCTACGGGCGTCGTCTTCTACGCGAAGCATGTCGCATGGGAGCGCAGGGGTTAAAATGCGTGTAGATGAACTTATCAGCCCACGGGCATGCGACAAGCATGCGAATGTTTTGATGCATGATACAGTATCATACCTTTTTTGTTTCTTGTATTTTATTAAAAAATATTTGAGGCCCCCTCCCCTGCACGCGGTGTGCTTAATAAATTTAGGCGCCTTTGCATTGCTGTCAGAACGATTGCT
Organism: Ixodes scapularis; assembly: GCF_016920785.2. NCBI lineage: Eukaryota > Metazoa > Arthropoda > Arachnida > Ixodida > Ixodidae > Ixodes > Ixodes scapularis. The sequence continues at coordinate 120,524,849 of NW_024609879.1, read as the reverse complement.
GCACCTCGTCATGGCCAGAGTTCCAGAGGCGGACAGGTGATTGATCATCGAGCTCTTCCAGAAAGGGCACTCGCAGTGGGCCATCGGGGCCCTTGTAAAAAGGCCTTTAAAGACGGTTAATAGGATCGTTCAAGCTTTCCGTTGTGTAGGCCGGATCCACGACGCACCTCGAGGGACTCCCCCAAGAGCGACGACCGAGGATGAGGACCGTTGCATTATTGCTGCTGTCGTCGAGGACCCCTTTCTTTCGGCCAGGGAAATCCGAGAGGAGCTGGAATTGGACGTTTCGGACATGAAAATTCGTCAGAGGTTGGCAAGCGCCGGCCTGCATAGCACCATGGCAGCGCAGAAACCCCTGCTATCTCCTTCAAACAAGGAGCGAGGCTCTGCTTTGCGATGGGACATGGGTCCTGGACGGCGGATTCAGACGAGTCGACGTTCTCCACCAGGCAAGACGAATGCGTGCGTGTGTGGCGACCCCGCGGCGCATTGTAAGGCCTGCTTAGTATGCTAGCTGTTCTACGTAGATCTTGATAATTGTTTTCGTTGCGGAAATATTTCGTCGTTCGTTTACGTTCTCTCTACACACTCGTAATTTACTGCAATTCCGTTTGTTAAAAGGCTGGGGTCTCTTATCAGTTGAATTTTCTGCTATGTTATTCGCAATGTATCCAATGTTAGTTAAAGCTAATTACGTTATTTATTTCTTTTTTATTATCGTTGGCTCATATGGGTAGTCGTGACAGTCTTTGTTCCTTTCTCCTCTTTACCTGCGTAATTTCTGTGTATACAGTTCGATAGCTTGACTGAAAAATCACACCACTCAACTAGGGTCGATGCGCTCCTGCACGAACGATCCTGCCTACGTGCAGCGCGTTGCTTCCAGCGGCAGGACGTCCGTGAACGTTCGGGGTGCCATCACAAAACATGACCTCGGTCCTCTGCACCGCATAGTCGGGAGGCTGACATCGACCAGTTACTGCGACGTGGTGGACACCGTCCTTATACCCTTCGTTCTGAGTGGTCTCTTCCCCGACGGGAACTTCCTTTTTCATCAAGATCTCGCGCCCATCCACACTGCGCGCACCGTGAAGGACCACTTGCGGCAGTGCGACATAGAGGGGTTGCCATGGGTTCCGAAGGGCGCGGACCTCAACATCATTGAGAACGTGTGGGGCCGAAGGAAGGCGGCCATGGTGCGGACTCCTATTTATTCCGCCACAGAAGACCAGCTGTGGGACGCTGCAGTCCAAGCAGAATGGGAAGGTTTGAAAGGAGACGCGTCTTTCGTGTCCAGTCTTTACGACTCGCTGCCGCCAAGGATGGCGGCTGTAGTAGAGCTAAACGGGGATATGAACCGCTACTGAGCCTGTTTTAGTTGACTTGATTTTTCTTTGACTGCAGGTAGCAGCCATTCAATGTTACTTCAGCAATAAAGTTTGCACTTTTCTTACCCGACACTACTGACACAACGTCGTCGTTACAGCAATTGGCTGCAGCAAACCTTATGGGCAGAAATCTTAGACGTCTGCAGCCCACAGTCACCAACACACATCTATCACAAGCCAAAAGGCAATAACAATAAGGAAGACAAGAACCACAAGCTATAAATGCAGTTATCAAAGTCAGGACCACGTTAATTAATGATGCAGACGCGCTGGCCGACAATTAGTTTATGATCACCGCGCCCGAGATAGCTCTAGACTTCACAGGAAGCGGGGTCGGCGAACCTGGCGCAGACTGACGCGAGAAGAAAAAAAGTCAAAATGTTTATTTGCTTTAACAAATACTGAAACTAAACCAGGAAAGCAGATGAGCACATTGGAGGAGCTTTCATTTTAGGGTTCTCCAACTTTCGGGTATGCCAAAGTTCTTGCTATCACCAGTAGCATGTGCACGGTAGACAACAGCCGTAGCAGACAACACACGTAGCCGACAACACACGTAGCAGACAACACACGTAGCAGGCGAGGCGCGTAGCAGACGACAGGCGTAGCAGACGACACACGTAGCAGACGGCAGGCGTAGCAGACGATACACGTAGCAGACGACGCACGTAGCAGACGACAGACGAGCGCTCAGATAACGTGATGCGCATGCGCAGCAGTTGCGCGCCAGTCCGGTAGAGCGCTCTGATAGTGCCCGCAGCCACGCGCTCCGGCGTTCCCGCTAACCGTGATCAAGGTAGTACCTCGTATCTCTGCGCCGCAGTGTTAGTTCCGTAGCAAAAACGCCGTCTGCCTTCAACGCCGTCACCATGCCAACGAACGTCGACTGCCCTTTTCGGACAGCACGTGTACCACCAAAGAAAGTGTTAACCCCCCCCCCCCCCCCTCCCCCTTTCCTGGGCCTGCGTTCTTCGCGGCGACAGTCTGCGGCTGCTCACTACAAAACTACTAGACTTTCGCTAGCTGACGGCTTTTGTTACCATGGTGGCGGCGATGAAAGCAGGCGGCCTTTATGCTACTGAAGAATATGCGGCGCACCGATACAAAGTCCGTGCTGAGGCCCTTCCCGCATGCTTTTCAATGGGCGGAACGCGGATAAAGAGTTCGAAATAAAAACTTAACACAGAAGGCTGTTTTTTTTTCAGCGCCTTATACTTTCACAAGCCTTACACGAAAAGCTTGTTTGTAGACGGAAGTTTGGAATTTTTGTTTTTACTATACCATGGGTCTAAACTATTAATGTGTACCGTTTGATTGCTTCAGCGATGATGGAACACGTAATATCTATGTCAATATGAGTTGAATGAGTCCTTCGTGCTTTTTTCTCGTTCCTGGCTGTTAATGGGAGAGCTGTGGTCCGAACTAGAGATGGAATGCAAAGTTGAGACTCCATACTTTGGACTCTGAAATATTGGGAAATAATTGATTGGCTGCTCCCGTCAGCTTGAAGCGTCAGCTGCCTCTGAACGCAAGGTGAAACAAAGTAAAAAACAAAGGGACAAACATGTCTGCCCATCTTATCGGTAACCTTATTAAACTGTTTCCGCAGATGTTCTTGCTTTGTGTAAAGAAATCTTATAATTCACTTTACTATACAGCCTCTGAATTTTTTCTAAAGCCTCCTTCAACGGTTGAAAGTGGTAAATACATTTTCGTAATGTTTTTAAAAGGAAATCTAGCCACTAAAACAATGAACGCGGGATTTTCACTTTCGTCTATCTTGTTTTTTTTCTTTGTTTTTTTTTACAGCGAGACGGTAAGCAGAAAAGTAGTCACTCAAGTTTTGATGTTTCCAACGTTTATGTAAACCACGTGATATCGGCACAGGAACATTTTACAGAAATAAGAGTCAAAATGCGGGCAAGCTGTGCAAAACCATATTTTGAAACTTTGAGAAAAAGAAACCGAGCAGGACGTACATGCCACCATCCACCAGCCAAGACAGCATACACACGTGATTCGCTTTCACCACCGTCTTCCATTTGAAGGATGCACAACCTGACGGCATGCACACACTCGACACTGGGAAAACCTCGAGCACTCAGATACAGGTTGAAAGGCATTTTCCAAACGAAAAGTGCTCGCGGACAAAAAGGATTTACAGAATACACAAACAGCAGAATTATAACCTATGTTAATCTAGACAGACATATGCGTTCGAGTATCAATGTCCAAGGTCGATGAGCGTATGCTTATGCAGTTTCTGGCGCTTTCCCTCCTGAATGGCGGCTGTCAATCCTATTTCACTGCATAACAGAATCATCTGCTTCCAATGCTGGAAATAACTGCTACATTCAATCAGGTGTTTTCTAATTTAAGAATTGGCGTAACACGTATTAACCGCATTTTGTGACTTAATACTCGGCCGTTCAGGCAATGGCTAGTTTGACCAAAGTAAAAGAACCCACAGGTTCTTTTACTTGCTATATCCTATTACATTGCCACTAGCATCCATCCCATCCAAGGGTCTATCCTAGGGGATTTCAAATAGCATTTAACACAAGTTTTACATCAAGGCTTATGGCGGAGGTTTTTAGGTTGTATAAAAATATATGTAGGAAGAGACCCCCTACCCACAAATTAGGCTTCTTTTTACATTATGTGGTCTTGCCAAAAATATCCAGAGTATTTCGCAACACCCCCGAGCAGACAAATTATACTCTGAGGCACGTAGCCTCGACATTTAAAAAAAAAAATCTTCTTGAACGTACTAAGAACAAGACTTGTTTAAGGAACTTTTGAGGAGAGCGCTACTACTCATGTCTTGATTACTTTCGGTTGTCCACTTTGGACGGGCGAGACCGGTTTGGGCGCAACTTTGCCGTAGCTCCGTCATACCTAATGTATTTGAAAAACCTTTACATCAAGAACTGAAGATACATATCTGTACATATCTCACTAATGAAGACAAGCTCTGGGGCTTGCTCTTTTATTAAACGATCCCAACCGAGCGTATGAAAATATTCAATCACACAAATAAAAAACAAATATATTTACATATACCTTGAATATCACACAGTTTGGTAACAATGACAGTACTTTTAAATCCACAGCTTGTTCTACAAGAGCCAGACGCATACTTCTGAGAATAACGGGGTCAAGATAACACACAAACACCTTGTTTTTTTTGCTACCTCTTTGTCATCAACCTCAACCGCTGTTTATTTTAGATAAAATTTATGCAATTCAATTAATTAATATTTTACTTCAAAGGCAGAAGTAGCTTGGAATCGAACTAAAATGTTTTCTACCAAGTGATGCACCCCATGAAGAATCACGGGCTAGCCTGGGGTGTAAAAAAGATATTTAATATCTAAGGGATCTAAGGTACTTGTCACGTAACCAGGGTCTTAGGAGAAAGTAGTGTTATAAGATTTGCATTCAGAAATATCTTATAATTACATAGGCTAACTTATTTCTAGTAGGTAAGCTAAGCTTAAAAATAATAATAATGGTGCGGCAACTACTAGTTTGGTGATGGGAAATCAGTGGCCGAGTGGGCTAGCGCACACCAGCTGGGAGCACGTGGAGCGAAAACTCGCGCTGCAAAATCAAGGAGTCCTGGGTTCAATCCCCAGCCTTGCCCTTGTCGATCTGGATGAACATCGTGCGGTCGTATATCACTACTTTGTGAAGCACGTTAAAGAACCCAGTATAGCGGTTGTACTGCACTGGCTAAATTCTCATTTACAGCTGGGAGACTCGTCGCACGTTAAGGCAGACCAAGTTAAAGACTGTATAAGCATACACTGAACCCAATTGTATTATTACTTTTTAGATGCCAGCGGTGTAAGGTGTACCAATGGCCCGTGAGTTCCTTTAATTTGGTCAAACTAGCCGCTACCTGAACGACCGAATATTAAGCACAAAAGCGCGTTTAACTGATGCGTTCTATCAATTTTAGAACTGAGAAATCACCTGAATTAATGTAGAAATTGTTTCCCAGATTATAATCAAAGTTTTGTTTTTAGAAAAAAAAATAATGTTAACTTTTGATTAAGGGGACATTTAGGATCACGAGCGCCGCCAATCGTATGCTAAGGCAAGTTCGTCTGCATCTTAAATAGCGGTTGCAATGATGCCAGAAGAGCAAGCTCTAATTGGCTGATCGAAAAAAACGAATATTGGGTAAGCCTCAAGTTCATCTATCATTGAGGTCTAACCACTATCCTTCTAATCAAAGCCCATCAGAACTCCGTGTCGTTCTGACTACCGCAAGAAGCAGACGACTTGGTCCCCGCATTAGCATGCCCTTATTGACCTTGGACGACTATACTCGAGTCTTTTTCCTCTCCAATATCTTGCGAAAGTAAATGACAGCTGTATGCTGTCCTATTTATGCATTGGTGTGCAAGTCTCCTTTGTTACCATTGTGTCATTGTTTTTAATTATGATTGTATTACTGGAGCGCGTCGCAGACCGCTCCGTTTACTGTGCCTTCGAATATGGTCCCTAGATTTCAGCCGGATGACTTCATAAAAGTGTCAAGCTACCGCCTGCCTCGATCCTGACGGTGGGACACAAGCGGAAGTGAACGCGGCCAAAGTTTGTGCTGTCGCAGGTCGCTCCGCACCGGAGCTGTCGATGAAAACTACGTTGCCTGGAACTCGTCTTCGCGTGGTGTGTTCAGCGTCCTAGTGTTCAGCGACCATGCATCAAAAGTGCTTCCGAAGGGGCAACAAATGACGTCACGGGAGCCGACCTGTCATTGGAGGCACGCTGGCAGTTGGTGCTAAAAGTTCTGGCAAGACGTATTACCAGCCAACGTGATTGCGGCTGCCGTTGTTACGTGCCACTGTTGGCGGCTCATACTTGCGTGACCTGTTAAGCTGCAGGGCATCCTGCAGCAGTAGAGACGTTTGTTTCATACGCCGCTTCTACTTGGGCACCGTCAGGCTCGCGGCAGGTGAAAGCATAAGACACGTTTATTACGTAATCAGGCGGAAATCGAAAGATCATTTTTTAGGCCGCTTTAAAACGCATCAGGGGACCTTACATACCCAAAATCGAAAGAATAAAACACGGGGGACAAGCACAGGGCAACCACGTTCTTTCAGCCATGAAAGAACGTGCTTGGCCTGTGCTTGTGTCCTGGGTTTTATTCTTTCGATTTTAAACATTCATGTTCAACTCGCTCGGTTTTACCAGAACCATAATGGTACCCGAAGCAGGTACGGTATAGGGTGGTACGACGACAGCGAACCTTGCGCCCGCTCGTCCTTTTACAGCGAAGATTTCTACGGCTACACTCTGTTTCATACTTAGCGTGAAACGCTGTCAAAGCTACTGGCGCGAGCGCGTGGCTTCATCTATTGTTTTGTTTGCGCGAGAACGCGTAATAATGATCAACGAGATCAAACCCCACGCTCGCGCCAGTAGCTTTGACAGCGTTGCACACTAAGTATAAAACGGAGTATAGGTTCGCGCAGATTGTCTCTGGCGACAAGCAAACAATTCTTCTCTACACCACCGCCGCGTCTTTCCCTAGTCGTGTATACTCCTCGCCACGCGCGGCGTCTCTCTCCCCCGTGACATTGCGCAATGCGACGCGCTCTTCGGCGGCCACCTCTGCGGCGCACTAGACTCTGCGCCGTGCTTGGCGCAGCCGCACTAGAATAAAACGTCTCTCACCCCCCCACCCCCCCTGATATTGCGCAATTCCGCGCGCCCTTCAGAGCGCCAGCTTCGTTGGACTTCCCTCTTCTCGGGGCGGAAGGGCTCTCAATTTTTGTGCAGGCCTGCATTTCTCAAACCAACCTTAATTGGTGAGGTATTCTGCAACATGACACACCAGTTCCACCGACTCAAATTCTTGTCTTTTCGTGACCACTCTCGGTGCACGTGCGAGCGAGGTGGGACGTTAAACAAATCAGTTAGACACGCGTTTTAATAAGCATAAATGAAAGGAAACGTATCTAAAACAACAATGTGTTCAAGATCCAAAGCGTATCACAGACGCTGTTTTCCGGTAGTATTCCAGCGCACTGTGTACATTTTTGACACGTCTAATGTGACAGCACGGGTGTGCTACTTATTTCACCAAAGCCGTTTTTATTATCTGGCGAAGTGCGTTAAAAGTTTATAATTAACAAAATCATATTGGTGAATAGTGCAACACACGTCGTAGTGTCAACATTTGCGAAATATCTGAGCGATTAGAAATCACGCGCGATCGGCATATTTAAGAATCTGTAAATTTTACGCCCGCCATTGCTGCAACGGGACTGTGAGAGTCTAAGATCCTGCACCTTTTTCATGCTTAATAACTGTTTGCAATCTCTTTATGACTATTCCTGGCTTCAACTCGCTACATTTTCAAGATTGGCCTAGCTTCCTTAGTGCTTCAACTCTGTCAAAGCTATTCTCGGAATCAACTATGTTGTGCTACGTCACTAAAACTAGTGTAGCTTCTACAGTGCTTAAACTCTCCAAGCTAAACTTCGTGATAGCAGCGTGAAAAGCGCAAGTCACTAGGTCGTTTTTGTTTATGATTTTTTTCAGCTATGATATAACATGTAGAGAAAGAATATGACACCACGATGGTGCGCTTTTGATGATCTCTGATTGATTCCCTGAATACGTATCGCCGGCTGCGTCTGGACGAGAGGTAAAACAAAGGATCGCATTGCTAGAGCGCGTGTGAATGACACGCAAAATAAAGTCAAGTACTTTTACAGCAGCGCGGGGCTGCAGCGCTGTGGAGGTTACGCTGGCCTTGACAATGTAGCACGAAATGGTTATAAGGGGTATTCACTGGACGGCCATATTTGAGGGCGATGTTTTGAGCGCATGCTCAGAACGAGCTCATGTTAATAGGCTGCTAAGACCGGCATTTTTATCGGTGCGGAATGCACGTGTCGAAAGAACTGAGGAAGCTCGCCACGAGCACACACTCAGCAGTCGCGCACACAGATATGGGCGCCACTGAGTACTCCCTATTAGCGGCGAGATGTTTTAGTGGCGCCCTCCTATGGTTACCTTTCGTGACGTCATTACGTTGCGAACAAGAAGTTCGATGGTGTTTGTAAGGAGCATGGTGGAAGCTTGAAATCATTGCGATCTTAAAACAACACTACCAACACCGTCAAAATTGAAGTTTCCGTTGATAAGAAATCCTTTGCTGACGTCATAGTCAGCATTCGGCCAATCGCGGAAGGTCGACCACAGCGACGCTTTCGATCGCGCACATCGCCAATACCCGAGTGCACACCTTTCCAGCGTCAGCATCAGCCACCAATTAGCGCCGAGATGTTTTGGTGGCGCCCTCCTACGGTTTCCCTTTGTGACGTCATTACCTTGCAAACAACAAGTTCGATGGTGTTTGTTATTAGCATGGTGGAAGCTTGAAATCATTGCGCTCTCAAAGGAACACTGCCAACACCGTCAAAATTAAAGCTCTTTCATTCCTCCTATTTCCGCCGATGATAAATCCCTTTTCCGACGTCATAGTCAGCGTTCGGCCAATCGTGGAAGGCCGACCACAGCGACGCTTTCGGTCGCGCACAGGGCTAATAAAGTCGCCACATCTCGAAGGCGTTAAAGTATTGTTTTGATCTCTCCACGCCGCTTAACGATGCTCACAAAAAATGCGTGAATGTCACACGTTCTTGTCTTGCGTGAGCTGTATTCTCTCGTATATTCCAGGTTGAAATGTTATAATATTTTAGAGCGCAGCTCTTAGGAGCCCGTTCCCGGCTTGAGCGGCGTCGGCGGAACCAAGGTCATCCCAAGGTCACGTGCCCCCAAGGTCACCCCAAGGTCACGTGACCCCTCCCCTAGGGTCACGTGACCCCCAAGGTCACGTGACACCCAAAGTCACGTGACCCCTGAGGCCACGTGACCCCCCCCCCCGACGAGGTCACGTGACCACCCCCAGGGTCACGTGACCCCCAAGGTCACGTCACCCAAAGTCACGTGACCCCCCCCCCCCCCCGAGGTCACGTGACCCCCCCCCCCCGAGGTCACGTGACCTCCCAGATGACGTCATCGTCACTTATGACGTCACGGGCATCCGCATCGTCATCGTCATCATCACTGATGACCTCACCGGCATCCGCATCGTCATCAGTGACGTCACTGATGACGTCACCGGCATCCGCATCGTCATCGTCATCATCGCTGATGACGTCATCGGAGTCCGCATCGTCATCGTCACTGATGACATCATTGGTATCGTCACGTGACCCCCCCCCAGGTCACTTCACCCCCAAGTACCCTTCCCTCCTCCTTCTCAAGAGCTGCGCTCTAATTCGGTGTTACAGGGAGTTGTAAACGGCTTTTGCATCCGTCCTTTAAAAAAAGAATCGGGACGGAAGTTATATACGGGTATGTTGAGGCGTACGCCCTCCACATTTCCATATATATATATATTTTTTTTTCGTCCCACATACCAGATATGGAACCCACGCGACTGAGAACAAAATGAAAGGAAAAACGTCCACAGATAGGGTTTTCAAGCAGGCATTGTTACTATCCATTTCGCTTCCAAATGTACCACAGCCTACGCCACAAACCGATGGAGCCATTCAAGTTGCCACAAACGTGTACCGTCACAGCGCTTTTTGTGTTTGCGGGTTTTTTATTTTCGGACCAACTAAGTAAGAAAAAAAAAACAAAAAAACTTGAAGATTACTTAAAGACGCAATGACACCCCAAAGGTTGTATTTTTTGTTGTCTAAAACAATGCAAATTGTAGTGATAAAAAAAAAATATTGCAACGCAATAAAAAACTTTTTCAAGCACGCGCGCGCCTTTTTCTTTTTTTGGCGTTTTTCTCTCCCGCTCCCCACCTCCTCGCGTTTTTTTATCTGTGACGTCAAATATTATGAAATTTGGAAGCTTTGTAAGCGGCATTTGGATGACAGTTATTAGCGGCGTTCGTAAAACATGTTTTTTTAACTCAGTTCCCAACGCACTACGGCCCTTCTTTTTGAAATACCGAAAATTGGACTCCAAAGTGATGTCGCCTCCCGGCTTTTTATCCTCACTGGGAAAGCGTTGCGGCGCTCAATGCTTGTAGCAGACGATGATCGGTGAGTCGGGAAATCGGACAAAGTTGTCTTTTTTAGTGGCCCGACGACATCTCAGACTTCAAAGCGAAAATCGTCAAACGGTCAAAACAGCCGCGTTTGGTGTCTGTGTATTGTAATTTCGGTTGTGACTCCGCCAGGACGACCTCTCACGCAGTCCCGGCGCGACGTGGCCCCTCACGTCGCTCACAGAAGTTCACTGCGCGTTCTCTTCGACCTCACACCGTTTCAGACAATTTGAGAACGCTGAGAGTGCCCTAAAAGAAGTTCTAACTCGAAAATCAAGCGTCGATCGTCTGCTTGCAGAAAATGGCGGCACGCTCGGACAAGGGCGGTTGATCGCGTGACGCGAGAGAACACGACACCTCGCAGGACGGCTCAATATTTGACGTCACTGCACTGGCGGGATCGCGCGGGAACTTCAAATTCGGCATTAAGAAATGTTTTTTTTTTTTCAAAAACACTGAAGTTTTAAGTTTCAAACTTTGAGGGTAATGTCCGGGCATAGTTTTCAATCGTTTCAGATACTAATAATAATAAAAAACATATTTTGACGTGTCAGTGCCCTCCAGGGGTCGGCATTTTCCCGCCACGCCACCGACATCGGCTTCTCCGCGACAGGAGCTCCTTAACGCTATCACGTGAATATCGCGAGATGGTGGCTCATTCACTGTGCCTGGTTGGCTTAGTCGAGGATAGCAGACGGATGGATCGAGGCGATGAGCGTCGTGAATATGTACTTTTTCTTCCGTCAATTGGCTTCATCGTATCGTAGCGCTGACTGCGTTCAGACTTTAGGGGAAAATAAATATAGGAATAAATATTTCAGCTTTTATGGCTTTCTATATGACTGATATGAAGTGCGTACCTTTTTTCTTTATTACTGATCAAATCTACGCTATTGATGGTTAGAAGAGGCTTTAAAATGTTCTAAAGATCCTTCAAGAAAACCTTATATTAACATCACATCACTTTTCTTTCTTGGTATCCGCCAGGAACATCGTGAAAATTGTTGCCCTGCAGATCTGTGTACTTTGCTCACTTGGAATGTTGCTTGGAGTACTTTATGTCACGGCTCCTGGTAAGTAAAGGTCGGCAAAGAAAAGTGCGGACCTACATAAACGCGTTCTAGGTACGGAATCCCTAGTTCTAAGTTTTCCTACGTCACTAAAAGAAGGGCAACTTAGGGCACAGATTCATCACAACAGCTACGTCTGCGGTCGGATAGAACACGTACTCAATCAGTCGGGACACGAATCTAAGCCGAACGGCGCGGAGCAGTTGTGATGGATTTATACATCCTACTGTGGCCTTCTTTGGGAATGCAGAAAAATGCAACAAGGATACTTTCTTATTTATGGGATGGTGACTACGTGCGATAAAGGTTTCAACGTGAAAAAATGAAATCGATGCCAAACTTATCTAGAGGGCTACTTTTGTTCATGAGCAGGTATAGATTTCTTTTTTGAGCAAACGTCGAACATGTGTGCAGATAGGCATCATAAAGTCTGGTAGGCGTATCATACTCTGTGATTTGTTTGTGGGGCGCGGTACAATTTCATATTCATTGCACTTTTGTTTACAAAACTATATTTTCTCTGGTTTTGTTTCTTTTCCTACAATTCGTTCCGGATAATATACCCTGCTGCAACGTTTAGCAAAGCGTTCTGGTGAAGGTAGCTAAAGAATCAGCAAAACTAGGCCGTGCCCAGTCAGACGAATACCACCTGTAGTCATTCGAAAGGGTATAGTAGTAGGAAGGAGCTTCAGGTATGCCACCTCCAAGGCGAGCTTCGTATACCTTCGAAAACGCTTGGGCGTGTCGTTCCCCCGAAGGAGCGCGCGCAGCCAAAGCACGGCGGAAATGCGTTAAACTTTGCATAACTGGCTCAACGTTTATAGACGAGAGGGCGCTCCGCTCAAATGCTCAAATGCGTATATAACCTACCACCAGCACTACCCATGAACAAAATCAGTATCATCAGCACCACCAGAGCTTCGCCCCAATCAACATCAGTCATCACGTGGAGATGCTGTAATTTTCATGAAATGCTACGCTTAGCCCATCCGGTTCCGGAAACTTACCGTTGCTGAATTCGCCTATCGCTTTCGATCTCAGTTACGCTGGTTGGATCTTCCAAAAACTGCGCGGTATCGCTTTAGTAAAGTCGGCAAAAATTCTTCATTAGACCATTCTTATTTCGTTCTTTTTTTATCAAACAAGGTTTTATAGTATTCTACACATGCTTGCTGTATAATATAACGATGGATTACCAGTCACTGCGCCTGGGTGATTTATTTCTGCGATTTGGCTACCGCTAGCGTCCCGCCCATGAAGGCCCGCTTCGTGGGCGTTTTTCCGACCAGTAACTTCTGAGCTCGGGCTCGGTCGCCTCTTTACATCTGTCTTTATCAATTCTTTCAATATTCGCCTTAATTGTGGAGATGTCATCTTTAGAAACGCCAAGTGCCTTTCCTTCTTCGGCGAGCAAACTTTCCAAATAAAATCGTGTCCTATTCACGCTTTGGAAACATCACTTCTCTGTCTTAGGCTTTCAACGGCCATGCATGATTATGCAGATGAGTTTTTATTTACCTGCTTGTTGTGGTCTGAGATATCTTCTTTTCTGTTCAAGGCTCATTGGTTATTAGTTATTTTTTTTTTTAAGAGTGTACGTGAACTGGCACGCATCATCGATGACAAAACCGATATTGCAATAATAAACGTTTTAGGAAGGATGACTTTATAGTTACACAGACAGATGCACTACGCTCGCAATGCTGGCTATCCAAGCCACGAGCGCCAGCCTCTGCTAGCGCTCGTGGCTTGGGAGCCAGGGAAATAAAGAGAAGAAAGTTGACTCGAGCCAAAACTCTGGTTCGGACGCCTGCATTTTTCCTCCGGCGTCTATAGGAAGTATTCACTGGCGGCCATAGCTGTGTGCGTGACTGCTGAGCGCGTGCTGATAGCGAGCTTCCACAGTTCTTTTGTAACGTGCCTTTCCGCACCCTCAAGATTGCCGGTCTTAGCAGCCTATTAATGTGGGCTGGTTCTGAACATGCGCTCTAAACAGCACCCACAAATATGGCGCCCAGTGAATACTTCTTATAGAACACCGCCGACAACTTCTAGCCGAAGCATCTTTATGATTGAAAATTGGGGACTACCCGACCATTCTCAATCTCGTGTATTCGCGATAACTCAGCGCTATATATACGTGCGACGACTTTTCGTTCACCTGGTTGATCGCGTATGCTAGCATATTTTAGTAACAACTGTACGTGGGTGTTTGACGTTTCAAGGGTCAATGAAAACTCTTTTTAAAGAACGGGCGTCACAACACGGTGCTATTTAGGCAGAGATTTAGGGGGAACAGTCTCTTTAGGTGCGATGTTCATGACATTAATGTCCCCAACAATGAAAAGACCGATTCGACGGTGTAGTTCCGTGCGGGAATGATAAATTTGTTTTGGCCATGCCCAAGTTGTTTGGCGTGAGAAAATAAATGAACACTCTTTTTATTCTTTCTTATAAACTAAAGTGTATCTCTCCAAAATGTGCATGAGAGAAGTATGGGTTTTTTCTGTTGCGGATAACTGTATTTTGAGTGGACAGCGAGAAACCTGGAATTCTTCACGTTTGTTCTATCATTCACTTATAAAATGTGCCACACACAAAAAAAAAAGAACAAAAAAACAAGAACAAAAATATTTGGAAGGCGCAAAAATGTTTTAATGTGCCGAAAATTCATTTCAGAAAACCCCTTCACTTGGCTCCTCTTTTTCCCTTTGCAATCACTTATATGACGAAGCAATTTAAAATACTACATAGTTGTATCGGTGTAACATTTAACAATGAAAGTTAATAAGAATAAGCTGAATGAGAGTTTTGCGGATGCACTGTACAGCTTCGTTTCAATATGGTGAATTTGGTTAGCTTGACCAGCAGTGCAGTGGAAGAGCGAGAATTGAGTGGAAGCTCGGTAAATGCGACCTTTTCTTTTATTTGCGCCGGGTAACCTTTCAATTTTTTTTTAAATATATTATTGCGTGCTTGCAGTCATACGGTGTTTTTGTGTTATACTGCAGTCCTTGATCATTAGTATTCTAGTTTTGATTCAAGTACTTATTATAGTTACTCTGGTATAATTGTTCTAGTACTACATTGACACTTGCTTGGCCCACATTGCGTGCGTACGGGATTCTCTATAGAAAAAAAAATAGAGCGCACGAGAACAAGATGAAGGGCGCGCCCTGCGTTATGTTACAACACTGCCTTATTGGCCCAGCAAAAAAAACTGTGAAAAGGAATGTTTTGTAGCATAGCCGCAATGCTGAATTTCTGGCGTCACCTGCATTGGGCCGACCCGGGCCAAAGGTCTGACCCAAGGGCTGCGGCAACATTTGGCAGGAACTCTTCCCGCTAACCGAACACGAGCCCCATCCCAACGATAAGGCAGCCCTCGTGCCTAATCTTTGCCCTGCGCTAAATCTGATTGTGCTGGATTTAATAAGCAAAGCGACATGTCACGCTCGACTGTTGCTTTCGAACGACCTAGATAGCCTTTATGCAAGATTGACACTACGTGATAACGCGAATTCACGTGACATGATAACATCACGTGGTACCGTGGCGCCTTGCTGCCGCACGACGTCATAATGTATGTTTATGTCATGACTTCACGTCACGTCATCGTATCCGGTGACGCTGTGATGTCACGGAACAGTGACGTCAGACTCACGTGGCCTGATGACATCACGCGACGTCACACAAACACAGCAGGTGCGCAGCTCATTCAAAACAGATTCTTTGCATCTCCGAGTCTGTCAAATATGGTCAAGACATGCTTTGAAATGTTTTTTTTATTATTTATCTGTCGTTCTTTTTTTAAATTATTTCCGTTGGCACCGAAACTCCCACTTTTAGTCCTTAGTTGGCTTCCGGAATTGCCTCCACTTGTCGGGTATGCGAATCAGGGAGTGTCTTTTTAAGCCCAGGAACCTCTCCTCCTCATGTTCCCGGCAAACCAGGTCATGTGTCATCTATAAAAACGTGCCAATTCGAATGCCGAAGTTGGCCTGTTAATTTACCTCAATAAGCTTTTCCCAATATGCCTCTGGGATTCATTAATCTGTTTTTTTGGGGCTTAGACTTAACAGATTCGTACCCGAGTTTTTTTTTTTTCGACGTTGTAACACTCTTACCTGCGTCACTGCGTCCGCACTGCGCTACAGGAACAAAAGATATTGAAACGCCGTTTGAGAATGAGCCCCCAGGTGGTGAATCCAGCGGAGACTTGGGTGTATCTTTCGCGACGACGAGGACGAGTACCACGGCCGCTCCAGGTAAGCGTGGTGCATAGAACACTTGTTTAACTGGTGCGTCTAACGTATTATTCCGCCCATAAATCCAAAATGGTCTCAATGTGGATAAAAACGGCGTCCCGGATTCCTTAAAGGCCGACCCATGTTAGGCATGTTCCCAACATATTTACGCGCGTTTCAGATGGTGGAATCGCGGCATTTGACGGCCGTTTTTTTTTTTTTTTTTTAAGGGAAGAGAGGAAGGTAGACAAACTATGCCAAACCACTCACGGCGTTTTTCGGCGAGGTCTTCTCGGTGTTTCGTGCAGTGTTGTCCGACCTGCCATTTTCCTGACACGAGGGAAAATGGACTCCTTATCGTTTCGACGAAACTCGTTTCGTTGAATTACGTTCCGTGGAAAACGTTTCATCGAGACATGTTTTATGAACACACGTTTCGTCGATACTAATGTTTGATCGACACTCGTGACGGGATTTACCCGCTGTAGAAACATTTTGTGGCGCGTGTATCACTGGGGTGCAAGATGAGACATCATCCCCCCCCCCCCCTCCCCCTCCACCCCCTTTAACCCTGCTTCGCGGCGACAGTCTGATGCAGCACCTTATAAAAAAGAAGAGAAAAAGCGAATCTTAGCTGTTAATGAAACGATTTGTCGATCGAAGATTCGTCGATGAAACAATCTGCCGATGAAACGATCCGTCGATGAAACGTCGTTCGATGAACTGATTGCCACCAGGCAAAATGTAGATCAGCTCCCATAATATTGCTTTCCGCAAGAGGATAAAAATAGCTAAATGTAAATCAACCATGAAAGTCTAATTTTCTACCACTTGTCTCAAAACTGTTCTATGCAATAGCCACGTTGCCAACAAATCTCGGAAGGAGGACCCATACGAAAATGGTCTATGAACGTTTATGGAAACTTCCATGGTGTGCTATCACCGTATATGGTCTTTATGGTCAGCCATAAAACACCATAAACACGCTCTAGCAACATAGAGAATAATGTTTGTCTTCAATGCTATTGAATCTAGACCATTCAGATTTCTATAGCCGTCTATAGCACAGTATGTGTCTTGGGAACTATGGATTCGCGACTCTTCAGTTTTCTTTAGCGAGCAATAGAAAAATGTGGGCCCTCAATGCTATAGATACGCGACTATTCAATGTGCTTTAGCCGGCTGTAGCGCGGGGTACGTCCCTAGATATATAAACTTGCGACCATTAAATTTTTTTTAGCTGACTCAGTGGTGTATTATTTCACCAAAGCAATAGTGCTCCAACATTTCAATGTGCTTAAGTTGTTTATAGGTGGATGTTTGTTCCAAGCTATATACTTCCGACCATTTAATTTTCTTTAGCCGGCTCAACAAAGTTTCCTGTTGCTTAGGCTGTAGACTCGGGACCTTACTAGCAATGCACAGGTAGGGATGTGGAAAAGAATCACTCGTGCACTGACTTGGGTGAGAAGTTTCTTTAGCCAGCCTATTTGGGCGTACGTCGCCGGTCTAACGCGACCGCAAAAGCGTCCATAGTTGGCTAAAGACATGTTGCAGTTTTGCCGGCTGCTCTCCGTTGCTTACCTCGGCGTTGACGTTCGCATTGTCTTACGTCGGTGCTGACGTCATCTCTATATTCCGTTTTTAGCTATACTTATCCATTTTTATCTCTTGCAGTATACTTTTGCTGTTTGTAAGAATAAGCATATCGTAGCGGTAACGCCTTCTACTTGTCTTTGTCGCTGTTATGTTTGTTATCCGTCAATATGTATTTCTTTCTGCGTGTTGTATGTTTTATATTTAATGATTTTATGTATATATCGTCGTTCTCGACACGGGCGTAAATGAAAGTAAAGCCGCTGCTTGCGTTGCTGCCGAGGTGTGTTCCACCTCTTTCAGAACAGTCTATCCCGCAATTAACTCGTTTATTGGTCTCGAATAAATTCTCGAGAGTGCTGTTTTGAACGCCAGCTCACATGTCATAAGTGTAGGCAGAGCAACGACGTAGCAATTGCGACGCGAGAGCCTACTGCGTCTCGATCTGGGCGACCGCGCTCGCTCCGATGAAATCTGAACGTGGGACTCTCGAGCACTGTTAGCCTGATGAAGATGCAAGGCGCTACTTTATCGTCGCGAATCCTTTGCCCTTCGAACGGCTGCCAAGCCGTACTAGCCCCCGGTGTACCCTTCGCGGCGTCTTTCAACAATCATTCGCGCCACTTCTCAACCTTCCGCCTGCGAGTGCCGGCAGTTCATCGTCGCGGGGGTTCATGTTCGCGGGGGCTCATAAAATGCTCGCACTCAAGTCGCGACGCTGACCCGCCGGCGCTCGTAGACTGCCAACAGGTGCTAGAAAGGTTGCGATGCTGCGCAGGCGGTTGCTGTAAGAAGGCGCTGCTGCGTAGAGAACGCCGAGCACGAGAACGTGTTCGCGTTCAGACGACAAAGGATTCTGAACGTTAAAGCAGGGTCCTGCATCATCAGCAAGCTAACGCTGCTCGAGAGTCCCACGCTTAAATATTATCAGAGTGAACGCGGTCAGTCAACGTAGTCGCGGTCAACGCAGTTGCGGTCAACGTAGTTGTGGTTAATTCTTCATTTGAAATCATAATGTGGGGTATACCGCGTAAAACATAGGATCTTCAAAATTCCCGTTTTTTGGGTCACTTTTGGGCTGGGAACTTTTTTTTTGAAGTCCAAAAACTGACTTTCACAGAGCTGACCTGTTTACTCGGTATTGACAGTAGAGTAAAGGTATGCTTATTTTAGGCCGATCGTGTCTTCGGGTACGGTCACGTGACTATAGTCTCCCAGCTAGAGATAAGGCAGAGCACGGCCTGAAAACGAAGAGCATGGAGAGCATCCACTGCACTATCAACTTTGGATCGAACTTTCAAGAGGATACGAATGACCAATGCTCTTGTTGTGTTTATTGCTGGGATGTTTCTGATGATAAGCCTTTGTGAGCACGCCCCCGCTTTTGCCTTGAAAGAGTTGCTGCTTTACTACCTCTTTTCTATTTTCTCCTCTCTCTCTTACCGGAAAGAGTGGTAGAAGGTGAACATCCGCGGTACCAATCAACCGGATGCTTTTTTATCACTTGACTTCACTCTCTGTGCGCGGGTAACGACAGGACCGTGATCACGTGGTAAAGGTTTCACGGATGACGTAGTAGAGGTTTCCAATCACGGAAGGCCTGCGCCCTGACCTAATTTCTTCTGTGCTGCGACCTGCGGGGCTGCCTTAGATTTTGTCCGCGACAATGCATTCGAAGTCTACCAAGGCTATACCAGTGTTTCAAAGTCCTACGCGTATACCGGCAACAGGCGATCTCTTCAAAAAAATCCAAGGAATGTTTGTGATGCGTGCAGGGTCGGCAAATGACAGCTTCTTCCACATCGTGTTGAATCTTCACGGACTCCTTTCTTCTCGTTTTTGTGTTTGTGTGGTTGTTCTGCTTTCGAAATGTGCACTCGCTTCTCGTGTTGAACGGTTTGTCATCGAGGAAAAGTACGAAATCGCTATATCTTTTTTAAACGAGCCATGAACGACTGAGACAGAAGAAAAGACTTATCTATGTGGCGGGCGATGTGAAGATATTAAAAAAAAAACGGGGTTTGAGCAGCTATCACGAATATCCTCCTGCCAAGACTTGTTGGCAACGTGACTATTGCAAGAAAAGTTTTGAGACAAGCGTTAGTAAGTTAGACTTTCTTGGTCGATTAACATTTAGTTTCTTATTTGCCGTTGCCAAAGCGATAATATATCAACTGATCTACATTTTTCCTTGTTTCATGAAAGTCACGATTCGGGCCAGACAGCACGAAACGTCAAGGATACGCTGACAAAACCGCCGTGTGTGGTTTGGCTACCTTCCCCTTCGGCCTTCCGTGAAAAAAAGCACCCACCAAATGCCCGGATTACGCCGCCTTACACGCGCGTCATTATGTTGAGAGTACGCCTTACGTGGGTCGGCCTTGCGTGTCGTCTGCTATCGGATAGCGCAATCCTGACAGTTGGGCGTAGGAGTTCTTGAAAGAAAGCACCAGAAGGGGAGTGCATCTTTTGTCGCGGCGTTCCAACTCCAAGCTGCGGATGCTTCCGCGGACTTTCAAGCGGGCGGAATTCTTGAAACTGCTTCATGGGGTGCACTGAACAAACCAATTGAAGACGTTGCAGACATTATACCTGTAAGTAACCAAAACAAAAAAAGAATCCATCCACCCGCCCGCACTCTTACAGTAATTTTGTTTAAAGAAAAAACAGACTGCCAGCTTTTACTTTTGATGTTTATTCTTCATATTTGGGGGATCGATCTTTGGGGACTATATTAATTAAAAACCTCGGAAATTTAAGCATGGCCTATGAAAGACACAAATTATTCAGATCACTGTTCCTGGAACACGTCTTCGACTGGTGTGTTTATAGCGTTTTAATTCTCGCATGTATGAAAACTTGTCCGAAACGGACATTAAATGGTGCCACAGAAACCGTGTGTCATGCTGTCGATTTCCGTGTCCTGGTTGTTGGCGCTCGTGATTCCTGCAAAGGTACGATCAATCGCGGGTGTCTTTCTTGTAGCGGAGTTTCAAGACTCCCAACTCCTCGGCTGTTTTGCAGCTGAATGCAGGCATCTGTCGCGGAGTTTAAAATTGCCCAAAGAGAATTTTTGTGTTCACGTGGCCGGCTACATGGGGACAAAAAACTCGTTCCGAGCGGATGGCTGCCATATGTTATCCTCACGTGTGTCACGCTTATGTTGACGTGGCGCACGTGACACTTTGCAACGGCTATTGTAGCCGACTGCACGCACTAATAATTGGCGTTGCAGTAACAGCAAAACAAAATTTGCAACGCAAATGTACTGATCGGAAAGCCCGTCGGCGGAATTCAATATTAGTTTTTTCAAAAGAAGTCAAAGTCGGTGTATATATTCAAAGCCAAAATGCGGACTGGAAAGAAAGAAATGGGTTAGTGGATTTTAAGCATATTAGCCCCCGCGCACTTCACGCTTTTGTAGAAAAATGGCATCACGGCCGTTTGCAATAGGCATTATCTTTTTTTCTCGTTAAAATTGATGGTTGGAGTACATCGACAGAAACGTAACTGCGCAAATCGCATATGCACTAAATCCTTACAAATTAAAAAAACCAAAAATTGTAAGAAACAAATATAACTGGGTGTTAGAAGACCCAATTTATCGCACATGGTTAATTAAGTTTGAACAACTTTAAACTTTTAGTTATCTCCAAATACTTCTCCTACAATATCTATCCAATTTATTGACGATGGCAAAACGGTTGGGTGTTGGGGGCTAACAGTTCCTAATCAATAATGAGAATGTGACACGTCATGTGGATACAGTTTATTAAAGCTATAAGACACCCATTCAAACTCAGATCAGAGGTAAAAACTACCTTAAAAAAAAAAAAAAAGAAAACGTTTAATTAATAATTCTAGACGTCCATGGCTTGGGGTATTGTGACCGTAGTATAGACATTTTTTGTTTCCTCCCATTCTCGTCGCGGGGGTTTCGTATTTGGTATGCAAAACAAACAAAAAAACAAAAAAAAACAAAAAAAAACAAGACATTTAGCCTGGAAGATGCGAAAAACACATGGGCGAAGAAAAACAAGAATATGTGGCAATAGCTCAGTTTTCGTGAACATCTTTCTGCGGCATAGGGAGATTAAAATGATGTTTTAACGAGTACCAGATGTGACGACGTTTAAGATGGCTGCGCGCTTGTGTAAAATGTGTATAAGCATCACACAGATGTCGGTTCGATGTTTTCAGTTCCACTGGGGCACGTGTCTCTCTCGTGAATTATGTACATGCGGAAGCTTCATGGCAGCAATCGCTGCGCATAACTCGTCGAATGTCCGCTGATGCAAACATTAGCAGATCACTCTTTGCGGGGCTGAAGTGAAGTAAAAGATGGCCAGACCTGGGGGGGGGGGGGGGGGGGGGGGAGGGAGTTAAGACAGGTATTAAGAATAACAAAACCTCTTCCTTCCTCTTCATGGGCTAGGAAACAATGACGAGAAACCCTACTAAAGAGGGCGAAAACTTTTTGTTTTTTTTTTCAATTAAAAAAAAAAAAGAAAAAAAAAGCCCAGGGCCAATTAAAGCGTTTTATTTTGCTAACAGCACCGTTCGCACATGTGCCCATGATTCCACATCTTCGCTACTGGTCCTGACATGAACCCACCGCTCTCCCTTCCCTCTTCCACATCTTCGCTACTGGTCCTGACATGAACCCACCGCTCTCCCTTCTCTCTTCCACATCTTCGCTACTGGTCCTGACATGAACCCACCCCTCTCCCTTCTCTCTTCTACGTCCTTTCCTTCGAGGAATGACTCGCTCCACCTCCGGGCACCGACGTACCCACCGCACTTCATGCACTCGTCGACCACTCCGGTCCCCTCGCGGAATCCCTTTGTGGGACGTGGACTGGACAGGCCGTCGAAACTACGTGCTCCTTTAGGTCGGTCGTATAGGTCTCTCTTTCGCCACGTGATCGCGCTCCCGCCCAGACCCATGTGCCGTGAGCAGGATCAGGAAACGGAGGCGGTTTCATTGATTCGGCCAGGGCATAGCTTCCACCGCACTAACAGGTGAAGGGTGAAGGGGTCATAGCGCACAAACCCCAAATACGGAACTTCCAAATTTGGCGTAAATACGCTGTTGGTCATACCTAAAGGTCGGTACACAGGGGAGTCTTTTTATGATTTCTTACGTTACGTGAAAAGTCGCCATGACATTCGTGTTTTTTTTTTTTATTTCCCATGCAAAGCTGCTCATCGAACCAGTGGCCACGCTTCCTTTGAAGCACAGGTGTCCTGCCGACTTGGGACGTAAGCGTTCGTAACGCAACGTAACCTAGGAAAGCGCCCCTGTGGGAACTGGCCTTAACTTATTAGGGTGATGTCAATTCATCGATCAGTCAAAGCTAATTTGGGCATAAATACAAGGTACAGATGCTTACGAGGTGCGGCTAAAGGAGATCAGTGTGTCACCAGACTAGGTCATCACCCCGAGTTTGCATATCAGACATCTGAACATGCGAATAAAAAAATATGTATACGATATATTTATACATCCACCTAGTACAAACATAACGCAAGGGGAGCCATCAGTTAATTAATTGATAATAACAATGAAATAAAAACACATACGCGAATGTTTCCGGTTTAACGTTCCAGAGTGAACACGGGTGATCATTACCGAGTTATTTTAAAAATGTTCAAATCGATTTTATTAGGTATAATGAAGAGTAGGCTAAAAATAACTATATTTATTGTTGAACTAGTAGAGGGTCATGCTTCCTTGAGCGAAATAATTAAGGAAAGGGTGCATATTACATACGGCTATCATCGGGGCCTGGACCCCATCCAGCGATATGACGCGTAGGTTTTATCTTATGTTTATTGATAGGTATTTGTTTGCAAAATAAGTAAAGTCGTGCTTTATTTTGTCATAGACAGAATTAGCTAGGCAGAAACTTTAAAGCTTAGAAAAGGATTATATAAAGAGTTTCTCGCCTAGGTAATTTTCAGAAACAATTTTAAAACTAAATATTGTCTGTGGGGCCCTTTTTTGCAGCGAAGGAAGTCATTCTCAATATGTCTTATTGCACGCACCCCAGATAAGATTACAGTACACAAGGTGGGAGTGAACCAAAGAGAAGTATAATTGCTGTTTTACACTCAATGGTACAAGGTGTTTTAACTTAAATATTTATTCAATAGTTCTGGCTACTTTTTTCCCTATGTCGTTAATGGGTTCAGTCCAACTTAAATCAGTTTTACAGCAATATTTTCAGTCATTCGGAAGAAAATGACTAGAGGCCGGATGTTTAGGCACCGAAGAATCCACTTTTAGGCGCCTATAAAAACACTAAAAACTACGTAATGGGCAGTTATCAGTTAATCAGTTTTTATTCACAGGGTGTTCCTGAGGGCATATTATGCCTCTACCATTCAAACAAATACAGAATAAAGTAGTACAATAGGCATTACAATTTTATTTGTCAAACATTCGAGAGAAAAAAAAGTCGACTCAAGCCCGCACTGGTACTAAGCCGTCCCATGCTGTACAGAGCCCAACTAGAACACCATCTCAAGATTCTTGGGTTAAAACATCTGCCTCTTGTCGCTTAGAACCAGTTTGTACGCTGAAAAAGAGCGCTCCACGTCAACTGATGTGAGCGGGGCGTGCTTGTACTTAGGAATATTCAATGCTTCCACACCCTCTGGTACCCTGGAGTGTTCCCCGGTGAGAACCTTCGAGACTTCTTTGAGTACAGAAAACCCACTATTTTTGCTCAAGACGGACTGAAGCTTTGAACGAACTCGTACAGCAGGGGGGCTTGCGGGGACGGCGTCGACTAGTTCTTGTACTTTCGAAATGAGCCCGATGTTCCGAGCCAGAGTTTCGCCAGCACTTTCGAGGCTCTTGATTGTGTCCGCCAGAAACGTGAAATTAGAGCACAAATACGCCAGGTCACCTCCGAGAGTGTCCTCGCGCAGGACATCTTGAGCCTTTCTGACTGTGACACTATCGTCTGCTGGAAACCCGTTAATGACCATCTTCACACAACCAAAGTTAGTAATGTAATACTTTACAGCTTTAAGCCACGTTCCCCATCGCGTCAATATGGGTTCTGGTGGAAGAGGACCCCTGGTAGCTGTTCAATAAATGCACAAACACCAGACGCATTGACATAGCAAAAAAAAAGAAAAAAAATCAGAAATAGGCATTTATAGGCGGGAAACGGTAATTTAGGCTCAAACGACGAAATAGGCATTTATAGGCACAATAAAACCACTTTTAAAACGCTTCTTAAGTCATGATTCGTGCTCATATATAGAAAAGGTACGATAGGGACCAAAGGAACAAAATAGGCATTTGCCTAAAGATCCGGCCTCTAAAAATGACAATCTGTATTTTGGGTCATGTGAGGAAATTTCCCATCGCTGCCTAGCGACAGTGAAATGGGTCGCCGTTGATGGACTCGTCGCTCGCCCAATCGGCTACATTCGAGTTATACTTAGCGATAGGTTCGATATGGGAAACGCTAGTTTTCAATATCTGAAACATTGTTTTCGATATCAATTGAATGTTGTATTGATTGTGTACACTTTTACTACTACTTAATCTTTTCCGAATATGCCTGCGGGATTTATTAATCTGCTTTTTGAGCATGGAATGACAAGAGTGGTACCCTAGATTGAGCTTTTCGACGCTGAAACAACTTCAGCTGTGTAATTGTGCTGTCACTGCGCTACAGAAATGGAAGACCTGGAACCTTCGTCTCAGGATGCGTCTCCACGTGGCACATGCAGCAACGGTTCCGGAGGACCTTCCGTGACGATCGTAACAACGACGACGACCAATGCCGATTCTCGTAAGTGCAGTGACCGGAACGGGTATTTCACTGGTGAGACTAGCGTCCTGTTTTGCCCAAGTATCTTAATTGGTCCCGACCTGGCAACAGACGATATCATACAAGCGAAACTGTCAAGCTGTCGGATGACGAGATCCTGACGGTTAAAAGTAAAAGTTCGGAGAAAAAAAAAAAAAAAAAAGCTCGAGAGAATATGAGTGCGTTTGTCGTCGCGGCGCCCTAACTCCTAGATGCTATAGCTTCCATGGACTGTCCCGCTGAAGAGAAACTTGCAGACGAACAGGCGACTGCCGTTCCACCTGCGCTGTTGTGACATCGCCAAGGTCCATGGAAGATGGACCTTGGCGATGTCACAACATAATTAGACATTTACACGACATGTAAATGTATAATTATGACATTTACATGTCATAATTAGTAAGAAATCTTAGAACCATTTTGATTGCACAGTAACTAATGACATGAAAAAAAAAACACGTTAATTTTTACGACAGTTAGGTGCGAGAAGTTTCGCAAGCTATAATGTTTAGACAAATTCGGATTAGGTGATACAACGCATAAGAACTCAGATTTCTGTCTACTCAAGAGTGAACAGATCAGGAGCGGGGTTGATATGCACTACACAATGTCAATGCCGTTTGTGCGAGTAAATAAAAGGAGATACAATGAAGTGCACGACAAAGCTCGTATGATAATAATTTTTTGTGCCTTTATCCTCACAGAGAAGCCGATGAACAGCCAGACTCTTCTATGTACCTTCGGCAAAGAGGGTACCAACAGCCTCGTCTGGCCTCAGGATGGCCTCTGTGACATCATTATTTTGGACGATTTCTACTTCATAGAAAATGGCACGTTTCTCAACAGCAGCTCGGTGTCTCTACAACGGTTCTTGGACTTCGTCAGGAATTCTTCTTTAACGGAGTTCGGAATAGCAGTGCATGACACGTAAGAGTTTGTGTTATTTTAGAATTCTAGAACATTTGACAATTAAATATTCCATACGTTTTTATCAAGGTAAGCTTCGAGAGTCTACTTTCCTAAATATGATAATATGCAAGCGAGATCTAATAAAAACAAAACTCCGGACTGACAGCTATTGACTTGCAATGTTACTTCCCTTAGTCACGAAAAAATGAAATGAAAATCTCGGATGTTTTTTTTTATTTTTTCTTTATTTTTTTGTGTTAAAACAATTTTACAGTACTTCCATGGAGCGTTTGCTCAGAAACTAATAGTTGCAAAGATAGCTATACTTCGTCTCACCTTACCATGGCTAACTGCGAAAGTGCACACTGATACGGAAGTTTGGAAAAAAATACCATGTGATTTCAGAACTGAGTCGTGATTGGTGGGCGCTCAAGTGTCTTTTTAGAAGATTTTTTATTCATGGAATATTGTTTGTTGAACTTTAGTTTATAAAGAGGAATAGTTCTAGATGTGAAGACGTCCAAGAAAACTCACAGCAAGAGAAATACACGGCAACTATTTTCTCTTTGGGGGGGGGGGGGGGGGGGAGGGGGGGGGGGCGTAATACTCGGGTCTCCACCACATCCATAAAATTTGAGCATTAAATACAGATCCGGCTTTGAGATTTCGAACGTTAGTATAATATCTCTATTTAGGCGCGTTTTGTTATATTTTGACAAAATCGTCCAATCTCTGGCCGGGTTTAACGCAGGTAAGACAGCAGTTATTTTTTGAAAACACAGTCAAGCGGCGAACCCTTTTGTCTACTCCAAGATGTTGAAAGGTGGGCGTGTTACACTTTTCGGTGAGTTTTCTTATTAGGAAGAGCAACCACGTATGTGTGCATTTTTTTTTAGGATACTTAGAACCTTGTGGATTCAATTCTCGCCATAAATAGACGACATCAAAATTCACTTGATTGCATCTTTAATGCCCTGAGGTTTGGCCTTTATGCACTAGGTATACGGGTACCTAAATAAAGCTTTAATCCGAAGGCCTTTTAAATCCCTGAATGTCCTTCAAAAAGGAACAGGTGACATTTGAGAGCTCGACTTACGTCGGTGCAGTTCACTGAAGTTAACAGAACCTAGGTTCGTTCCTGAGATCTGGAACTATCCCACGTCGTGCTTCCAACCCTTTGTTTTCTAATACGACATTTCCGTAGCGGAGTGTTTTAGAGAGCGGTAAAATGCAATTAGCAAATTCGCTCAAAACATTGTGTTTGAAAACATTAGCACAAGGAAATTTCGTGATGTAAATATCAAGAAATATCGGGATTTGCCCCAACAATATGGGCCCCTCTCATGCCTATCATAAATAATTTTGATTTTATTTTCTTGACGTTAGGTATTTACGTTTGTAACCTTGTTTCATTGCTTCATTTCATAAAGACCACTGGCGTACAGAGTGGCACGCAGGTAGGGTTCTAGACTACCTGGGTACAAGTAACTGGAAACCGGTATCTATGTACTTCTGTTTTACCTGAGGTTCAAACCTATAGGTACTTTAATTTCTTGGCTTATGTATGTGTATCTTAGGTACAATTCCAAGTAACTTGTAACTAAGTGAAGTTACTTTCTACAAATACTTTTGTATTCACTTCGTCAAAATGGCATAAACTATACATCTTGAAGTATCAACACACTACCATGTGCCGTGATTAACGTTGAGTTGGGTACGACCTGGGAGGCACTGACTTGAACGACGTTTTAGCGAACGAAGCCCCGCTCATGATGTTTCATCGAACGACACTTTAGCGAATGGCGGTGTTGATTTGAGCGAACGGTGAATTAGCGATGCCGTTTTAGCGACACCATTTTATCGAATCACTTTGGAACTCAGTTCAGGAAAAATAGCGACCTGCTTCTTTAATCTCAACCCGAAATCGACTTCACTGCGTGTTCAGAACTCCTCTGACACCTATACAAAGGAGGAGAAAAATTGAAAGACGTGCGCAGTTTCTGTCGGCTGCATCTCGTCGTGGTGGTGGCTCTCTTCTGCCATAAATACCATATAAGATATAATTGGAAATAAATTATTATTGCAATTGTAAAGCGATGTGATATCACGTATATAATACAGTTTGAACTCGATAAATCGGACTTAAACTTTGCAGTTATTGAAACCAAAAAACGTTCTGAGAAAAAAAACTTTTTTTCCTTCCAACTAACGAAAAAAAGAAAAAAAAAAAGAGGAAGCTTGAAGTTTTTCGCTCGTCGTCGTAAAAATTAGTTGCATATGCACTTGACTCATGCGTTTCTTCATGCGGCCGACGTTTTTTGGGCCCGTCGAAGTCAGCACCGGCTCATGTCAATGCGTTTTTTTCTTATTTCTCTCATTGACACCAATAAAGCATGTGTATCGAACTCGTTTTTGTGTGTATCCTTAGCGTGAAAAACTTTACTTCCGAACTATTCTGAAAAATTCGGGAACAATAAAGAAAGTATCTTGGAAGTAACAGTACCTGTAGATAGGTACATTTTTAAGTGAGTACATAGGTGAGTAGTCAGTAGTAAGTGAGTACCTAACTGGATCTTTAGCTTAGGTACATTTTTGAAGTAACTTTGAGCCCTTTAACGCTAGGTAACATAAACTCGTGTCTGCGATTTTCAAGTTGCAACAAGACATTGTAAATACAATTTCGTGTTTAAGGTGAATACTGATAAACCTCGATAACGGCCTCCGAGACGGTTTCATCAAAATGGGTGAGAACCGAAACACTTCGAATCGGAACTGTCCTTGACTAAGAAAAACCGAAGCTACACGGGAAGAAAAGCTCTCTTTACAGTTTCATATTATGTTAATCCTAAGTTGAGCCCCCACTGAACTGTTTGTGAGGCAGCTAGCATTCTTCGGTACCACATCCCCTATCCTATTCTGATGTCTTCACAGCACAATAACATTCTCGAAGTACTAAGATAAAGCCGATGTTATCTGAAGGTTCGGAAATCCTACTCCCGTGCCTTATCTTCCGAAACACCGATAAGCGCCGATTGTTTGTCTCACCTCGGAAATCGACATCGAAAAACAGTGTAAACGTGTGTGTGTGGGAAGGGGGGGGGGGGGGGGGGGGAGGAATGGTCACATTTGATTCTGAAAACAAATATATCCCCAAAACACGGAATTGTAATTATAATACCCCAGTATATTACCTAGATGATATGAATTCTTTTTGCTTCTTGCAGTAAGCTAGTGGAGGCATACAACGATCTCAGCACGGACGATGCCATTGCCACAGTAAAAAGGTTTTGGAGCATGAACATTCGGCATTACGGACTGCTACAATTTTCGGCACACAGTACTCTTACACCCAACAGAAGTACGATCGACCACTACATTCAGCTGCTGAAGGTACGTAAAACTGAGCCTGCCGTGTTGTTACGCTTCCTAGAACACATCTATAGTTTGCATGTTTAACGACATACGTGCCACCCGCTTGCGTTAAACGTTTTCGCAGAGTGGCATCAAATTACGCCATAGGAACCGAAGTAATGCTGTCGGATGTATTGATCTTGGCGGTTGACCGTGTAAGTTCCGAGGAAACGTTTGAGAAACGCCGGCGTGGTTGTCGTCGAGGAGTGCCAACTCGTGGCTGCTGGAACGTCGGTGCGTTGTAAAGTTCAAAGCCTACCTACAGCGGTATATGATGGATTGATTGGAATTTCATGGCGCAAGGGCTGTTAGTCCAAAATGCGCCAGTTAGAGGCGTATGGCGTATCTGCCATAGCTGCTGTGCCATAAGGGGGACAGCGGCAGGGTACATGACATTTCTCTTACGCCATAAAGCGAAAAGCTTAGGTACCAGAAATGAGGACGCGTTAATCACGCCAGTCAACTACTCGATTTAGGCGCCACAGCGTCGGCAACACGGATGCCAGTGTTTGCCCACTCTTCCCCTGTATCACTGGTATTAACGAGATCGAGCTATAGGGCACTCTGTTCTTGTTCTCCCCAGAGCTGGGTGTCTAATTAACGCGAGGACTGTGACTTGCTTTTTTTTACGTTATCCGCCCCAATACAACACAGGTTAAGGTGTAACGTACAAAGGGCTTACGATGAACGTAGTAACGGTGTCAATACACTAAAGCAGAATCTATGCTGAAAGTAATCGTCAGAGGGTGCGAGCTTGACACCCTTCGCCCACTCTGCTGAGCAGCTGCCTGCCACACCCAAGGTGCGTACTGCATAGTTCACGCACGACAGGACCACAGAAGAACATGACGCGAACACTGACTAAGCGTTGAGCTACGCCAGCTGAGCGCCTTACCTTATTATGGTGTCTCCATGATTGAAGATATAAAGTTTGCCGCTAGGGGCGCGACGGTTGAATATTTTCCCCGATAGTCAGTCACAACTAACAAATCCAGGGTTGGAATGAGTCCCGAAAATCTTACCATAATTCCGTAACCAGTCAGATTGCTACGATAATTCCCAGCCACGACTTGGAATTATGAATCAGTTACTGATTATAGCTGATTAAAAATTTTTGAACGATACACTACAGACGTCAGGGTGAGTCAAGTTGTTAGTTGGGCGAGTTGGTAATGATTGAACATGGTCTCTGTTCCTTTCCATTTGTGCTCAATTTTAACCATATTCAATCACTACAGACGTCAGGTTGAGTGCTTGACCATTCGTCGATAGCCGACCACAGTGGCTCTTTTGATCGCACGAGTGGCCAGTACCATCTACTGTCCACACGTACCAAAAAACTGAACGGTTGACCGGATTGAAGTGTAAATGTATCGTATGTCACCTGATGGCGATGCAAAACAAAGTATGTTTATGTTTGGGAGCAATCTGTGGTGCGACACTGTGGTGTGTCTAATCTCCCGCAGAGCCATTGGAAGAGGCAATCGCTGCAACCTACGGAGATAGCTCGGTGAATGTCAAGGCTTTTTATATGTTGAAACTTCAAAAACGAAAAGTCTTTACGAAACTGAGCACGATACTTCTTCCTACTCAAAGCTACGATGGAAGCAGGTTTTATTAGATCGAAACATATAAATGGCTTTGTCGTCCCCAGGTCTACCTCCGTATAATGCACTCATGTCACCAGCAAATGTTTTGCGGCAGAGTGGACATTACATGCTTTGAGCGCACACGACATCGATGCATTTTCGGGACTCGGCTTGCAGAGGCTGTGATATTGTCCAATAAAAATAAGCATTTAGGTTTGTGTCATAAATAAGTACTTCCCGCCACACCGGAAGTTGTGATGACGGGTTTCTGATTCTAGGAAGGGATTGCTTGTTCACGATAACAAGCTGACAATTTCGATTATTGTGTGTTGTACCATAATAAAGAGTCGTACAAGATTCTCCCACAAAACCCCGTCCAATCTGCTTACTTCAGCAAAGCGGACGCTGGAAATGGGGCGATGAGAGAGAAGGACGCAGCCAATCAATGCGAGGAGAAAGAAAGAAAACTTCACACCCATTTCCGGGCAGTGATTACTAGAATGCGCGATTTTTTTAGAGGACGCCGGTGGCGTATGGCTGCTTCCTCACGAGGTAAACCAATGGGACGAATTTGGGACCCTGATTGGCCTTTCATTGACGAACGTCAGAAATGCCCGCTCCGCCGGCGGGTTAAGATGCGCGCTGTTACGCTGCTTACGCATGGCGCCGCCTCAGATACACTCTAAAAAATGTTTGTGCGTCTACTTTCACGCACAACACTCGGAGAGCCAATCTACGCAACTTCCGGAAGCAGCTCAGCGAATGACACTGGCGAAACATATGTTTAGACCAAAAAACGCAGTCTGAGTTGTGACATTAAGCAATGCAAAACGTCACGCTTGCACTGCTTAATGACAATCTCAGACTGCGTTTTTTGGTCTAAACATATGTTTCGGCATCGTCATTCGCTGAGCTGCCTCCGTAAGTTGCGGTGGTTGGCTCTCCGAGTGTTGTGCGGGAAAGAAGACTCACGGGCTTTTTTTAAAGTGTATATAGAAAGGCTGCCTCGAGAGATTTGCTTCCTGGCTGGCCTGCTCGTTCGGCTATGGTTGCGGGCCTATCGGGAACTCACGCCGTTATCTTCACGTTTGTTTGCTTTTACACGCGTATTAGGCCACCAGACGCTTTCAGCACACCACCAGGCGGTGTTAGGAGTTTATATTAGCCTCCAAAACTTGTCTCCTTCCGTGTGTCGCAGCATATTTATCGTCAGCTCCGCCCATCGTGTTGCCAGCGTAAGGTGCCATCGAACCACTAGCGCCGTGAAGCGGCGTGAACGGGGAGGTTCGAGTGGGTTAACACGCGCTACTAAGAGCCTTTTGTTTACCGCTAAATATTTATCGTTCAGCCGCGCCGCTTGGGTGGCCTCGCAGTTTTCCGCCCCAGACTGTCGCCGCGAAGCTGCGTGACCGAGGGGCGTGATTGGGTTAACACGAGGCCCATTGATACAACATCCTACCGTCCGTTACTGCACCTCCAAAAAAGAACGACCCCGCCACCGTTTTCGGTGAAAGCCGTCTTCTTATCTCAAACAACAAGCGCGAAAGACTCATTGTCGTCTTTTGCTTGAGAAAGACTGGGACGTCTAAATTGGACGATGAAGGCCCTGGATTTGGTCCATGGTTTCACTCCGCGATGAAACGGCAATACGCACCCCGGTGGGCCAGGCAGAAGCTTAAGGTGACGTTTCGGCGGCCAGACGGTCCCGCACATGAGCCATGTGCAATGAGGAGAGGCCAGCAGAGAGCTTCGTGCGACGAGCTTATCCTACTGTTTTTAGCTGCAACATACTATACCTTGGGAAATTATGGAACAATGTCCGCTACTCTATAAACTTAGACTGTGTGATTTGTAGCATTCCGAATCTATGAAAACAGCAAGGAATTCAAGTTTGTTGTTTTGAATTAACATAATTGTTGAGGCGATAAAAAAAGAAAAACAACCTGCAGTTACTTTTTACTTGTTATGCAAGTATGAACCGTAACTTAATCAACTGTCGCTCGCCTGCCATTTGCTATGATGAGCAATTACTTTATGCTAGTGTGGCCCCAACCAGGATGATCATCGGAAGAAAACAAAAACTATCCTGGACTTTCTGCTACAATTTGTTAATCATATGAAAATCAATCTAGCCTGTGATAAAAGATGCAAACTTTGGTTTGAAAAAACGAAGAAAAAAAAAACACAGAAAAAGGAACGCCTCAACCTAACCTAACCTTCACTCCAAACATGCTTTCCCCTTTTTTTGCCACAGTCTCGGGTAATATTCAAAGTAATCGACATCCTCCAGATCGCCTGGACTTTACAAAGTACAAATACATTACATGTATTTGCACTTTATAAAGTTGGCAGGTATTCGGAAGTACATTTTGATAACCAATTCCATGTTCAGAAGTGGACCAAGCTTGTAGTCTATAACAACACGCCATATTCATTATATAATTTTATACGTATTCGCTCGTAACTCCCTCATCCTTATCCCTTTAGTCTTTGTCATTTGTTGTTCATCCTCACGATACTGTTTTTCTTATTACACATTCTCTCTCTCTTTGTCTTTTTGTGTATATTATTATTTATGTGAAGAGATTGAAAGCACTTCAGAATATCAACAGAGATAGCGACTTTCATCACCCCGGATACATCATCCTCGGAGTTGGACTCTACGCTCCACGCACGGGCAAAGCTTACGACTATTTGGACGAACTCCTCGGGTGAGTAATTTTGTGAAGACCCGTAGGAGGTCTTTCGGACCGAAGGCGCGTTCCTCGCAAATTTAGATAACAGGGAGTCTGGTAAGCGCCGAACTTATTTTTGCTTCAAGTTTCCTTTTTCGATATACTAATCGCTCCGGTTTTAGCAATCATTTTCGCTGCCTTCTTTCACCAGCACTGCACCGATCGATGCTCTGGTACTGCGGACACATATAAGCGAGATGCATAAAGGGGACTGCAAATTCACCGGTCCAAGCGTCTACCGAAATGCCACTCACAGATATCAAGTTTCAATAGTAAGTGGATTATGCGGAAACAAACAGAAGGAGCGAAGGAGACGGGAGCGTGCGGTGACGTCGGACCGGTAGGATTCGTGGGTCGGTTTATATCGACGGTTTAGTCTGCCCCGTAGTCGTCTATTGCTTCAGTGTTTTGGACTGCGTAAAATATATTAACGTAATAATAATAAAAAAAAACTATTGTTGATACATTTATAATAAACAAAAATTCAAACTAAAAAAAGGAACTGCAAAATATTGTTCTTGTTGGCCCTCGGAGACATAAGCCGTCGCTAAAAAAAACGGTTTGCTTGATAAACCAACAATAAAAAAATAGGCCGCAGAAACTGCTGCTAGTTGTTTTACAATAAATCGCGATATCATTCGTCATGAGACTCACGACGCAGCTCACTGTAAATATGAGGAAAGGAAGTTCCACTAAACAAATATTGTATTAATGGTTTACGACGCAATCATTGAAGTCAGCGCCTTGTCCTGTGCGCATTTCTCGCCTCGGTGTCTTTGTGTTTCGCTCTGTTTTTTATCATGACGTCAGTGCGACTGCAGCGCCCCACTTCAATATTGAGTGTATCCTTCGTATGTGTTATCGTGTAATCTTCTGTCTCTGCGTAATCGTTTAATGTTCAAGCTCTTTCACCACCGTCATTGGCCATGTATCAACTGGCTCAACTCAAATCGACAATTGCTTCGCAGCTTAGACGCGAACGTGAAAGCGTTCATACTGCCGCTCCGGGTATCTGGGGCGTAGATTAATCTGCATGCTAGGACGACATCGAGGACGACGTCCAACACGACGTCTTGGACGACCTCTAGGGCGACCTCCAGGACGACCTCCAGGGCGATTTCGAAGACGACCTCTTGGATGACCTCAAGATGGGCGCCCGCATACACGCGGCGCCTCCATATGCTGCGCCCTGCGTAAAACACTAAAAAGTTCAACACCCATGTTCGTCCTAAAAGCGTGTGTTTCCGTGTTCACACCCTCCTACACCATTTTTTCATGCTTTTTTTAACATTCAAAGGTGTACGGAAAGACCTACACCCTTCGTATATCCTTTTTAGACCCTGCGGGTATCGAAATAGGTGTTGCGGTGGTACACCCTTGACTTCGAAGTCGTCGAAATCGGAAACCGACAAATTTCAGACTTTACCATTTTTTACCACCTGAGACTGGGTGGAAGAAACACGACGACGTCTCAAACACAGCTAACCACTTTATTCAGTTCTCCCTCCTTTTATACATCCTGGCCCATTCCATTCCCATTCCATTCCGGGCAAAAGGCATCTAATTCCATTCCCATTCCATTCCCCTCAACGCTGCCGCCATTCCATTCCCATTCCATTCCAGGGCCGTGAAAATGCGGAATGATTCCGGAATCATTCCAACTCCGCAGTGGCAACTCCGCAACACTGGTAGGTGTTACTCGGAAACGTAGTTAATTTAAAATACTAATGACCGAAATAAAAATATATTTAAAAGTTACTAAAGTAATCAGAAAGGTAGTCAAACTACAGTAACTTGAGTAGAGTAGTTGAACTGCATACAAGTCTGCGGGAGAGTCCTCACTTTCGGTTATGCCTTTCTTCCACTTGGTGACGACACCGAAATTTCCGCGTGGTGACAACACCGAACCTTCTTACCGCGAATATCCGTTTTTGCCCTATTTCATTATAAGTGCTCGTAACATCGCAAAATCATCTGAATTGGGAAGATTAATATACGGACGTAATCCTCGATACACCTCAATGATGTTGTTTGCATGATTTATTGTTTTTACATAATGTTGTGAATGAGCGCGTTACGTCCGCGCTCCTTTACTCCTACTCCGACGCTCCAAGTGTCATTCTCCGAGCGCAGCAACTGAACACAACACAGCGTACAGGAGCACAACACACCGAAAATATCGACGAGCCCCATGAGCCACTTCCGACCACACGGTTATGACGAACCCGGCATCTCGTGATACGGGTGGCAGAAGCTGAAATTACTCCAAAGATAAATTAACTAAGGCCTCTGTGGAGCGGCTAAGTGTAAGTAAAAAGAAAAAAGAAGACGGTGACGTGAGGAAGTTTATACGGATGTTTTAATACTCCTGAAAGGTTGGAAGTTTCGCTTCGAACACGAATGCGGAGAGTTACCTTGGCCGACTTATTTCTTGACCATGCACGCTGTTCAGATTTAAAAAAAAAGAAAACATTCTTGAGCCCGCATGTTGACGCAGGAAGCTGTCAAACTTGCCAGATGTTCCGTGCTGTCTTGCAGGGCGAGACGGAACCCGTCGATGTGTTACGCCGATTTGGCACACAACCGTTCAATAGATAGCACGTCAATTCGTTTTAGGCGAGATCCGTCAACAAACCTTTTCCGCAACGCTAAATGAAGTTTAGGCTTTGCAATCAAAGCATTTTTATTCGCTGGGCTACGCCTTTAAAAAAAATTGCGGTGGCTTAGCTGGGCTATGCCAGGATATACGTAGCGTAAGCATATGCGCTCAAAATGAGAGGCGCTATCAACCAGCTCCGGTGCAGCGTCAGACTTGGCTACTGCGCAACGGAGGCACACAGCTGGTCACGCGGCGGCGCCAGTCAACGTTGGCGCCAGTGCGTCTGCCACGGCTACGACGTCACTCCTCTGGAATGGGAAGACCGGCGAGGCGCGTAGTGGCGGGGGAGCCCGCGGCGGCGGCGGCGGCTCCGGCACGCCAGCTGTGCGCCGTGTAACGTCACTGCTTCTCGCGCTTGCGCAGACGGGCGAGGCGCGCGCGGTGGCGGCGGAGCCCGCGGCTCCGCCGCCACCGCGCGCGCCTCGCCCGTCTGCGTTATAATAACTGTTATAATAACTCTATGGGCGGGGCCTTCGCCCCGCCCATAGAGTTATTATAATGTACGCTAGAGGTTCAACTGGCGCTAGTGTGCTGCTGCAAATTGAAGCAGACAGCAACCAGTCCGAAATTGACTTCCGGTAATGCATTTCTATGGGAAAAAGCGAGTGCATTTTCTCGCTGCGCTCGGTTATAAGAGCAAATATCACGAATATTTCGTACGTACTGGCACATTGGAACATTTCTCAGTCACGCAGACAAAATAATTGGTCAGTTACGGCGTTTTTATTTGAAATTCGTGGCATGAAAAGCGGTGCTAAAACCGCTTCGTACATGTATTTATGTGCACTGTCGGACACTGTTAGCGCGAACACGGGGCCGGCGCTTTCCACCATAGGGGATATACGTGTCAAACGAACGAAAGACACGTGGAAAACCAAGAGAGGCGGCAAGAACTATGCAGTAACATTGGATAAGTAACTCCTTGTGCATGCAGGTGATCAAAATAAATTTTGCAATAAATAAGTACTGCTTTATTCTTTCTGCTGATGAATATGTGCAAAGATGCATGTTCTGGGTTCCAATCATCAACCGCACGCCTGCGCACGCTCCAAATCTTTGCAAATAGGGAGAAGTCAAAGAATAGGTGCCCGATAAAAACTGCCCGGCATAGGAAATAATTAAAAGGCACACCTTTCTTAGTCCACGTACTTTATTTCTTATATTCAAGTCATCATAGAGTCATTTTCATAGAGTGACAGGACGGGCATATTAGCAATATATAAGCGCCACTGCAATGCTAGCGAACCTTGAACACACTCTACATTCTTTTCGATCGTTAGTTTGCTTAGAATCGTCGC
Source organism: Ixodes scapularis (assembly GCF_016920785.2). Taxonomy (NCBI): domain Eukaryota; kingdom Metazoa; phylum Arthropoda; class Arachnida; order Ixodida; family Ixodidae; genus Ixodes; species Ixodes scapularis. The sequence continues at coordinate 120,487,018 of NW_024609879.1, read as the reverse complement.
TCGTTTTTACATACCTGCCATGAAACATAGGTTTGGGCCTGAAATATAGCGAAGCTTAACATCGTTCAGTGGTAAAGAAAAATGCTGTAATTAAAGCAATTACACTTTTACAATGTTAATAAATGTACACACTATCCGGTACAACCGAAATAATAAAAGTTATTTATGTTATTTTCCGGCGAAGACACAAATTTCACACGCGTTTTCCCATAGGAATGCACAGGAGCACCGCAAAAGTAGACTGGTTGCTGTCTGCTTCAATTTGCCTCCCGGAAGTCGCATAGACACTAGCGCCAGTTGAACCTCTAGCGTACATTATAATAACTCTATGGCCCCGCCAGCTGTGCGCCGTGTGACGTCACTGCTCCTCGCGCTTGCGCAGCACGGCTCATTATGCGAGTCACGCGAAACTGCTCAACCACGGCCAGTGTAGCTCACGCTACAAAAGCAGCGGTCCAAATATATTTTTAGCTCGACAACTTTTCTGTCTCTGTGCTACCGGCACGCTACAGTTCGATAGATGAATTCGTTTTCAGGAGAAATGCACGAAAATAAACCTTTTCCGGAACGTTATCTGCTACCTTGACTTTCAAATCAAAACCCTTTTACCTGCAGGATTAAGCACTGTTCAACTAAAAAGGGGCAGCGAACCGGCTCCGCCCTGCGCGTCGAAGGTCTCGACTAGGGTGACCACCCGTCCCGCGACTTGCGGGACTGTCCTGCATTGAGGGCTCGTGTCCCGCGTCCCGCAAGAAATTCCAAAATCTTCAAAATGTCCCGTATTTCACATTGTCTTAGCATTCACTGCGTAAATTATGGCGCTTCCGAACAACGGGCGACGGGGAACCGCGGAGGTCGCTGATAAATGTATGAATCTCGATGGTATGTGATTTTCTTGCCAAGCACTGCGGGAAGCAACCGTCGTTCTTGCAAGAAACTGACGCGTATGCGCCGTTGTGCCTCTCCACTTGATGGCAAAATATTGCGAGCGAAAATTGCTCGCAAAATGCTGAGAAATAAACTATCGTAATTAGTTGCAAATCATACTGTATCATGCGAAAGGGTTGTTGTGGAAAGCGTTTTTTTTTTAGTGAAGACGGCCACACAAGGCAAAAACCTGCGACCGTAAAAAAACAACAACATAAGGTTTTATTTTTGTGTAGGAGCATGTTAATATAAGAGTAAGTATCGACAGAAAACAATAAACCGAAAACTATTTACTGTTTTTTATTTCCTTTTGAGGCATTGGGGTCTGATCTTTATGTTTTCAACTTAGATACTTTGAATAAAATATTTACCATTACAAATAAACAAAAATATAAACTGTGAGTGAAACTTATCTTAGTTTAATTTCCGCGTACAATTTTCAGATGTATAATACACTTTCGGACAGCCCAGAAGTTCGGGGTGTGCGCGTTGGTGAGTTCCTCCTCTTACACCCCCCCCCCCCCCCCCCCCCGCCCCCCCTCTCCGGTCAAGGTGCCCCGCATTCCACCGGCAGAAAGGTGGTCACCCTAGTCTCGACAGCAGCGCAGCCATTTTGTTTTTGAACGTGACATCACGCGTATCGACAGAAAACAATAAACCGAAAAATATTTACTGTTCTTTACTTCCTTTTGATGCATTGGGGTCTGGTCTTTATGTTTTCAACTTAGATACTTTGAATAAAATATTTACCATTACAAATAAACAAAAATATGAACTGTGAGTGAAACTTATCTTAGTTTAATTGCCGCGTACAATTTTCAGATGTATAATACACTTTCGGACAGCCCAGAATTTCGGGGTGTGCGCGTTGGTGAGTTCCTCCTCTTACACCCCCCCCCCCCCCCCCCCTCCGGTCAAGGTGCCCCGCATTCCACCGGCAGAAAGGTGGTCACCCTAGTCTCGACAGCAGCGCAGCCATCTTGTTTTTGAACGTGACATCACGCAGCGCGAAGAAGTCACTCGCGCTCCATGAAATAAAAGGTGCACGAAGATCGCGCTCGAGTGTCAGTCTCCGGCAACGCTCCTGATTGTTTAATGAATGGAGCGTCAAACCACAGACTCACGAAGCCTGGAAGTTCGACGACGGAGCCACAGAGTGCCCAATCGCAGATTTGGAGCGCGAGGATGTAACAGCACAGAGCATTTCTCGGGGAGCCTGTAAGCAGCGCACAGCTTTTACAGCGGTGAGGACCCGAAACATGTTTTTCAAATCCGACGAGAAAAGAAGCTGTAGCTCTAGAAACGCGAGGAGCATGAACGGACATTCCATCGCTCGGCAGAGGTGTGGTTCGGCGTCTCATCGCAGCGGGGCGCTCGTTACATGATTCTCCTCTTATCCGTTGTCTGCCACTCTACCTTTTCCCTTTCGGCGGCCGCGTCTCGCGCCCTCTGCCAGGCTTTGTCAGTATAAAGGAGGCTGTGGTAAAACTCTCGCGCTTCGCAGTACGAACATGACGCACCCAATATAACATTTGGTTCATACCTGCTGTTTGATTTTATGCTTCCTCTCTGTGCAGTTGCTCTCACTGCCCTTTATATTCCTTGGTTTTCTTTCATACGTCGCGAATCGCAAGAATGAAATTCGAATATAACAAGTCAGACCACTCTGCAATACATGTTCTTGGGGTCATAAACACTTTTCAACGAGCAATGAAACCGCTGGTTATCTACATGATTATGACAGCGTATTTGTTTCCTGATATGTACTTGCTTTTCGTTTTCTAATATGATTAGAGCCTACCAGTTTTTAGGCGTATTGTTGTTTATGAATACATCAAAATTAACTGTATTAACGTCATGGAAACTAAACTTCATTGCAGGTGGATGCCTTGGAATATGTACAAAGTCGGCAAGCCAAATTCGGCGGAATGTCGCTTATGTTGTCCTTCACAATGGCGTCGTTTTGGGGCAAGCCACTAATAAACACGTCAGACGAGCATCTCCCCATAGGAAAGGACTGCTTGCATCTGGAGGCGAGCAGAATGTGGCTGGTAGGTATGCTATTATAAATTATAATTTTTTTATTTCTAGGTGCTAGTTTAACTCGTTTCGTAGAGCGCGCTAATAATTAGCGATTGAAGTCCGCATAGACTTATAATGCTAAAGAGGACGCTAAAATTTGAACGCTTCAGTTTTGTAAGTCTCTTTAAATGTTGGTGGAGTAACTTCCCGGGAAGGAGAAATACGCCAGAGCAACACTTTTCGGATCAGAAAGCCTTAATGTTGAATTTTTCTGCGTCACAAAGAAGGTCACTTTAAGACATTGGTTGATCACAACTGCTCTGGTCGGCTGAAGCCCGTGTTTTTACTGAATAAACACGTTTCCCAGCTAAATGTGGACGTCATTTCTGATCTCTGCCGCCTGTTCGCCTTCACCAGTGACGGAGAAAAACTTAGTTTTTCATCTAGGAGAAATTACTGGAGGTCAATGCGCTTCCCTGGTATGACTTTGATTGAAGCACTACTCTATTTTATAAAGATTACAAATGTTGCCACACGTCCTTTCTGATGTCAGGGTGAACATGGATGTCGCTTCAATCGTTTGCCATTTTTCGGCAAATTCCACCCTTATTCACGTCTCTCACCCTCCCCGTTTAGGCGTGACGAGAAAACTAATATTTAGTAAGCCTCAAACACAATATACACAATTTTAAGGTTGAGTGAGGAGCGTGAGGTAGGTTAGGTGGGTAAGTTCTGTGATTTTGTGAGTTCGGATTGGGGCGTGAGTTTGTGAGATCAGGGAGTCAATTAGTTTGGTGAGGTTATAATGTCGATGGTGTCGATGGTTTTGATGAAGGTTTGCGGGATTACGTCAAAAGTGGGAAAAGGGGGGTTGTGTGACCTCCGTACATTTTCCGTTAAGTTTTGGAGACGCTAGCTTCGCAATACTGCTGTTGGCTCCTTCGAATAATTTTCTAGGAGTGATTGCAAAATTAGAAAAGGTGTCGATGGGTTTATCGGCTGTTTTTCGCTCCGGCTCACTTCGCGGCAGCTCGGCTAGTCTTTTCCGGCTACAGTCTCTTTTACTAATTGATATCCAAAGAGGAACAGGCAACTGAGGTTTGGTGATACAGTTCCATTAAAGTTGCTTTGTACCAATCGCCAGTCCTATCCCTGATCCTCTTCAATATAGCCCTAGTATCATGCATCTGGAAACTGCACGAGATACAGGGACTGGGATCGACGGCGTACCACGATGACATCACGACCTGGACAAAAGAAGGAGCGCCAGAAACCCAGAAAGAGACGAGGCAGAAACGACTCCACATCATAGCGAAGTCCCTGATTGAAACAGGCACGCAGCCCTCGCCCGAGAAGGCTAAGTTCGCAGTATTTGGGAAAGAACTCAGCTACGCCGACCTGCGGATAACTTTTAACGGCAGCCCCATCAACAGAGAAGCACAGGATAGAGTTCTCGGGGTTAACGTAGACTACTGCAAGCAAGTTTCAGACACTGGTTCAGGAAAAACTGTCCATGAAATGGAAGCAGGGACGGAATGTCATGCGAAGGATATCCAAAAGAAAAGGGGGGGAGCTGGAGAAAAGGTCGTCAAGAGATTTTCCACGGCGGTTCTCACCTCTAAAGAGGATTACGCCTTCAGTTTTTACAGAATAAAAAAAAAAAAAACACCAACCCAAGACACACGAGTAAGATACTCTGATCGTGGTACAGGATGCGTGCTGTGTGCTTGCTTCCGCAGATGTCGCACTGAAACCGGACTCCGGAAAATTGTCCCTGAAGGTCACCATGTATTGGATATTTCTCGAGGCACCCATAACCAAGGCGATAATGCCATTGCCCGCGGAGGCCCACACATAAGCCTGAAAGGCTAGAGACCAAGACAGTTTATATGAAAATGCACAGCACCACTCAAGCGGCAGAACAAAACTGCTGTGACTGCACGGTGACCACCTACTCGGACTCACAGTCATATTTACATACTTAAAGTGGCACGTACTCTGTAACGAACTCGATTACTTTTTGCAATGAAACAAAATATAAGTTAAGGCTGCGGTCCCACGGCAGCCATCTTGAACAAGGCGTTAGTTCAACCAATAGATGGCGACTCGGACCCGTGGGGTGGCCGAAACATTGGTTCACAGAGGGATGGCTCGAGCACAATCACGTTCCCCTCGTGGCCTTGCTCGCGCCGCTGCCAGCTGTGCTCAGCTAGCTTAAGTAGCCTGGCCCAGCAAACGGATGTAGGCGAGAATGTCAGGCTAGGTATCGTATAATGTGTTCTCTGATATAGGGAGATGGGTTTCGGCGGTTGTAACAGGATTTCGCAATAAATCTTACCAAGAAGGAATCAAATGTTGATTGACGTGTTCATATTCTATCAATGAAAATTTCTTCTGCAGGAATGCACGCTCAGTAGACTCAATCTTCCAAGACACCAATGGAAGCGGACGTCAAGTAAACTGCTTCGCGATTTACGGTACTTACCTCACCATTATAATGACGACTGAAAAGTGACGCCACGAAATATCGTGTTTCACGGGATCCGGAAGATGTTGTGAAGGTTGTTACATTATAGGGAGGTTCCCAGAAAACAAACGCCGTTGCAATATTTTCGGAAGTACCGACACACATAATGTTGTAATTACAGCTTACGAGGAATATGATGAAAACCATCAGAAGAAATAGGAAGACGTTTATTTGCAATGATGACGCTATGAATGAACGGCGTTTAGCGACGGCAAGTTATGAGCGTTCGGGAATTTATAAGTTCACGTGATTGCTAACTATGGACATGCGTTTTTGTCGGGAGATGGTATTGCGGTTATGAACTGATATCGGACGACTCGTGGCAGACGAACAAGCAAGTCTTTTCTCAGCGAATGATAAGTGTCCATTGTGAAGCACAACACCTGGCTACCGACGTTGTCGACGTCTCGAACACTTAGCGCTTTCGACAAAAGTCCTGGCACCTGGGCTAACTTTCTGGAAAAACTCGAAGTCTTCCTTGAGTCCAACGCCATCATGAACTGTAACTGAAAACGATCCACTGTTCAATCGGTGGGTGGCGAAACGTATCGGCATCTGCGGAGTCATGGGCGACGCGTACTCTAAGTGGCTGGAAGTTGACACGATGCCTGCCACGACGTCCAAACACGTCATTGACGTTCTACGGTCTTTTTTACCTACTTTTGCCCTACCGAAAATACTTTCCTCTGATAACGCGCCAAATCTTGCTTCAAACAAAATAAACAAGTTTTTGAAGATAAAACTCGGCGTCAGGCATCACATTAGTGCACCATACCATCCTGCAACTAACGGGCATGCAGAACAGGTGGTATGCGAAACAAAAAAAAAGCCCTTTTGCAGCTTACGGAAGAAGCAGTTCAGTGAAGAATCGCCAGGTTGTTGTTCCAGCAGCACGCGACGGTCTCATCTTACACGGTAAAAACACCCGCCGAAGCAATATTCGGCGGACGAAGAGCCACACCCCTCGATCTCATGATACTATGGCTTACAAACGAAAATCGAGAGATTCCCAGATCGGGAGTAGTTGCAGTTTATTCGGTCGGACAAATCGTCTACGTAAGGAATTTCAGCGGAAGTCGGGCCTTCCATGTAAAACTGGAGTAGAAAAGGCTCTATGTTGGTTGACCAGAAGGTGTCATCTCTTTGAATACGTTGGATATCAATGCTTTTGAGTGTAAATATAACTAAATCACAAAACTCTCTTTGTGTCTTGTGTAACTGCCCTTGTATTTGATAGTAGAAGCTTTGGTGGTGATTTGGACCTTTTACACCAGGCTCCTTTTTCTTATTTTTCGCCTCTTACACCTTTGCGGTTCAAAGGGATACTTCAACGGAATTTGAAATATTCCCGTCGTGTTCAAAAATAGGTTGAATATGATCCCCAATATCCGTAAATGACAATCGCACGTTTGTATTTTGATCCTGGTGCCTATATTTTTCGTTATAAACGGCCCACTCTGGCAAGCGCTCGGAGAAGGCCCAGCTTAGAGCACGTGACATTCAACGCAATCATGACGTAGGTCGTCTCAAGACGAGCAAAGCTACGGCGAGGCTGACGTCGAGAGGATGGCCTAGTCGTTCCAGCCACCGAAGCGGCTGCTTTTGTACGAATTTTGAGTGACGGGTTAATCTTCTGTAATCTTCTAGGGGGACAATAGCGACTTCTGCGACACACAAAAGGGATTCTCGGGAAGAGGGGAGTTCCTCCTTCCCCCCTTCTCTCGTCCTGGCCGGAGACGAGACAACCTCCGTCACTAGCTGTCAAGGTTCCTAGACGAGTATTACAAACGAGGCGTTAGCGACATCCACCAGGTGCTCTTTGCTGATCGTTTAATTCGTTTTAAAATTCCTTTTCAAGACTTTTTTATCAAGATATTGGTATGTTCCATGTGATACTGCTCTTTTGAACACATATAGACAAAAAAAATGAGCGCCTAAATTTCGTTGTAGTATCCCTTTAAGTATGCTTCAAGAAACGTTTGGAACGGGGACACTTTACGTCAACGAGGCCCATTTGTTCCAAGTAGTCAATCAGGGAGTGCCGCTAGAAATCTGTCCCTCCTATTAACGAATAAGCCGAACTTCTGCACAGTGCAGTTTTCCTGTTCCACGTAGAGTTGTAAAGCAGCATCCTCATTGATTCCACCATATTCTGCTGCGGATGAAGAAAGTCTTAGGGTATACGATACTTGAAACAAGTCTGGCATTGTACGTTGTGGTTCGGCACCCACTAATGTCGTCGTCCTTATAGAGCCTCATCATTTAATCATTACCTCGTCACCTCATATTGCTCTTCATCAACAGTAAGTACAATAGGCTGCCGCCATATTACAATCCAAGAATTGAAAAATTGTGTCGTTCAGTTCTTCAACAAGTTTATTATTTATATAATGTTATTACGTTGCATTACCTCGAGACGATCGACGACCAACGTCGATCTTCAAAAACTTATACCTGTATATAAATTAGACACACAAGGGCGGGGGGGGGGGGGGGGGGGGGGGCGGGTCGGTGGCCGAGTGCGTGGTCTAGCGCACACCAGCTCGGAGCAATTGGAGCGAAAGCTCGCGCTGCAGAAGCCACCCCGTCACTGCCCGTTTCGATCTGGAAGAGCATCGTACCGGCGTGCGGTCGTGTTTCACTACTACGTGGTGCACATTAAAGACCCCAGGTTTGCGGTTGTACCGCAGTGGCTAAATTGCTCCTCTACAGCTGAGAGTCAGACGCCCAGTAAGGCGGACTAAATTCCGGCTGTATAAACATACGCACAACAATTTGCAATTAGACGCATAATAACAAAGGGCCCAGCGTGCCGCCTCTTTTCTTTGGATGCCTTTTTTTAAACCAGCGCAAGCTCGCGCGTTCTCTCTTTTGAGACGGTTAGAACGGTCGCACATAAAACCCGCGTTTCTCCTACCCGGCCACTTCCTCCTCTCATTATGTGTAGTTGGTTATAACCACCGTGGTTATAACTAAATAAGCTATAATAATGGTGTATTATTCATATTTGCTTTCAGTTTCAGTCAGGGAAAAGGAGTTTCGCGGGAACTAGAGCAAATAAATTAGCTGCGCTTAGAGTATCGGCACTCTCTTCCCCGACAGTGTTGTGAACGCCGCCAGGCTGGTGCTCGTGCAGAGCAGGCGCAACTGCCGATCGTCATGATTCAAAAGTACGACATCCTCACCATTAGATTCGGTGTTAGGAAGCTCATGTAATGTTGCTTTGCTTTGTCCACACTGTTTAAAAAAGTGGAAGGAAAAGCGTTTCTTGTGATTTCAGATAAAGCTTCAAATAACTGGCAACCATGATTTTAAGACACAATATGGCCAAGTGTCGCTACTCTGACGCGTAGCTTATTTAATGACACTATTCATGCTCTTGTTTAAGAGGCTTATAATACCTGGAGGGGCCATGACGTAAGCACCGTGGATTCCACAAGCCACTCACTACCTTCTGACACCTGACTCTTCCTGATTGATCCCGCTTGTGCCAGTAAATTAGCTACGGTCCAGAGTAACGACACTAGGCCATATTGTGGCTTAAAATCATGGCTGCCAGTTACCTGAAGCTTTATCTAAAATCACAAGAAACGCTTTTCCCTACCCCACAAATGTTTAAACAACCCGCGACAGAGCATTGCAATATTGCATCAGCTTCCTAGCACCGCATCTAATGCTGAGGAAGTCGTACTTTTGGATCATGACGATCGGCAGTTGCGTTTGCTCTGAACAAGACCCAAAATGGCGGCGTCCAAAACAATTTTGGGGAACGGAGTGCCGATATTTTAAAGCTCATTCAGTGACTCTAGGCATGAAGTCAACTCGGGTGTATTATTTTCCTCTTCGTCTTTATTGTTTATTGATCTCAATCATATCGAATAATGAACACACTATATCACGCTACGCGTGTGTAATTATTTGTCTTAGATTTATTAACCTGACCCAGTACTTAAACCATTCATTTATTGATAGTAAATCTTCCAATATATTTTTTAAATGTGAAGGTAAAAAGACACGGAGATTGATGATGATACAGACGCCAACGCCGCCCTCGGAAATTTTTCGAACACTAGAAATCGGCAGTTTGTCTGCCATCAGCCAGGTAGCGCAACAAAACACTAAACAGTTTTAATTGTTTTTAAAATTAGCTAAACTCTACACCAATAAAGAAACCAAAGCAAGATCATTGTGAAAATTTAATACATCGCAATGTATATCTATTCCAAACAATAAATGTTATTAGATGCAAATAAATCTGTTTGATGTCCAAAAAAGATATGCGTCAAAAACAGGTAAGTTTGACTGGCTCCTGGAGCGTTATGACTTTGAAAATTAAAAATAGCCATCGTCCACCTCTTGGGCAGGCATTGTAGCTCTAAATGTTATTAAAGATTTTATCATAGTTTAATTATTTCCTCAGCGGCATTTGAAGTACGATGACTCGAAGCACAAAAAAGTGCTACGTTTGATATAAAATATCTAAACAAAAAAAATTTTACACAACAATAAATTTTTTCTGCATATTACCAATTATAAGCACAACATCTGTAGCGAATTTCATTGCCCCAGCGCTTGTAGTTAAAAACATATTTGTGCTGAAAAATGTCAGTCTTAGGGCAGTATTTGGAGGGATGAAAAAAACAAAGTAGTGAAATACCAAAAAAGTGTATCGTTACATTCTGCTCCGACATCATCTTAACAAAACTGATATATTAGAACCGTGCTATCTTTAATCGATCGTTCATAAAACATGAACTAGCGGAGCAAAGAGGGTCCGCGCCATCATATTCGCAACGCTACAAACACTACTGAGGGGAGGGTACACCCCTCCCCCCTCTTTTTCATCCTCCCTGCTAATCCTGCCCTCCTCCTCTTCCCCACTCCCTCCTCCTCCTCCCCGCGCGGTGCATTATGGAAAATGTCCCATAATGCAACGCGCGGTTACGCCGACGGCGACCCCGACGCCGCTCAAGCCGGAAACAGTCGCCCAAGAGCTGCGCTCTAAAAGGTTAAAGGGGTCATCAGCAACGGGCAAAATATTAATAAATACAAGCGCCCGGTAGTAGTTCCGTACCTGAATAAATTGTCCGAGAATTTAAAGCAAATAGGCAACAGGTGTGATGTTTCAGCGGTGTTTTCTGCCTCCCAAGGGTTGACTAAAATCTGTGCAATGGTGGGCTTCATATTTGACAGTCGTTCACAAAACGCATGCCACAAGAAACACAAGAACAAGTTTGTTTCCTGCACGGAAGGTGTAGTTTATAAGATCCCCTTGGTACGTTGTACCCACTAAAAGATGTCTCAACGGGAGAACATTTTTATTCCCTTGACGCCACGGTGTTAGGGCACCTGCCTTTACCGAATTTTTGTGACACAACCATATTCAGGAGATTTCAAGATCAGACTACCCGAGAAATATTCGAAACCGATCAAATTAAAAAAAAAAAAAAAATCAGGGTAGCAGCAATGCACGAGCCATTCTTTTTGTTGTTGAATGCCAAGGAGGTGTCATTCTCAGCCAACGCCTACGGCGAGTGAATTTAGCCGGCCGGGAGTGAAAAAGTGCCGTATTCTTCCTTTTCTGTTCGTCTTATTCTTTTCTTTTACTTTTTAGAACACAGCCCTTAGGCGCCCGCTTCCTGCTTGAGCGGCGTCGCCGTCGGCGTCGCCGTCGGCGTAGCCGTAACGCATTGACGCAACGCTTTTTTGAGACACGTCGCCGACGCTGTCGGCGTAGCCATAACGCGTTGGCGTAACACGCCGGTGTGACGCGTTTGCGTGACGCGTCGCCGTCGGCGTATCCGCGCGGTGCGTTATGGGAAACGTCAGATAATGCACCGCGGTGACGCGCGCGTTGCATTATGGGACGTTTCTCATAATGCACCGCGTGGGAGGGAGGAGGGAGAAGGGGGAGGAGGAGGAAGGATGGAGGAGGAGGGAGTAGGAGGAGGAAGAGGGAGGAGGAGGAGGAGGAAGAGGGAGGAAGAGAAGAGGGGGAGGAAACGAGGAACAGGGAAGGGGTAGATGAGGAGGGAGAAGAGGCATGCCGTCCCCTACGTACCCTCCCATCCTCAAGAGCTGCGCTCTAATTCGGCATTACAGAGAATTGTAAACGTCTTTCACTTTTTTTCTTCTCTTTTTTGTTTCACGGGTGTGCTTTACGGTTTCTTCTTTCTCTTCCTTTTTAGCTCGAATCAATCCAGGCTGTTGATATTTTCTTCTTTTCTTTTTTTCTTTAATAACTATCAAGTGGGGTCCATTTCTATGGCTTCTTTTTTCTCCTCTTCCAAAATAAATCAGTTAAGAGTCAGCGCTGTTTCGTTCTACCTGTCCTTTTCTCTTACTCCGTGTTCGTTGCGCTGTGCTATCATGTTGCCAGTCCTGTCGCATATATGAAAATAACCCAATCGCGTATCTCTTCGAGCATTTAAAAACGTAAACAAGCGAGAATAATAAAGTTTGTTGGCTATGGAAGGTGTGTGTTTTTATTATTTTCTTTGCCTGGCAGTTTTTACCGGACACCTGTTTTAGGGCTTCTTCATATTTTCTAAGAGTTGGAGCGTGTGGGCGATGTTTCCAACGCCGAACATGGTCTTCACGCATATGCACGAGCAGAGAGAATAAAACCACACTTATTTATTGTAAATCGAACTATACTACTTGGCCTTCACTTTATTTTGATCGTCTACAGATGCCGGGAGTTACTGATGTAGAGTTAATGCGTAGTTCTTGCCGTCTCTTTTGGTTTTCCACATCTCCTTCGTTTGCTTAGTACGCAAATCCTGCGTGCAACAAATCACTGACGCCGTGTCCATACTAATAATTTTTGATTGAGCAGATGAATGCATGCAGCAAGCTGTTTTAGAATATTGTATATTGACATGGATTTGTCACAAAAGCATTTTAAGTGACCGATATTTTTATTTACGTGATTCAAAAATATTTCTAACTATTTACTACATTATAATTGTAATATTCTCCTTTAAAAACGAGCGAAAAAAAAAAGGACTCTCTTTTTCCCGTAGACATGCATTATCGGGAGTCAATTTTCGACTGCTTGCACACTAGAGCCAGCTAAACCACTAGCGTAGTGTATGCTATAACAACTCTATGGTCCACCCACTTGGCGATTCCGAGACCGAAGCTGCATTTTGCAACATATATGGGACTTCATCTAGCGCCGAGAGGATGAGTAAAGAACCATTAAACCACATGCTCGCGCAATCACTGTTCAACAAGCTATCGCGCTATCAATATACTGGAAATATTTATGATTGCTACGGCGAAAGTTGGCAGCGCACAGGGCATAGTTTTGTTACTGTTCTTAGTGTTTGGCTATCCCCGCCCCGAAGTGACTGGTTTCGAGCTACTAACCAAAGGGCCTCCAAGGCTCAACTGGGAGGCTACTGCCGCTTCACAGAGCTCTAAAGGGCCGTACACAGGAAACAACACGCTTGTAGACCACAGCCAAAATGGTGCTTATTGCGGAGAGCCATTTCTGCGACTACACTTGTAGAATGAAGAGCCCATTTTCTTGCGGTTTTTTTTTGTAAACAGCGGTCGCGCTTTGCCAAACTGTTGACGCCATTCGAACATTCTTGTTCGGGACATCGCTTGTCCTGCAATGTTCTCAATATATTAGCTGGTTTGAGTATCTCAACAAGAAAGTTAATTATTCACATGTACACAGAAACATCGGATGCCGCCAGGATAGCTGGAATGACTTTGCATGCGTCAGATTCATCATTCTTGACGCGCAATATTTGAGGAGGATTGCTTTAACGTTCTCAGCAAGTTTTATAATACCACTCTTGTTCGGCGGCCTTTTTTTTATGAACTAAAGTCCAGGTCAGCCTTGAACGGTACTTGCCCGGATATTAAGTGTCTAATCTTTATTTAACTCTCATGCAGGTATGCCTCCGTTTTATGATGGCCATTGGCAATCTGGTTCCCGACCTGCATGTCATGATGCACTACCATGCGAGACGTGGACTCTTTGACGCTTACGACAATGACCTCACCATAAAGTGGAAGGTGGGCGAAAACAGTATTTTCAAGAGTAATGACGCATTGTAATATATTTATTCTAAATAACGTTGTGTTGGCCATAAGTTTCATGACATGGATATCACGCAAAAGTTGATTAGAACACTAGAGTGAAGGGAAAAACGCTCTGCGTTGTCCCCCACAATAGAGTAAGGAAAGGTCAGAAATTTAAGACAAGTTCAAACTAGCTGGGTGCGCGGTGCAGTTATGAGGCGTGACACTTTTATTCATGAATGAAACATATTTACCATGTTCAAATAACCCGAGACTGAGTTAGAGAAGAAACATCAAAACGCAGAAGAGACAAAAAATAGACAGGACGATGTCTCAGGACGTCGTCCTGTCTATTTTCTGTCTCTTCTACGTTTTGATGTTTCTTCTCTACCCCAGTCTCAGGTTAATTCAACATGGTTAATATTCACCAGCTCGCCTGCACCCTTACGATTGTTTTTATGAAACATATTAATTCGGCGTTTTGACGCATTCTGGCTGGGTTATACTAGTTTCAGAAATCACAATACTCTAGCGAATAGGTCACTTGAGCTTGAGCATTTTTTCGGGTGAGAACGATACATTTCTCGACTGCTGATGGAACATATGGTTCAGAGATTTCGGCTCGATGCGTTATCTAGCAATGCTAACTTTTGACTCCTTCACAAGTTCACGATCAGACAGTATTTTGATGCAAAATTCAAGACTAACTTGAAAACGGCGAAAGGTTTCCCAGTTCCTAATATCCGTGTCGTGAGTGCTCCTCATCCGCCGGCAAATTACGCCTTGTCTACGGCGGCAGAACAACTTCAGACTTTCTATGCTCCGAGAGTTTGTGAGAGAGGAGAGGAGAGCGCGTGGCGACGTGATAAAGCCGAGCTTGGGTTCTAATGATTAGTGGCTAGACCTAAAGCTAGATGACTTCGTCTGCCCACGAGGGACTTCGGCGTCTTCGTCGCTGAGGTCCCTCGTGTTGTTTTCGCATTTGAACACGTTTCAGTAGTGCAAAGGAGACAAAGGGAGCTAGCTTCTGGTACCTGCACGAGACCAAAGACTTCAAACGCTGGTTCTTTTCAACAACTCATGTAAAAAGGGATAGTAGTCTGAATGAGTGCTGCTTCAAAGAAGTAGATTCTCCAAGGCGATGAGGCGAGGAGAAACGCGCAAGCTCTTTCCGAGCCGAACTCCACCTGGCCGACACTGTTAGCACGAAGAAGCTATTGCTGATTTGTATTCTTTATGTTTTGCATCAAAATGCTGTCACCAAGTTGACTATAGTCATTTGCAGAATTAGTAAGGCAGGTAGGTAATTCAGTTGTCGCGAGTCTAGCTCAAGCTTCTTGCCCTTGATAGCATTTAGGGATCGCGCGAGCCTGGAGCGTGCAAGCGTATTCGCATTACGGCGAACGACAAGGAGCCCGCGCTTGAGGCGGAGACGCCAATGGAGGCGCCTTGCCGTTTTCGTTCTTTCAGAAACAATAGTTTAATGAGAGTTGATTTTATGGAGGTTCAAATTGAGCAGTAGTTCCCCCCAATGGAGGTCGAAGTAAAATGCGAAAAACGTCAATGTCGTGTTTGCACTAAAAGTGTCGCGAAGTGTTTGTGTTTATGATTTAGGGTTACTACTGTCTGTAATATAACGTGTGGAAATCATGAATAAATCCCATAACAAAATTATATGCTCCTACTGCTGCCGTTTCGGTGCGATCTATGCTACAGCGTGCAGCACTCGAAAATAACAAAAAGAAGGAGTAACGGATTGCGCTGGCTAAGGTTTATCCATGCTGAGCATCTTGGTGCGTGGGGACTTGTGTTGCCTAAGTGATTGGGGTTTTGGTTGCTTCCAGATATGTTCAGCTACGAAGCAGTTTCCAAGCCTTCAATTCGGTGTGGCCTTGTTTAATCTAGAGTATGAAGACGGACTGAAATGGTGCCTCAAAGCAGATAGTGATCTGCCACAAGCTGCAGGATATTATCGCTTAGAGGCCGTGTCGGCATATATGAAGAATGTGATACGAAACCCTGAGTTTTCGAGAAAAAACATTACGTGCTGATCAATTGTAAAGAAGTAAATAATGATTACATGTAATCTATAAATTGTTTCCAGTTTTATAAGCTTTCCTCACCAGTCGTCGCGTCCTGATACTTTTTTTATCATAAGCTCCAAACTTTTACTCAAAAGACTAAGGAAATGCTAATATAAAGAGCATTCCACAAACGCAGTTTTCAGAAAAGTGTAAAGTTGGGCCAGTTCGTTCATGGTTCTTTAAATAATTAAAAGCGCCGAAAAAGACAAGGACAAAGAAGTGGAACGACACAAGGCGCAACAGAGCCCGTTGTAAAAGAAATAAATTGCAGCAAAGTGGCAATTCCACTTTTCCACTTTGCTGCAATTTATTTGGATATTATTGGCTGTAGGCATCTATTAATGACTTGTTTGGCTTAATTGGCTATTATTGACTATAAGCATCCATTCTTGACGTGGTTGGCTTGAGATGGTTACAAATGGCGATAAGTGACTATACACTCTTTCACCTTATGATGTACCGCAGGAAAGGCTACAACCGCGAGCTCCTTACTCCGCGGCAGATCTCGGCGGCACAAGCTCTCGTGCATTAAGGGCAGCTGCCAAGGCTACGAGCTCGCGCTTCTAGCCTTGGCTGCGGTACAGCATTAGGTGAAACGGAGCATAGTATCGATAATTATAAGCTGTTTTGGTGTCTTCAAACATGAACGGCTTCATGTCGCTCTCTTTGGCTATTGGCATCTAATTTTCACCAGATTGGCTTCAAATGGCTACAAGGGGCTATTCGCAAATATAGTTGGCAATTCAGTGCTCTTTCAGTGTTTATGGACGAAAGCGACTTAAAATGGATAATAGCAATAAGCATCTAGTTTTATTAGATTGGTTTGAAATGACTATACATGGCCATCAGCAACTATTATTTACAATTTATGCAATTCGAGTGTGCATAGATTTGAATGACTTCAACTGGATATTATTGGCTATATCCATCTGTTCTTGACTTGGTTTGCTTGGATGGACTATTTTTGGCTATAAGCATCTGTTCCTGACCTGGTTGGCTTGAATTGGCCACAAATGGCGATAAGTGACTAGTATTTCTAAATAGCAGCCATTTCTTTGTCTACCAACTGGAATGGCTTCATGCGGCTATTTTTGGTTATTATTGTCTATTTTTTACCAGATTGGCTTCAAATGGCTATTAGCAAGTATAATTGACAATTCTTTGCAATTTCAGTGTTTATGGATGAAACTGGTTGCAAGCGGCTAGTATTGGCTATAAGCATGTATTCTTTATTAATTGACTTGAAATGGCCATTGGTGACTAGGGTTGATAGTTGTGAGCGAATTTTGTGTTTACTAACTGGAATGGCTTTTAGTAGCTATTGTTGGCTTTCAGCATCTCTTTCTGGCCAGATCGGCTTGAAATGGTTTGCAATGGCTTTTAGCGAGTATAATTGACAATTCTGTTCTGTTTTAGTGTTTATGGAGGAAAGAAAATTAATAAAGAATAAATGCTTATCGCAAATAATAGCCTTGTAGGTAGTTTTATTCATAAACACTAAAATAGCACAGAATTGTCAGTTATACTCGCTGATGACCATTGTTAGTCATTTGAAGCCAATCTGGTCAGAAATATATGCTGATAGGCAACGATAACCACTTAGTCATTCCACTTAGTAAACACAAAACTCGCCCATAACCATCAACACTAATCACTAAAAGCCATTTGATGCACCAGCCAATAATAGCCGCATGAAGCCATACTCATTTTTAAGCACAGAAATAGCACAGAATTGTTTAGTGATCTCATCAATATCCATCAGTAGCCAGTTGAAGCCAGTCTGTTCAAAAATAAATACTAATAGCCAACATTATCCACTTGAAGCCATTCCATTTTGTAAATATAAAAATAGCTCAATTCATAGTTGGCAGTTAATAGCCATTGGTACCCACTTGAAGCCGATCTAATAAAATATAAATGTACATACCCAATAATACTCATTATTATAGTTACTAATAGCCATTAGTAGCTATTGATGCAATCTGGACAGAAATATATTTTAATAGCCAACGATAGCCATCTGAAATCATCACAGTTTATAAAAATAGCTCAACGTTTTCAAGACATTACGAATATTTGTAGCCATATCTAGCAAATATATATAAAAGTGGAGGCTGATAGCCGACAATAGCCAGTTGAAGCCATGGGCATTCACCAACACCAAAATAGATAATTGTCAATTATTTCATTCATAGCCACTGATAGCCATTTAAGGTCCATCTGGTCAAAGAAAATGCTAATGGCCAAGAAAAGCTACTTGAGGGCATTCATACGTGTAAACAAACAAAAATTACATAATTATTAATAATATTCACTTCTCGTCATTTAAAGCCATTTGAAGTCGATCTCATAAAAATCGATGCGTATTGCCATTTATGGTCGCTTGGAGCCAATGACATTTAATACGACATATTTCAATAGGAATAAAACGAATACATTACCCAGCTCCAAAAGGTTAATCATTTTTTTTTTAAATTGTACGAAATCACTATACAAATGCTGACTGGTCCATACAGCACAGTGCACTTTGACATTAAAATACCAAGAGGTCCAATATCACGAGCTTATGCTCCCCATGCTCCATCAACAGAAAAAAAGGAAATATTTTACAGACTATCAAAATTTCCATTCAGTCAGACCCACTTGATTCATCTCCGGGGAAAGGGGCGAGTTGTCCACTCCTTAACGCAAGGTTCGCTTATAGTTCCGCCTCCCATTCTACCCCGTAGTTTCCTGTATTAGTCTCAACGGTATTTGGTAATAGGATGGAGCATTTGACGCTACTTGCAAGACAGACGCAAACACATCGAGGGGCTTTACCATGTACTAAAGGCTCTCGATGTGCTTGCTTTTGTCTTGCAGGTTGTTTCAAATGCGCCAGTGGAGGAGGCCCGCTGTCTCGAGCGGCCCTTGAAGCGAATGGCGGCGGAGCACCCGCTTGTGCCACTTGTCCCGCGCGTTTCTACGACAATGGTTGGCGGTACTTGTAAAAAAAACGTCTATATCAAGGGGAGTTACCATGCCCAGATCAGTGGGGCCATATGCCAGGCAAATCCAGAACGCTTTGGTTCATACAAGTAGGGTGTACAAGAATGGGAAGATGTGCCATCCGACGGCCTTGAGAGCGTCGCGATGTTCAAGCACGCTGGTGAGGGAGCTGTGGTGCAGACCGCGGTCATCCGACGGCTGACAGTAACCTGGGGGTCGGAGCAGAAGTGCTTTGTTCGGCATGGAATTGGACGTATTCTTCGCTTTTGCTTCTTTGCTTGGTTGTGAGAAAGAATATATTCCATCTTATCTCACATCGCACTGAAAAAGTGTGACTTGGCCGAGAGGCAGGCTCTTACTTAAGGGGCCCTGCAATCATATTTAAGCGTCCACCTTTTTTGCAGTTTCCACGTCTCTTGGAGTTCGAGCAAGCCAGCGGGCAAGGAGAGAGTAACTAAATATCAGTGCGTCATGTTTTAACCGGACGACGCGGAAACCTCCTACACATACGAGGGCGACCCGCGTTGCCGAAAGCGCGATATGTGACGTCTTTGGTCCTGGGCTTACTACTGGTCAGAACCGCTAAAATCTTTTTCTTTTTAGTCGAGATACTAAATATAAGTGTCGCGAACCGTTTCAAGTATGTATGAAAGTAGTTTTTGTTCAGTACTGAAAGTTTTGAAAAGTTCTGAAAAGAAACAAATGCAGTTTATAAAGTACAGAAACAAGAAATGACCCGTCGACATACCCGCCACCAAGCGGCGGAAAAAACGGCACATACTAGGAAGGGCTAGTGGGATGAGGCGCCAACGAACGGCGAGCGTAGAAAGGTCCCGGATGTACGCGGCGGCGCTGCGGTCGTATACCGGCTCGAGAACCCAACCGGTTCCGAGCGTTCTGAAGCTTTTCGGCGCGGGCTTGGCTGGCGATTTTGCCATTTGGCGGTATGGCAGCGCGAAGTGGCTCCCGTTCTGAACTGATATTTACCCCGTGTTTGCTGTCGTTTGTGGCCAATGAAGTGTCATGCCAAATTAGTCCTTAATCGTGCAGCAAATGCAATGCGAGCCGCCCTGGCCGCCTGCTTCATACAGCCTATCCCAACACGTGCTTTAGTGGCGCCCTCTCGAACCGTCGACACGGAGTGCGGCAGCCGTGAGCGCTCGATGAGCTCACTACCCCTCATCTAGTCCACGGCCACTCAAACCAGGACCTACGACGTCATGAAGGGGGCTATTTTTTACTTGTCTTTGTAATTATAATTTGCATATAACTTTTAAAATAAATCGAAATATGAGAAAATAAGGGTTTCATCAAGTTACTACGTTCAGTGCGCTCAGGATCGGGGCAAATTAAAAATCAGTGAAAAAGTTGTTGCAATGCGAAATCATTAACTGTCGATGGAGCCGGCGTTGTCTGCAACCACAAAAGACGGCACCCAGTCCCATTGGCGGAGCGTAACAGATCTTAAATGCCCATTGGCTGAGCGAAACGCTACCAAATACAGGCCATCAAGCACGGACGTTCAGAAGTAAAACACAACGAAAAGCACAGGAACGCAGATGCCTCGTCATGGAAGCCGGTGGGTGCGCTCAATGTCAAAGCGGACGCGCTTCAGAAATAAAACACAAGGAAAAGCGCAGGAACGCAATGCTTCGTCACGGAAGCCGTCGTGAAGCTGGCAGGGTTCGCCGTGCCTGCGCAGTGGGGGAGCGTGTATAACCGCCGGATGCCGTGTGCGAAAAGATGTGGCTCGCTGTTTGCAGGAACGCGCTGCGTGCAGGAGTTCTTCGACATTGCTAGACGTAAGCAGCTTTAAGTGCCTCTACCAAATTTGTTTCGTTTTGGTGTTACAGAAGAGGACCTGTCCCTCTCACCTTACATACCAACATTGAGAAAGCGGAGTACTATTATGAGATATATGCGATGCTTTCCTCTTCACTTTAGTGTTGTAGGAACACCAGACGACTACGGCACCGGGAATTGAACTCTTTAATCACGCACTCCTAGAGCGTGAGCTTGTGGCGTGGTGCTCGTGCTCAAAACGAAAAGTATTCGTAAATAAAAAATAAGCTATTTTTCGGTCGCGCTAGCACGGGCTACTACGAATGTCAAAGCTCTTTTAGATATTTTAGCTAGCTGTACTATCACGATCAATATGAGTGCGAACACCGCTCCACTTGGCCCGCGGTACTATCAGTGCCCCCTGGCGATTGCGTTTTGAAGCGTCAGTGCACCTTCTGGTCGGGACATGTCTCTAGCGACCGCTGCACCACTCTGCACTTCCGGGTCGTCTGCTAGCGAAAATATCAAGTTTTGCTCAAAAACGCCCAGAAAAGTCTATCTTGACTTAGAGGAGGTGTTTCTTTGCCATTTGGCATTTTGTTTTTCAGAAACTGTCTGTAAACAAACAAAGACTCTAGTCAAGGGTTGTGGCGGGACCCATGATTTTCAATAAAAGCTGTGCCACCTGATCTGATTTCCAAAAAACGTATCGTGTAAATTGTCATAGACGTTTCCTTTTTACGTTCCAACATAGACCTTTTTTGTAGTTGGCAGCTATGGAGGGGTAGAGGTTCTATTGTTTGTCGGTGTCACCTCATACACTTTTACCACTCCCAAAGATTAATCAGAGTATTCGTGCATTTTATAATTGTTACGAGACTACCGCGTTTGTATTGTGTTTTAAAAAAGTATTGCAATGACGCGAATGCATCTGAAAACATTCCCAACCGCATAGCATTGTATGACCCAGTGGGAAGCCATCTTCTTTCATACTTTCAGGATTTCTCAAAATTTTTAAACAGTGCACAAAGATTGGTTTCACGAAGTTTTAAATTCGTGCTTGTTTCTTTGAATTGTATCATATCTGATAAAATATGTCTTGGTAGTTTATTTGTGAAATATTAATTTACTATTACGTATATGTACCCAAGAAATAAGACAGGTTTTGCCGATCATATTCTTTATGCACGAAAGCTTAAATAAAAAAGTTCCAAAATATGATTTTCTGAACTTCGGACATGAAAAGAATGAGTAGCAATATATGTCTACATACACTCACTTAAGCTTTTTTCAGATTTGTAAGGCAGCGGTTCTCTGCAAAATAGCGGGATGTAGTAATTACCAAGCTGTTTATTGTCTAGCACATTTTTAGGAAATCAAGACTACTTGTGTGCAGATGGAGCTGCTGAAGTATGTTGTGGATCTCGAGTAACCATTAGCTACTGCTCTATCTTTTTCGAGCACCATCTAATCGTTAATTTGCATTAAACTTTATATTGATTGAGTGATTGAATTTCATCAAGCCCAATTTATCATCTTTGGAAAGCATAATGTTGCCACCGATTTCGAGCCTTCAAAAAGCACATATGCTGTTTCAGTATAAGATCTTCCATGTTTGCAAGGACGACCAAGCTTTTGCTGGTCCTGAAATGCAAGCAATAACTAACGATAGTTTAAAAGAGACAGAGCAGGTCTTTTCTCCCTGAATTTTTGAAAGATGGCAACGTCCTCATTTTATCCGGCATGTACGGACCTCTGGATTGTTTATTCACCACTTCTAAAACAAACAAACATACCTGAGGTCAGAAGCTATTTACTACAAAGCTTTCGTATTACAGCGAACAATAGTATTCAAGAATGGTAGCGATAAAGATTTAAAGTAGCATCTTCATACTAATACCCAATATTTCTTCCTTATATCAGACCACTGAACGTTTTAATCAGTTATCTCAACTATATTTAATAATAGAAGCTTAGGTTGCCACAGGAGGTGGCTTACTGAGCGACACTGAACGAAGCTTCGTTCTTCGTTTTCCGTCGTTCTTATTGCCTAATGGTGCAGTCTTATTCGTCCCAAAGCTTTATTACGGTGCACTAAACTCTCGTGCCTCGCTTTTCTCAGGCTTCCAGCGACTAAAGTTAAAGGCCGCTTTTAATAATGAGAATCGATGTTCGACATTGGTGCATTCTAATTTAAATTTCATAGGCATTTCTTTCTTCACTCCTCGTTTCTACCCATTGTCAGTTAACTAACGTCTATTTATACCACAAACAAACACTAAGTTTGACCTCTAGCACTTATATGATTTCAAAAAGAGTAATTAACAACACAAAGACCCAACCTGACTCGAATTATAAGTTTAGTTATAACTTAATAGCAACCTGATAGCCACCTTTCTCTTGGTAATAATATTACCATTAATTTAATAATCGATTTGGAATGTTCTTACGTGTTTTTCGAAAATATCTTATAATAATCAGCGAATGTCTGCCGTTTAATTTTTTTTTACTTGAAATAATCCGCTAGACTGGCCAAGTTTGCCCTATGTCCGCTGTATATCCTTTCCTTCTCTTAGATTGACACAAAGACTATTTCAAACATTATAAGTTGCTCTATAATCAGGTAATTTTATTCCCTTATATATTTGATAAACAAACGAATTTGTTTTACTTCCATGTTTATAACTAAAAGCGTAGCTCTTTTCTTGTACCGTTTAAAATAACATGCTGCACCGCACTGGATTCCGTTGTAATTCAAGTTTTAGTGGAAAATGCGTCATCTTAAAAGCAATATGAGCTCAAAGACGTCACAAATGTTGATAACCAGTTGTAAACAAAGTGCCTAAAAGATAATGTTTTATACTTTTAGCGCAGACATTACATCTCACTGAGTTTGTTTTAAATTTTAACTTTGAGAGGTTACAAAGAATGGCTGAAATTGATATATTAAAACACTTTACAAAACCTCTGTTGGCTCCCTCCCCAATACAAAGTTATAATATTTTAAAACCTATATCGTCTTGGTCCTCACGGCCAAAATATCGCAGATCATTAAAGCATTATTGGCTAAAAAAAACTTCTGTGGAATATTCTTTGTGCAAAACTGGAATAAATTAGCAGATGAGGTCATTCCGGCGACTTTTAATCATTTGTAGAGGTTACAGAGTTGTACTTTGTCTTGCTTTTTGTTGGTGTGCCACTACACTAATTTATAATTTTGTACAAACTCCTGTTATAGCCCCTTTAATGGACACGGTAGTACTGTGATACAAAAAAAAAAGATTTTACTTACATGCAACATTTATTCATAAAACAGCCCTTCTTCACAGACGCAGATGGAGCCCCTCTGAAGGTACTTTTTATGCACCGCTTGGCGCCACGTGCTGCAGATACTATTTTTAAAAACTATAGCATCAATTGAAGTATAGGTCTCTAGCATCGCATGATTTTTGATGTAGCTCACTTCTTACCAGGTATTTTCCATGTAACCTCAAAAGTTCTGAAGTTGAAATTTTTAAACGGATCTAGTCTAAACAAAGTTTACATAAAAATGAAAACATGGAAAAAAAAAACGAACAAGTGGAAGAAGGACACGGACGCAGCGCTGACTTACGTCTCCCTTTTTCTTTTTTATCAGTGAATAAAGGATAAAGGCAAAAGAGAAGGAAACATAAATTGACAAAACCAGGACTGTTCTAGGCAAAGCCACACGCAAAGCACGGATATGTGCCATCTACCAAGGAGATGGAAACGCTCGATGAATTGACACTCTCCACTGGAAAAATCTCCGACCCTACACTCTCATATTTGTCCGGACCGTGGTTCCTAATGTAGAAAGCTTCACGGATGTCAGCACTGTGTCTGTGTCCTTTCACTTGTCCCTGCGTCGTTTTGCGCTGTTACGTTTTTAGATTTTAACATGTGCCGACCCTCCCCAATGCAAACATTATTAAAGTAAACAAAGTTTTTTGGATACCACAGCCTAGCAAAAGCTGATTTCTTAAGCACTTTGGATTATTTATTTATTTAATACAAGTACCCTCAAGGTAATAATACATTGAAGAGGGGAGTGGACATCAAGATAATAATTACAATGTGCATATGTTAGTTAGAACTCTCTTAAACAAAACAATATCAGTAATGTTAGCTATTGAGGCGGGAAGGTGGTTCCAATTTAATGATGTTTAGGGAATAAAAAAATATTGAAACAACGAAGTTTTAAAATTTGGCTTACCGACTTTATGACTATGATCAATGCGAGCAGAGATACAGAAGGGTGGGATAGTTAGTTTATGACGAAGGTCAGCATTTTGACGAAATATTTTATGGAAAAGACACAAACGAAAGATTTTACGGCGATGCGTTAGTGATGGCAGGCCTAAAGAGGTTTTCATTGTAGAAACACTGGCTGTGCGGTGATAGTTTGACATGATAAAATGGGCTAAAAAATTTGGACAGATTCAATAAAAGAAATTAGTGAAGAGTGTAACGGGGTCCCACACAGCGGCAGCATATTCTAATTTTGGGCGGAATAGAGCTTTGTAAATGGTTGGTTTCAGGGAAGACGGAGCGAGAAAGAAATTTATTTAAAGGTATCCTAACATACGATTACATTTTAAATCACGTATTCGACAGGAAGTTTCCAAGAAAGGTTAGACGTTATATGAACTCTAAGGTATTTGTAACTTGACACTGATGCGAGAGGCTTACTGTTAAGCTGATAAGTGAGAGGCAGAGATAAACCACGTGATATTCTCATATTTTTACACTTGTCAGTGTTTAGTTCTATTAGCCACTGGTTACACCATAATGATATTTCATTAAGGTCTAATTGTAGAAGTAATGTGTCAGATATGTCAGTTATTTTCTATATATTACGCCATTGTCAGCAACCCGGTAGATGGAAGAAGAGATGTTCAGTACCAGGTCATTAAGGTAAATAAGAAACAGTAGCGGGCCAATCACGGAGCCCTGTGGAACACCTGAATTGACTGGAACAGTGCGAGGATCGGTATTATGAGCAGTGACGAATTGTAGGTGGTTAGGTAAAAAGGCGTGTATCCAGTTAAGTATGCGTTAGTCGATGTTAAGTGATTGCAATTTATGAAGTAGTAGCTTGTGGGAAACTTTATAAAATGCTTTTGAAAAATCCAAAAAGGCACAATCAGTTTCTTAATGGTCATCAAGAGAGTGATATCTGAAGAATATTAGTTGCGTCTCACATGAGTTTTTTCTAAGGCCATGTTGTGAAGAAGTCATTAGATTCAAAAGAAATTGAAATAACTGCGAGTAGATGACGGGTTAAAAAATGTTGCAAGGCACACCGGTTAAAGAAATCGGGCGATAATTGAGCGGATTATGTTTTACACCATATTTGTGTAGAGGAAACACCTTCCCAACTTACGAATCGCTCGGGAGTACGCCAAGGTTAAGGGACGCGTATAAATGCTAGAGAGAATTATAGAACAATACACATTACAATTAAAAAAAAAACTTGCTATTGATTCCATCGATTCCGGCACATGATGGAAGTTTCATATTGTTAATATTTCCAATCACACCAATATTGTCTACTGTTACAGGGTTCATCGGTAAAAAAAGAAGTGGATGACAATGCAGGTATTCGGTTGACATCACAGGCTGGAAATTAGATTCTAAAAACATCGTTTAGTGCCGTTGCACATTCGGCAAAAAATATACTTGCACCATCAGATAACTGAAGACTAATATCAGACTGAAGGTTGGGATTCATGACACTCCAAAATTGTTTAGGATTAGTTGCTAACAGAGTGTGATTATAAAAATGTGATTTTGTTTCCTTAAGAGTTGACGTGTAATCGTGTTCAGCTTTGTGGTGCGCTGCCCATCGAGCGTCTGTGGACGACCGCTTGGCAGCGCGAAACAGTCTCTTCTTCCTGTTTCGCAGTCGTCTCAGATTAGCGTTAAACAAAGGTGAGTTGGTGTTGCAACGAATGTTTTTAGAGGGCATGTATTTTTCTGATAAAAGTTCTACATTAATTTTTGAAGAACACCCAATTAGACTCCACGGTGCGATCTGAAAAATTAGGGAAGTAGTCATCAAGAAGCTTGAACAGCTGTGAGTTAATTGACGAAAAGCCAGCTCGGCTATAATCACGAATATGTTTTATGGTTACCTTAGGAAAAACTAATGGAATGCGCAATGAAAAGTCTAGAACTAAATGGTCGCTTAGAGACGGCAGATAGATTATTGTCGATATGACGTTTGGATGTGTTGTAAGGACGAGATCAAGAATATTTGAGGATTGACGTGTAACTCTAGTAGGCTCTGTGGTCAGTTGAGAAAAGTTGAAGTCAGAACCAGGTCAAGAAACTCGTTAGTTTCAGATGAGAAAGGGTTAGATAGGGGGCTTTTATCGGACCAGATAATGTTGGGATAATTAAAGTCACCCATTAATAAAATTGGCACTCCTGGATACTGAATGACAATTTGGTTAATACATTTAAGCAACAAATTTAGACATAAAGAGCTGCTAGATGGGGGTCGATAGCACACACTGATAATGAATTGAACCATGGTTAAAAGCGCTAAAAAAGACGTACACAAGAAAGAAGACAAACACGGGCGCTACTCACAACTGTATTGGGAAAGGAAGATGGAAGTACATATATATATATATATATCTGATACACTTATCGTCACCCAGGCTACTCATGCGCGAGATACAAGAGCATGGAACCGTTTACATGTATTTATCGAAAAAACGAATCTCAGCGTTATACAATGCTATTGACGTGTCGCTGACGCACTGGGGTCCCCTCTTCTTGATAAAATATGCCTCTTGCAGTTCGCGTGCCCTTTGAATTCTGCTTCTACCGAGAATCTTGGTATCACCGAAGCGTGGCTCGCATTTGCAGACCCTACACTCTAAGAAAAAATGGAGGAAAAAAGTAGCAACGCCGCGTCTTCCTCCCTTCTACTGACGCGCCCCCAACCGGACACGAGAAAAGGGGAGGAACGAAACGTTTTTCTCCTTCTCCAGGCAGACGAGAGAAAGCTTTCGCCCTCCCGACTCATCTTCTTTCGGTTTCGTTTTTCGAGCAGGTCGCGCACGTTGTTTAATAAACAGCTGTTGAGTTCATTGAGCTTCAGCGGCAGTGAAGGCCGCCTGTAATTCCGTCTTCTAGTTTAAACGTGCAGAACATTTCGGTTGCAATGACGCTTTTATCACTAATTTTATCAAACGAGCAAACGAAGCCACTAGAAACAGCGAAGTTGCGGAGCAGTGCCAGCAGTACCACGTACACTGGGGATGGCCGTCTCCGGATTGCGCAGGGGGGTAAAGGTGGGTGAGGAGGAGTGGCAAATCCCGTGCGCCGACATCCTGGGTCCCGAGTGAACGAACGCAAAAGAGAGTGACAGAACACGAGAGAAAGAAAGCAACGTTGCCATGGTAACGCGAAGAGTGAAAACTCTTAGCAATATAAACAGTGATAATTTAACGTTGTAAACTAAATTATGAGCTATTCTAACGCTTATAAAAAGCAATAAACTCATTACGCTGCATTAACTTCCCTTCTGTCGATATCTCGGAAATCTGGTGGTTGCGCAGTTTCGTATTCCTCAACCGCGCCCAGCCGCGCCCCACTGGCGAAGCCGGGTATATGGTTTAGTTTAGCGTTAACGCGAGGCCGTACATCTGCGCGCTTTTCAAAAAGAAAGCTTCGAAAGGAACGTGAATATCTTTCCACCGGTAAGTTCGTGAATTGTTGAAGTTCACGAAACTGCTCTGATGATGTAACCGTGTTTGGGACCCAGAAGGTCTGCCTGCATGATCCGCCGCTTGCGGCAGCCAGAATGTATGGGAAAATGGCGGACCTTTTCCTCTAGAGTTAGTATGTATGATCTCTATGGGATTGCGGGACTCGCGCGCGCGGCGAACCGACGGAACTACAGTCGCTACAGTAGCGAAACCACCCGGAACTGTGTCGAGGTTTTCGACGTTATAGAAACCGCAGGAACTGCGTCCAAGACAGGCAGGTTTTGCTGCCGGCTGCCTGGGTGCCTTCTGCGCTGAGTTCGGTTCTGTTTTCCGATGCCGAGTGCAACCGGCGTTCAACGTGGTTCTGTATTTGTGCGTGTCAGCAACATAGCTGCAACATCGTGATGGCAGTGTTGTGGGTTGTGAACAGAAGACTGGAATTATCGCCGATGTGACCGTGTGTTCGCGTATCAGTGGTGCAACAAGATGAGATCGTAAACTGTCGGGCATTGATGCCGTTGGTCGGGCCGTGATGAGGGGGCGGGGTGTCGCAGGTTGACATTCCGCTTTACATTAAAAAGTTTAATACCACTTGAAAGATTACGTGCAATCGATCAACGTGCGGATAGTCATGTTGGGACGCTGGTTTGAACAGTAGAAGCTCCTATCGCTATCGTACAATGGCCAATATGACTGTCGGAATTGTCTCGTCCCCGAGAGCGATTGCGCTCTGGGGCAAGGACTGAACAGTACGAAATCGTGACGGAAAGTACGTATATTTACAGTATGGAATTTCGGCATTAAAAAACAATAGAAGGTAAAATCGAAAAAAAAGCTGCCTTTTATTTTGCTGTTTAAATATACTACGATTCCTGGAGAAACTGCCTTCCAAGTGGCGCGCTGGGATGAGCGCTAGACATTTTTGGGCTCGCCACGGCGTAGCTCCGTACACTGAACACCTGCCGCAAGTCGCGGCTTTGACTGCATTAAAGTCGATCGAAAAGCGATTTCTCAGCATGTGAAGCATCACTTCCAGCTGAGTGAATATCCGCTCTACAGAGATTAATTCAAGACGGCAATTGCAGCTTTGCGCGAACAGCACAAATAGAAAAACCAATAGAAATACAGGCTACGACGTGCCGTGTGGGGAAACAAACTCATGGCTTCGAACCGCATTATGGCGGCTTGATTTATTGGCTTTCAAATAATTACGGCTTGATCGAGCGTTTACTTTTAATAAGAGATTCATCCCTTGAGCAATTTAAAATACATTCAGAGGTATGACATTGCTGGGAAAAAATCAACATGCTGGGAATATTTTTTATTGCTTAGGGGGTCACCGAAAAGTTCCGTACGTTCAAAACGACCAGTATAAAAGACGGAAACGCAGAGCACGGGTGTAGTGTTCGGGTTAGTGTGGTGTTCCGTTGTATAGATATATGTGTGTGTGCCGTGTATGTGCTCAATGTATGTTCACCTAATGGTTGTTATAAGTGTACTGTGTGTGTATAGGCAACCTGCAATGCTGTTTGGTTTGGCGCCATCTAGTGACTGAAACAAGAAATATTGGGTACCCCTGGTAGTGGCGGCTGCATTGTTCAAACGTGAGCTTTTACTCTGGTGGCGCCGCTTAGTCAAGTGTCTGAAGCAAGAAATACTGAATATCCCAGGAAGCCGTGATCGCGTAACGTGCCAGTAGAGTGGAGGCTACGGCCCTGGCGGGCCAATCGGAACGTGACTGCCTATCACCGGAGCGCGCCTCAACTCCAGAGAAGTATCAGGCTTCTCGCTGCGTCATGCTCCAATATGTGTGGGTTGCGCTCGTATACGTCGCGCATTTAGAAGCCTTCGGCACGCAATGTGGGGCTTATCGTTTACCCTTTGCCAAGTCACAACGAGACAGGGTATAACCGTGCGCTCTCACCCTGCTGGCGCCGCCTGGCCGTTGCCGGTTGGCTATAGTAGAGGATCCCCAAGCGCAGGACAGCGGCTCTGAAGCGCAGTAGTGGCCCGAAAAGAATGAATTATTTTTTTGTAGGACATGAATTGGGCGGTACCTAGCGCCACCTAGCCTAGCTGCTTGGAATTACTCTGCTTGACCCCGCCATCTGGTGGCTAGCGATTTAACCTTTCACGCTTCGCGATAAACAGCTGCTTCGAGTTTGTTCTTTCGAGAGCGGCTTTTGGTTTCGCGGATTGAGTTTGCCCTTCTCTGTGATGTGCGGTTGACGAAGGAATTGTGACTCGAGGAACACCAAAGGTAAGACTTAAAGTGCGCGAAGTAACTGGGTATCGGTTGTCTCCGTTTAACATCGCAGTGCTGTCGACGAGAAGACTGAGTAACTGCTTTCGAAACGCAAGTTTCTGTACCTGTGGGGGGAATCTGGCTTCGGAAATAAACACAGTTTGCGGAAAGCTCGTGTGACGCTTTTATTTGCTGCTGCTCTCCTCCCGTACAAGAGATGTAGCGTCCTGGTTAAGCCTTATTGGACTCGATTTGCTCGATTCGGGGCCGCCATATTGAGATGCAAGCGACGGAGGAACGTTGCTCCCCTGCTTCAGGGACGAACGTTTCTCCCTTTCTAAAGGAACATAGGTTATAAGACCGTTCCTCCCCTAAAGGAGGACTATCCATACCCTTTTTTCTAAGAGTGTACAGTGCGCGGGCAAATGTGCCCCGTCATTTGTCTTTAAATTTTGCGCGCGCTCTCTTAAACGGTTCAATTCAGTCAACACCAACTAGCCCAACAACAAGTTCTTTTACACTGATAATGGTTTGTTTGTGCTTAATATTTAGGCAAACCCAAAGAATCTTATGTTCGTAGGCTACGATGACAGGGCAAGAAATTATCGAATCGGCAACGACCGATAGAACACCACCGCCGCTTCTGTCACGTCTGTCGCAGCGAAATGCTACTCCTTGCTGGTTGTTAAAATGACGCAGGAGAAGATGATACAGTTTTAACAGCAGATCGGGATGACTTAGGAGAAGAATAGCGACTATAATTCGTCTCAACCTACGGTGGACTAAAGGCAAGAGCTACAGACCGGCAGATCCAATGATAGGTCACTTAGGAATTGCATGGTATTGCGCTTCGATGCGCCTATCGGTGCCCGCGTCTCGGATCACTGATGGGGATGGGCGGACAATGGTTCGAATCGAATGGCACTAAGTGACTCATCAATTTTACATTGCGAAGAAAGCCACAACATACAAGCTCTTTGCACTGTCGAAGCTATAAACACGATGCAGCGCTATTGTCAATGCTGAATGCTGGGTTCGTTGGTAATGGTCTTTGGTTGCCAAAGGCATGATAGCGCTTTTTAGATGAGGACAAAATAAAAAAGGATAAGACACACACGAGCGCTGACTGCAACTATTTAATCAACATTGAAATGACGCATATATGCATGCTTCCACCCTACCAATCAGCCAACCCCAGCCCTTGCCGCCGCTCGCATGAACGGCACCTCCTTACCGAAATGGTCGATGAATGCAATGCTGACACACCCCACCCTAGCCCTTTTTATTTCGTCCGCTTTGATAATTTCCCTAACAGTTCTATTTTTATGCTTAGCCAGTACTGAGCATGAGTCGAACAGCGGTTTGCATCCACAGTCATGGCAATGCATTGAAAGGTAGCCATCCCGTTAATTTTTGGCGTTAAGACTATGTTCCCGGAGCCTGTCGTTCAGGCATCTCCCAGTCTGACCTACATTATTCTTACCACATGTTAACGGAATCAGATACACCACGCCCTCAACACAAACGACACACGGATTTCTGTGCCTTATCACACGACTCAGCGAGGCTTTGTGGAAAGGGTTCGTCAAATGGCTCAGCCTGGCTAGCTTTTCGGGCGCAGAAAAGACCAAGCCGCAAGCCGCATAAATACTAAGGTGGTCTTTTCTGCGCCAGAAAAGCTAGCCAGGCTGAGTCATTTAATAATATAATAATACTTATAATAATAATAATAATAATCAATCAATCAATCAATCTTTATTATACAGTGCCCAGGAACAACCCTGAGGTCTTGGTGCTGGTATACTGGTGGATAAAAAAAAACAAAAAACAAAAAAAAACACTATACACATCTCCGCAGAAAATAAGATACATTTTTAGCATAATACTAGGCAGTGCACGAGTAATTAGTACAATGAAATAAAAACGAGGCAGTAACAGTAGAGACGGAACACAAGACCGAAGGACAACAAGTGCACCACCAGAAAACACGACATGGAGATGACGACATTCAGACATAGCAAAGCAAATCAGCAATGCTCATCCTGCACGGGCAAGTTTTTAATAATAATAATAATAATAATAGTGTTTATTTTCACCATAAGATGATGGTGGCGATCAGGAAAAAAAGCTGTAAGGTACAGCTTGACGGGTTCCTGACCGCCTACAGCAGCAGCGACAGAGTGGGGAAATAATACAGCAATCAAAAGAGAAACACAAATGCACAGAAAATGATCGCAATCACAACATTTTAAGCGCAAGATTTTAGATTATCACAAAGTTGACATATTGGGCATGACGGGCAAACAAAAACAAAAACAAGCTCATAGTATTAAGAACAAAACACGGAGTAAAGAGAGCAACTACATCAGTGAAAAAAGGGTGACCTCACTTTACTCAACGATAACTTGTCCCAATCAATACCTTTAGCTAAAAACAGATTAAATAATTTGGGAACAGCATATTTTAGCGTTTGTGTGCCATAGTTTGTTCTCGGTGTGACCACCTCCCAACATTCAGCTCCGCGGGTGGAGTAACTATGAATGTGTCTCGAGATTTGTGCAAGATTTATAGAAAGGTCGTATTTCTAATTTGCTCCACTTTTAGGCTAGTGGCAAGCCTGTAATCATATATTGTGTGAACATTTATGACTTGAAATTTTTCGAATAAGCTAGCTGTATGAAAGTCAAACGGGACATCTTCTATAACTCTAAGTGCTTTCTTTTGCAACACATGCAGCTTTTCTAGATTAGTAAAAGTCGTTGTACCCCAAACTAAGTGGCAGTAATTTAAGTGGGAGTGGAATAGAGAATTATATAATAATAATTTTACTTTTTCAGGCAAAATATAACGATGGCGATTTAACATTCCCACAGTCCGAAATAGCTTTGGAATAAGGTAGTTTATATGATTTTCCCACGACATATTCTCAGGAAAAGTAACACCTAAGAGCTTAAAGGAATTTACCATTTCAATGTTGCTAGAATTTAAATTTAGGTCTTTTGTTATATTCACAAGTTTATTTTTCGGGCGAAAAAGCACGGCTTTTGTTTTCTTCACATTTATTTGCAACGCGTTGTTCTCACTCCATATTTCGTATCTAGAAAGAGTCAGGTTTGCCATATCAATTAAGGTAACAGCATTATTTGAATTAAAGAGTATACTTGTGTCGTCAGCGTAGTTGACAAATTTTGCATTTGGATTAATATTGGTAATATTATTAACATATATCTTAAAAAGGAAAGGACCCAAAATACTGCCCTGTGGTACGCCAGAAAGAATAGGTTTTATCGTGGAGGAGTTTTCATTAATACTAACATATTGCATCCGATGCCCCAGATACGACCGTATTAACTCTAAAGCGTGCCCTAGGATTTCATAATTATCTAATTTAGAAAGTAGAATTTGATGATTGAGACAGTCGAAAGCTTTAGTAAAGTCTATAAACATTCCAAGGGCCATCATTTTGTTTTCAAAGCTTTGCAAAATGAATTCTTTTTGAACAAGTAGAGCAGATTCCGTAGATTTGTGCTTTCTAAAACCGTACTGCGACGCTATTATCAAGTCGTACTTATTAGAAAAGTTAGTTAATCATGTATGAATGACTTTGTCGAGTGCCTTGAAAAACACTGGCAATATTGAGATGGGTCTGGAATTTCCCAGTTCATTTACGCTTCCTTTTTTGTGCAACACTGAAACCTTAGCAATCTGCATTCGCTTAGGAAATACTCCTGTGGCTAGAGAAATATTAAATATGTGAGTTATTACAGGGGCTAACAAATGAATCACGTGCTTTACAGGCCTTATTTGAATACCATCTACGTCACAGCTTCCACTATTTTTAAGCTGACAAAATACGCTCAACACTTCCGGTTCTACAACAGGGTCTAAAAATATCGTGTCACTGTTCCTTTTATCGCTAAAAATAGCAGCATTATTTGTTGCAGACGTACTCGCAACATTTACAAAATGTTCGTTGAAAGCATTTGCCAATGAGTAACCAGTAAGTTCAGTGCCGTTATGCATAATTTTTTCAATAGAACTGGATGGGCGATCACGATGAGAAAGAGATTTTAGCTGCTTCCACATTACATCTGCACGACCCTGTGCGGCTTTAAACATGTCGAAATGATAACGCTGTCTCGCACGCCGTAGTTCTTTCGTTAAGTTGTTGCGATAGTTTTTGAATATTGATAGATCATTCTTGTCTCTTGACTTTGCGAATTTACCATACAAGACGTTTTTTGTGTTAATTTTGCAAAGTAGCTCTGGAGTTATCCAAGGTTTTCTTATGCGTTTATTTGTTTTTATAGGTGTGAAGGGAAAGTATGTCTTATACAAACTTAGAAATAATTCAATAAAAGTGTTGTAAGCACCATCGGCACTAAGTTCGCAAAGTATGCTATTCCAATTCGTCTGTGAGACAGCGATTTCGAAAGTCGATCTAAAGTTATTTTTTGAATGAGTGTCCGCTTCGTTTTGCAGACCTTTTTCGGGACGTTTTTAAGAGAAATGAATATAGGGAGGTGGTCACTGAGATCACAACCAATGACACCGGCCTTTATATATTCAACAGAGCTATTCAAAATAAACAAATATATCAGCGTTTCAGATAAAAGAGTAACACGTGTAAATTTATTGATAACATTTGCACAGCCATTTGCGCTGATTAGCGATTCTAAAGTCATTTTATCAGCGGTATCAGCACACATATCAATGTTGAAATCCCCACCACATATTGCAATGCACTTTTCTTTGTTAACAAAAACCAAAAAAGAATAAAAAAAATTTAAAAAAGGACTCAATATTACCGTTGGGTGGTCTGTAAACCGCTGCGAAAATATGCTTATTACGTATACACAGCATTTCGTAATCCGGAGTGATAACACTGTAATCACTTTCTCATTCACAAAGAACATACTATGTCAGTATCGCTAAACCACCACCGCGTTTGTCAGTACGATTTATATAAAAAGAACGCTACGAAGGCAGTCTTAATATATCAGTCTCTTCTGTGTACCATGTTTCAGTAAGCATTATTTCTTCAAAATTAAAACCAAATTCGTCAAAAAGCAACTCGAGTTCGACAGCTTTGTTTTTTGCCGACCTAACATTTAAATGAAAGCACGTCATACATGATATATAGTCCGCACCAAGATTACTTTTCAAGTTTTGCGGTAGCACAAGGCCTTCATTTGTCATTAAAAATTAAGAGAACGTACGTATATAGTATCAGTGCTCCGAAGGCACTGGATAAGGCACAGCAATCCGTTTGTCATTTGTGTTGAGGGCGTGGTCTGTCAGATTCCATTAACATGTGGTAAGAAATATGTAGGTCAGACTGGGAGATGCCTGAACGACAGGCTCCGGGAACATAGTCTTATCGTCAAAGACTATCGGGATGGCCACCTTTCAATGCATATCCATGACTGCGGATGCAAACCGTTGTTCGACTCATGCTCAGTACTGGTTAAGCATAAAAATAAAACTGTTAGGAAAATTATCGAAGCGGACGAGATAAAAAGGGCAGGGGTGGGGTGTGCCAGCGTTGCATCCATCGACTTTTTCGTTAAGGAGGTGCAGTTCATGCGAGCGCCGGCAAGGCCTGGGGTTGGCTGATTGGTGGTAACGAAGCGTGTAATATGTCTCATTTCCATGTTGATTAAATAGTTGCAGTCAGCGGTCGTGTCTGTCTTGTTTTTCTTTATTTTCTCTTCGTTTAAAAAGCACTAACATGCCTTTGGCACCCCAAGAACAGCGCTATTGATTCGGAGCACTATTCGTCCACTTCTAATCAGTGTTAAGCTTGTCATAGTTCGGCATGGAACGTGATTGGACCTGGCGGACCGTAGCTTTGGCCTTTAGTCCATCGTAGGATGAGACAAAGTATAGGCGAGTCTATTTCGTGAATGCTGTCGTCGATGTCGCTGTAAATAAAGCACTTGTTATTTACTAATAGTTTCTTTAACTTAGCTTGAATGTATATCTCTGACCTTTTCCATAAACCAGAAGCTTTCGTCGGGCTAAACCCGTTGAAAAGCTGAAGTCTTCCGAAACAGACACGGGGCTATTTTTTAATTTAGACTTCATCTGCAGAATATTTTCTTTGGTTTTAAAGGATTGGCATTTCATTAAATGGGTCAATTTTTTTGGTTACAAAAGTCCCCAAACGGTGAGCATGCACAATCTGTTCCCATGAAATACTAAACGAAGTTGAATCTGAAAGTAGACGAATAACCTTATCTTCTGCCTGGGCCCACGTTTCACCAGCGCAATCGTCCACCCCATAAAACACAAGATTGTCTCTGTTGTCTCTGCGTGTCTGGTCTTACATTTCATCTAATCTGGTCCGCAAAAAGATTATTACCCCTTTCAGCGTGGTGAACGGCTTGATGGTTACCGGCCAAGTCGCGGCGCAGTTCGTAGATTGATGCAGCCTTCACTTCAATCGCGGAAACCCTTGTACCGATATTTGTAACCGTGGCTTGTAGCTGTTCCTGGTTTGTTTTTAGATCGTTAATCGAGCTCAGTATATTATTTTGTCCTTGCTCAACCCTCTGAGTACGTGCATTCATATCTTGCATTAACCACATCATTTAATCAAGCTGCACTTAGCTAGTTCAGCATTAGTTGGTCCAGGGATGGTCTCGACATCACCACAAAGCAGCAATAACAATACTCTGAACAACTTCACGAAAGCTTCTTGGCATTGAAGCACTACGGTACAAGCGTCATTTGATTTATAATAACAATCGTCATTTTTACCAACCTGCAGGGTAAGAAGAAAGTAGTTGATGATGTGCATCCTTGGCGTGCTTCCATGCCCACTGAAGATCCACGGTGGCGAGGGCGTTCTTGGCGATAGCGATAATGCCGGTGACGATGTTGCTGTCCCAGAATGGCAGATGTGAAGCAAATTGATGACGGTCGCGGTGAATTCTTCGGGTGGTTTGTCGTTTTCGACCTTGAAAGTAGTGGAACGTTTGATAAACGTTACTTCATCAAGGTTAATCGAATCCCTTGCTCCAGTCAAGTTGGCGTCCAGGAAGCCAGGATCGAGAATAAGTTAAGGTGGCGATGCAGGCGAGTTCGTTCATGACTTAAGAATTTGGGAACAGCGTGCAAAAAAGGTCAGCTGTTACCCGCAAAAGCATCTGGGTGGATTCTCTGGCGTGGTGCGGGAACAAAAGGTCTTCTAACCCCACGGGGAACATGTTAGCGAACATAGTCTCCTTTTCCCAGAGTAACAACATTGGATTGCTGCAGGCAGACAAGGAGAGAAATTTTGTGGTGCTGTCAAGGGACAGACTGGATCTAAAAGCACGTGATGCCATTTGCAGCAATTTCAGACCAACTCCACTCGATCCAAAAATGTCAAGAGTGCCGCCGTAAACCTGTGCAATGACCTTGAGCTGTCGCAGTTGTAAAACAGCATAAGAAAGTGTAAGACAGGTAACTTGGAGCTTTTCCTTTCGGTAAAGACCTATAAGCCTGGCACGCCTCTTCGGGCCATTGTCACGGAGAAAGGATCTTGGCAAAAAATGGTCAGCTGTTACCTGAAAAAGCATCGGAGTGCTCTAGAGCTTCATGATGCCTTCCTTGTAAGAAGTTCGCAGTCCCTCATTGGGTCCTTTAGTAAGGACGTTCCCGACAACTCGATGGCGTTTTCAGTCGATGTGGAAGAACTCTTTTAATCAGTGCCCCACAAAGACTTGTTCCTGGCGGTACGTGAGTACATTGAAGAACACGGTGTTGTTGCTTTCCAGAATGCCAGTGGAGTGGGGATTGACGGTATTTTGGAACTCATAATGTTCTTTTTGCAGTCCACCTTTGTCCTTTTCAACGGAAGCTACTATGTACAGAGAGAGGGCATTTGCATCGGCTCTAGCGTTGCTCCGGTGCTATGTGACATTTAGCAAGCGAGGTTTGACAGGTCTATGGAAACGGCATTGTGTCTACAGGTGTACAAGGTATACAGATATGTTGACGATTATCTGGTGTTCTTAAGGGCTGTCGGCAAATTGTCATTACAAAAGGTTGTAAATGCAGGCCTAAAGTTCACCTACGAACTGCAAGACGGTAAGTACATGCAGTGTTTGGATTTACGGCTGCAGTTCACTGGGCAACATGTGTGTTGGCGTTACAACCCGCGAACCAAGAAGGAAATCCCGCCATACGATTCCGCCCATTCTAAACTTGTGAAAGGAAACATTGCCACGTCGTGTTTCCAAGCTTCACTGTACAGCTCTTGTCATCATGCCATGCTTGACAGTTATGAAGCTCAGGTCAAGCGACTTTTAGGAGCAGGATTTCCTCTGTCCGTTTTACTTGGTGTCTCTCAGACACACTTGAAAAAAGTCTATAGTGGTTTTCAGGAACCAAAAGTAGTCTAAACAAAGGCCTCTGGTTATCCCATATATACATAAGGTTTCAGATAATTCAAAAAAGATGGCTAACCGGTTCTATGTGCCAATGGTTTTTTCGGCGCCTCGCAAATTAGCACAACTTTGCCCGCGCGTAAACAAGGCAAACAGTAAGAAGAGGTCATGTACGGTTAAACATGTCAACAAGTTCGTGGATGCGTGGTGGGTGTCATCTACAAAATCCCATTGTCAGGCGGCCGGGTTTATATAGGACAATCGGGACGATACGCCAATGAGAGAATGCGTGAACATGCCCTTGCCCTGCGGTCCATGACAGGAGGTAACATATACGTACACTGCAGAGACTGCTTGTGTCACTCCGTCTTCAATGATACCATAATCATTGGCAGGGGGCGCACAAAAGTGCAAAGGGAGGTGCTGGAGGCGCATGCTATCAAAAAAGCTGGCTCGGGGCACTGCGTCAGTCAGCCTTCTGTTTATCTTCACAAAAGAGATCAATTTTATAGATGCATGGTGAGCGTCACGCCATTGGTTGTTTCGGCGTTTGTTGGCTTTGTGATGTTTTCTTGTTTGAGCCGTTTTTAACAAAAATTTCAGTTGATAGTCAGCGCTTGTCCTGTGCTCTACTCTCGTTGTCCTTGTCTTTTTTCCGCGCTGTTTCCGATTTCTTAAGTCTGGACCAAAGCCCGTTCCGCTCGAAAACTGCAGGGTAAGAAGAAAGTAGTTGACGATTTGCATACTTGGCGTGCTTCCACGCCCACTTGGTAGACATTTCGCTGCCTTTCAAAAACTCTACCAGAATTTTTTTGTTGTTGTTGTTGATTATTCTTTGTGGTTTATGCTACTTGCGTGCTTTGCAGAAAATGTAGCAAACTTGAGTCACATTCTAGCGAAAAGGTGTCGCTGTTCAAAACTATAACTTTCGATTTCCGTGAAGCGTTTTCCTGCACACTTTAGTATGAGTGAACGCAGCGTTTAAATAGATGAACATGAAGAGATACACACCGAGCCTTTTTCGGTGGGAGGCCCCAGCCGCGAAACAAATGGTACAAAGAGCGCCGTCGCAAAATGACCGTTTATTTTCTATCTCTTAGAGTGATAGAACAAGAATGTTGACTGGCCTTAGGCAGACCCTTATTTAAAATAGTGTAAAACGGAAGAGCTAAATATGCTGTGACAGGTGATGCAGGTAGGGAGCACCTGGTTTCCTTGGCGTCATCCAAAGTTTGCAACGTAGCTCTAAAAATGAGGGACTAAACTTTTTTACATACACTTTTGGAGTTATTTTAACCAGCGAATGAGGGGGAACCCAGGGGCATTGCCTTATGTTCTAGCATCGAAAGAGCAGCCATAATTTTCCTTTTTATGTGCGGAAGAACCATAAATGTACCACACAGGACTTGTTTAGTTCCGGTTATTACCATGTAAATCTAAAGGCCAAGGACATCCTACGAATTATATACACTTGCGTTAGAATTTGTTGCATTTTGGCTAAAAGTCGTTCTCCCTTTTTCTGGGCTCTCTGTACGACGTGAGGCGGTCGAATGTTATAACAGCTTTATATCTTATAAACTTTAGGTATGTTTGATTGGTTACTTTTTGGTTATTACAAAGAGCATGTAGGCGAGATAGTGATTTTTGAACATCTTGAAAACACTAACTCTAGAAGCAAAAACGAGGACACAGATTTATCAATTGAAGAACTCAACTAAACCTACTTCATGCTTTTTAGCATCAGCGGCTTTGGAACTATTGTAATTAGTTTTCGATTAAATATATTATCGACACAAAACGTAACTTGTACATTTGGGGTTAATAGAACATAAAAATAAAGCCTCGAAGAGTAAGAGGTGTTATTGTTAGAAAACCTAGATATATTTATATTTCAAAAACATTAAAAATCATAGTGAGACAAAATTATATTTAGAATAGTTAATATTGAATGTTGTTTGAAGGAAGAAAGATATACTGGGGTGAATAATGTAATTCTAGAACATCCTTGATAAAAATTACAATAATTAAAAACCAAAGTTTGTTGTGTGCTCCGCCCTACACGAGAGTCTAGGAATGGAAACTGAGAACGTGTAATATTCACAGTAAAGGCCCGTTCACACTCTTGAGTCCAAGTTAGACCGAGAGAGACCAGACCGGTTTTTAAGCATCTTGCGACTTCTTAGGACCAGCTCCGCTGCATCGCATTCGGTCCTAAGAAGTCACAACGGCTTAAAAACCGGTCTGGTCTCTCTCGGTCGAAGTCGGTCGCAAGAGTGTGAACGGGCCTCAACGTTCACTTCGTATAAAAATATTTTTTTTGGAAACAGGTATCTAATTCGGTGCAAAAAAAGTCAAATTGGACGTTTTTAGCGATTTATACAGCGTAAGGTTGGTCTGCCAGTAGGGGCGACACTGGTTTACGCTGTAGATGAGCAATTTCGCCAGTGCAGTACGACCTCTAACCTGGAGTCTTTAACGTGCACCACGCAGTAGTGATACACGACCGCACGCCGGTACGATGCTCATCCAGATCAAAACGGGCAGGGTGTACACATCACCCTGCCCGTTTTTCGGTGCAATTTTTTCAGAAAGGGTGTACACATCACCGGCTTTATATCTCAGTCCACGAAAAATCATTATATGGTCCGCTGGAAAGGTGAACATATCTAGACGCAAAAACGTCCCTTCTAGTAGAAAAAAAAACAGCACTTGTTTAAAACTTTATTTTCTGTCACCGTGCGTTACAGATGTAATTAAATTCGACAGTTTGTTTTGTGGCTAGCAAGTAATCAGAATATGCTCGATAGCTTCAATACGTATGTAAGAACGACGATGTTAGCATTGTTATTGTGTTTCTCTGTTCTCATTAAAGTGGAACGGAGAGTGAATATGTACGAATGTATTCGTGCGCATTCATGTTGCGTATTCATGCGAGGAAAGCTCTTAGAAGTAAACTAATGAGTGGATGCACTCGACAATATTGTTTTTATGTTGATTTACTTATTTTAGTTCCAATATTATTTCACTTTTTTTTTGCTTGGATGCATGTTCAAGAGATTTATCGAATCGAGATATACGTGCAATGAAAACAACATAATCGTGACGCCAATATAGTGTGCTTAAATGGTGTAATTTTTCAGTTTGTTATTCCAACTAAATTTCCATTTAAATAAGTATTTGTTTAGACGACTGAAGGTCTGTCGCAACAAAGAACAAAACAGCACGTGAAAAAATAACTTGTACAAAAGAGCAAGTTCAGAAGAACTGTCGTAAAAATGCACGGCGTTAAGGCAACACAGTGACAACATGGAACGCGTCAGAACTGAAGAGACACAATAGAGCATGCTACAAAATATCAGAACACGAAAAGGGAGGTGACACAAAAGCACAGCGTTCATACATCAGGCCCATTGAGCACAGAATACTGTGACGTGAAGAAACAATGTCTGATATCAGGTTAATGTAATTTCGTGAGTGCAACAAAATATTAATGTACAAATATGATTTAAACAGAATTAGTGTTTAATATCTTCCTGAGACCAGAAGGAAATGACATATAGTTAAATTTAGTACAATTGTGTCTATATATTTCTAATAAAGAAAAGTAAAAAAAAATGTGCATCTGCTAGCAAACCTTTTCTTTTCTTCAGCGGTACTGGAGTTTCTACTGGCTATTAATTGATATCGTGTTTAATAACAATCGGCACATTGGAATGTGAAGTAAAAAAGTATAGCTTTCTTATATTGTTCTTAGTATTGTTTTGAGCAGATCTAATTTTATGCAAGATATTGAATT
Source organism: Ixodes scapularis (assembly GCF_016920785.2). Lineage (NCBI taxonomy): Eukaryota > Metazoa > Arthropoda > Arachnida > Ixodida > Ixodidae > Ixodes > Ixodes scapularis. The sequence goes on along the minus strand of NW_024609879.1, from coordinate 120,444,490 downwards.
AATTGATTGAAGTTTTCACTTCAATTTTGCTGGTATCTTGTTCCAGCGATTAACTGTAAGGGGAAAAATAGGGGCCTCGTCAATTCCACGGCAGCAGCTTTTTCGCTTCCTTTGTTTCTCCTCATTTGTTAGATATACATATATAAAAGGTTTCCGCAGTTTAATACACACTAGGACTTCATGTTTAAGGGAACTAAAAAAAAACATGCAATCAGGGCAGATATCTGAAAAAGTTGGCTCATAATCCCAAATATGTAAACAACGTGCAAAGAACGAAGACATAGATTTAGGAACAAAGCCAGAGAAGTACTGACTCTCAACTAGAAATTTAATTAAAACATACCAACAACAATCCATTCATGAACAATCATCACATGTCCAGACAACAATCTTTCATGTCATACAGACTGACTGAAGTTGGCTGATACAATTATCTTCCCTGTTTTTTTATAGCCTTAGAATCTTTTCCGCCTTCATTTTTGCCTCTTCAGTAGTCGTAACGTGTTTGAAGGCAACTTTCCGTGTTTAGTTTTGATCAAGACAGAAGAGCAAGGTAAGTTTAATTGAGTGTCGCAGTCTCAGGAAACGAAAATGCACTGAAGAGAGGTATTTAGTGGTTTAAAAACAGCTATATTACAACGCTTGACTTGCAAGCTGCGGAAGGTGCACGTTGCTCGACCAGCTATTTGTAGTTCCGGGTGTAGACAGCTTTGTCTTCTTTAGCTTGGCCGGCGATTCATGAAGAGATTCTGCTTCACTTCTGATCATCTGAATAGGCAGCGAGGTAACGGCAATACGAATTGAAGAAGACCGGGAATATCACTGGTCTTTAAAAAAAATCGCGAGTCATTCTTGTACTGCCGCCACGAATCGACAGACGTGAATTAATAAACAGCGTGGTCTTTACTGTTGATCGCTCAGTTCCCAGGGTACAAACTCACTCTCCTGTTGGACATACATAGGCTGACCATGCTTTTTTGTATTTTTTCATCGATGCGGGCAGGAAAAGATATCAGTAGGACTTATTAGTTTGTTTTCTAATCATACGTCGTGTGGAACGTTTCCTTTTCAAAAGCGTGAAGACGCACAATTAGTGAGTATTAGTAGACAGTTTTAGTGGACCGTACGCTATGCGGAGGGCAAGTTCGTCTGCTTCTTGCGCAGGGGGTAGCGGTGACGTCAGAACGCCGAGCCCCGATTGGCTGATCGCGACCCCCTATCTAAGCGTCGTCTGCTCGCAACGTCGTCTGCGTCTGTCTTACCTTCCCTGCGACTTTCGGAAGTGCAGAGGCCAGATTCACAAAACGATCGTACACCAAAAATGTGCGTAAGACAACACTTAAGAACAAAATCGTATTCACGAAACGAAATTTTCGTAAGTTTTGCGCAGGTTACGACGAAATCCTACGGCAGCTCCGAAGCTGTCTTTCAGCATGGCCGACAGCGTCGCGGTCGCGACGACCCACGGACGTTTATTTTTCTACGTGCGCTTTTCACGCGTCCCAACTTCAAGCAGCAAGAAAAAAGTAAAAAGTACTTGAAACAGACCACGACGAAGAAGAACGCTGGATCCACAAACACCCAGGAAAAGCTCCAACGGCCTCGATTCCACCTAACGCGACCAAACGAGCTGGGCAGTTAGGCCAAGCAGGCGCTTCGCGACTCGGCGACCGTCTGCCCACGACCGGCTGGCGTGCTGAATGGAACATGCCCGCACGACCCTTGTGAACCCTTCCCGTATTATACTTTAATCGCTGACCTCAGTTTTAGATTAAGAGGTCAATTTCTTCCTCTTTTTATCTCCTTGCTTCCCGAGGCAACGGTGACTCTCGCCGGTGAAAAAGCGGTGAATCTCCGACAGACGCAGGAAAGGTAAAGCAGCCATCGCTTTCACTAGCAGACGTAAAGCAGACGACGTTAACTGCGCCAACCCGCCGACGCCGTTAAAGAGTGAGGGGTCTCGCCGCACACGAATGGAGGGAAAAAGTATTTGGGAGGGAACTTGCGGACACTAACACGCTCACTCTCGGTTCTAAGCAAACAAACCTCGGCGTCCCGGGACACCTCGCCAGTGAGTCCTCTGACTTTCCTCCTTGATGCGCGTCTGCTAGTTTTAGACAAAAACAACGTACCGCTCGAATTATTTCGTCTGCCCTTTAAAGGCGAAGTCGAGTTCACTCCGAAAGTCGCAGGAAAGATAAGACAAGCGCAGACGACGTTGCGAGCAGACGACGTTGCAAAGGAGCAGACGACGCTGAGATAGGGGGTTGCGATCAGCCAATCAGGGCTCGGCGTTCTGACGTCACCACTACTTCCTTTCTCATGCGCAGAAGACGAAAATGAGCCCACTTGCGAGGCTTATAGCTTTGCGTACGCAAGGAGATTGCGGGTCGTGAGTGCGCATGCGCAGAACGCAATAGAAGGGCTAGCGTATTGCGTACGCACGCAACGCTGGGGATTTTGCGTTGCTGGCTGGCGGGCCTTGCGGAACACTCTCGAGAGATCTCGGACCCAACGAGAGCGCCAATTTCAAGATGGCGGTTGCCTCGACTGGCGCAGCAAGGGCGACGTGGTGTTTTCGAAGTTCTGCGTTACGTGAAATTGCGCGGTGTTCAGCTCGGAGATTTTTTCTGGCACCTACCGCGGTCGAATCAGATCGCCCTGCAGCTGAAGGAGTGCACAGCGGAAATGTCCGCCGCTCGCAGTGTGCGTCGACGCTGCGATCTTCTCAACGCTAAGCCTATTCCCACAGTTCATCGCCGACTGAAGAACGACTCTAAAAGAAATCGCCGAAGTTCTCGCTATGCACTGGACATCAGGGTCATGAATTTCATTCCGCGATAGCATTGATAAAAGGTGCCTTTTCCATGGGACGACTGGCGGAGGCTCCGTGATCGAATTTGGCTACGCGCTCGTACTCGTAGCCTCTGTACCCCACAGAAAAGCTCGCTTGACGAGGCAGCTGTGGCTTGGTTTAATCTGAAATAAAATGATTGGACACTTTTTCTTTTTCAATATTCCTTTTCAGGAGCATGCTTGCGCTATAAGCACGCGGAATTCCACGGCTCTAGCAAATTTAACCACGATCATGCGCGGCGTTCACTCGCAAACGTAACGCAGAACTAAATTCGGTCCGAGCAGGTCATATTTAGCGTACGCTATACTTTGCATATTGCGTACGTAAGATCCAGCAACGCTATACTAAAACTGTCTAGTATTGTGTATACGGGCAAACGTGAGCACTGGGTCTTTGCGTTAGCGTTCCGGTTTCCACATTGAGCGTGCGCGGAGCTTCAAACTGCGTCTTGGATTGGCGAATGGCGATGACGCGCATGCGCAGGCGAGAGCACGCAGCGCGAACGCAAACGCACAGCACTTGCGTTTGCTTCTATACGCAATATTTAAAATCTCTATTATGGCGCAGAGCACGGAACATACGGCATGTGACAAAATAGGCCGGTTGTCCACAGCAGATTCGCTGAATAGACTTCAGCTTTTAAGTGTTTCAAATTTTGGCAGTACATGATTACGCACATTCTGATTTAGACGACATGTACTCACCAAAATTTCCATTGCTTTTTTTTCGCATTCTAAAACAAGGAGATTAATAGAGAGCTTAAAACCAACGCTACATACGCCTTATCGTTATGTCGTTATTAATAGATTGTTCAGTTAAAATATATTGATATTTGCCGCCCAAAATCAAAGTACCCAGCAATTCCTCCATCAGCCACTGTATTTGAAATGATACTGAACCGAAAATACCGCATATCACACCACTCATTGCACCATTTTCTGTTTTTTTTTTTTTTTTTTTTTCAACCTGACTGTGCTTGAGCGCCTAATTTTTTCCGCTACTTTAGACTAGTGACCGACACTTTGACGGAGGTGTGCCGGCTTCCGATGGGATTGTGGAGCATCGTAATCCTTTCGTCCTTCGAAAGTCACACCTTCCATGAACGCATGTATTAATAGGCATATGAAGGATCCCTTTACAAGATTGATGGGCATGCTCGAATAAGAAAATTAAACTTTGGCCACGGATGTTAAATAGATAAAGAAAAAGAAAAAGAAATAAAAAACGACATCCCCAGGGGACGCTTGCGTTTTTTTTAAATGAAAATATCCAGAGAGGCCTCTAACGCCGTCATTCTTCCGTGCAAACTTTTAGATATCTAAAACAGGTTTCCGAGTCCAACTTCCGCACAATTTTCGTTGCAATATTTAAGCGAAGTGAGTAGCATTTCTTTTTCATCGGAAAAATTTCGTTTTTACTTTGAAACGTTGCAGTTTCAACGAATCTCTTCAGTGGCTACCAAACCGTATCCATCAAAATGCTTGGACACACTACATGGAGCGCGTTAGCAAAATTGCTATTTTATTGGTTTGAAAAAGGTCACGTAACGTGACGGCTTTTCTACCAAGCTGGGGCAGCGTATGCTTCTTTTGTTTTGGATGTGGACCTTTGGCAGAAACATGTGGTGTTACGGAAAGTCTACTTAGGAAAAGAGGGGGGACATCCACTAAGCCCTAATTTGAAACCCAGTGTTTGGAGACCTACTCGGCCTCTTTTTGCATGTGTGACCGTTGTAATGGCCGTTAAGAAGTAGTATTTTCGGTTTTTTGTCATCTGTAACCTTTCATGAAGGGGCATTTCTTTTTGGTTTCTTTTGTTCACGTAAAATATGTCTTCAGTAAATGTATACGCGTTTCCGGCAATGAAAACACGCGAACAAGTTGTCGCTAGGAACTTCGCGACCAGAGCACGTCGTCTAACGGCACGTCCGAGGAATGCGCGATGCGGAAGTGCATTCACCTCAGCGTGTCTGTGTTGAAAAGCTCATTGCTTGAGGATGCAGCTGGCGCTACGCACCGCAGCCGAAGTAGCCCCGAAGTCTCCACTTGGAAGTAGCAAGTGGATCGCGGCAATGCGTTAGCCCCTTCCGAGCTCTTTGTACGAAAACATGCTCTCTAGTGCCGCTAAATAAGCTACGCTTCAAAGTAACGACACTTGGCCATATTCTGTCTTATAATCATGGTTGTCAGTTATCTGAAACTTTATCTGAAATCACAGGGAACACCTTTCCGCCCTCGACAAATGTTTAAACAGTTCGCGAGAGAACAATAGAATATTACATGACCTTCCTAACACCGACTCTAACACTGAGGAAGTCGCACTTTTGAATTATGACGATTGGAAGTTGCGTCTGCTCGTATACGAGCCAAAATGGCGGCGCCCACAACAATGCCGGAAAACGGAGTGCCGATACTCTAAGCACAGCTCATTTAGTGGCTCTAATGCTTTCGTCTCACGAACGCAAACCCGATAGCGATGCGGCTTTAGTCGATCGAGTGACATTTGTCCTCGTGATGGGTACGCTCGGTCCTTGGGGAAACTGTAAACCCCGAACCCGGATAGTAGGGGTGAAATTATTTTATTACCCGTGGAAGCATTTGTGCCGTTTGACAACACCTTGTGGTCGAAGGAGGAAGAAACCGTGGCCTGCAACCGTCGAGAGACAACCGATTTATTTCGAACATTAGATACCGAAGTAGCCTGAAGTTGAGGGATCTATTTTGGGCGCTTTACCGGTTCTCTGGATCCAGGAGTTAGAACTTTGAGGGTACTTGGTTTCGTATGATATGGACTTGCTTAGGGCCATCCTAGTAGCAAAACACACCGGGTTGGGGCCGGGGCGGTTTCGGTCTGCCGGTATGGTCTTTTCGGGCCGGGACCGGCAACGCCCTCGAGGCGAAAATGGCCGCTTCCAAATGCCAGAATATGGCCGGTACCGCAAACTCATTGGGGTCCCATGATCGGGCTACCAGTGCCCTTTTGGCAAGCCAGCACCGTTCTCAGGGACACCAATGAGTTCCCGGCACCGGCCGGATTCTGGCATATGAGACCGGCCATTTTTTTTCCCGTGGGGCGTTGGCGTGGCATGCCAAGTTTGGTGTCTTGGGAAGTTTCTGCCACAGGCTGGTTTCTGGCATGTGCTAAGTGAACGCACACCTAGCTGGTAAAACAGCAGTGAAACCTCTGTCTGTCATGCTATGAAATAAAAAAGGGGAAAACGAAATTGTTATCGTGAGGTTGTTTATTGCCAATCGCAAGGAGCAACTGTTCGGTATTTCTCTAGGTGAGAGCCGAGCGGGCTGGATGAAAGAATTAAGCTGTGTGTCTCCGGGAAGGGGAGTTTTAATCAGTCTCTTCACCCATCCGACCCAACCAAGTCGATGGTTCACTTCAGAAGTCGAATCCTTAATTACAGCACCTCCAAAATTAAAATTAAAGTTGAATGATAGAACAAATCAATATCTTGAATACATGCTGCACAAAAGGCACCCGTCACTTATTGTGCCGAGAATACTAATATCAAGTGATTCTTAGTCTCTAAAAGAGGGTCCCATTCAACAGCGATACAAAAAAAAAAATGCAAGTGGAGATTCTGGATATGGCTGCCACGTGGCAGTACACATTGTATGAAAGCACATGGTTCTTTCATATAGAAAAGCAAAAAGCCCAAACAGCGGTACATCTGTAATATATGAGCAGCCTATGTATATCCAAATTTTTAAACTTATGCCTTATATTGTCACGAATGACAAGTGATGAGGCGGCGAATGACTGAGTAAACTGAACGTATAATGGGGCCAACTTGTGCCCAAAAATAAAGAAGGAAACAGAATAAAGCAGAGCGTCGCGGGCGTCGAAGTCGGCGTGTCAGCAGAGTCGAACGCTGAAGCGAAACTGACTCGACAAGGTCGCGGGCGGCCTCGTATCCAGAGTTCGTCACTATCTCGAAGATTCGTCGAAAGCGGCTCGAGCGTCGCGCGCTCGGGGCGAGCATGAACACGCACTTTCTAGAAAACAAAAGCAGGAATAAATGATAGAAGTTACATCTAGAACAAGAATAAATGAAAACTTTCTAGAGGTCCGTGACCCTGCGCACGGCAATATCATGTCCACTGAACGAACACTTTTCAAGAAGGATTTTGAGCATGCACAAGCTCTCCTTACGCAGCGGCGAAAGCTAGCATTGCAATCAGTGCAAGAGTTTTGTTACCTCTGCCGACCCCTCTTCCACTTATGTGTCCCTGATTCAATCACAAAATTGTCATTCTGATCAGAGCAAAGCATAAAATTCTAGAAATATGCGTGAAATAATTCAGACCTTTGTGAGCGGCGTGCATTGTAAGTGGAAGAAAAGGTCGTAACAAATGAAGAAGAATATGAAACTAGGGTGTGTATGTCTCTGTTTCTCCCTGTCTGTGTTTGTCCCTCTCGTTCTAGCTGACCATTTACCTAAATTATGTACCAACTAGCTCAACTTCAGCCTGTTATTTACTAGGAAGAACCTGGAACCTTTGCCTGAATTACTTTTTGATGTGGCGGATGAGCACATTCTAATGGTCAAGCTGTGTAACGTATCATCTCATAATTATTTTGGCATGGGGCGTTGCAAGTTTGAATACACTTAGAAACTGAACACTTTCCTTTTAATATTTTCATTTTTACTTTTCTGACATGTTGAGACTATATTATATTTTAAACGCTAATGTGCTTAAAAAAATCCAATTTTCACTTGCACTCTTCGATGTCAACACCTTCGTCATTTTGTATTGCCGCTTTGTTGTTCTTTGATTGGTCTACGCGGGACCCTACACAGATCTAAACATTTGAGGTAAGGCTAAAACAGATCTTGCGGCCTGGCATCGCAAAAAAAAAAAAAAAAATCATTGCCGTTGAGTTTAATATATTCAAATTTCCCTACTTGAAAAGAGACGGCGGAAAACTTAGGCATTGTGATGCAGCAGTAGCTGACAGACCCAATGACAAAGTTGAAGGGACGAGGCGCGCTTCTTCCCGGTGGCGGTGAGGTCGCAGTGATGGATGAAGCATTGGCTGATTTCTAAGAGCACCGTAGGAATCAGCGCCGTGGTCGATACGTTTTTGGCACACCCCACGAAGAAGGGATTTCTGATGAGAGGTACGATTTCCAAAAGGGGTCGACGGAACTACATGCTGTAATATTGCAGCCGAGGATAGTGTTGCCATCGCCATCTGGCGTCAGGCCATAGCGGACCCAAGAAAGTGAGCAGCAGCTGAAACAACACGACGAAAAACTTGGTTTGATGCGGCAGTAGCTGCCAGGCACACTGACAAAGTTGAAAGAAGCAGGCGCTTTCCTTCCGGGGGCGTTGAGATAGCAGTGATGGTTGAAGTAGCTCTAATAATTCTTAACAGCGTCGTAGGAAACAGCGCCGTGGTACCGGCTGACACCTCTTCTTCCACACCTGGAGTGTGGCCGCCATGCTCATCAGGGCCAGGAAGTATCCTGCCGCCGCCACCATTTGTTAAGGTGTATCCACACGACGGACCAAATCGCTGTTTTGGTCCGCGGGCCGCGGATCACGTGATCTTATGTCACCGCTTTTCGAGGTCCGCCGGCGGTCCGCGGCCCGCGCTTGTGAGAAATGCCAAGCGCTTTTCTCGCCCGGACCTTGGCGGCGGACCGCGGTATTTTTAGTATAATTGAAGCGCTAAGTCTGGCAACAAGCTGACTTTTGTTGTTTGAATAGAATCCAAATCCAAAGTCGTGTTCTTTTGGCGACAACTATTGAAGACGAAAAAGACGAACCTTTTGTTGTGCGACGATGGCGGCATGTTACGACGATGCAACTGTTTACTGCATCGCGCTCGTGGAGCGATTCCCCGCTCTTCGGGACAATAGTCGCGACGACTACTCAAATAATCATCTAAAGATGTCCCCATGCCTTTTTCGCTTCACTTAAGTCCTCCTCGTCCTCAATAGTTAACGCCAGGGCCACCGTGGCCAAACGTCTCTTTCGTTCAACCTCCTTCTTGGCTCCTTACAAATAGCCTAAAAGCAGCTCGCTGCATGCGTTTGGCGGAGCTGTGAGGTCGAGGGTTAGACCGGTCCGTTCGCTCTGTCGTCTGCTCTTTTGGTCCGCCGTGTGGATGCTCATTGTAGCCGGGCGGCCCGCGGGCCGCGGATCACGTGATCAATCGGTCCGCGGCCCGGTCCGTCGTGTGGATACACCTTTAAGGACTGGGGGACGGAAAGGCTGGAGACCGGGTTTCGGCTACATGGTGACGATGTGTAATAAGATATGATTAGATAATGGTAGCGTTGGCCAGGCCCATTCTCTCCCCCGCGCGAATCCGCGGCTCCCTCTTATATAGCCGCTGGGACGTGACGGTATAGTGTCACCGGCGGCATCCTGGTGTGATTTGTGGAGGCTGTTGGCTTCGATGATGATGAGGTTCAACAGCCTGTGTCATTGGCTTGGAAGTTTATGTCGTCGCAGCATCAGCTTCTGTTGATATTAAAAGACGAGGAAGACGAAGACCCATTGACGTTGGTAACTTCGGCAGATGTTCAAAAGCCGTGGTTCCGGATCCTTGAGAGGGTTCTTGTCGAGCGATGGTGTTGCGGACTGCATCTGTAAATGCGCCGCGACTTGAGCACAACCTTGTTGGGGTAGAAACATAACAATGGCAACGAGTTCAAGGAGAAACTTGGCATGCGGCATTCGAACCACAGATATCGCGGTGATTGATGTTTGCAGACTGCATTGTGTATGATGCATAAGCAGCGTGAGCGGCTTGAATACACGCATGTATTTATTATAAAAGTATTTTAGCGGTGAGGAGGAAGTCTGTGAAACCCTGAAGATGGACGACCGCCGTTTTACGAAACAATTCTACTATTCAAAGCAAGAATAAATTAGAGTTCTTTGCTAGTGCAATAGACCAGCTGATCTCACCAAGTGTTCGGAGCATGCGTTTCGCCGCTATAACATTAGTTGATTGTAGGCAGGCGGCAGTGCACTATACGGTTCGTGCCGTCGTGTCCTTTATACGTCCAAAGCTTCAGCGAGGTTGTGGCATGTGCGGCAAATCTAAAGTTCCTTCGATGTATCGCGGCAGCGGCGGCATATTCAAATTGGCTGGTAAGATCGGTATATTGAAAATAATTTTTGAAGCCAAGGATATAACCAACTTCTCGAATAAAGGAGCAGTGCTATCACCTTGTGTGGGGAGTCGGTACTGGACACGATACACGCCTTATTTGTACCAAAAAAAAACCTTCGAAAGTCGAGTTCAGAGGAATTGTGAAATGCCTCAACGATCAGTTCTACCCGAGGCCGGAGGACCTACTCAGCTGTTTCAAATTTCATCAGCTTAAACAAGCGTCGAACTCGATCATTTATGGGTACATCGCCGCACTTCGTAATATTTCAGGTCGCTGCAACTTCGGAGTAGCGAGAGACCTGCCGACCACGACGGCACGTCTCTCGTGTCGTTTATCACGTCCGCGGTAACGCAAGTCAAAAGTTTGTTAAGTGACGTGGCAGAAGTGACCCAGGCATCCCAAAATCTGAAGGCAGTTTTCTCTATGTACTACCACTGGCGTTTGTGCTACGGGATCCATTCATGTCAGGTATTAAGAAATCTCACCATCGGCAGCGATTGCTAGTCGCGCGGAACGTGCCCTTCGGCCGAACCAACGCGATGGCCTTGGCAACGGAGTCGGCCACAGAGCAGCGACGCCAAAACGAAGTCAACGTGCAGAGTTTCACCGCAGTTATACCATCCATAGGTGACGAGTCCAAAGAGAAACCCTGAATCCGCTCTACAGAGATGCACTGATCGGTACACTGTAAGCACAAAAAAGCGACATGCACAATTTGTACCAAAAACAGTCATCTTCAAGAGGTATGCTGCAGACGTAAAGCTCAACGAAAATCCCATGGAAAACCAACTAGTCACACTCATCGATGACAACGTCGCAGCATGATACGCTTGGTGATCTTTCCGCGGTCAACAACGTTACACAGAGAGACACCTCACCGATCATGGCGCAGTTGCTCGTCAACGGACATCTTTCCATGGAAGTTGACGGAGGAAAAATTGCGGAGAATCACATTCAATTACCAGCTCCGAAGCCTTTGAACATCTTAGGAGAGCGCAGTCACCTAAGCTACAACGTTGCGACCTCTCTTTGCACGTCTGGGCTGAAGACACGGTGCAATTGGCTGTCAAGTTAAATGCTAAGTTACAGTTCGATGACCGAAAGGCTCGTCTGTACCTCTGCGTCAATAACTGAAAGGGAGTAAGCATTCTAGGTCGAGATTGGTTTCTCGCGCCGGACGTCAAGGTTTCGGGGGTATACACCGTGTCAGCGCCACCTCTTGAAGACCGTTTTGCAAGCCACGAGCAAGTGTTCTCGGGAAAACTCATTGGTCATGTCGGCGAACAGCTTCACATCGAACTCAAAGAGGACGCAGAACCCAATTCCTGATAATTTCGGCCAGTCCCCGTAGCTCTGCGTCCCGCAGTACAGGTGGAACTGAAGAAGCTTCAAGCTCGACACATGTGGAGCCTGTAAATTCGTCATACTGGGCAACACCTTTAGCCATGGTGCGCAAGAAAAGTGCTACGCCACGGCTATGTGAAGATTATCGATGCACAGCCAACCTTGCACTAAAGTCAAACGCATATTATGAATGCAAGACTAATAAAATACAAACAGACGCCCAGAAGGGTGGTTCATTTTATTACGCTAGACTCTATGCTGTTTTCAAGACACCACCGACAACATATTACTCTGTAGGGCTGCGCACATTCTGAATAAAAAAAAAAAGAAAAACACGCATCAAGTCAATTTGAAAACAGACGACTTGCGTGGAGCGCACTGTAATGTCAGCAACTCGAAGTGTTGCCAAAAGTAACTGGGTTGTTTCATCCTCCTTCTAAGCTGAACATTGCTTGTAGGAAAAGCAAGTCGGCTGGCAATGTGAACATTATGTTCTTTTTCCGATTTCAAAATATGTTGTGGTTCTTGCTGATGTACGTTCCTATTATACTAACAGTAATAGTATAATTTTTCATTCGGTTCAGGAAAACTAAGACGCCGCAGAAAAGCATGTATAGCCCATACCATGAAGCCTTGCTGGCACCGCATTTACGGAAGATGTGATGAGATAGCGTACAGGTGCAGAGAGATGCTAACGATGTTTAAATGGAGCTGGTGGGCGAGGGTCAGGGGGTGATGTTGCGGGTAATGTCAGCCCAGTGGTAATTTGGTCGTGCGCGTTGAGCCGGTTTACTCTCTAACGGGCCTCACGACTCGCAAAATGTGGCGGCGGGTGACATGAGATACGCTTGATGAACCCAATATAGATCCAGCTATAACCCGAGGGTTACGATTGTGGTCAAGTGAGAGTGAAAGCATTCTCTGCTGTTAAATGGATATGGTGGCACAGCTTGCACGCGATCAATTAATTATACAAATTAACACGTTCTCCACTTAAAATCGGGTAATAATTTTGATGAGAGCATCTCACCAACATACAAATAGCGAGAGGTGTTGCGGCCTGTTATTTGTTTGCATTTTGTTTTGCTTCATCCGCCAGCCAATGTCAGCTTCTGTACGGGAGCAGAATAACTTGAGTTTTGCAAACAAAGCATCATTTGGCAATTGCTTACAGGGTAAAATATCAAGCGGCCATAACTTCAACCCGCGCCCAATCTCTCTTTGCCGCGGCGCTCGGTTCGTAGCAGACGATCAATTTTTTTCCGTCTGTTAGCACACAACGTACAGTACATTGTTCGCTTGTTCTATTCCGTCAGCAGATGACACTTCAAAGCAGGCGAACCACGTTTTTTTTGCTAGCGTTAGCGGACAAACCGCACACGAACGCCGTCTCCGCGTCCACCTTTGCCTTCACACGGAAGCTTCTACGATATTTCAGTCATTACAGATCTCATTTCCACCTGTTTAGTCTTTCGACCTTACCTTTTTGTATTAGTCATGCCAGAACCACGGGGCATGCCCCGTGCTTCTGGCATTGCATTGCTTAATATTATTCGTGTGGGATTTGTATTTTTTATTCGCAGTTATTTTGCTTTTTCTCCCACAATTTGTTTTTTTTATACAAATTTGTATTTCACCTTAGGCAAAGAAGAAACAGCTTGCAATGAAAATAACTACTTAAGTAATGAGTTTTTATTATTGCTTTTCGCGTTACAATAAATGTCACTGTCTTTGACGTTTATTATATGTGTAATCTTTCATCGATGACTCTTATGCACATTTCCTTAAATAGAATCGCTTCCTCTAGCTTGGGCAGTTCCACGTAGCCCTCCGTTTTTTGCCGGGACTTGAAGTCTAGTTCAAGTTGAAACTTTCTAGAACATTTTGTGCGAAGTTTGTTCACTATTTGGAGCCGTGTTAGTTTTTACATTTGAAACTGCCCGTGTGTTGTGTTTTTGTTGTTTTTATCTTTTTGTGTGCACCAATGGGAAGACCCACGTGATTTTCGGCACAGAAAAATAAACCGTGATGTATGTTATTATATTAGGTAAAATTACTGCTTTGAAGTCTTACAACACTACTAAATTACCAGCCTAAAAATTAAATATTTAAACTTTCATACTATATTTATTTATATATATATATTATTTATGTAATTTTTGGAAATAACAATGGTTTGCCGTATGTTTTGGTTATACCTGGAAAATTGGTTGCGCGAAAAGACACCGACATCTGCGATATTTGGTGGGCGAGACACTGCACGGCAGATTTGGCCCGATGGTCGCGTGATCAGGTGATAACGTGAAAATTGACGGTTGCTTTTCTGTGAGATTTTTACTGCATAGCTATTTTTTATCTTCTTTTTATTTCACATTACCGTCAGCCCTCTTGAGAGAAAGCAGAAGTGAAGAATACCCGCCAAACAACTTTCAAAAATGCTGTACGGTGTTAACATGTCACACAGAACCAGGGCCGTACCCAGAAAAAAATTTCGGGGGGGGGGGGGGGGGGGGTTTCGGGGACAACGGCGGCCATTTTGAAAATGTCTATTGTCTTATTTTCGCCTATGAATCATGTGCATCGGTGGCATATAATGGAGAGTTAAAGCAAACCGGAGAACCGGTCCCGGTTTGGTACCCGGTAGCCGACCGGTGCCACTGCGCGTGCGCAGAGGTGGAGATTAAAATCGGCTGGCTGCAAGTGCACCGACCAGGGCCGTACCCAGAAAAAAATTTCGGGGGGGGGGGGGGTCAAAACCCCCTATCCCCCCCCCCCTGGTTACGGCCCTGCACAGAACCCTTACCCTGCATTAGGGGTCCGCACAAAGAAAACATATCCTCAAATTTTTACTTTTACAACAAAGTACATAAAATTGTATTAAATTGAGACGTGGAGTGCAGAAAAACTACGTAACCTAGCTGGAAGCTTGTTCGAAAAAATCGATGTCATGTAGAGACAAAAAAAAAAAAAAAAATGTTTATGCGAGAATTCATGGCGGCCAGCACTTATGGGTGATTATTTCGGCCTGGAAATAAGTTTTTACTTCAAATATTGAGAACTATAATTTCTCGAAAAATTATGTTCTGTTCTTTCGATGTTGCGCGTTCCGCCAGCGAGTGGACACTTTTAAGGTCTTCAGAGAGAGGTAGGCCTTCCAACGAACCCAAACCTCGGAAACATACTCTAGTGTCGGTCCTAGAAAGGTTTTGTATGCAAGAAGTTTCTCCGCAGGTGGTGTTTTAAGCAGTTTCTTCATGAATAACGGAGCTTATTCGTTTGTCTTTTTATGTTGTCCGCATGATGATTTTAGTTAAGATTGCTTCTGATAATCAAACCCAGGTACTTGCAGCTGTAAACTTTGGTGTGCTTAACAATCTCAAGCTCGTAATCAAAGCGCAAAATATGTTTTCTTTTAATTGTCAACTGCATGCATTTTGTTTTTTCAATGTTCACAATCATGTTTTCATTACAAAACGGGGATGTACGAGATAGGACATTATTTAAAATCATCGGGTCGTATATAGACCAAGCGGAGGCATAATTTATGCAATTTAGTTATTAGCATTTCAGCGGCATTTTCCAGTACAGCCTGCTCTGGATATTGGAGGACAGTGTTCCTCTGAAATTATGAACAAAGCAAAGACGCTCTGCATTTCGGTTGTCACGGGCGTCAGGCCAGTACAACCTTAAAGAGAGGGCCTGCGTCTTTCCCCCCGGAAACGTCACCACTATGGATCCACGCAGCGTCGCCTAGCTTGCGTCAGCGTCGCCCCCAGCGTGTCGTGCAGCGTCTTGCCACAGACGCGACGCTACCCCACGGTGACGCCAGGATGAACGCGTCTACGCGTAGAGCAAGTCGTCTGCTTCTTCCGCAGGGTTGCGGCGACGTCAGAATGACACCGAGTTTTGATTGGCTATGAATGGGAGGATAGTGGGTAGACCTCAATGCTAGATGCCTTGTGGCCTACCCACCATTTTTTTTCTTCAATGAGCCAATAAGAGCTTGACGTTCTGTCGTCGTCGCAACCCCCGTGCAAGAAGCAGACGAACGAAGGTGGCTGCAAAGTTTGTAAAAAAGATAGGAAAGAGAAAACTTTTTTCTTTCTGTTGTATGGTGGTATGTCTGAAAAGTTTGTAGAAAAGATAAGAAAGAAAAATATTGTTTTTTGTTTTTGTGTGGGCTGGTGACGACCTTGGTTTGAAAGGTGTATATAAGAGGTTTACTGAATAAACTTATTAGCTGAGTTTGAGACGTCATCTGGCTGACTTCTTTCCAGGTTTCGTCCACTGTTGGTTGTTTCAAGGTTTTTGCAGACCCAGTTTCAGGTGCTTTAACATAATGGGGTACAGAATACTCTCCTCTCGTCGCTCCGTTAACGAAGGGACACCAGGGTTCCCCATCCCCGCGTTAAGCTGCCAACAGGCCACGCAGCGCGGATATGAGGAGCCCAGGCATTTCGCCGGTAAACCTACAATAAATTATTTTGAGTTTCTCTGGGGTAAAATGGAAGCATTTAATTATAATGCCGCGCGCCAAGTAGGCAGCGCGGCCGTAGCCTAACGGTTATCGCGCTTGCCTCTCACGCGAAGGGCCAGGGTTCGATTCCTGGCCGCGGCTACGCATTTTGTTGACACTGTAATGAGATGTTCTGGTGATTTCGAGAACCGTCTAGCTGATTCGAGTTTAGAATGTTCTACGCGTCGAACCTTCTACGTCGAATGCTCCAGAAGCCAACGCGTGTACAAAAGCGGCTCCGCGTGGCAAGCCGGAGTCAGTTTCGCCCCAGCGTTCGACTCTGCTGCTACGCCAACCTCGACGCCCGTGACGCTTTGTTATTATCTTTTGTACCCTTTTATTTTGGCACAAGTTCGCCACATTAAACGTTTAATGTGGCGAACTTTAATGTGGCGAATCTGGAGCATTCGACGTAGAAGGTTCGACGCGTAGAACATCCTAAACTCGAATCAGCTAGACGGTTCTCGAATTCACCAGAACATCTCATTACAGTGTCAACAAAATGCGTAGCCACGGCCAGGAATCGAACCCTGGCCCTTCGCGTGGGAGGCAAGCGCGATAACCGTTAGGCTACGGCGGGCGGCATTCTTAAGTTCACCATAGGCGAATCGACACTTTGTCGGCTTGAGTGACAGGCCGGCGGTCTTGATGGCTTGAAGCACGGCTCGAAGTCGTTTCAGGTGCTCGTCGAAATCTCGTGAAAATACCACGACGTCGTCGAGGTAGACGAGGCAGCTCTGCCATTTCAGACCTGCCAGCACGGTGTCCATGACACGCTGGAAGGTGGCTGGCGCTGTGCAAAGCCCGAACGGCATCACTTTGAATTCCTTGGCCACGTCGTGAGCAACAAAGGTGTTCTCCCGGACCCCGAGAAGACCCGCGCCGTAGCTGCATTTACGCCGCCGTCTGACAAGAAGGCCGTGAGAAGATTCCTCGGTCTTTGTGCCTGCTACAGACGATTTGCTCGGGACTTCGCCAAGCTGTCCGCACCGCTGACGCACCTCACGAAGGACGCCGTAAAGTTCGAATGGACAGACGAACACCAGCGGTCATTCGATGAGCTGAAACGAAGACTCCAGACGCCCCCGATTCTTTGCCATTTCGACCAGTTCGCTGATACAGAGATCCACACGGACGCCAGTAACACCGGACTTGGCGCGGTGCTAGTTCAAAGGCAGGACGGGGCAGAGCTTGTCATCGCATACGCGAGTCGGATGCTCTCTAAGGTGGAGAGGAACTACTCAACAACTGAAAAGGAGTGCCTTGCTGTCGTCTGGGCAATAACAAAGTTTCGCCCATATCTGTATGGAAGTCCTTTTCGCGTGGTCACGGACCACCACTCGCTCTGCTGGCTCGCGAATCTGAAAGACCCCTCCGGACGCCTCGCCCGGTGGAGCCTACGACTGCAGGAGTTCGACATGACCGTTGTGTACACGTTCGGCCGGAAGCACAATGACGCCGACTGCCTGTCAAGAGCTCCTGTCGAGGCCGGACCTGCCTGTATGGAAGACGACGACGATGAGTGTTTCCTCGGCGCTTTGGACGTCAGCGACATGGCAGCACTCCAACGAGACGACCCTGAACTACGAGCGCTCATCGAGCACTTAGAGGGACAAGCGAGTTCGGTTCCCCGTGCTTTCTTAAGAATCCTGCATACATTCTCCATGCGGCAAGGGGTGCTGTACAAGGAGAACTTCGTCAACAACAACATAGCATGGCTGTTGGTTGTTCCTGCCAGCCTTCGAGATGAAATATTCCAAGGATGCCATGATGACCCAACGGCTGGACACCTTGGCTGCAGCAGGGCGCTCGCCAGGATTCGAGAAAAGTACTACTGGCCGAGGCTACCGAAGACCGTTCACCTATACATTCGATCATGCCACGAGTGTCAGCGACGCAAGAAACCGCCGACGAAGCCGTCAGGACTTCTGCATCCGATTTCTCCCCCGTCTATGCCGTTCCAGCAGATCGGAATGGATTTACTTGGCCCTTTCCCGCCGTCAACGTCGGGAAACCGCTGGATTATCGTCGCCACCGATTATCTCACACGGTACGCCGAGACGAAAGCCCTTCCAGCAGGCACGGCTGTTGAAGTCGCCAAGTTTTTCATCGAGTCCATCGTCCTCCGGCACGGCGCTCCAGAAGTTCTGATTACTGATCGCGGATCATCGTTCATGGCACAGCTGACCCAAGAAATCGTCCGACTCAGTCACACCAGCCACCGTCGTACAACTGCGTACCACCCGCTGACCAACGGGCTGACGGAGAGACTGAACAAGACAATCGCCGACATGGTCTCTATGTACGTCGACGTTGAGCACAAGACGTGGGACGAGGTGCTGCCCTACGTCACGTTCGCCTACAATACGGCGGTTCAGGTGACCACTGGATTCACCCCTTTCCAGCTGGTACATGGTCGGAAGGTAAAGACCATGCTGGACGCAATGCTGCCCCATGAGCCATCTGACAATCAGAGCGACGACGCCCAGGTGGTTGCTCAACGCGCCGAAGAAGTCCGCCAGCTCGCCCGACTCATGATTCAAGACCAGCAACGCGTCGACGCGGGCCGCTACAACCTTCGTCGCAGGGACGTTCACTTCCAGCCCGGAGACAGGGTGTGGGTGTGGACGCCCATCCGTCGCCGCGGCCTCAGTGAGAAACTGCTGAAACGGTACTCTCTGGCATCGCGCGGCTGCTGGAACCATTCCCGTGTCTGCACAAGGATTGGATTGTGCAATAAAGGGTTCAGGTAGTTGATAATACATTTATTTTAGAAACTTTAAATCAAGTGGCTTTCCCTAATCTCTTCATTACTGTTTGAAGCACACCTCCTCTCATAGGTTGTTCATCCCATTTTGGACTCTTGCGTATTTATTTGTTCTCGCCTCTGCTTCATGACTATTTTATAATTTGATAAAGACCTTTAAATATTGGCGCGGGCTTGCGCAATCAACGCTGTCACGGATTATCCAAAATTGGAAAGATTGGCGTCAGGAGGGGTTGAAGAAGCAAACCGAAATTCTTGCTTCTAATGAAGACGGCACAATCGTAAGATAGGTCTTTGCTTCACTTGCCTCCACAACGCCCCATCGTTTGCACTATCGCAACTTCTCAGTAACATAGCTGAATACCACATTTTACTCATGGCTACTATAGATGTGGCCCCACAGGCTTTTCCGTTATCAGCGAGTCGACGTTTTAGCGACCGGTGACCCTTCTGAGTGAGAATAAATATTATCAACTTCCCACAACATCCACTCCTTTCTCTCTCTCTCTCCCCCCCCCCCCCTTTCCCGAGTTTTGGAGATATTAGGCCACTCCAGGAAGCAGCCTGCAGACTGTGCTTTTCGGCTACTCATTCTCAACACATTCGAACGTGGAAGTAAACACATCACATGAGCGACGCCCAGTTTATTTGCAACCTAAATAATGTGATTCTTCTGTTGTGACCCAATCAATTTCATCATCAATCATTATTTTTCACGAATAGACCACAAAAGTGGTCGATTGAAAGGGAGAAATAGGTCCTCGTATTTATTTTGCTGAAATACTCGCTCCTGTGACGCTCTAGTGCGTAAGGTCAAAGCACCCGAGGCAGTGCGTAATACTTTAAAACTGTCGTTGACGATAAAATATTTGTGGGAAGTGCGTAAAAATGTTTACACCACAAAAAACATACCTAAAGACAACAAAATATTGCAACTGAAAAAAAAAAAAAAAAAAATCAGCCTGCGAATATTGTTGCTTCCTCCCCCCCCCCCCTTTCCCTCTCGCTCTTTTTTCGCGCCACTGCAAAAAATAGCGGCCGATCAACGGAATTCTATCAAAACCTCGCTTCTTGGAGAAAGGACAGCAGGCTATATGGTAGTGAATCTGCCAGGGAGTTTGTAGAAATAATAGGCGACCATTGAACCTAGGCTTCTGCACAAATCATGCCCGGGATATTTCCATCTTCCTTCCACGCGATTAGAAGGCAAGACGCTGAGAGTCTTCATGTGCACTAACATGCTGCTTCTGAAAGAAAGTACCAGATTTATAGTGCATGCCAATTTAGATGTAAATAGTTTAATCACTGTGCACAAACATTCGAGGCCTGGAGGATGAGATGGAAACATGGCGGAAAGCAGCTTGCTGAAAATAGAAGTGTCTAGTGCATTGCACTGAGTGAAGAATTATTACGTATTTTTGTCTTATTTTCGGGCCAAAATAAAAAACAGCGTTTGGAAACCGAACCCTGTGCGTTTTGAGGAGCGCCGAAAGGACATAAAAAACCAGGACAACCAGAGCTTGTCCCTGTTCCTTGTTTGTTCGGAGCCTTTCAAAAGGGGCGAAAAATTATGAACCGAGTGACCCAACTTATACATTAGAGCAGTTCATTTTCATTACGACAGGCTGTCTTCAAGCGTCTTGCATAGTTCAGCTTGTACTGATCCGTTTTCATTTTCGGTTCTTTTCAAAACGTGAGCTCTAAGCCACTGGACCAAACTACCACATTCATAATCTGCGGAAGCGGAGAAGTGGAAATACAACACAATGAATGATTCGCCCACGTTATTTGAGGCCTATAGAAAAGCGGACCGGATAGAAGGGGCCGAAATGTCTTTCAAGAAACACACAATCTTCTCTTCAATTCTCTCTAACAATTTGATGTAAAGGTGTACTCGGCTATGGCATTATTCGTTTAGGAATCAAGCGAAACTTTGTATCGGATCATTATACGTCTACGTTCACTCCCATTCGATTCTTATCATGTTCTCGACTATGTACACAGGGTGGTTATCAGCGGTAGGTTTTTAATCTGATTGCCCGCCAGAGCGTGAGCCAGAACGCTCTACGCCCGCGGGCCGGCGCGCTTTTCTCCTTTTCCGAATCAATATACAATCAAAGACGCAGGCCGAGCCGTCAATCGTGCTGGTGTCGGGAACCAGTAAGTCTGACCCTTGAAATGCAGGCGTGACGCAAAACCCAGAGGCGTCTCGTTCGCCCGCTTACGTTCTTCCCAGGCGGCGGAGATTGTCGTTTAGAGGGGATTATCTTCTGAACGGATCCAAGTTACTCGAGCAAGCTCGCATTCTGCTCGCAAAGCCCAGCCGCTAAGCAAAGGTAACGGACGGTGGTTCGAGAGGCGTGCAACCCTCGCCCGCTTGGCCCTCCCAACCACTTCTCCGCTTGCGTAAATTTTGAATGTTGTAGGCTGGCCCAGCGGCTTAGAGCTCACTTTTTGAAAGGAACCGAAAATAAAAACAGACCAGTACAAGCTGAACTATGCCAGATGCTTGAAAAGAGCCTGTCGTAATGAAAATGAACTGCTCTAATGTGGCAAGTCGGGTCAATCGGTTCATAATTGTTCATCCCCTTTCGAAAGGCTCCGGAAAAACAAGAAACCAGGAAAAGCTGAGTGACGCAAAGCGCCTCGTATTGTTCAGGTTGTCCCGGTTTTTTATGTCTTTCTGCGCTCCTCAAAACGCACAGTGTTCGGTTTCTAAACGCTGTTTTTATTTTCGCACAGAAATAAAACGAAAATACGTAGTAATTTTTTCACACCAGTGCATTGCAATAGAGACTTCGATTTCCAGCAAGCTGCTTTCCGCCATGCTTCCATGTCATCCTCCAGGCCGCGAATGTTTGTGCACAGTGATTAAACTATTTACATCTAAATTAACATGCACTATAAATCTGGTACTTTCTTTTAAAAGCAGCATGTTACAGCGCATGAATTCTCCCAGCGTCTTGCCTTCTAATCGCCGATATAGAGTGGTGTCCTTTCTCCGAGAAGCGAAATTGTGATAAAATTCCGTTGATCGGCAGCTATTTTTTGTATTGGCGCGAAAAAAGAGAGAGAAAGAGAGAGGGAGGGGGGGGGGGGAAGCAACGGTTTCCGCAATCTGATCTTTTCTTTTTTTTCTTTTTTTTTCAATTGCAATATTTTTGTGTGTGTAGGTATGCTTTCGTGGTGTTAACAATTTTACGCGCTCCCCACAAATATTTCATCGTTAACGACAGTTTTAAAGTATTACGCACTGCCTCGGGTTCTTTGACCTTAGGCATTAGAGCGTCACAGGAGCGAGTATTTCCGCAAAATAAATACGAGGACCTATTTCTCCCTTTGAACCGACCACTTTTGTGGCATCACGACGAACACACTTTCACCATGAAGTCGTAACAAAAAAATGAATGATGATGAAATTGATTGGGCCCCAACAGTAGAGCCACACTATTTAGGTTGCAAATAAACTGGGCGTCGTTCATGTGATGTGTTTACTTCCAGGTTCGAATGCGTTGAGAATGAGTAGCCGAAAAGCGCAGTGGCTCGATATTTCCCCAACTCGGGAAAGGGGGGGGGGGGGGAGAGAGAGAAAGGGGTGGTTGTTGTGGGAAGGTGATATTTATTCTCACTCAGGAGAGTCGCCGGTCGTTAAAAAGTCGACTCGCTGACAACGGGAAAGCCTGAGGGGGCCACATCTACAGTAACCAAGAGTAAAATGTGGAATACACCTATGTTACTGATAAGTTGCGATAGTGCAAACGATGGGGCGTTGTGGAGGCAAGTGAAGCAAATACCTATCTTACGATTGTGCCGTCTTCATTAGAAGCAGGAATGTCGGTTTGCTTTTTCAACCCCTCCTTGCGCCAATCTTTCCAATTTTGAATAAATACGGGAAAGCGTGGAACGCGGAAGCCCGCGCCAATATTTAAAGTTGTTTATCAAGTTATAAAACAGTCATCAAGCAGAGGTAAGGACAAATAAATAAGGAAAAGAGTCCAAAATGGGGTGAACAACCTTTGAGAGGAGATGTTTTACAAACAGTAATGAAGAAATTAGGGAAAGCCACTTGATTTATAAGTTTCGTAAATAAATGTATTATCGACGACCTGAACCCTTTATTGCGCAAGCCAATCCTTGTGCAGACACGGGAATGGTTCCAGCAGCCGCGCGATGCCAGAGAGCGGCTGCTGGAACGAACCCAGCATACCACGACCCCTCGATCTCCACCGACCGAGCGGCCTCGGACCTGCAGCTCATGGGAAAAAGCGTTCGGTCGCGCTGGCTTTCTCAATCTCGCGGATTGAGCGTGCCCGCGTCAATGAGGGAAGACACCTCGACGTCCCTAGGTCGTTGTGGCGCTCGCAGCTAGCCGCTCGTTTCGCGCCTTTTGAGGATTATCTCTGCAGAAAAAACCGACACAAAAGAAGCCTCTGCCGTCACGTAATTTGTAGGAGAGGGCGGAAAGAGGAGGGCTTGAGGGGCATTTTCCTACCTTGCGGAAAATGGTTTTGTTGGTCGGTCTTTAAGTTATCTTTTTTTCAGAAACTTTGGTTGTTTTCATATCCGTCACTATATGCCAAGCATTCGGCGCTCGAACCTCAAGACAACAAAGATTAATCTTTGTTCATGGTTCCGGCATCTGTTTTTTCAGACGCAAATAAATTATTTGGTTTGATTTTATATAAGCGTACACTTTTATCATGCACAGCATTGTTGCCAGATTGGGCCAACGGGCGAACCGAACCGCTAGAACACGAAGCATACTCAAAGTGGATTAAGAGCACACTTTAGATACTGAAATAATGCTAGACATACTTTCGAAGTACACAATTTGTTTTACAAAAGTGCACAGGTATACTATTTTCGTATTGATTTTCACAAGGGGAAATGGGGAGGAGGAGGGGAGCGTTCAGAACTGATTTGCGAATTTGAGCACGGCGGGTTCCCTCTTAATGGTGCTGAGAACTGGTGTCCGTGGCTGACTATCTGGCACAAACCTCCACAAAATTAATAGGAAATGCACGAATCCATGCATCTGCGTCGTTATGAAAACAACAGTCTGACCTACGCTTGTTTGGAGAGTGATCTTGAATTAAGAAAATCTTTTTATTCAAAGACATTGCTCGTGTTTAATTATTTGGATTCCTGAGGCCTCTTGAGGTCCCATTAAAATGCTGGTACCAACCTTCCTTGTGCAATATTGCGGCCCCCTGAAGTAAATTTGAATTATGGAAATAAAAATATAAAGCTCATAACAAATTGCTAGAAAGCTCAGAAAAAAGCCAATCACACAACTATGTGTGCTTCTTCCAGTTTTATTGTCCGATACTCGGGAAATGTAACTTGCCCCTAAGCTTGCCTGAGTTTTTACCTTTTCGGTATAAGACGTGTACGTTTGACGTGCTCACATATTTAATTGTATTTAACAAAGATGCGGCAGATGTATTTCATTTTTTTTTAATATGTCATTAAGCGCATCGGATATGGTTATAGGCCACGAATTAAAGAACGTAAACGTTTTTCCAGTGTTGGAGAAGTCCTAATACACATAGAAAATTTTCAATTTATTTTATTTAATATTATTTACTCGTTTATTCTACTCTGCATGTAACACTCTACTGTACGAGGTAAATTACATATCAAATATTTAAAAAAAAACGGAAATATTCAAAAACTGCGATACAATTTGCCTTCAGATTTATGCAAAGCAGAATAGCGTTACGAGCGCGACGCATATACGCGTTCCCTCTAATGGGAGATTTCCAATTCGCTCGGGAGGATTTCGCGTTGAAGGGGCGCTGTCTAATGCAAGTGAGCGAAGTATGTATGTATATATATATATATATATATATATATATATATATATATATATATATATATATATATATATATATATATATATATATATATATATATATATATATATATTTCTTGTAAAATATTTGGTTTTTAATTCTCCGGAGGATGCGTGTAGTGCCTGGAGCCGTTTGTGTTCTTTGTATGGGAAGAGCTTCTTGTGGTAACTGAATAACTCGCAAAGGGAGACTAATCGCACCTTCTAAACAATACATAGGCTACTGCGATAAATTGGGATGTCATACGCCCGCAGGGTTATCTGTTGGTGCGTGGAAGAGGAATGTACTCAATGTTTCAGACACATCGTCGCTTTTGTCATCGGCGCACCCATCATGGAAAGGTTGTCGAGATAGTGGCGATATGATTAATGCGACTACGTCACCCTTCCAACCTTCACAATAGACAGGGCTTCCAGCGCTATATTTGCGCGCAATTTTAAAATCGGTTAAAAACGTAAAAAATATATTATTTAATATCTCAGGAACTATTATATTTTCAATAATATTTTAAATTGTTCTGGCATCTATAGACGAAACAAATTAGGACTAAACTGGGAGCTGCTCCCACCCTTTTGTACTTTCGCAGAATGAACTTTCGAGACGAGGTCGCCTCCTCTCCAGCGTTCGCTCTGCTGAAATGGAGAGGAGTGAGAGGAGCTTCTATTTCACTCCTAGCCTGTCACCGACTATAGAGTATTTGGTATAAATACAATTTTTGCGGTCTGACCACTAAAACGAATATTTTTAAAGTTTCTTCGCCAACTTTAGTTATTTAGCCTACTTACTATGACGATTATTTCCTCATCTAATGTTTATCTAGCTTCATAAAATACACGGCGAAGACGGTAATTGGACTCTTGTCCCCTGTTCTAAAAATATATGTTCGAATCAAAAGCGTACACTCTGTATATCGAAGTAATTTGTATTATCAATAGGTTACTGAACATGAAACCAACTTCAAATCATAATAATGAAGTACTTTACGCTAAAATAAAAACAACTAAAAAAATGCAGATTTTTTTTATGCCATGATTATTCTCGCGTATTATTATTTGCTTATTTTTATTTGCTTATTCTCACACCCATCTTATTTATAAAATATTTCTAATGACTCGTGTTCAGGGCAAAGACCCGAAGTAAACAAACAATGAAATCCAAAAAGGATGCAGAAAGTCCTGACGGAAATGGATATATTTTTATTTGTTCTACGTTCAGAGTGACGTTCTGATTTATAACGAAATAACTAAATGCGAACACTTCATGTCTGGCCAGTTTCCGGTTTACCATATGTTGCCATTAAAGTTCCAACTGAGCTTTAAACGTAAAAGCGCAACATGTGGAGCGTTCATTGCCACCCAAACATTCACTTTTTGACAAAAACGAAAAAAAAAAATTCATGCATCGAAGTTCATTCAACCATTTCTAAACCTACGTCATAAGATGCATTCATACAAGAAACAGCTACGTCTGGCAAAATTAGTTTTGATATTACGCTTGGTTTCTTGATTGTGTAAGGTTACAAGTTGTTGGGGTGACGCCATATATCACATGTAAAAACAGTTGCCACCTTCCGGTTTGGATTAATTTAAAAAGGTGCTCGTGCATTATTAGATATTTCCTGTCTTTCCGCGATTCTAACAGTTCAAAAATGAGGGTTGTTATCGTCGCGCTGATTTCAGCATCATTTATCGTTTGTACGTCTGCTAAGGTTAAGACGACAAAGAAAAAACCTTCAGGTATGTAATTCCATTAGAATACCTATTGCTAACTTCGCAATCATCAAGGAAAGTTCTGGGAATGTAGGTACAAGCGCCGCACGCTCTCGCCTTTTCTGCATAAAAGGTTCGAAGTAAATAATCAAAAATAAGTAGTCGTTCAACGCGAGTGAAAGATGCCATTTGTTTCAGGCTTTTGCTTTAAAACAGTCGCTGCTGCACGCGCCGGTTCGTGCAGCGCGTGTAACTACACTCGCAACGTGCACTTTGGTTCTTGGGTAATTTAGCAAACTTGAACTATATATTTGTAGATTCGAACAGTGTGTTCACTCTTGAGTAATAACGCTTCGTGGTAAATCAAACAGTCGAGTTTCTAACACTAACACCTCTTCGCCATATTTGAACTCAACCTGTCGTGCTGTATTGCGCTGTACAAATTTAACGAATCCCGGCAGAAAAAGAATACTCGGAAAGGAAGCCCTGATATAGCATTAAAAAAGAACCAAACGCTTGAATGAAGCGCTAAGTTTCTTAGCCAAGTACCAGCAGATATTTTAACCTGGGAATTTGATAGTCTCATTTCAATTTCAACTTGAGTGTTTTTGGTGGTCACATTGTGCATCCACTGAAGCGCCAAATAACTAGCACAAAAAGTACATATCAAATACGAAACGAGCTATATGAGCATATTCGTACTCTATTGATTTATGTGTCAATTGATGTTAAAATTTCTTTGAACCATTCTAGTAATAGAGGGCAGCAATTCCACGAAAGGCACTTCTTGCCTTACCGTATACGTACAGTGCAGTAGTCAAGATAAAAGTCCCTGCCCAGGCAGGGCAATTTTCGGGAAGAATTTAGGTTTCTGTCTAGAAATGTAGGGCCCCCCGAAACCCGAAGAAATCAAGGTAGAGTCAAGCTTAATTTATATAACCAGAGTTTGGCATTGTTGCCATAATTGACCGTATAAATGCCAAAGTTAGGCGTCACGGCTGCGTGGTCCAGACGTGTTCGCACCCTTTTTAGCGCCACAAATACATCTGTACTTTCTGATCGGAGAGCGGAGGGGGGGGGGGGGGGGGGCGGGGGGGGGCGGGGGGGCGGGGTGGGGGGGGGGGGGTCTATGGCCGAGTGGGCGCGTTTAATAGCAACAATGACTTCTGGTACACGTAACTCAAGCTCCAGTGCACCGAGTCTGGAGACAGTGCACAAGGAGCAAAGAAAGCAAAGTAAGCATATTTCCGGTTTGCAACTAAATTCCGGTGCTGAGAGAAAAAGAATGGCGGGAGAACTTGCGTCGGCTGTGGCGTGGGCCTAGAGACTGCTCGCCTTCATTACTGAAAAGTGCTCAATATAAGACGAATAGCGTGTTCGGATTTCGTTGCCACCTCAGACACGTTCGGGGAACGTCTTGGAGCACATTTTTTGTTGATCTGCTAATTAGCCACGTAATTATTTCACTTGGCGCCGTATTTTGATCGCGGCTGCACGAAAACTGGTTAAATAGTGACGATAGTCCTGTCCGTGCTGAACTGAACAAGGCAAAATAGGAATATAACTTTGCTCCGCGGCTCGTCACTCAAGCAGAACATGATTCCGACTAATGTTTGGTTAGCGTAGTTAAATAGGAGTGCATATCCGAATATTAGACGTTAGCTGACGCTCGCTTCGGCCGACAACACCTTGATCGCCAAGCGCGCCCGAATTCCCATATGTATACGCATACATTTTCTAGGAATCCGTAAATAAGTGCAAGAACAATCATATGACCGTGTAAATGTGTCAGAGCCGTCGGCGTAGACACACCCAGTCTTATATTTTGCGTCTTTTGGCGGCATTTTGTAATCTTATCATAACAGTACCGGCCTTTGCACCGCCCTGCGATGAACTCAGTCGCTTTGGATCACCGTGAACAGCAGCGCAGTTGTCTAGACTCACTACGATTTTTCTCTAACGGCCTTGTTGAGACTTATTGAATATTGGCGTCAAATTAAAGTGAACGTGCTGGGCGTCGACTGGTTCTATTTTATTTGGACTCCATCTGCCACAGGGTAGAAAGCGGGAACAGTGTAGAAGCAGCTGAAGAGCCGCTCGTTTTTGCCATTTAGTTGACTCTCGGAGAACTCTTACTCCAGTTGCTACGTCTGGAGCTGAGGGAGCTGCTACGGAACGCACCCAGTGTGTTGGCGCACCGAACCTCCGAGCAGGAGGAGCGAGAGCACGCGCTGCAGGTCCCAAGGACCGTATTCATTCAATGAGGGCTTTGAGGGTTGTGGTGAAGGAGCACTGATTTGAGGTGTTCGCGACGCTGTACAAGCTAGGTGCAGCGTATTCGGCGACGCGGTCGGCCATCTGCTCGAGGCGGTCAAAGGACAGACGTTCTAACAAGAACCGGCATGGGCTTTAGCACAAGAAGCCTACCGCGTCAACCAAGAAGGCGAAGCTTCTCTTGATGTCGCAGCTTATCGCAACAACGGCAAGGCGATACCTGTTGGTACCACCAGACATTCGGCAACAGGGTACGCAAGGGTGAACAAAAATGCCGGTGGCAGGAAAACGCCCGGCCCGTCACTAGAGGCGACAAGTGATCAAGCCCCGACAAGAAGCCGTTTGTTTTTCATCACAGAACGAACTTAAGGCCGCCGCTTCTTGCTCAACATCGGAGCGGAAATATCTGTCCTTCCTCCAATAATAGCAAAAAGACGACGCACGCAGACCGGGTCCCACCTCATTTTGGCAAGCGGATGCAACGTTCCAACACTCGGAATACACTCGGTAACCCAGCACTTGCGATCACGCCGAGTCTTTCGAGGGATTTTCGTCAGCCGATGTGACATACCCACTCTTGGCTTCTGATTTCCTTTCCCACTTTGATTTGGATGTCAGCATGCACCACCATCGCCTAATTGACAACAGAACTCGCCTAGCTGTCAATGGAGCGTTTGCCAACTTAACGTCATTTGGCCTTCGAAACATCCTTAATAATAGTAATAATGCTTTTTTTCCTTATTGCCCACAAATATCAATGAAGCCCTTTGTGTGGTGCATACCGTTGAACCCATATTTAAAAACGTATCTGCTCATCTTTATCCTTCTAAAGATACAAATACGCTGTAAATACTAGTTTTATTTATTATATTGTAGAAGAACGCAAGTTGATTGTAGTTGAATGGTGTTCGTTTTCAAAGGCGAATCTACGTTCTCTACAAAAGGACGTTTAGACCGAATGTTACTTTCTCACCAATTTCATTTTTGTATTCATAAAATGTGACAGGCTACATCATGTTTTTAGTATTATTTTTTTTTTAACTTACAGATGCTCCGGTTGTAACACTTGACTACTTGTTGTATGAACCGGATGGAGAAACCGCCATGTGGATATCCGAGTTTAACTCATCGCTGGACAAAGTTTACCAAACCGTAATATACTTTGCATTATTATCTCTCAAATTAAAAAAAAAAAAATGGTGTATCTTTTAGCACTTATACGACTGTGTGACAAAAACTTAATGTACTGAATCAGTCGCGAGCTCTGCTACTTTTCTTTTACGCTTGTATTGCTATGTTGTGCATGCTTAGTTTCGTCTCCAACGGGGCAGTACAATACGGTCTGATTTATAATTTGAGAGAAAACACTGTTTTGAAGAATCTCTCAAATCAAAGAAATGGCAAACAGCATGTCCATATATTTTCTTTTGCGCTCAATTCTTTTAATTCATCAAGCGGAAATCGACAGCTCCTCGTTATTAAAGATCGCATGTTTGATCTTCCATTTTCTTTTTACCGTAGTTATCGGCCTGCAGTTTTCACAGACTCTATATATAGGAAATAATGTACAAAATAAACTTAGAACTTTATTCAGATTTTAATACTTGTCGAAAACTGAAGTCCACGCGATTTTTCGATTATGGATGGCGAGGTTTAGCAAACTGCTTAGTTTGGTCAACGATTTTTCAAATAGATTTCTCAGACATTTTTGGAGTCAGAGATTTTCTCCGACTCCAAAAACTGAATATTGTAACCTCAAAAGAAAACACTGGCGTGCATTTGAATAAACAACCAATTTTCTAAATATTGCAAGTTGATAAGCAATTATCTGAAGAACCGATTATTTTTTTTATTTCTTCCGCCTTACTCTTTATTATCCTTAGAAGTTAGCACGATATTTTGTTATCAGCAAGCAATATAAAGAAATATACCATTTTTTGAATCCTACGTTTATAGACAGTTCCATTAGGGTCATAGCAGAGAGGGTAAAAAGAGAAAAAAAAATGCCCCCCACCTCTCGCCCGCATGTCGTCTGCTCCGCGGAGTGGGCAGTACCTAGCATCCGGCTGGCGTACAAACTCTGTTTAAAATCGCGTCATTTTGAGAATTTCAAGCGCAGATGCGCAGGTATTGGTATGCTAGTTATTGTGTAATACTATGCTAGATAAAAAAAGACTAACAGAGTCCGATTGCGCTGTTACCTGCGTGCAAAAAAAAAAAAAAAAAATAGAGAAAATTGTGTCAGACTGGCCGGTCTCTCCGGCGGAAAGTGAATCCGGTGGCTGTACCTTTTTTTACTATACAAAGTTTGTACTGGTGTAGGCCTTTAGCGACCATGAGTGGATGTCTGAAATAATAAATAAAAACGTGCTCTCCTGCCGCAATACACGTAGTTGAAGGTAGTACTGCCGGCTGACTCAACTGTTATTTAAGTAACGGAAAAAAAGATATGTCAGCTGATCATTTACCGAAGTAGAACAACAGAGAGCTCTAGGCTGATTTTAGAATAGTCATAACTATTCTAAGAACGCGAACCACTTCACAACGGCAGCCACGAGCGAGAGTTTGATGTTCCCTACAGCCCGCCGATACAGCCCAAAGATGGAGAATGGCAACCTCCCGTTTTGTCGTCTGCTAGCGGAGTCGGGCGCCTGCCCTCTCTCTCGTTTTACCTTGCCGAACCCGTTGAATTTCCCGGATGTATGGAGAGGGCGCTGCTGTTGAACAAAATGGTGCCGCCCAGAGAGCGCTAAATGGAATGCTTTATAGCTTGGTACTCCTGAAACATATAAATTTAATGTCAGTCTTATAACAAGTTCCATGCATACACCGAACTCTCCCCTTATATTACCCCTTACAGTTTTGTTCAACCCCTACATTTTTGTTATCCACTTACATTTTTGTTAGTATAAGTTATCCCCTTATATTTTAGGGGCGAAGCTCCTTAGGGGCTAGTCATGTCCGTACGTCCGTCCGCCGTCGGGTCACAAGCACGCGAGCACGTGCTCCCGTGCCCGTGTAGGGCAAAAAAAAAAAAAAAAACCGCATCTTCACGTGGTGAATGATGTTGATTGGGGCGAAGCTCTGGTGGTGCTTGTGTGCGTAGACGGTGAGCCGCAGAATGCAGAGCCTTTCATTCGTTTTCATCCATGTCAGAAAGAAAATGTGCGGTATGGAAGGTGGTTATATACGCACTTGAGCATTTGACCGCAGCGTGACATGGATGAAAACGAACGAAAGGCTCGGCATGCTGCGGCTCAGCGTCTACGCAGACAAGCACCACCAGAGCTTCGCCCCAATCAACATCATTCACCACGTGGAGATGCGGTTTTCTTCTTTTTTTTTTTTCAATGTATGCCACAGCAGTTATTCCTTCAGAGCCCGTATTAGGTATTTAACCAAACAAAGATGTATTACTGAGCCCCTGGTACTTTTATGCACGCCATCTTAGGAGATTCAACATATACTAGATGTCATGATAAAACAAAGACCTCCGCCTTGACTTAACAAAATTAACAGTTTAATCAGATTCATCTCGCATGTGGGAGACATCCTCAGTGAGTGCCAACAGGGACACGAGTGAGAGCCCAGCAACCCAACCCTATTTCAGAAAATCCACGTACACATATTTAAGTGCGGAGGTTAACACTGCAAGCCGATTGGTCGCCTCAGATGTACCACGATTCCAAGCATTTCCGGGGACCCCACCTTTGCTCCCCTCTCAAGATATCTGCATTGTCAAAATCAAAGCTATGTCCTGTGGTCGAGCAATGGTCAACCAGCTCGGTATTTGACGTTGTGGCATGCGTCGCCCTTAGCATGTCCCTTTTATGTCCTTTGAAGCAGGTGCTTCGCTTGCGGTCGGTTTCCCAGATGTACGATGCGTCATAGTTCCGACCACTAAACTTGAATGGGCACCCCTTTCTGAGATTCGGGAGGTAATCATGGCGTATTACACCTGAAACTGCGGTGGAAGAAATCGGAAGAACTTTCAGTAGAAGGAACAGACACAGAGAACGTCTCAGGTGAGACGTTCTCTGTGTCTGTTCCTTCTACTGAAAGTTCTTCCGATTTCTTCCACCGCAGTCTCAGGTGTAATACGACATATTTAGCTACCACCAGCTCGCCTGCACACTCACCGTCTTTTCACTAATTCGGGAGGTGTTTCGTCCTTCGGTTTGAAAAGGAGGTTCTGTAGCCTAACATGCGGCTTGAAGGTTGTCCTGGCATCTAAGGGCAGGAGGGCGCGGTGTATCGACTTGGACGCCCTCTTTACATTCGGAGTTGTTACAACACCCGTTTGAACGTCTTTTCCTCTTTAGGGATGGTTCGGTGCGTCTGTTTACGTATGTTATCAATCAACCCTCGCGGATAATTACGTTTATTGAGAGATCCGACAATGACAGAGTCCTCAGCCGTGGGTAGTTCTGGATTCGAGGTAATATGTTCCGAACGATAAAGAAGCGTTCTTTCAAATGCTATTTTATGCTCTGTGGGGTGGTGAAAGTTAAAATTTAGAAAATTGTCGGTGTCACAGGGCTTACGGAAGACAGCGGTTTCTATCTGCTCTGTGCTCCTAAGACTTACATTCCCATCTAGGAACGGTAGTGCGTAGTTATTTTCTAACTCGCACGTGAACTGGATTGCCGGATCCACGCTATTCAAGGTCAGGTGAAAGTCGCCAACATTGTCTTCATTTAAAATCACAAAGGTGTCATCAACACACCGTTTATAAATCTTCACTGTGCATGCAGTCAACTTAAGGGCAAATTCAATTTGTTCCATTCCGAGATTGGCCATAGTAACTGTTAATTCTTTAAATCAACTCGGTGCATTCGTTTAGCATGTCCAGTCCCGGCTTTTGAAACAGTTTTGCACTAGAGATTATGAACAAAATAAAACGGCAAAGTGGTTAATTGGGCTAGTTGGTTCAGGTTGCAATTAGAAAAAAAAAATAAAAACCAAGAATAAGGGGGCATGACGTACAAATCGAACAAAACAAGGCGCTCCTTGTATCGTTCAATTGAGTTGGTATCGCTTTTTTTTGTGCTTTTTTAAAACCTTGAAAATAATAGGTTTTAATTTATCTTCGCTTAAAAAACGTTATTTTATTTAGATTCACTCAAAATGTAAAAAAATGTATTTTTTTATTCCTCACACACCCTTACACAATTTTTGAAATGTACTTCTAAAATAATATTTGACAGTGTTCTCCTAAAAGATTTTACACCCAGAATATCTTCAAAAAAGGATATAATTTATATTTTTTTCAAATGTATCATCATTACGATATGTAAAATATAAAGAACCCAAACGCTTGCAATACTTGTTTGATACGAGTGACGACTCTTTTCATTCCCACTTTGAGCTCTGAAATATTTTATACTATAACACGACACCAAGCTCCTAGATTAAACTTAAACATGCCAGCTTAGCAGCGAAAAATGATAAGAGAAAACCTGCTGCCAGGAATTGGACCCAAGGCATGAGAAAGCCCGAAGCGCCGCGAACTCTCGGACCTAGGTTTCCACCGGGTAGCTTGCGTTTCTCGCACGCAGTGGCCGTGCTGTTAACAGGAAACATTTTCAGTTAGAAGCAATACCAGTCATGCTATCGCAGTATTTGAGTAGGTGGTGTTGGCGGACCACTGCAAATACCGTGCTCGATAAATGTTAAGGCCGCCAACAGATGAATCGTTTTTGAAATGCTTTGCGCTTCTTCTGGGCCTAAATTCAAACTACTTGAAGTTTTGACAATCTCAACCGAGCCTGGGTAGGTATGATGTGCGAAGAACTGCTGCGGCGAGCTATTATACTTTGAGCAGCCGGCAAAACGGAGGGAGGCTGAAGGGGAGGAGATTTGGAGAGCAAGCACATGGGGACGGCAGGATAGTGGGTAGATTCAAAGGCTAGCTACTTTTGTTTCGTTTCTTTGCTCACTGTCCAAACACGGTCGAAGGCGAGACACTGCGCAAGAGGGTCTAGAACATTTCGGTACGGGACGTTTCGGGACCGGACGTTTCGGTGTATACAGTTCGGTACGCGGTCGTTTCGGAACGCGGCCGTTTCGGTACGCGGCTGTTTCGGTACCGTGGTCATTCCGGTGCTGCGCATCTCGATGAATGAATCTTTGAGTCAAGTTTGTGTTGAAAGCGTTTCGTTTTAAAGCAAATGTAGTCCTTGAAAACGACGATGGATTAGTTGTTAGATTGGTAGAAGGCAGGTACCTTTTTACAGAATTGATTAAGCCGATGTAAGATGCATTGTTTACTCATATTTAAGCAGCAGGTGTAGCGAGCTTATACGAATATATGTTTTAGAAATGCAGGAGATCTAAAGCTGTTTTATATGCCGACGACTTCAATTTCACGATTTTGATAGGTCGGAAAACCCGCGAGTTTAACACCCAGTATGACCGTGGGAAAAATATGTGTTCTCCCCTCATTTGAGAGCTCGAGCTTTCTAAGTTTAAAGGTTGATCATTTTCCGGGCAATAACTACTGAAATAATTCACTAAAACATGCACAGTTGGTATTAAATTTAACTCATTTTCATTGGTATTACTAAAATGAACCGAATGTTGTGAAAGTAGCATATGCTTGAACCGTTTTCTCGCCGCTTGTCGTATTTGACCCCATCGAATAAAAGATTGAGTCCTCCTCGTTTGCTCGGTGAAAAGGAAGCCACCACCGAAGACCTAGCCCCGACGTGCAGACAGGCAATGACGGACAGGGAAATTAATCCTTCTATATTGTCACGAATGAAGGTGACGCGAAGATGAACAGTGAACTTAAAATGTAGGCTTACTCTGCGAACTTGTGCCAGACGAAATAAAGAACGAGCGTCCAGGCAGCAGAAAAGCGGGAGGGAATTTGGCGGCGTAACAGTAAGTGAGAGCGAGTCTGACTCGACAAAGTCGAGGGCCTCTCCTTATCTTAGTGTGCGTCGGCGTCGGCATCGCGAAACTTCGGCCCAGAGGGCTCGAGAATCGAGCGTTTGGGGTGAGAATGAACAGGCACTTTCGAGAACAAGAAGCTAGGGCGAAATGATAAAAGCATAAAAGCTATGTCCCGAATAAGAATAAACGCGAATCTTCTAGAGTACCGTGACCTGCCGCTGCTTGCTCGGCCCTGCGTGCGGAAAAGGGGGCTGGGGGAAAGGGAGGCTTTGGGAGCCGGATGCAGACGGAACGCTGTATTCAGGGTATACATGGAGATATTAGGAAGTTTTAGGGAACCATTTTTGCACATCCGATACGGTCCGATGCGCCCTCCGGTTCGAACTGCGCACATGCAAGTCTTTGTGGCAGCGCCTGCGCAGTTCGTACCTGAAGACCCATTGGACCATATGGGATGTGCAAAAACGGTTCCCTAAAACTCCCTATGAACTAGATAGGTCAGCAGGGCTGGTCAAGGTCAGCGGTTCCCTTTGACTATACCCTATACTGAAATGACCGGTACTGAAATGACCACGTGCCAAATTGAACGCGCACCGCAAACACCATGTACGGAAACAACCGTGTACCGAAACGACCGCGTACCGAAACGTTCGCACCGAATTGTCCGGTACCCAAATGTTGGGTATCGAAACGTCCGGTTTTCTGCGCAAAAAGCAGGTGACGCTTTTGTTCGTTTTGATTCGAGAAGGACAACGAGTAAATGCAAAAACCAGATAGCTTTCGGGGCTACCCACAAACGCCTCTCATCAGATCTCGGCGTTGTGGCGTCTGCGCGGGCCATTATCTACTCCTCTTTCTCAGTTTTTCTTCGTCTAGGTTATAATACGGATAATCGACTTACGGTGTTATGTCTAAAGATAACTGTACTTTTTATAGGCAAACACGTTTTATATTTAATCTATTTATTTTGTACTTGACTATCGTTTAGACACCTGCAGATGTAACTACAGTCACTAACTGTGGTACCAACATCAAAAATAAGAAACAACGCCTTAAAAGAAAATGCCACAATGCAAAAAAAAAATGGCACCACACTCGCCGTGAAAACAAAGTGGAAAATATAAATATATCAATTGAACGCCTTTGGGGAAGATAAGATTAATACAACCTCTGGGAATTAATCCTGGAAGTTTGTAGAATGTGGATCACTCAGATGACATCTATTTTAACACATGTCGTAGGTGAAAGGTGATCGTATGCAGGAAGGTGCTTCAAACTAGATTGTGTTTGAATGCCCCCGAGGATGATTTGTTTCAATCTGCAAAAGCGGATGAAAAGTAGTTATACTGAAAAGCATCCCTGGTAAAAAAAAAAAATTGTTACATTGCTGAATTGTGTTTTCTTCTTGTTGGTCGGCTAGGGTCGGGTGCAACATTGTCTTATGGAGCTATTTCGTTTCAGTGGTAGGTTAAGGGATGGAAAAATGTTAGCATAAAGGCCCTTTGCATGGCCACGT
Organism: Ixodes scapularis; assembly: GCF_016920785.2. NCBI lineage: Eukaryota > Metazoa > Arthropoda > Arachnida > Ixodida > Ixodidae > Ixodes > Ixodes scapularis. Next base: position 120,407,611 of record NW_024609879.1, on the reverse strand, counting down.
GCGGCAGGCTAGATAGAGTATAAAGCTCTTGCATGCAAGACCTCCTTTCCTATACAATGTAAGGAAATACCGACGAAACATAACAGCACGATTTTAATCACCTATGCATTCCAACGTTTTGTTAGTCAATAATCAGTCAATATATATGAAATTCCATTTGCAGGCAAGTCGGTGGCTAAGGAAAGAAATATATTACAATTTAAAACTTCAAACTGGGAATATAGCTCAGGTAGGCTATATTAGAGGCATAATATTTTTTTTCGAAACTTACTGGATAGAAGTTTTTATAATAGTTACATTTTAAATTTATTCTCAACTAGGTCGACGAATATACGTCGTCAAAAGTAGACGATCTGAGAAAAAAGGGCAAAGAAGTGAATCCCTTCGACGCTTTGCATTACGTAATAAAAGAAGCAAAGGAATTAACTGACAACCCCTCTGACATTCTCTGCCTTGTCACAAAGTAAGTACAAGAGTAAATTAATGAACCTTTCAGAACCGGAGAGAACCCACCCCTTGGGCACGAAATGGTGATGTGTAGACACTTTGTTTTTGTAAATTGAAGAGCCTACTTAAATTTCATATTCTGTTATCCAACTTGGCCAATGTATTCTAGTGTATTAATAAGTACACTACTAAGCAGCAGTCTTGTACACGTTACTAAAAAAAGGTAATCGATTGCAATTACTATTACTCTTGGATAAAAAGTATTCGATTAGATTACTTGATTACTCGACGACAAAAGTAATTTGACATTACTTAAAGAAGTAATCGTTACTTTTCCGATTACTTTATTGTGTGAAACACATCTTTAGCGCTCATAGATATGAACTACTTCCAACCTATGTTCCACATTTGCACAAGTATTGAAGAAGAAAAACTGGCTCCCTCTTAGTGGTCGGTGCACCTTCACAATGCGGACACAAGCATAAAATTCGTTTGAAGACGTTTAATGATTTTGGGCGCTTGCCAATGTGTGTGTGTGTGGGGGGGGGGGGGGGGGGAGCGGAGGGGGTTCTAGATCTTCTTAAGCTTGAGCAAGGGTTGTCGCTCAAAATTGGCGTCGCTCATTTTATTATTCACATGTGGATGAGCTCGCATGTTATACAAAATATCAGCAGCTCCAGGATTTGAAACGGATCATGCGTAGTATCCATTAGCGGAAGAGATCGCCCCGACCACTTCTCAACTCGAAACATTGCTTGTCACAAAGACCACGTAGGGGAAATAGGGAAATATTTCAACTGCCTTTGTTATATTTTGCATCCGCTTTAGGCATTCTTCGGTTCTGGTTCTCGTACGGGCTGCGAGTAGGTACCCTAAGCAGGATTTTTTTTTATTTTTTTTTATTTCTGTGTGTGTGTGCGTGAGGGGGCTAGTTTGGAGGAAGGACTCACAAAGCTACATTCTGCTCCTCAAACTTCGCCCTGAATGGCCTTTGTCAAGCACTCTGGCTTCCCTGGCGCTTCCCACTCCCAGTACCAGCTCGAAAAAAAAAAAGAAAACAACGAACTTTGCACAGAAACTGTACATAGAAAGAGATTGACCTCGTTTCCTATAGCTCCGGAAATATCCTTTTCTTCCGTTCGAAAAAAAAAAGCAAATTTTATTTTTGTCATTTCATAAAAAAGAAACGTGTGGCCGGGGGGGGGGGTCCCGTGGACAAATTGTAACGGTTACATGTAATTTTATTACTTCAAAAAGTAATCAGATTACTCTTACGATTACTGCCTAATAAAAGTAATCAACTGATTACAAAATTACTCCAAAAAGTAATCGATTACAAGTGATTTGATTAATTGTAATGCGTACGGTACAAGTCTGCTAAGCAATCACTGATATTTGGTATTTTTAGTTATATGATGGGTAAATCTATAGTGAAATGATCTTGTTTAGTGAAATAAAAAAACAACATAAGCGTAAACTAGCCATGACGTCTTTTCTTCACTTGTGTTTTAATTGCTTACTTGAGAACTATTTGGCTTAATCACTTTCATAAATGTGGCAAGGCGTGTTGTAAATGCTTTACCAAACCATGTATCCAGGTGTTTTCGTTGCAGTTCAGGCACGGTTTTCGGCTCAAATTTTTAATAACAAAATTATATGTTCTAGGAGTATTCTTGAAATGAAAAACAGGGCAAACGTAAAGCATGGCCCATTTTTTTTATTGAATTATTGACCTTTGCAGTGGCCGAGACAAAAACTGACATTACCCACGGGGATTGCATGTTTGACCTTCCGCTATTTTTTTCAATGCTCAAATTAAAGCAGTATGACTCGTTCGTGGCACTCTCACTGTAAATTTATTTAGCTTTAAGTAATTAAAAAATTTTTATGTATTGAAATAATGTTTAGAAAATGTCCAATCGTGTCCCTTTGATGATTTTCAGCACAGCGTAGCGAGGTTTTCCGTGTGACGTATTTAATATATTTTATCCATTTTAAGATCGCCAGAAAACTCAAATATTGATATTTTAAATTGATACAAATTCAATATTATATAAACAAAATATAATTTGTCACATACATTTGAATTAACGACGTTACAGAAATCTTATAAATTAAAATATATTTCCTCAAAAAAATTTTTTATGTCCTACCATTTTATGGGGAGCAAGTTATATTAGTGTTGTATAACAAAACAAAATTATATGATATAATATTTTTGGTTATATAACTACAATTAGCGCTTGAATCCAGTAAGATATGTTTTATAAAAAGGCAAGCTTCACGGAGGAGTAAAATACTGTTAACTCTCTATTACGCGTAACTTTACTTATTTTGAGAGATTCGTGTAATTTAAGTATTCTCATTAGGTAGTTAACTACACCTTACCAGAACCTTGCGTAGAATAGCATCTTGGCGAGGATGCAGTAACAATGAACACTTGACAAGATTCAAGCTTTAATCACGATCATACAAACAAAATATATTTTTATTTATATTTGCATACAAACCAAAATCATACCTTGCGGTCAAAAACTCAAAGCAAGTATTTTTTTTAGATACTGTCGGGCCATGGGCATTCAGAAAGTCATATACTAGATTTAACATACAGGATGGTTATATATTTGTTAACCTAGATGTAAGCAACTATTTGAAGGCATGTCTTATGCGTCGCATATTGAAGACTGAAGATACACATTTGAAGGAAAAAAAAAACACTTTCAGAAGGCATGTCCTGGTGTTTCCGAATTCAAAAATGTAAAAAAAATTCAATTTGATAAAAAATCAAACACAAAACATTACAACCAACAAAATTCATTGCTGGATATATACATGGTCCATAGCACAGAACATATGTTTAGATGTGAATAAAAAAAGTCGATGCGCATTTTCAAATGTAGACACGTTAATAAGTCTAACAATATCTCCAGATAGTTTTTGTCTAGTCATTTATAGTTTAACAAGAACAAAAAAGAGTATGTAAACACATCATTACTGGAAAACGAATTCTGAGGACACCTAAGCACTTCTTATGAGTTGTGAATGTGAAAGCATGAACATCGTTCTTCTGCTCTTTTATTTTGTCTGCGGCAGTAGCGAAACGTGGCCGTCCACTGGCGTGGACGGCCACGTTTCGCTACTGCCGAGCTTCCGGCCGACGGCCGAGCGCGCGCTCCCGTGAAGCGGCCGCGCAGCGCTGAGCTGGGTCGTGCAGCCTCTCCGGAGTCTGCCTGAGCAGGCTCTGCTGGCTCTGCGGCAGTGTTGTACACGTCTCAAAAAAAAGGAACGAAAGCTCGTTCCTCGTTCCTTCTGATTTTTGGAGCGCGTTCCCGTTACAAGTTACATTTGTGAGAAAGGAACTCGTTCCCGCCACAGTTTAAGAAATGGCACGTATCGTTACATATACGTTACATTTGTATTTTGCTAATTACTATATCTAGTTTAATCAAGCAGAGATTTTTTCGTTTTTTTTATTTATCGCATTAGTAGTCAACATACGAGTTTGTATGTCGTTATGGAAGGGCAACAGGAGAAGAAAACAAGCGGAAGCAGGGTTTTATTTGTTGATATATTCAAGTTAAAAATCTCAGCTTTTAACCACATTCATGTTTGTAGTCGACGATTCAGACGAGCCGATTGTACTTTTACCCAACATTGTACGAGCGTTCTACAGCAACCTCACACGTTTCAGTTGAGCAAAGTCCCTTTTTCGAACTTAACAACAGTTGCTTCTCGATGTTGCTGTCCGCAAGACGAGCAAGTCGAGGAGAGGGCAGGGCTTTTGGAAGGTCAGTCTTAAAAACTAAAAATACTCCTTTGCAAGGTTGGCTTTGTTGTTCATTTTGAAGGGGGGGGGGGGGGGGGAGGGGGGGGGGGACAAGAGAAGAAATAATTTTTTTTGTGTGTACCTTATAAGCGACCAATGTTCGGGACAGAAACGTACGTTCGATGTCTGGCAGTCTGTGATCTTGTTGTAACTGTAGGTCTTGTTATGGAAGTTCACAAGTGGCTGTAGTCGGCCTTAGATTTCTGGGTGTATGAGGATTCGTGGAACCAAAGAAAGTAGCTGAGCTTGAAACAACCCTCTTTCTTTGTCTTTTCCTACGACTAAAAACCTTGCTTTTCATACCGCGATTTCGGGAACTCAAAAATGAATCAATGTCCACCAGCTCTCCTGCACCCGAAACTATTAGCAAGCGAGGAACACACAAAATAATCCACAAGATTAGTAGCCAAAAAGGTAACGAGATCCTGCACTTCGTAAAGATATTGTTTTTGTACTTTCGAAATTTCCGTGTTCGAAACAAAATAAAAATTACCCCACTGGACGAAAAAAAAAAGGAACGCCGTTACTCTTTCCGTTCCAGTAAAAATGTAACGCGTTCCCGTTCCAGTTCCAGCGAGGCAAAATGGAACGGCGGCGTTCCTTCGTTCCTCCTAAATGGAACGCGTTCCAGGAACGCCGTTCCTTGGAACGCCGTTCCGTACAACACTGCTCTGCGGCCAGCCACTCTCTCTTACTGGCGGCCGGGCCGCTGCGCCGTCATGGAGGGGACTTCTATATGGGGTAACGTTCCTTGGAACTACGCCGCGCGGCAGCCAATGCGAGCCTCGTTCCTTGAAACTGGGATGCGCGCCAGCCAATGGAACCCTATCCATCAAATCGCTGCTACAGACGACAGGCCTCGCTCCATTGCGACAGTCGAGTTTAGGCTCCGTTTGGCGCGGCTTCAAAATGTGATAACGTCGGTTCGCTACATGAGACCGTTAAGGCTTTCGCATTAATATGATTGTAATGATTTAGAATAATTTTAATGAGCCGAAATTTTGGTAAGAGGTTTAAAATAAACACCAGGATCTATTTTTTGCTGAGCATGAAAAATCCAAAACAGAAGCTTTAGGCGCGCTATTTTTCTTCTAGATCCCCAATGGCTCAGGCCCGCACTCGCGTAACATTTTATTAACCCAGGAAGTCGATCTGTAGTCAGATTGTAAGAAACATGCAGCCTGTGTTCGCGCTCTCTCAAGTTAGTTAATGTCGATCTTAGTAAAGGGTCCCAAACAACGGAGGCATACTCGAGTGTCCACCGTATCAAAGTTTTGTATGTTGTTAGCCTTAATCCTCAGTTTTCCCGTTTCAACCCGCGTAATATGCGCTACGCGGTTGCACAGATATTTATAATGTGAGATTACCATTTCAAATCTTGAGTTGTTGTTACTTCTACACCCTGAAAAAAGGGGGTGTAGACGTTGCACCCCTTGTCATATATACGACCCCCAAAACCTCAGTTCGACGTACAGCGCGCTGACGTCGAACTGACTGATGACGCTGCGATAGGATATATTAAACAGTTAAAGTACGTATCAAAGCCTACAGGAAAAATACACACAGGTTTCGCAGTCGAGCCTAAAAAACCCCGATAACTTTTTTTTGCATTCAGTCATACTTACATTAACTGTTTTAATGAGTTGTACAACTCGGCTATCAAACCGCTCGTGAAATTTGGTGGCGTCGGTACAACGTCAGTGCGCTCTACATCCAACTGAAGTTTTGGGGTGTTGTATATGTGGCAAGGGGTGTAAGGTCTACATACCCTTTTTTTTAGAGTGTAAATGCTTTAAGGTTTCTACTTCGGTCAGTTCTAAATGTCCAATTTGAAAATAAAAAGCGGATACGTTCTTTTTATTAATGATGTGAATGTACTATGACTTGCTGACGTTAAGTTTCTTTCGCAAATAAAGGCACCACTGGCTAATCTCATCCAGACATTGATTTAACGCTACATGATTGTCAGACGCTCTGATTGGTGACTAAATGAAACGGTCATCTGCGAATAAGTTAATGTCTATTGGAGGTTTAATAATTCTGGCTATGTCATTGATATAAAGAAACTAATGGTTTTAACACAGACCCTTGTTGTACCCCTTACGTCACTTTTAAGGAGCCTGATGAGGCTCATCGAATTCTAACTGTCTGTGATTTCTTTTTGAAGTACGCTTCGATCCAACTGGTGATATTTTTATTTGTTCCTATATGTTTTAATTTTGTTACTAACTTTTTATGCCAAACGCGATCCAGTGCCTTCTAAAAATCAATAATTATAACATCAATTTGTGTTTTAGAGGTCATTGCAGAACTAAATTCCTGGAATGTTTCTACCAGTTCGGTTGTCATTGATAAACCCGACCTAAGCCGAGCAGTTTTGAACAAAATAATGTAGTTTTAAAATGCAGTTTTAACATGTAGTTTAAAAGTGTAGATTTTATAATGTAGTTTTTTTTTCAAATCGATCTCATGTTTGCTAGATTTTTCAAACGTTCGTTCACTCAAATGTAAATAGCAAATTTCATTTAAAACATATATTAAACTTGTATTTAATAAAAAATAGAATATTGAGCTTTCCGGTGATGTCAAAGTTATTAAAGTGTCTTGAAAAGGTCCCACTTAAAAAATGCCACACGTTAAAAACTATCAAAAAGACAGAACCATGTTTTGGTCCCTAGTGTTGGAAGTCAAATGTGTGACTACTTGCAGTATTTTATCTCCAAAAAATACTGCACTAGGACTATTCAGTGCCAATCTCAAAAAAAATTTCTTACGTTTACTGAATTAGGAAAGAGTTGTTTGCTTTTTATTAATTCTTCATTTTTGAAAAAAAAAACATTTTTTTTAATTAGTAAGAAATATTAAGCATAAGCTACACTCGCAAGTGCAAGTGTAGCGTGTGCTACACTTGCTCTAGCAGTACAATAGAGTATATTATAAACTATATCTTAAAGTCTCATTGGTTTTATCATGTGTTTAATGTTTATATCATGCAAAATTGCATATATTTGTGTGCACCTCCCTGCGATGAGCACACCAATTAGAAACTACAATCGCGGGCTGGCAACAACTATGTTGACGCTTATGTTGAAAAAGTAGTCAAAAAGACTCATAGATGTTCGTTGAGCTAAAAGTCTAATGGCGAATTCCAGTGGTCGCTTTGAAGCGCGTCGAGATTGACGTTTCTGGAACGCGCCTATTTAACTGGGCGATCGGGACCGATACCGGCGTGTTTCACTCCTCCTTGTTGGATCAGCTTCCGATCCAGATCTCGGTCCGTGTCCGAGATAAGGTCGCTCCGTCGATTTTGGCAGATTCGACCGGAAGCTAACCTGGCCACCTCTCGGCGCGCACACGCGACTTCCTTTCTCGCCGGGCATCTTGCCTCGGAAGAATTTTTATGGACCGCTGTTAACCTCCGGGCAGCCCCCCGAGACTGAGACTGAGGTTGGTCTGACTGCGTTTATTGCATCTCGGCAGCCGGACGAAGAGCCTCGAGCGGCTAGGTTTATTTATTTTTATTAGTTCAATCATCGTAGTACGCGCCGCTGACGCAGCAGATTAAACAGTGACGCCCTCGCTGGCGTCGTTAAGCGAGACCAACAAAACGACAACATAGAACCTCTCGCGAAGTGCCGCCCGCTTTACTGATGCCGCTGCTTGATGACAGTTCGTCGTCAACTTGCTTGAGCAGCTCCTCCAGCAGCAGTGGCTAGAGTAACAGCGACGACGAAGCTTGCTTGTATATCCCGCATGAATTCGACTGCCTTTTCGGACCTCCGGAGAAGAGGCCGAGAATTAAAACGTACTTGCACACAGTACACAAGTGTTCCCATGAAAAGGCAAGTGGGCTACGTTGATGCACATCGCTTATCAACACGCATCTTTTACACCATAATTAGCGTCTCTCATGCGTTGTACACCTGTTGTTAGTGCCGCGATTGTGAAAACATCTGCTTCAAGATCCGGGACCGCGGGAAGGCGATTCAAAGGAAGGTGAATGACGGGAATGCATCCCCCGATCCCGGAGGAGTGGTCATGTTCCAATGGGGATCTGGAGGCGAAGCGACTCCGTTGTGATCGCGTGCTCTAAATCGGATGCGGTCCACTGATCTCGACGTGCTCCAAAACGCCCAGTGGAACTCGCCATAGAACAAAAACAAGTTAAAAATGTACCTGGCTCCAGCGCATTACGAGTTATCTATTAAGAGTAGGCTTTATTTTGGAGAATGGAGGTAAATACCACTTTGTGCTTTTTCAGAACACCGCTGACAATTTACAAAGGCGGTAAGTATATTAAACGTATCTAACTGTGGCTAATTTCTGACACGTATATCTCATTGAAGTCAAGTTGAATCATATGAGGTGCAGATATTGTTTTTAAAACAATATTAAATATATTTAACATACATGTAATGACAGGGAAAACTCAAAGTAAAAAAGTACAAAAATAAATAGCATCACACAACTTGCGAGCTATATTACGCTATTCCAAACAATTTATTGTGGTCAGGGTGAACCGTTTTTTTTTTTTCAAAACAAGGATTTCTGTTAAATTACATTCTAAACTTTATTTTTGCGTTTGAGAATGATACATTTTTGTCAAGAAAGCAGGGAGAGGAAAGGTTGCACTTCTGAAACGTCAAGACGTTACGACTCTGTATTTGTCGGCTGCAGAACATTGTCGCCGAGTTCCGAAAATAGCGAAAGGTAATCTGCATTTACAATGCTCATACTTTAATAACTGTAACAAAATATGTCAGACAAGTAGCATATGGTATGTCTTATAACGTAAACTGTATATATAGACATTAGTACATTTATTTAATTTTTAAGATGATGACAACTTGCTAGATGATGACTGATTAGAGCATAACATTGTGAAATAGCTAATTGAGAAAGTCAGGCATTGTGGCTGAACTTTAAGGGGAACACTGGTCTTGGAGCTTTTTTCCTTATTTTGTGACCAAACTCAATGAAACTGCACAAGCTTGTTCAGCTTTCTGTGCTGATTTTATATATCTTGTAATTTCTTCAGTCAGTAGAATTGTCCTGAAGATAATTAAAACTTGCCTACCTTTGTTTGGAGGAATGATAATGGTTAAAAAACTGCTCAACAAATATCCTTTTTAACACATGGCCAGATACTGCCAGATACTTCAAAAATTTTCAGGAGGGATATCTCAGCATCTACAGCAGTCAGAATTATAACCTTTCTTGAAATGTGTTGCTGAATGTGTGAAGCATGCAATGTTGGAAGTGCTTTAAAGATAAACCTGTTATTAGTGATTTTACAACATATTGAAGTTGAGTGCTCAATGCCTGACTAACAAGGAATAAAACAAAAGATCAAATAGAAAATTTTCTAGACTTATATTAAAAAATCTTCTCTCAACATTTTATGCTTCACACATTCAGCAACACATTTCAAGAAAGGTTATAACTCTGACTGCTGTAGATGCTGAGATATATCTCCTGAAAATTTTTGAGGAGTCCAAAAATTGTGTTTGTGAAAACATTGTTTTTAGAGTCAACTTTAATGCACATTCAACCCGCATAGACATTATAAATTGATTTATCGCTGAAATATTCATCCACAAAATTAGCAGCCTGGTAGATTCAGAAGAACAACAGCCATCGCCGTTTTCAAAACAATGCAGTTTTATGAAGCTTTGTCTCCAAAGACCCATGTCCCCACTTAAGCCCTTTTGTTACAGGTAACACGCAGTTTTCATTGAGCGTGAGTTCGATAGCTGATTTTTCTGATTTGAGTTATGATCGATTAAATAGCAGCTCGAACCACACAGGCCGGTCGCCGCGTTGGCTATTCCTTTTATTGGCTTCTAACTGAAACATATCCTGAGCCCGTCGAAGCAGTTAGAATAGTTTTGTAATCACCTATTTTTAAGAAAGACACTCTGAGCGGCCGTTCAGCACCCTGCCCGCTGCACACAATTAGCGCGGACAAGTGTCCGTTTTCAATATTTGTGGGCAGCGATGTCATAAAGGTAGAAACCGAAACAACGTTCAGGGTTATACGCATCTCCAAAATTTACACAATACGCGCGTTGCGGCAAAAATGCGTGAAAGAAAAATTACCAAAACATAGCACTGGATTTTGAAGATCCGGTGCTCGTCAAGACTCCTACCCTTCATCAAAGCAGTACAGAACACCGTATTTAATTACAAAGAGGTGCACGACGCGTCTACCGCATGTTCCTCTAAGCATTAAGCGTTGAAAATAAAGTATGTCTGCTAGGTAGGTAACCACGAATTTATGTTACGCTGATAGTTCTAGCTTCGTCCTTCTGGCTGTACAAAAAATACAACGAAGAAAAATACTCTAGTTTGCGATGGGAAACGCAAGAACAAGCACATGTGGCAAAACGAACTCCCATTGTCGTGAAAGTTGTTCGCCAGGTGGCGCGACATTTGAAATCAAACTTTATTGCATGGAGTCTCTACCGGTATTTTTGCAGATATATATATTTTTTTCATTTCGATCTTGTTTGGAATTGATAGCATATAAATATTTGTCCACCAAAGTGTTAAAGAGTTTATATTTTTTTTCCGAGAATCTAACGCATGAAGCAATTGGTTCCAAATGAACCTTAGAGCCGCATTCGACTGATTCAAATTTCACGAGAGAGATGTTTGCGTACAACTTAGAATATAAAAACCCTGTTCTTCTGATGATTAGGTGGTTAATCTGCACTTATTGCTGTGTCTATTTTCGTTATTCTTCCTATAATTATGTAGTGCTGGTAGAGCCCATTTAAATGCACAGAAAAGAAGTCTATGAGGGTAAAATATAATATACCCATGAGATGGACACGTAAAATATCTTGTTTATGGTGAATGAATGAATAAAATAAAAATTCTCTTCGCAAACTATCATTAAAATAATATTTTATTTATTGCTTCTGTTTTTGTGTCTATACTCTATATTAAAGGTTTTGGTTTATATCATCCGTTGTGTAAGGATGTGGTACCACTTATTTTAACATACGACTCCAAGAACATCACTGCGACGGGCGAAAGCCTGGGTTTTTTAATTAGAGACACGTGAGTTGCCCCATTCATTACTCAATTTAGGTTAATTATTTTTTTATCAAACCTCTTCGGTTACTTTGTTTAAAATTTGGTACCAATCTTACGTACTTTTCGTAAAGATATTCGTTCTACTCTTTAAAAGTAAATATGTTGTTCTTAGAATATAACACTACACTCAGATTTATATCGATGTCAATTAAAATGTTACTAACTGGTATGAACGGTAGCAAACGTAAGAATTGTACGCAGCTGTTAGGTTTTGTATTGAAAAAAAAAAGTTCCGACAGTGTAGCATTGTGTGCCTGATCTAAGGCTGAAGTACACTGCCTTCTCGCATATCATTCGTTTAGAAATTCAGATAATCTAGAACTTTTACTTCGTCTGCTAAAGACGTCTGCTCTCTTCGCTGAATGCTCGTTCGTTGGCGGCAGTTGGCGTCGCTACCGCTTGCGTTATCTCTTGCCTCCCGTGCGAAGTAGCGCTGGTGCTTCGCGCGGGAGCGAAGCCACCGGCGAACCGGTGGCTTTGCTGCATTTTCATCGGAGCTAAGCCTTTTTTTTTCTTTACTTTTTCCTCAGGTAAATTCGCTCTTTGCAAATTTAACAAAAAAAGAAAAAGCACCGTCTGTGGGCAACGCTGCACAAAGTCGTAGCGCGATAGGTTAAGAAACTGAATTTTAAGTTCGATTTAAAGAGCCTGGCGGCTCCTTGAATCACCCAGTATAACAAATGCACTGCCACTTCGTCAAGCCGAGCTGACGACCTTGTGATCGAGTTCTTACCAAAAATGTTTTTTGAATAAGCCATAAAGATTTTAAGGAAAGAAAACTGTGAAAGCACGCTGATTTATCACTGCCAAAGAAAGAGAAGATGCTGCATTTATTGGGGAAGATAATAACGGCCTGTTGTAGTGTTGTCACTGTCTGCTCCTGACAGATTATTGCTGGGAAAGCAAAATTTTATCAAGAAAATAATACAGAGTCTTTCAGACAGGGTTAAGGAAGGCCGTTTAATGTCACGGGAAATTGACAATAGGAGTGTGTTCGCGTCACCACAGCGCACCAGCTCATTCAGAGCAGCAGATGGTGACGCTTGCGGCTTTCTTAGGCTATAAAATTTTGCATCACCCCCCTGTACGCGTAATCACCTGACCTGGCTGGTGAGAACCCCCGCGTGACAGTTGTATTTTAGAATTCGGACATGGTGAATGTCGAGGTAAAAAAAATCCTTAAGAGTTAACTGAGGACTTCTGAACGCGTATCCCGGAACTCAATAATCGTAGAGAGAAGAGCATCGCATTATTGTGCTAGACATGTGAAGAAGCACAAACTCTCCTAGTGATGCTCATGAACCGAGTTTTCTCCCCTCGGTAATAATACGGACTTCAAAACTGCCCCTCGAATATCACCACAATTTTCACGGTCACTATGTTAAAAGGTAGTTCTCGAAAGCCGAAACCCACACCCCAAAGTCACACAAAATGTATTAAATATGACACACTTGATGTACAGACAGCATTGCTATAAGCTGTCCTACTTGAGCACTAGCTGAAAAGGGTAAAAGTCTGCATGCTAAGCTTTGATGTGCTAAAAGATAAAAATGACTGCCTCAATGAGATACTAGGAAATATGGTAGTCTATGCCCACCTCTCTCCTAAATAAACTAGACGTACCCGGCATTGCTTGGGGGAAGAGCGTGTTGGTTTAAGTCATGGATGTAGAAAGAATAAAACAATTAAAACAGGGACAACACAACCACAAATATGTGGTTGTGTTGTCCCTGTTTTAATTGCTTTATTTTTTCTTCATCCATGAAGTACCCGGCCTGAATGCCGCTGGGCCCGCTCATATGTCTGCGCGCTGTATAACTATCGTGAACAGTATGAGGGGGAACGCCGGCGAGCGTGGTCTTCGATACACGCTGCACTGCCCCGAGGCTGATAAAACTATGAAAGAAGGTGGAGTACGAAAGCTGCGAAAGTAAGCGCATTGGAGTAAGCGCAGACTCACGTAGCCCTATCACAACTCTCCATTTTTATTAACTTCCAGGTTACGCAGCATGTATCGAGGTCACTGACATTTCGTGCTCGCGTCGTTAGAGGAGCCACGAGTAAGACAATTGGCTCCGCCTGGCTAATGTTTTTGCTCGATACACAAAGACATGTTACACGACGTTACTTAATCTTCGCTCAAAAAAATGTCACTTAATTTACTAACAAACTGATCCTTCTTGCAGTCAAGTTCACCAAGATTTATTGGAGGGTGATTATTTACATAAGGTATTAAGGAAGTTTGCGGAATATATATTCAGTTTGATTAGTAAGGATGTGTGGATTGTCGGTATGCGGAAATGGGCAACAGAACTTTATACCGATAATGTGTATAACATTGGTACCTATTCCTGATCCGTTTTCTTTGAATATAAAAGTTTGCATTACCCTATGTACCCATCTCATGAAACGCATATTATAAATTTAAAATCGCCACAACTTAAACACTACTTGAAAAAGGAAAAAACGAAGTCGAACTTTAACTCTTCAGTAAAGTCCTAATTAAATAAGATTAGGCAGTGATTATTTTCATTTCCATTTATGTTGATGTACTGCTAATCTTTCGTAAACCATAATGACGGCAATTAAAAAAATTATGTACTGTAAAGCTTTTTTTTTCGTGGCCCCTATTTTTCGCAAATCGATCACAGAGGACATAATCGTGGCAACTAAATTTCGCGAATTCCCGACGTCTACAATGAAACACTTAAGCAGCGAAATTTTCGCGTGCCCTTAAATTTCGCGATCTTTTTTAATTCGCAAATTTGCAAAAATTAAGGGTTCGTGAACTTTAAGGGTTATACAGTATTTTATGGGTCCTTCCAAGCAATACTTAACAATATACTTAAGGAACCTATTTAAAATGGTACAGATGAACTAGTCCAAAAGTGAAAAGAACATACAAACCTTTGTGATATAAAAATGCTTTCTATACACTCTGAAAGCCTGATGTAGTTAATAGACTACTACTTCTTTACACAATTTTTTTTATGCAGATTAAGTTTAGTTTTTTTTACAGCCTTAATATAAGTAACGTCTACACCTGGGTCGTTAAGACATCAGAAGAGGAAAGGAAACAGCGTTTTGAGTAAGTCTCAAACGGTGCTGTTGAAATCTGCTGCCTATTTATTTACTATGGGTTTCCGGAGAGTGTGCATTACAAAAAAAAGAAATTTTAATCAAACAATAAGTGTGTTATTACATCTCCCTCCTTTTTCACCTTAACTCGATAAAGTCATAAATTTAAGACCAGTTGATTTTCAGGAGATACTGAATAATAGAGAAACCAAAGAGCATGCTGCTTTCTTCAGGATATTTGATCTGACGCAAACCAAACTGAAGGTAACACTTTAGGATGGTCCTAACTGTTTCGGTAACGAAAATTTTCAAAGAAGTAAAGCGCACGTAATATTGTCATAGAAACGTAGTCCGCACATCAAACTAATCTACTGATGCGAAAAATGCACGTCGTTGCCAACAGCTCAAAAGCCTTGCATAGGAAATGTTTTCAATTCCTCAAAGACTCAACTTTTGTTATGTCTGGTGAAGGTCGAGAAGGCAGTTTATTATTAAAGTAAATAATAAATCACTTCTGGTCGTCTTATTTTGATTCTATAATTGATAAATAGGTTTTTATTTTTTTATATCTTAGTTCTCTGATATATGTCCACAGTCTTCGAATATCTCGAAATGCTTTCCTCTGCACAAATAACTAAACAATACTTAATTTAGATATTATACATGTTTAAACGCTGCATTTAGTTCCAATCTGAAATTAAATATTCACGTACACTATCTTGGCACGTCGGAAGTTCGCCGTCACGACGCCCCCCCAAAAAAAAACACAGTAAGGATTTTATTCGATTCCAGTTAGTGTTTACTGGAGCTAAGGATATCAAAATATTGTAGAGTCAGATTCGTTTATTTATATTTCGTATATGCTCGTCTCTTTATTCAATTTCACATAATTTCAAAAGTCTTGCTTTTAGAAATTGAGTGGACATAAAATATCTAATATTCAAATAAAGATATAGTGCTGGTTCTTGTCAGTGTGCCTAATTTGAAATTCCAATTTTCATTATACTTATATTTGAAGCCTCCTTTTTTTGTTTCGAAATATGTTCTGCAAGGCGTATAGTCATTATGTTATATTATTGTTAGTGCAGTATTGGTTAGCTCGGGTCGCTGTACAATAAGAATGTGGACTGTTCAGAGGAGTAAATATCCATTCTTTGAAAGAATATATCTATTCCGAAGATTAGTCAGCCCTAGAGTGACAGAGTAAAGGACTAGATTGGTTACTGAGGTAGGAGTGTTCGTTTATGGCATTTAATCTAACCGAAGCTATAGCACTCTTCGCAAATAATATTTATTATGGTCTGTTCTTGTGTATTTTCAGTAATTGTCAAATTCAACGTCAATTGAAAAAAGAAACAGTGATGTGACCGACTATAACACCCTTTTTGCAAACAAAGGTATGTAAAACAATTGTATATCTACTTCTTCCGCGAGTTTTCTACTAATTCAACAAAAAGTAACCATCAAAACTATAGAACAAAATAAATATGCTCACCATACATAACAGGGCTTGCTCATTAAATGTTTCAACCTCGCAAAGACATATGATAATTCATGACTATTCAGTTAAACCGGACCAGTTACATGAATTGAAGCATGTTTTACGTTTTCCCTGGGAACTAAGAAAATAAAAATATTTTTGCCTCTGAATCTTAGCGATACTTAGGAGACACAGATTGCGAAGATTGCTTTGAGCTAAGCTGAGTTAAGGTGAAACGTCCACTCTTTCACGGGATGACCTGACGTCATCATCATGTCACGGGATTGACATATAGTCAAGGTATGATGTCGGATAACGTAACATCAGTGACGTATGACGTAACTGCGCGATATCATGAGACATGGCATCATGACACCACGTCATGGTATAATGAGAATGGCCGCTACCTGACCAGGAACGTGATATCGTGACGTCGCGTCTCATGACATCGAACTCCTACATTTGATGTCACGTCATGGGGTAACGTGATGTGATAACACAATGCTACGTCACGCACCGCGCTTTCACGTGGTGCAACATTACTTGACATCATAACTTCTAATCATTACATGATGTCATTACATGGTGTCTATCTGACATGACGTGACGTCAGCAAAGTGATGTCACCTATGCTAGTCTTTCGTAATGACATGGTGCCACGTAAAGCGTTGATGCCTTGTGATGTGGCGCCAGCACGTCACGTCGTGATGTCACGTGACGTCAGCTTGTAACATGAATTTACGCCACGTGACCTCACATATCAACGTAACATTACAGTGGCACGTGACGTCATGTTACGTAACTTGAGCACCATCAGCTTACCTTAGCGCGACGGAATCCGCTAAATTAGCACGTGTATATCCCATGCTTTGGTCACATACACACATACACATGGACATTACACACCAATTCAATTCGCTTGATAAATTTATCGAGGAAAAAGCGTTTCACTTATTCCACTTTGGTTGCACTTCTGCGTTACGATTTTGAACACACTTAGTCTGAACATGGTTTCTGAAAC
Organism: Ixodes scapularis; assembly: GCF_016920785.2. NCBI lineage: Eukaryota > Metazoa > Arthropoda > Arachnida > Ixodida > Ixodidae > Ixodes > Ixodes scapularis. Next base: position 120,390,658 of record NW_024609879.1, on the reverse strand, counting down.
GTATGATGTCACATTCTCAGAAATGCGTGTCTACTTACCCGCAAAACACTCAAAAAGACAAGCTTTGGGATCTATGAAATGAGCTCAGCGAATGGCGCCCGGGTACAACAAATAAAACAAACAAACAAAACTTGTCCCGAGTTTGTTTTTTTCTTTCTGTTACCACTCAATGTTACCAACACGCTCTTCAGTTAATGTTAAAGTTTAACCTTTTTTTAAAATATATTTACATATAAGTTATATACTTTTTTATGTTCTAAATGTGAATTAGCCCGCTACTATTTTTGTGTGTGCTTCATAAATTACGTTCCCACAAGTTACGGATGCATCTAGAAACATTGGTCATACTTCAATTGAAGATTGTTTCTTCACGAATGCTTCGCTTGATCCCATTAAATAAGAGAGTGACAGAACAAAACGAAATAAAGAATAATAAATTATTTAGCTACTTACTCATTTGATGGCTACAAACGCTTTCTTAAATTTTGTTGTAGTGAATGTCACTATACCCCTGAAGTTTGGTTGATTAAGATAGCTTCTATCTTAAATGTTGAAGTTATCTGAGTTACGGAATTTTGATTTGAGTGCCCTTAAAGGAAACGCAGGTTTTTGATTGTTAGATATGCACATGTGCGTAGTAGGTTTTAAAAAATTAATAAAAGCTACGTAAACGCTGTTAAAACCTGCAGGAATGGACACGTAAAAGTCCACATGAAAGGCGGAAAGCAGAAAAACGGAATCGAATTAACATTTCGTAATGTTTCAATGTGATTAATTTGCCAAACGCTAATCACTTAACTGCATGTTGCTCTCTTTTCTAGGTGATCGTTAAAAGACCCAATTTAAGCATTTTGTCAAATTATTTCGTGTGTCAAACAAAATGCAAGAAAATACGCTGATTGAAAATAACTGCTTGAATAAATGGACTTTTTCTTTACAAGAAACAAAATCCTGATTAATAAAATATAAAATAATTCTTTTTGTATGGTTTATTTTACGTTGTTTTTGCACAATCACCTCTCATGATTAGGCTGTTAAATAAGGAGTGCGCTGCAATTATGTTGTGCGAGACATTGATGTGACATGAATGTGGGTCCTCCACTTATTGCACAAAAAAAAAGCATCAAAACGTCAAAAAAAAAAGACTAAATAGAATATTGCGCTGTGAGATTTCTCTCGAACCATTAACTGCTTGTACAAGAATTGTTTCCGAGAGACGAGAACCGTTCTTTTCCGCATCGCGACAACAAACTACCAATTCCCGAAGGTCCAGACTCCGCCAGAATATAGCGCCAGCGGTTGGGACAAGATGTCAAAATTGCAGAACTTACCGTTATCTGTGTAAAATGTAATAATCCAAAAACTAATTTAGTCGACGAGAAAACGCCATCGAGCTGGAGAAGCAGACGGGGTACGTCGGTTTTTGACTGTATCTCTAAGATGGCGCCACCATTGAGGAGCACAGCAGTGTTCGTGTCGTCGTTAGTTTCAGTTTTGTTGTGGGGGTGGCGCACAAGCTAGAAAATGTAATTTTTCAAATTCACTACCTGGTTTCAATGCTATTTTGTTTCGATATGATGGTATTTTTCCTCATGGAAGCTTCGTTAACTTCTATATACATAACCTGTGGTCATTGTTATTTTTCCTGCGATAAAACTATTTGCGATAAAGTGAAAAGGCACACAAAAAACGAAGACAAATGCTTTTTCCTGGATCTTCATCCGCTTTTTATTTCATCATTAACCACGACCAACTCGCCCAGCTTTCAATCCTGCTGTAAAACTATTTTTGTTTTTTGTTCACTATGTGAAACAAGCTGGTTCTGTATTTTTCTGGATCCGAGGTGAGCATGTTCTTTTGGATTTCACTTGTCCAGCATAATGCGACTAGGAAAGCGTCGGCTGATTATCATAGCTAGAGCGAAGTCTGAAAATAAAATAAAGCGCTTTCGATCAACCTTTTTACAGTTATATTCGAAACAGGGACGGCTGTCGCGTGAGGAGCGGACAGGTTTTGTTAAGGCAGCATTCTGGAGCACCGAAATGCGCCTTTTATAGAATAGTGAAGAAAATAGAATCGCACACTTGGCGGGGGGATATTACACGACACGCGGTGCAGCTTGGGGTCAGTTGAGTCTATACGCTGTTGTGAGGTCTGTCCTAGGGCTCCGCTTCGCTTAAAGGGATACTGAACCGAAATTTCGAGCTCACTAAACAAGGCCGGGCGGATAGGCGGGAAGCTGCAAAACCAAAAAAAAAAATCACTCATACGGCGATATATCTAACGGATCGCCGTATTTTTTTGGAAAATAAGTGCGCGATTGAGCCTGGCCGACAAGGTCGACGAGACAAGGCACGTCACGATTCCCATTCTCTCTCCACCGCGCTACGTCCCGTCAAGCTGGTGAACCGAAGCGAGGAGGAGAGAAGCGAGGCCGCTTCTCCTCATTTTCAAATTCTCCCGGACGACAGTTACGTCAAAGAACTCGCTTGATCGCGCCCTTCTTTTCCAAAAGTACGGCCACCCGTTTGAGTTATCGGTATACGAGTGATGTTTTGGGGTTCGTAGCGTCCCGTTCAACACTTCTGCAGCCTTTGCGAAATCCAAATTTTGGTTCAGTATTCCTTTAAAACCAGAGGCTTGACGTGACCACCCAGGTGCCATGCGCAGAGTCCAAACGTGGTCTCGTACGCTTTGTGCGCTGCAGCTCTCATTTGGTCTGTGATGAGGGCAAATGCTACTTCAATACGATGCTTGAGGACATTAATTTTTCGATGCGGCCCTTATATACCTCGGCTTCACGAAGCCCCTATACAAAGAAATCACAAATTGTGAGGTCTACTGATCTGCAAGAATCAACGAAAGAATATAAAACACTTAGGGACAAGGACAGACAGCACAGTTCTTTCAACTATCAGCGAACATTTACTGATGTCTCCTTCAATACGTACAATCTCCCTCCCAAATAAATAAACTGCGCTGAAAGAAAGTGAAAGAACTGTGCTGTTTGTCTCTGTACCTAAGCGTTTTTCTTTCACATTTCTTTTGATTTTGGTATTTTTACCAACTCGCTCTATGTTCTTTCTCTGGTGATCTCACTACTCTAAAAAGACCCGAAAAGGGCCTTTTTTAGAGTAGTGAAGAACATAAAATCACAGATTTGACGGGGGGATATTGCACTACAAGCAGTGCAGCTTGGGGTCAGTCGAGTCTATATGCCGTTGTCAGGTCTCTCCTAGGGCTCCGCTTTGCTCAAAACCAGAGCCTTTATGTGACCACCCAGGCGCCATGTGCAGAGTCCAAACCTGGTCTTGTAAGCTTTGAACGCTGCAGCTCTCATCTGGTCTCTGATGAGGGCAAATACAAAGAAAGAAGAGTTTTCGTCTGTCGCGTAGGCGGTCTGCCCTCTCCGCGCTGGGAACAACCACTCTAGTCGGTGTTCAGTGCATAACAAAGTTTATTCCCACGAGAGCCAAAGATATAGCCCGTACTTGGGGGGCCATAAAAAAAGGGTGTTATCGCTTGATAACAACAAGTAACATCTAGATAAGTAAATTTGACGGATTCCACAGGAATGATGACGCTGCAACATTTCTTCTCTTAATATTGCAACCGTTGCATAAGGTTCCTGGTCCGCGTAGACCGTCGTAATGGCGGCGGTTCTTGAACGCCGGCGTCTGGAACCTCTGGCTGCCTTGCCGGCTCCACTTGTGGTCGCCCCGGGCTCTGGGTTGGAAGGTCCATCGAGTCGTCGTGGCGGCCTTCCTGTGTGTCCACCGTCCCATGTCTGGTCCCGATGTCGACGAACCGTTCCTCCTGGGGTCTTGATGACTAGCATTCTTGAGCCCAGATTGGACATGACCGTGCCGGGTGACCAGCTGTCGCCTTTACCGAAGTTCGGGACCCATACTCCTGCTTCGAGGTCCGCGGCTTCTCTTTCCTGCAAGTTGTCATGGAACATGGGGTGTGATGGTACACACATATCCAAGCGTGACCCAATTCGGTACCCCAGAAGTAGTTTCCCCGGCGATGTACCCCCTGGAAGGGGCGTCCTGCGATAGTTGATGGGGAATTGTGCCAGCCTCCTTTTTAAGTCTCCCTTTTTTATCCTTGCGAGGCCGTTCTTAATCGTTCTAACGGCGCGTTCCGCCAACCCGATAGATTGGGGGTGGTATGGTGCACAGCGGAGGTGGCATACAATGCTACTGTTCATGAAGTTTTCGAAGTGTTGGCTTATAAAGTGGGGTCCATTGTCTGTAAGTTCGGTCTTTGGGAGTCCAAATCTGCTAAGTATTTCTCGAAGTTGGGTTAATGTAGCTTCGGCCGCAGTGGTTCGCATAATAGAAACTTCCATTCGCTTCGAGTGGGAGAAAATCACAATTAACAGCATTTTGTCGACAATGGGCCCCGCAAAATAGATATGCAGTCTCGACCATCTTTCTTTCGGTTCTGGCCATTTCAGTTGTGAGCACTTGGGGTGCATTGGGGCGGCTTGTATGCAGTCTTGACAGCTTCTACTGAGTAGTTCCTCCTCACCGTCAAGTCTGGGCCACCAGAACGATGACCGAGCCTTCCTCTTCTTGGCAGCGACACCCTTGTGTGATTCGTGCAGCAGCATCAGCATCTCCTGGCGGGCCTTGGTTGGGTTCATGAGGCGCCAGCCCAGTAAAGTAGCCCTTGGTACACAGACAACTCGAGATTTCTGCAAAAGTACGGTTGCGAGAATGACCAACTTTCTCGAAACCTATCGTGCCAGCAGTCCTGCACATATTTCATTGACAGTAACAACGTGACGTCCGTTCTTGTCAGGTCTTTCAACCGCTGTGCGGAAATAAAGGTCTTGTCTACCTTGCTCATCGTTAACATGCATTCTAAAAGTTCTTCTTTCCCGAGTGGTCATTGGCAGGCGACTCAATGCATCGGCGTTCGCGTTTTGTTTCCCTGGCCGAAATTCAACATTGTAGTGAAAATTGCTCAGCAGCAAGCAAATTGGGTTATGGGGATATTCATACAGCGTGTAGTTGGTCAGCCATTTAAAGTTGCGACGAGTCACACGCTGTAGATGAACAATTTAGCCAGTGCAGTACAACCGCTAGACTGGGGTCTTTAACGTGCTCACGCAGTAGTGATACACGACCGCACGCCGGAAAGATGCTCATCCAGATCTAAACGGGCAGGGGTGGGGCTCGAGCCCAGGATCCCTCTGTTCTGCAGCACGAGCCTTCGCTCCACGCGCGTCGAGCTGGGTGTGCGCTTTAGCCCACTCGGCCACTGATCCCCCAGCTCAGCAGCAAGGCCCACGGTTGAATCCTCCCGAATGCCAGCAGCGGAATTGGCCGGTCTTCTCGTAGCAGGCCCACCAATGGCTGATGATCCGTGACTAAGGTAAATCCGCGGCCTAGTAGATACTCCCAGAAATTGGTGACGTCAAATACAAAAGCCAGGACCTCCTTTTTCAGCTGTGAATACTTTTTCTCCACTGGCGTGAGCGTTCCGGATCGAAACGCTATCGGCTTATTGATGCCTTGAACTTTGTGCGACAGCACGGCTTCCACTCCAGTGGATGACGCCTCACATTCTAATCTGAGAGGCATGTTAGTGTCGAAAAATGTTAGGACCGGGGACGTCAACAAGACAACTTTTGCTCGTTTCGCAGATTCCTCTTACCGCGGCCCCCATCGCTACTTTTGATATTTTCTGAGCGGCTCGTATAACGGTGCTAACCAGGTAGGCACGTTCGGAAAGAACCGGTGGTAATATGTAAGCACCCCCTGGAAAAAATGAAGCTCGGTTACATTTGTGGGTTTCGGTGCCTTTCTGATGGCTTCTAAGTTCTTCTCCATCGGGTGTAGGCCTTCTTTGTCAATCCTATGGCCCAGATAAGTGATGTCTGGTTTCCCGAACTGAAGTTTTAACCGCCGAAGCCTGACCTCCTTGTCCCGAAACCGCTGCAACACACGCTTTAAGGTGTCGGTCCCTTGTTGCTCTGCCACTAGAACATCGTCTAAGTACACCTGTACTCCTTCTAGTCCTGCCAATATGCTCTTCATCTTCCTTTGAAAAATCGCCGGCGCCGAGGCAAACCCAAATGGCAGACAATTAAAATAAAAAATCCCTCGGTGCGTGTTGATAACCGTTAGTTTCCTAGAATCTTCGTCTATACTTTGTTTCACCTTGGGTCGGAGCGTGGCCGACGTTATGAGCCGAAGGGCCAATCTAACGGTGAGAAAGGCACGCCATAATGGCGTGCTCTCCGCAGTTGATAGGACCAGCGGTGTTAGCCGTCTTCCTGTGCGTGCTCCTCGGCCGGCTAGCTGGTCCTATCAAAAGCGAAGATGGCCATGACATGGCACTTTTTGCTCTGTTTGATTGGACCTTCAGCTCATAACAACGGCCACGCTCGGAGCTAAGCTGAAACCAAGTATAGTTCCACCTGGTTGTTGGCGTCTCGGAGATCTAATGTGCTGAACACTGTCTGGCCGCGCAACGAAGCAAACATATCCGCTATATGCGGTACAGGATATTGTTCGGTGTTGCATGCCACGTTTGCCGTCAGCTAGAAATCTCCACACAAGCGCACCGAACCGTCCCCCTTCTGCACCGGCACAATCGGGGCTGCCCTCTCAGAATGACTGACAGGTGAAAGCACTGTCGACTCTAACAACCGATCTATCTTCGTGAAGAGCGTAAGGAACTGGCCTTGCCTTTATAAACTTGGGCACCGCCGCTTCCTTCACGTGCAGGTGCACTGGTGCTCCCTTGATGGTCCCCAGTCCAGGCTCGAATAGGTCTCGGTACTCGACCAGCGGGCTTTCCACGCCGTCCGATGGTCCTGGAACGACACTTGACACTGTGGGGTCCAGCAGGTTCAACTTTGCAATCACGTCTCGACCGCAAAGGCTTGGTCCCTTGCAATCCACAAACACCAGCAACGCTGGTGCGATGACGTTTTTAATGGCCGCTCGCATGCGCAACTCTCCGAGAACGGGTAGTTTCCCCAAGTAGCACCGGAGTCGCAGTTTGCTTTCGGGGCCAGCGCCGGCCAATGCTCCTCGTGCTGATAGTAACCTCACGCGAAATCACACAAACGGGGAGCCAGTGTCCACTTACATGGTAAGGGGCACACCATTCCAGCATATCTGTCTTTCGACGGGAGGCTCGAGTCTTGCCTTTTTACAGGAGTGTACCACGTACACAGAAACCAAGTCCACCTCTTCGCTTTCCGCTTCCGCTACGGCTGCTACCGCTGTCTTCTGTCGACCGGCCGACGAAAAATCTTTTTTTTTTTCTCTGCACTTTTTTTTTGCAAAATGCCCTTGTCGGCTGCTTCTGAAGCACTTCGCAAGCTTGTGGCGGCACGTCTCCCCTGAATGTGATCTGTTGCTGCAACGCTCGCATTAGTTTTTCATTGACCGGTCATACCTTCTTTCCTGGTCAACCGATTTTTCCGCCATTCTGTTTAACTCGGCTTCGGTCTTCACCTCGTTCCCTTCCATATTCTTTACCTCTCTGGTGGCTACTTCGGCCGTGGTCGCCAAATCTTCTGCCTTTTGCCGTGTGAGATCTCGCTTTGACAGTAGCTGCCACTGAACCGTCTCATTTTGCACTCCGCAAACAATACGGTCCCTTAGCATTCGGTCTAGGCTGCTGCCGAAATTGCAGTTATCAGCTATTTTCCGCAGTTCCACAATGAAATCTTGTACGGACTCGCCTTCTTGCTGCTGACGGTTGAAGAATTTGTAGCTCTGCGCGATTTCATTCGGACGTGGAGTGTAGTGCTCATTAAGAATGTCTACAAGTTCTTTGTACGCTAGTTAGTTTATCTTCCGTGGTGCACACAATCCCTTTAAAACATCAATCGTCCGGGCCCCCAACGCAGCCGCCAACAACGCGCGTTTTGTCTTCTCCTCCGTAATCTCATTGCCCTCGAAATAGGCTTCTACTCGAATCCAATATGCATCCCACTTATCTGTAGTTTCCTCGAAGTGGGGAACATGAAACGCCGTCGTCGTTGTCGCAGTTGCCATTGCTGCAGTGGCCCGTTGTGCCCGTCGTTGCTTGCGTTCACCTTGTCGCCACTGTTAAGTTTTCGTCCGTCGTGTAAACGGTCTGCTCGCTCCGCACTGGGAACACCACTCTGGTCGGTGGCCATTCCATAACAAAGTTTATTCAATGAGCCCCAAAGATATAGCCCGCACTTGGGGTTGTTATAACAAAAGGGTGTTATCGCTTCATAGCAACAAGTAACATCTAAATAAGTAACATTGACGGATTCCGCCGGAATGATGACGCTGCAACAGTCTGTGATGAGGACGAATGCTATTTCATACGATGCTTGAGGACATCAATTTTTCGACGCGGCCCTCATATACCTCGGCTTCACGAAGCCCTATAAAAAGAAATCACACTGTGAGGTCTACTGACCTGCAAGAATCAAAAAAAGAATAAAAAACACTGAGGGACAAGGACAGACAGTACAGTTCTTTCAACTATCAGCGAACATTTACTTCAATACGTACAATCTCCCTCCCAACATATTAAACTGTGCTGAAAGAAACTGAAAGAAATGTGCGGTTTGTTTCTGTCCCTAAGCGTTTTTTTTTATTATTTCTCTTGATTTTGGTATTTTTACTAGGGCTGGGCGTCGATTAAAAATTTTAACCCGATTAATCGCTACCCTTTAATCGATTAATCGGTTTCGTTTATTTTTATAAATAATATGTTAAAAAGAATGCAACAACGCGTCTTGCCTTTGAAGACGTATTTTACTCTCTGTTACACGGCGCAAAGGACATTTAGAATTGAAGATACATAGTTGAAGGATTCAAAGACACACATATTTTTGCTCCAGCTCCGAAGACAAAGTAGTTTGTCCACATTTTCCGACAGGAAGAACAGAAGTCAGGGCTTGGCTATGCTTTCTTCTTTCTTCAGAGAAAGGGGCACTGACCAGAAGGTGTTGATTGTTTGTGTTCTGGCGAATAATCCTTGCTGCAGCGGCGTACATGGGTGCTTCGCTCGTAGGTAATATACTGCAGCGAACTGACGCTTCCACTGTAGGAAAACGGCTTTTTTGCAGATGATGCAGTGGACTTGCTCTCAAGTTAAAAACTTCACCGCTGAAGTTTACTTTAAACCCAAACTTCCCAGCGAGATTGCATTTCATACTCGTGAACTCGTCCATTTTTACGGACCGAATACTGGAACAAGTAACTACGGCGTTGTTAGATTCCCAGCTTGTTTTTCTGCTTGTTTGTTTTGCCTGGTCGGGATGTGTAATAGATCCTCAACACGTGAAGTTTCGCGGTCGCGCGGGGATCAATTGCGGGCCCGGCTTGTTCGTGTGGCCTCGGCAGAACTGTAATGTATATCCTCGAACACGTGAAGCTTCGCGAGCGCGAGAATTGAACTTTGCTCATAGCACCTGGCTGGGTACAGAAAACCAGGATAGAGCCATGCGTGCGTCCATTTGACTTCTTTTTGAGTACCGATTAAAAAACCGATTAACCGGTTAAAACATTTGATCGCGATTAAAGCCTTAATCGATTAATCGGAAGGTTAATCGATCAATTGCCCAGCCCTAATTTTTACCATCCCGCTTTATGTTCTTTGTCTAGTGATCTCACTACCCTAAAAAGAGGCCCCGAAAAGGGCCTTTTTTAGAGCAGCGAAGAAAATAAAATCGCACCCTTGACGGGGGGATATTACACTATCAGTGCAGCTTGGGGTCAGCTGAGTCTGTATGCCGTTGTCAGGTTTGTCCTTGGGCTCCGCTTTGCTCAAAACCAGAGCCTTGACGTGACCACCCAGGCGCCATGCGCAGAGTCCAAACCTAGTCTCGTACGCTTTGAACGGTGCAGCTCTCATCTGGTGTGTGATGAGGGCAAATGCTCCTTCAATACGATGCTTGAGGACATCAATTGTCTCGATGCGGCCCTCATATCCCTACTGAAAAAAACATTTGGCGCCTATATGAAAGCAAACGGTTTCATACCGTTTACAGTTTAGCCACACCGGTCACCAGTTTGTCAAAGGGGTCGCCCGTATGACTCAAAAGGGCCCCCCGTATGAGCCATAACGGCCACCTATTTGGGCAAACAGGTCACTCCCTTGGCAAACGGGTCAGTCGCCTGGGAAAATGGGTCACTCGCTTCGGCAAAGTTATAACACGTTTGCTCAAACCGGTGACCATGTTGCATAGACGGGTGTCCGGTGACCGGCAAGCTGTGCCGGTTTATTCAAACCACTCTCCGGAGCCCGTTTAATACTGAACGTACAGATCGGAGTCATGGGCACGCCAGTTTCAGCAGTGGCAGCCTGTTTCGGGAAATGCAGGAGCGCCGGCTCATCGATTTACAATCGTCCGCGTAATGCAAGTAATTATATTTATATTTTGATTGTGCTGACGTTCGCTTTTACTGCAACAACAATATATATATATTTTTTTTTACATAAACGTGCGACGTTGGCGAGCCGATGGTTTTGACAGAACTTTAAAAATGTGGCGTTCTTTGTTGCCTCAATTTACTTATTCATATCGAATCTCTCTCGCAAAGGACGCGACCGTGTGAAAGTATATACCTCTATACTACGTTTCACCTCAATTCAAGACTCAGCGAAGGTAACGCGCGAACACGTGACTGCACGCACATCGAGCATTGCGAGAGCAGACCCGCCGTTCCAGCAGTCAAATTACGAGCTCGCGCTGGGTGCTTTTTTCGCTCGGGCGCAAGCCGAGCTTCTGGCCGGCGCGCCCATTTCCAGTGTTGAAGCGTGCTGAAAAAATTCGCCTGCTTTCCGAGGCTGCAAACGCGGCGCGGTCAGCTTTCTGTGGCAGTCCGAAAAGAGGAGGAAAAAGCGTGTACAGCTGTGGGTGCACTCTCTAACCTAGCATTGACTCCATTGCCAAAAAAAAAAAAAAAAAAGAAACTGACCGCGACTTCTTTTTTTAGTAGAGTGCATGAGGAGAGGGGGGGGGGGGGGGGGGGGGTGTCCCGGTATCCTGAGCCTTAAGATCAACGCCTCCTTCCCCTCCGGTCAGCTCTGTCACGTGACCCAGGAGAAGAGGACACGCTACACGCTGATACGCAGTCTCCGAGATCCAACACAAAGCGCGTTGGCAGCCAGTTTTTTTTTTGTTTGTTGTCTGTTTTAGTTTGAAATTCGTTCGTCCTACCTGCTTCGATCTGCCGCCTTTCCCTGTGGTCTTACTAGGACGTCTCTCGACGACGTATTGGATCTGCACCAAAGTATAAGTGTTCGAAAAGTCCTACACGTATATCGGCAACGAGCGAATCTTCAAAGTGAGAAATTCTTGCTGAATGGTTGGGTTCGGTTAATGACAGCTTGTGCGCCGCATCCTGTTGAAACTTGAAGAGGCCTTCCTTCTTATTTTTGTGTTTGTGTGGTTGTCTTGCTTCGACCGTTGACATATATCTTGGACTACATCTCTCAAGTCCGCTATTATTATGGGAAGTGCACTGCAACCTACTTGTTGGCAACGATTGACCGTTCTTCTACGTGTACTCTTCCAGATTATCTATAGAATTATCCAGCGTCTAACCTCCCGGCAGCCGGGAAAAGAATTTCCCCGAAAGTCTGCCATTATAGTCTGAAATGACCTCGCTGCTTTTTTGTTTTGCAATCTTCTCAGTTGTATAAAAGCTTAGAGTGCCTTTTCACATTTCACAGATCGCTGGCACGTTTGTACTTGTCTACGAAATAAGTTGTAATAAACTTCTAGGCGATTTGAAAATGATCTTTTGTGTCTGTTTTCCTGCCCATTTGCAAGCACCTGCACGAGTACTTTTTTCCACTTGTTTCGATCGCCCATGTTAGAAATAGGTTAATGAGTTTCGGGACGTCTTAAATAAATTTAAGATAACGAGCCTTCCAGATGATACCCATTAAGGGCTAGCGAAAAATTTGCCTATCCGAAAGGCACGTTCAACTGTGTGGTCACGTGCCTGGTCGAACGGGTACCCGTATCAAACGGGCGCCCGTCTCAAATGGGTATCGTTTCAAACGGGTACCGTTTCAAACGGGTACCGTTTCAAACGGGTACCCGTATCGCATAATCACGTTTGATCTAAACGGATCGACAAGTTTACCACCCGCATGATTCAAACGGGTCGACCAGTTTCGCACCCGTTTGAATTTCAAATGTGTTTTTTTCAGTAGGGATATGTCGACTTCACGAAGCCCCCATACAAAGAAATCATAAACGGTGAGGTCTAGTGATCTGCAAGAATCAAAGAAAGAATAAAAAACACTTAGGGACAAGGGCAGACAGCACAGCCCTACTAAAAATAACCAATTGAAATTCAACGGGTGGCAAACTGGTCGACCCGTTTAAATCAAACAGATGCAAACTTGTCGACCCGTTTGAATCAAACGTGATTATGGGATACGGCTAGCCGTTTGAAATGGTACCCATTTGATAGGTGCCCGTTTGATATGGGTGCCCGTTCGACCTTGCACGTGACCGCACGTTTGAACGTGCCATTCGAATCGGGAAATTATGCGCTAGCCCTAAATGGGGATCGTCTGGTAGGTTGGTTATCTTAAACTTATTTAAGACGTTCCGAAAGTCATAAACCTATTTATAACATGGATGAAACACGGAGAACAAATGTGCTCACGTAGGTGCTTGTAAATGGACAGGAAAACAGACCCAAAAGATTGTTTTCAATTCTCCTCAAAGTTTATTACGTCTTCTGTAGACAAGTACAAACGTGCAAGCGATCTGTGAAATAATAATAATAATAATAAATCTCTTTATTTCGTTTCGGAGACGAAAACAGGGGACATGGACAAAAAGCTGCAACTGCAGCTTGACGAAGGTCCGAGCCCCCTCTTACAGCAGGCGAAGAAAAATACATATAAATATAATTACACACATACGGCTAAGAAAAATAGATATAAATATAATTATACACATACGGGACTTTTCAATACAAAGGAAAAGAAAATCAAAAACATTTTCGTACCTCAGTCAGTGTCATCCCATCGATATCAATTTCTTTGATAAATAAGTAATTTAATAGAGTAGTTAACTGGTAATTTAATGTTTGATTAAAATACAACGTGCGTGATGGTGCAACAAACCATTTTTCTTTTGGTCTAAGTTGATATGGTGAAGTGAATGGGACAAGACTACATAGACGCATAAAAAAGCTATCTGTCATCAGCAATGATTTCTTATACGTGACTAAAAGCTTATATTCATAGATATTTTGAATAGGTTTAATTTTTAACGAAGAAAACAAATGTTCGGTATGGTGATAATATGAACAATTAGCGATAGCGCGCACAGCTTTCTTTTGTAAAAGAAACAGCTTGTTTATGTTTGCTTTTGTCGTATTGCCCCACACAAGGTGACAATAATTAAACTGCGAATATACCAATGAGTTATAAAGTAAAAGCTTTACAGATTGAGGTAACAACGACTTAAATTTTATGAGTAATCCAACTGTTTTTGATAATTTGGATAGAATAAAATCAACATGTGCGGTCCAGGACATAGTTTTAGTAAACCAGATACCCAAAGTTTTAATTTTATCTACAAATTCAATTTCTTCGTTGTTTAAAATCACGGGGCTTGAGATCACAACTGGAATATTGGAACTGCTGAATATGATGGCCTTGGTTTTTTGTGAATTTAGTTTAAGCAGATTGCTCGTCGTCCATCTATTGATTTTATCAAGCAAGTTGTTACATTTGGCTACAAGTGTATTAATCTCTCGCCCAGGAAAAAAAATACTAGTATCATCGGCATAGATAATAAACTCGATGTCAGGGTCGCGATTTACGTTAACAATGTCATTTATATAAATAGTAAAAAGTAATGGGCCTAATATACTACCTTGGGGAACGCCACTGGTTATATTTAGAATATGCGACTTAAAGTTAGATATAACTACAAATTGAGTTCTATGCTGCAAATATGATTTTAATAACTTTAACGTGTTACCTCGAATTCCAAAACATGTTAATTTTGCAAGAAGTATGTCATGATTTATTGTGTCGAAAGCTTTAGAAAAGTCTAGAAAAATTCCAATTTTAATAAGCGATTGTCTAGTGCTTTTAATATCAATTCCTTCTGTTTTAATAAAGCAAATTCGGTAGAACGATTTTGACGGAAACCAAATTGAGACTCAGTTATTAAACTGTATTTTTCAAGATGCGAGGTAATTCTCACAGAAATTAGTTTTTCAAGCGGTTTGGAAAACACTGGAAGTATAGAAATGGGTCTAAAATTATTAATATTGCCTAACTCTCCTCCTTTATGTAAAACGCTCACTTTGGCTAGCTGCATTTTGGCAGGGAACTCACCAGTCTCAAATGCGAGGTTGAAAATATGGGTTAAATATGGCGCTAGAATATCTAGAACAAATTTGGCTGGTTTTATTTGCATATTATAGGCATGAAGACTATTACTGTTTTTCAAACTCATGAATATATTTTGTACTTCAGTAATATCAGTGGGGAATAAAAATATAGAATTTGGTAAAGGTACGGGCATATATTCAATTGCGTTACTTGCAAGGGGTGTGGAAACTGAAGAGGACGAAGACTTTACAAAATGTTCATTAAACGCGTTTGTCATATCTGACTCTGAAACACGAGTATTGTTTATGTTAAGTTCGAGCGGGGTGGCAGTTTGTGGTTTATAATTAACTAAGCATCTTAGCTTGCGCCAGATTATATCGGCTCTCCGCATATCGTCAACACTAAACATATGAACATAATATTGCTTTTTTGCTTGTTTCAACATGGCTGTCAGCTGATTCCTGTACTTTTTAAACACTTCGAGTGCAACATTATCCCTAGATTTCAAAAACCTCCCGTATAAATTATTTTTTGTGCGAATCATAGTTAGAAGTTTAGGTGTAACCCAAATGTGGGAGGCACTCTAAGCTTTTATACAACTGAGAAGATAGCAAACCAAACAAGAACCGAGGTAATTCTAGACTATGAAGGTAGACTTTCGGGAAATTATTTGCCCGAAGAATACGACTAGAAGAACGGTCAATCGTTGCCAAAAAGTAGGTTGCAGCGCACTTACCATAAGAATAGCGGACTTGAAAGATGTAATCCGTGATATATGTCAACACGGTCAAAGCAGGACAACCACAAAATCACAAAAAAGAGGGAACGGCTCCTCCCAAGTTTCAACACGATGTGGCGCAAAAGCTGCCACTTGCAAACCCAAACAAACTGCAAGAATTCCTGACTTCTTTGAAGAATCGCTTGTTGCCGATATATGTGTAGGACTTTTTGAACACTGATAGCTTTGGTGCACATCGAATACGTTGTCGAGAAACATCCTAATATGACCCCAGGGTTAAGCGACAGACCGAAGCAGGTAAGGCGAGAGAAGTTCGAACTGCAATGGACAACAAGTAGACAAAGAAAAAAGCGGCTGCCAGGCGCGCCCTTCCGGATCTCGATGCTTATCAGCAGACTTGTACGTAATCCGTTACAAGTAACGAAATTACTTGTAATCCCTTACATTTTTCAGTAATTTAGTAACGGAATAATTACATATTTTCTCGAGTAATCTTAAAGTAATTCCGTTACATTTTTTACGTAACGGATTCCTTGTAATCCGTTACATTTTTTACGTAACGGATTCCTTGTAATCCGTTACATTTTTTTAGGACCAACGCCCCCCCCCCCCCCCCCCCCGCCTTTTTTTTTCTAAAGAAACGGTTCTTTTCATTTTCGTAAAGTCGAGCGCAGTGACACTGTCACGCGAATCGACCAGCACAAGGGGAGGCTTGGCACTCTTCAGTTCCGCAAAGACTTTTTTTTTTTTTTTTGCAACACCAAGCCTTTGAATAGGATTTTTTTAGACCCTAACAACAATTTCAAAAAACCAAAATAAACATTTCTGACAAAAAAAAAAAAAAGGGGGGGGGGGGTGGGGGAGGGGGCAAGTTATATCCGCTTTTTTTAGTACTTTCGTTTTTTCTTTGCGATCGAAGACGGGGAGAAGAGGACACCAAGTGATTGTGTGCCTCTTCCAGAAGCTCGAGGTGGTAAGCGCACAGAAAATAATTAACTATGTCCTTCTCGGTTACAGTGACTACGACAAATTTCATAATGTCACAACACGAGACAACGCTCCGTCTGCCCTGAAATTCACTAAAAGATGTGATATTATGTAAAGGTGTTATTGCCACAAGCATCCTCGTTCGTTGCTGCACACTTATCATCTTCTCTTAGAAAACAGGACGTATTTTTTTCAGCATCTTTCACATTTTTTTACCCTGTTTTAAAAGCCACTTACTTTTTCATGGTCCAAATTCTAGGGTTGCCTCTCTTTATTTGTGAATTCCAGCCAGGTTATCTGCATCTCAGTCACCCTTTTTATGAGTCAGCTTTTTGCGAGCACTTGAAAAATGGTAATAGTCTTCCTTTCTTCTTCGTGGCATCGGAGGTATCGGAACGATCTAAAAAAAACTCTCTTATATCAAGCAACGGCTACAACGACGAAGCATTCTTCTATCTTCGAGGTAAATAGTACTTCGATTGCTTCGCTGGAGAAGCTCAATGCAGAGCATAAAGCATTCGTGAGAAACAATGTGGCAGTCCAGTCCAGTGCCTCAGTTCAGTGGGTGTTCAGCGTAGCAGTCGACATATTCAGTAAGAAATGACCCAAAATGTCTGGTGAGACTTTCGAGAGTCAGCTGTTGCTCAAAATACTCAGGGTGATTAAATGGGACAGCTTGCAACAATAAGAACTTGAATAACCCCCTTCCCTTTGTTTCTTACTTGAGGACAATCATGTTGAAAGTAACGCCACGAAAGTAACGGATTACATTTTGGCGTAACGGTCAGTTACTTTCATGGGAGGGTAATTGTAATTGTAATAAATTACAGTTTAGCCTCGAGTAATTGTAAATGTAATTCCTTACTATTTTTCAGTAACGTGTACAAGTCTGCTTATCAGCGTGTATCTCCCACGCTGCTGCGGGTCACGTGACAGAGGTGACAAGAGAGAAAGGAGGGGGCGCGGTGAAGGCGCGCAGGACACCGGTACAGCCCCGTACTCTCTCCCCAGGTATTCCAGAACGACGTGGTTGTAGCCTCGGAAAGCAGGCGAATCGCATGCATTTAAGCGCGCTCGAACGCTGCAAATGCCACCGCCCAGAAGCTCGGCTTGCGCCCGAGCAAAGAAAGTACTCAGCGCGAGCTCGTAGTATGACGGCTGCAACGGCGGGCGTGCTCTCGCAATGCTCGATGTTCTTGCACCCCATCCTGCTCCCCCCTCGATCGCAGTCTGCCACGCTAGGACAGGCCCAAACCGACTCTCTTCCAACCCCACACAGTATACACCGTATACTCAAGCTACCAGGGCACCCCTCCTGTTCTGCCTGCGGAGGTTACCCAAACAACGAACACGTCTTCTGGAACTGTCCACGCTCCCTATCCCTCCTTTCCTTACACCCCACCCCCACCACCTGGAAGGAATGGGTCACTCACCCCTCACACTGCGAGCTCCCCCAGCGTCACCTCCTGGAGCATATCTCCAGGGTGTCTAAAGATATCGCCACAGACACCCCTACATAGCCTTTCAGCCTTTAAAGCCGGAATTGGCGCAATAAAGACGTTTCTCTCTATCTCTCAAAGTTCTTGCAGCCGCGTGTTCGCGAGCTACGTTCGCTGCGTCTTGAATTGAAGTGAAACGGAGTCTAGAAGCACATTCTCTTACGCGGTCGCGTCTTCTGCGAGAGAAATTCGAGCTGAATAAGTAAATTGAAGCAACAAAGGGCGACAAAGGTTTAAAGTTCTTTCAGAAATATCGACTCAGCAATGTCGCGTGTTTACGTAAAAAAATAGTGCTTTAGTTGCAGTATAAGTGAACATCAGCGCAATTAAAAAATATATATATATATATGTAATGACTCGCATTACGCGGACGATCTGAAGTCGATGAACCGGCGATCCCAGCCTTCCGGAAACATTGACTGCCACGGCTTAAACAGGCGTGCCCATGCCGCCGATCTGTATGTTCAATATCAAACGGGCTCCGGAGAACCCTTTGATAAAACCGGTACAGTTTTCCGGTCTTCGGTCACCCGTCTGTGCAACTTGGTCACCGGTTTGAGAAAACGTGCGACAACTTTGCCCAAACGAGTCGCCCATTTGCCCAGACGAGCGACCCGTTTGTCAAAAGAGTGACCTGTTTGTCCAAATAGGTCGCAGTAGGGAGGTCTACTGATCTGCAAGAATCAGAAAAAGAAAAAACACTTAAGGGCAAGGACAGACAGAACAGTCTTTTCAACTATTAACGAACATTTACTGATGTCTCCTTCAATACGTACAATCTCCCCCCCCCCCCCCCCCCAACTTATTAAACTGTCCTGAAAGAAAGTGAAAGAACTATGCTGTTTGTCTCTTGCGCGTTTAGATTTTGGTATCTTTACCAGCCCGCTCTATGTTCATTGTCAAGTAATCTGGGAGACCACGGCCCGTTCGGGGAGCTCCTGTTCATTCACTCTCTGGAAACTTCGTGTTCAGCCAGTTTCTCACAGTGATCGTCCACTGGAGGGGCGCGCCATCTTGCGTAAGAAGGCACACCTCGCGTTGCTTGTGCAGCGACTCCGATTGAGGGAGGAAGTCGTCCTGTAGCATTTGAAGGTAGTTTTCTCCGATCACATTTCCGTCGCAGAAAAATAGACCCACAGCGTCCTTCCTCAAAATTCTGCGCCAAACGGTGACCTTTGAAATCTGTAGAGCCTCTTCTTGCCTCCAATGTGGGTTCGTGGGACTCGAATAGCGGCAAGTTTCTTTGTTTTCATGTCCATCCAAATAAAGTCACTTCACCTTTGAAAAACAAGAATGGCAGATGAGTGGAATCTTCAGCAATTTGGAAGAGCTGGACCTGGCAAAACACGAGACACTTCTCAAAGCTTCGACTCATGCGCCACATGGAGTTTGTAAGGATGCATTTTCTGGATAGCTTGTCGCACAAATTTGGTACATACCCCGAACAGATGGGCCGCTTTTCCGTGACAAATGAGGATCCGCCTCGAACGCCCCGATGATGGCGAATTGAAGCTTTTCCTTTTCTAGAGATGTCTGGAAGACGCGTGTCTTGTTGCTGATGGTACCCTGTTCCTCGAAACGCAGGACCCACTTCCATATAGCTGACTTTAAAGGCTGCCGTGAGCCGAAAATCGAGCGTAACTTACTCCAAACTTTCTTAGAATTGCAGAGTTCACTGTAGCACAGTACAACCTGGCTACATTGCGTGAGCTTCAATCGCCGCATCAGGAGCGTGAGTTAGTAATTCAATAAATTAAAAGTAAATCAATGAGTGCAAGCAGCGCGTAGATGACCGTCGGCGTTCGTGAAGGCAGGAGGTATCGACGTCTGATTCAAGATTTATAGTGAAAATGTTTTCATTAAAACTCCGAGTAAGTAATTGGCGACGTGCGCGACCGAAAGTGTCGCTGTGGTCGGCCTTCCAGGATTGGCCCAAAAGCTGACTATGACGTCGGAAAGGGTATACCATCGACGGAAATAAGAGGGATGAAAGAACTTTAATTTCGACGGTGTTGGCAGTGTTGCTTTGAGAGCGCAATGATTTCAAGCTTCCACCATGCCCATTACAAACACCATCGAACTTGTTGTTCGCAAGGTAATGACGTCACAAGGGGGAACCATAGGAGGGCGCCACCAAAACATCTCGCCGCTAATAGTTCCTATGATTTATTCCGCGTTAATTTCTTGTAATCAAAACTTTTACAGTTGAAAAAAGAGGTAAGATATTCAATAAGTATAATTTTAGTGCCAGTCGTTCGGATCAGACGAGCCGTGCAAGCTGAGCCTATGGCTGAGCGAGCAGGTGGCGCCATCTGAAAAATGAAATCGAAAGCCGACGTGCCCTGTCTGCTTCTCCAGCTCGATGGCGTTTCCTCATAGACGAAACCAGATTTTGGTTTATAACTTTTATTAAAGAAAACAGTAAGTTCTGAAACTTCTGGTAACAACCGCTAGCGCTACATTCTGGCGGAGCCTAGAGCTTGGGCAATGCGTAGTTCATTTTTTCGACGCGAAAAACACGAACTTTGTTTCTCGGAAACTCCCTGTATTTCTCTAGTTTCAACACCACTATATTCCCCACGAACAAATAAGAACTTCCTAAAAGTAAAATGTTGCAGGCAGAATAAAAATATGCAATTCTGTAAAACAATATTGTAAATGAACATACTTGTGATATACAATATATGTTATTATATCTTTTGTTCGAATTAATTTTTTCTGTACCTTTGCTCTTTGCTCATCAAGCGAGCAAGAAGTGTCAGTTTCTTGAATAATCGGAATGCTTCGCTCACATTATCAAGTATGGGGCTGTCCATTAAAAATTACTAGAAATTTGTGTGCAAACAGTTACAAACATTTCTCAGTGTAGTTTGAAACTGTAAAAAAATTGAATAATTTCTATTCAAGTATGGTTCCTTACCTTTTTATTTTTATTTTTAGAATTGTTTGAGTTCCAGAGTTGTAGTCAATGCTTCCCGCTGCTTTCAGTTTTTATTCGTATGACGACGGACGGCAACACCTCGGCTTCCAGGTCTTAAGAACTCACAAAGCATACCAGGTTTTTGTGGTTCGCAATGCTCCAACAATAGCTGCACCGTCCGTGCCGATTTCAGTACAAATAGACGCAAACACACAGTGGATGCACTAAAGCTGAGAGTCATAATGGCGGTCGTTGTTGGCCCAGGGTGCTTTGATTCCTTTACTGATGGCCAGGAGTGACAACACTATCAGAGATGTCACCGCCCTAAAAAAAGCGCGATTATGAATAAAGGCCCCTATACTCGGTTTCACCATTTGTACGAGCGCAGTCGAAGACGCGAGCACTTCCAACCATGAACATATGAAACCTCAAGACACTGGGCCTTCCCTGTATATGATTGGTTTAGCAATAATATAACACGTACCAAAAACATAAAGAACACCAAGACGTGGCGTTTCTAATGCTGTTTGATTGGTCCTGTCTGCTCGT
Source organism: Ixodes scapularis (assembly GCF_016920785.2). Lineage (NCBI taxonomy): Eukaryota > Metazoa > Arthropoda > Arachnida > Ixodida > Ixodidae > Ixodes > Ixodes scapularis. The sequence goes on along the minus strand of NW_024609879.1, from coordinate 120,369,633 downwards.
GGAGTCGGCAACTCCTGGAGTCAAGGTGAAGCGAAGTATATTCATCGCGCATCGATCTAACAGCTTCACGTTATCTCGGGCTCACCATGTCGTAGGAAAGCGCGCCAAACTCTGTTGTCTCCACGGGCGCGCAGCTTTGATGGTAGTGTTTAGGCAACCTAACTGCGTTTACCGTGTATAAATACGTACTATACCGTCAATTTCCACATGATGACGTCATAATGTTGTCATGCTTTCGCCAGCCGTGATCCTAGCTGCGTCAACAGCAGTGGTGGGCTTTATTTAGCAGTGGACAGATGACCGTTTTCCTCGCTAATGTGTCCCCTGCTTTAGCTTCATGAGAGCCAGTATCGCGAAAGGTCTCCAATTACACAATCCTTGTAAAGTGGTTTATAACCTACATTTGCAGTACGAGCTGCGATGAACTGCCAAAAGCGTTCATCGTCTGTAAACGTCTACGCTTCTCCGCCTGCTTTCCTCGTGACCGCGCAAAAACGCAGCGCATGCAGGTCGCTCTCAAGCTTGGCCGTTCACAAAAGCTTGTACAACTAGGAGCTGGCACACCGCGACGACAGGGTCACTCGCTTTCTTGAGCTTTTCTTCGGGACCTCTACGCCCAATCTCCAAGATCACGAGATTCGACGGCGTGACGCTGCAGATTCGGGGCGCGATTTATTGCCACTTCGGGGCACTTTAGATAAATGGGTGAAAAAGGACGCTGTGCACACCTGTTGAAGTTCCTTTCCGGGCACCGTAGACTAACGCAGCCGGAGAATTGAGCGCAACCGAACTTAGTCGCTGGGTTATAATAAAAACTATGGTTTATTTATGCGACCGGCAGCACATTTCTAATAGACCGATGTCACCAAGCGAACTGCGCAAGCGCGCGCATTCCGGAAGTGGTGCCGCCGCCATGTTACTTGTAGTCATCCCTTTCCGGCTTCCCGGCTACATAGGACTGCGCGTACATCATCGTAGATTATTAGAGAGCTTTAGCTTACCGCGTACCGGGCGACCGCCGGGGTTACCGCGACCGCGACCATCGAGCCGGTACCGGACCGAGAGCGTAGCGGGCAAAGAACGTTCTAGCATACCGTAACCGCGCCTGACCGCGCCTATGGAAGTTTCTTCTTTCTCCAACGGCTGGAAAAAGTCATGATGATGATAGTGAATACCGGCGTGGTTCGTTTTTAAAGCGGTACATTTATTTGGACAAATGCCGCGTAAAAATCGACTTTTAAAAAAATATTTTCCTCATTACGAGTAGTTATAGTGGTACTTCCTTGGTATACGACCAAGTAACTTAATTTGTCAGCTAAGCTGTTGGATACTGGTCGCGCCTCAAGCCAAACGCATCCGTCGAGGGCTAGCCGACGCCGTCTCGTGTGCTCACCTTGCCCGTGGTGCAACGTGGTGCTGTCGAAGGTAACCTGCGGCAGCCTCGGTTCGGATCATCGGATCATCGCTGCAGTCTAGTCTTGGCTAGCTTGCTAAGAAATTGCAATGTAATGTTGGATCCTCTACTTTTCTTTCATATATTTGTTTGTTCCCTGTGATAAAAAAACAAAACAAAAAACATGCGGTTACTTGAAGAGATTTGTGGCAACTGGTAATTTATTGGAGCGCGCAAATGAATAGAAAGCTTATTGGAACGAATGCAAGCCAAAAGAAAAAGTGAAATTGGTCGCTGTGTGAATATTTACACAGCGCGAGGTTAGTCTGCCTGAATTTGGCGATACTGTTTCTTCGCTGTAGATGGGCAGTGTGGCCAGTGCGGTACGACCGAAAACCTGGAGTCTTTAACGTGCACTACCAGTCATGGTTATACGAACACAGCCGGTACGATGCTCATCCAGATCGAACCGGGCAGGGACGGGGATTTAAAAAAAAAATTGGGTTGTGTGTGTGTTTATACAGCCTAGAACTTGGTCTGCCTCACAGGGGCGACGAGTCTCCCAGCTGTAGATGAGAAATTTAGCCAGTGCGGTACAAACCGCTAGCCTGGGGTCTTTAACGTGCGTCACGCAGTAGTGATACACGACCGCACGCCGGTACGATGCTCATCCAGATCGAAACGGGCAGGGGTGGGGCTCGAACCCAGGATCCCTGGGTTCTGCAGCGCGAGCTTTCGCTCCACGTGCTCCGAGCTGGTGTGCGCTAGACCACTCGGCCACCGATTTGAACCCAGTGCTCTGAGTTCTGCAGCGCGAGCTTTCGCTACACGTGCTCCGAGCTGTGGTGCGTTAGCCCACTCGGCCACCGTTCTCCCACGAATGCAAGCAAACAGCATCATCCTGTACGCTGCTTGTTTGCATTCGCAGCTCCATTGCCATCAGCACCAGTCTCTAATGTCGGCTAGGTGGCTCAGGTTGCCGCCCGAAACAAGGGGCATAGCAGTTACCATCCATCTATTCAACCGGCCTCTCCGGCGGCCATGGAAGCCCGGATTTTTGCTATGGACCTCGGGTAGGCGAAAGCCTTTATAGGGGTATTCACACGAGGGAGAAATCCCGGGGATATCTCCCCGGCACGCGCATCCCACGACGAAAACGACAGGCTTTGCGATGTGCAAAAGCCTCGCGTTTTCATCTCGTGATGCGCGCGTGCGGGGAGAAATCCCCGGGATTTCTCCCTCGTGTGAACACCCCTTATAGGCCAACCAGAGCCGCTTCACTTGCCCTTTCCCATGTTATGTGGTGCGACGATTGTTTCTATACTCCGTTTCACCTTCCGTCCGAGCGCAGCGGACGCTAGGAGCCATCCCAGCCAATCCAACGTTGAGGGAGTGTCTTGTGACCTTGAGCTCCCTGTGGCGCTCTGCCCAACCGGCAGGTCACGCGATTTTCTCCCGGCGCTGAATCGGCTGGGATAGCTCGTGGCGTCCACTGCGCTCGGACTGAAGGTGGAACGGAGTATAGACGCCTCCCCCGCCATTCCAAAACAGTAAGTGATTAGTCTACGCCGGCCGTCGGAGCCGATGCCCGGCAGTCGCCATTGACGGTAAACGCGGTAAACCGAGTAGCGTGGCATAATTGGCGCATGCGCAGTTCTGCAGTGACGGTCGTGGTAACCCCCCGGTCGCCCGGTAGGCGGTAAGCTAATACTCTCTATTGTTTGAGACGCCCCGGTATCAGCTTGATTCTCCTGCATGTCTGCACTTCATAACATTGTGTTGTTTGTGATGCCTTATTTTGTGAGCATCCGCAGAAAAGCAGTTTCAGTCGTCTTATTGCTTTAGAATTGTTTTGTCGCCGGCACCATGGTCGTCGGCTTCGTTGTCGTCTGCTTCGTCGTGTTCGTGAACGCGTGAGCCCACTGCCATTCACGTGGTGGTCGCACAGCGGCCGCGGTAAAAAAAACAACGACACCACTACTCGAGCATTCCGGCCGGTTGGATGTTTCATTCGAAAGACCATCGGCTCGGTGTCGCGCCGCAGGGCAGCATCAAATGTGTTGGTGAAAAACTGTGCTTGGTAGCACATAGGTTTGGGCTTAGGTTTTAACCGACAACGAAGTATAAAGGAGCTAAATATAGACTTTCTCGGTGAGCAATGGTTTTCTAAAAGTTGTTTCATTCTGGTTGACAGCCTGTGTAGCAGGGTACAGATTAACTGAGGGAGAAGCCTGCATAAAAAAAAGTGATCTACAGAAAGGCCACGCCTGACGCGCCGTAACAATTGGCATCTGTCGGAAAGAAGCAACCATGCCAGATACCTGAAAGCTTAAGGTGGGGATGATTTTTCGTGCACACTTTCTGTTCAGTTTTATTTTGTTTTCGCAAGCTCCAAACGCTAACATTCGCCCGATGAGGCAAAGCTTTTTTCTGCGATCTCGATTGTTGTTATTGCAGAATGGGTCAGTAACACCAGCCTAATAGGCGACCACAAAATGAATGAGGTTCGTTTGTTACATTTTTGGCGGTAAGTGTTGCACTTCTAAATTGAATTATGTGGTGTTTTCACGTTTATATATATAAAAAAGTGAAGACTGCTTCCGAAAAAATATTTATTTCAAGCGACGCATATCGGGAATCGCTGCCCTTTTTTAGTGATTGTCGTGACCTTTTGAAGCACAGCTGTGCTTGAAACATGTCGTCGCAATAATAGTTATAACCACCAAAATACATCGAGCAAAAAGTTTATTAAAAATGGCCTCCGCAAAGCAGTGCGGAGGTCTTATTTGAGACAGGCCGACGGATAAACCGCTACGGAACGAATGCTCAGAGAGATTCCAGCGTACGGAACACTTTGGTCCCTGGGTCTTGTGCCCTGTAATCTTACACATTTCAGCTGACGTGCGATAGGGTGGATATAAATTATGAAGCAAACTGCGAAACAAATCGTAAAACGCTAATTTTCCTGAAACTCTGTCCGGTTGGGTTTACCTTTCTATGCCATGCTTCTTTCTTTCGGGAAGACATAATATCCGAGGCCTATTTGCCTGGTGCTGTTATTATAGCTCCGTGGAATACAACAGGTGAAGCCACCAATTGAAGACCATGAACACCAGGCTAAAAGTATCGTGCTAACCCGAAAATTTCCAAACGCCGGGCGTAGAATGCGCATTGACGCGGCCGGAAAACTGAGGAGAACTACAAGTACCAGAATGCACCGCGGCAGCGGTGGCGTCGCGCAACTCCTGGTGAGATCGGTCTATTAAAATGTGCCTGCTAAGGCGTGTGTTCCAAAGTTTTAGAAGTGCATTGACGTTATTAATTCTCTAATTATCACTTTAAACTTTCTACCTGACGTCCGCCGCGATTAAAGTTATCCAAAATTATTAATTAATTTCAACACCCACATTATCTTTTTTTTTATATATATAAACCGCTAGTGAGACACCCGGGAATTTATCCGGTTGTGTAGGCTCATTGAATTCTAAAAATCACCGAAAAAAAGGACGTGCATTAGCGAAAACGTCAAAATCGGTGTTTTAAATAGCGTATTGGTAAGTATATTTCATAATGCAAGTTGGGTTATGAATACCAGTCTGTTAGTTTACTTTATTATATATCTGGTGTTGCGACAAGTGTAGAATTAAAATGCTCAAAAAATAAATATATTTCATATAACTAACTTTAGAGCCACGTATTCTAACGTTTTACATCTTTATTCTTTTCATTAACTTAATCGTTTAAATCTCAAGATTAGTTCTAAATTTATAATATGGCGTTATATTCCTTCACCATGGCGTTTTATTTGTCCGCTGATATATCAAATGTAAATGTAGTATTTAATTATGGAAGTAAATTTACTTTCCCCAAATATGGTTTACAGTATATGTTAACGTGTTAATACGGTGACCGTGAAATATGAAGTTGGACTTTAGATATATATTGTATTACTAAATGGCAATTAATCCTACGTGGTGCCTTTTCGCTTTTTTTAATATCTGTTCAGTAAAAAAGGGCAGAAGAGCGTAAACCCCGCATTTCGTGGTGGGCGTAAATAATAAAAAAGGAATCCATTCATCAGAGTTCATTCTTTCCTTTCTAAGGGGACTTCGGTGCTTATCTACACCCATGAAACTTTCTCCGGCAGATGTAAATGTCTTGTGACGCTTCCTAAAGTAGCAGGCAATGAAACAAAACAAAAACTTGGAGTGACGTCACAGAGCACAGCTGCTTCAGATTTCCATTCTTTATATAACTTAACACATTGTAATGTTTCAGTTAATACTAATGTTAAAAGATGTCTATGAAGTGAAAAAAAATTCCGTCTACCGTTTCTAGAGTTTGAAATGAGAGCTTTGATTCCGGCTCCCCTCTTCGCATTATTATTGTTCGTTTCGCTTGAGGACCTAACTATCCTTAAGGACATTTCAGGAGGGTAATGTTGTGTTCATGAATTAGAAAACGGCGTCGAATAATAATGATCTATTCAGGGTAACACTTAATGGCAGCATGGGGGATTTAAAAAGAGGAACGGGAGGCGGGGGGGGGGGGGGGGGGGCGACCACTTCTCGTGCCCCTATGGTCAAGTTTTTTGTAAGCAAAAAAAGGCACACACCACTAATTTTAGGAAGAAGTGTTTAGATTTTCGTGGCATGGCAAATATTAGATAAGCAAAATAAATCTGGACTAAGTTTTGCCAGCAATGTCATCTCTGTGTTAATACACACTAAATTAAATTAGCAGTTGAAAAACAGCTATGACGTATTACCTCGGCAAGACATCCCCATAACTAGCTCTAGCCTTCCGTTAGAAGGTGTAATATTTCTAGAGCACTAAATACTATGGTGTGTAGAAGCATAGGCTCATATATACTGGAAGGGCTCTCAAATTGGCGGCAAAACGATAGAGCTCCCGGACGCCAGAAAATGGAAGAAGAGAAGCGGGAGAACGGCGAGCGGAATGGTAGTGCAGGAGGCGAACTCTCATCAGCGCCAGCGCACCTAGCGGCCTCTTTAGCTTTTTCTTCTCTCCCAAATGTGGTGGCAGCAAAAACGCGGAACGGATTGAAAGAATGCGGCGACCATTGCCCCGTTGCACAGGGGAAGGGGAGAAGTTTGTCAGCTGACGTCTTTATTCTCTTCTCTCTCAAAAACAGAAAAAAAGGAACAGGAGTTTTGTTTTTCATTTGACCGCACGCGCTGTGGTGGCGCCACCAGGAGATCTCCTCCAGGACGCTTTAGGCCTTCACTTTTTCCGCCCCTCCTCTGACATTTTTCGTGACCGCTTCTTTGGCTTCTGGCAAGTTTTCAGTATAATGGAGGCTATGGTAGAAAATATTTTTCTGTCTTTAATTTAGGTAACATCATTTTTTTTTCTCTTGGGCAATCAATCTTAACTTAGTTCATGCTGGCCTCCAGCATTGGTGTTAGTTGTATGAACTGCGAATCAGGTTTACACCCAAACTCATATCCCCATGAAATAATGAATATAAAAAAGAAGAAATCACGTATTTTTATACAACAACCCAGAGGACTCCCGATAGGTATATCTGATATTGCTGGCTACGATGCGCATATGTTATAATGAACAATAAGTTCGCACCTTCCCATTAATATGCTAAAAAGATATAAACAGTGACTTATATAAAAATCTGTAAATTAAAGCTATAAATAAAAGGTAATTTAGAGACAAAGAAAAGAACCCTCTTATCTTTATTTCTAAGCAGCTCGGTGCGTATGCGCTTGCACAAATAGTTCCACAGTGTGTTTTAGACCTAAATAAAAGAAGGTGTGTTTAATTTGAAAAATATGATCATCTTTATATGAATGAACGAGTGTATTTATTAAGCTCTCAAAAAACATGTCCACACACGTCCAGCACCGTTCTAATGGACTCAAAGATTGCACGCCCATTGTTTTCTTCGCGAAGTGTCTGCTCTGTCAACTACTTCGTAAAGTGACATTCCTCGTCCTCCTAAAAAATTAAAGCAGTTTTTGTTTATTCAGAGCCCCTCCAGCTTTGCTGCTACAAGTTCGACTTCTTTGCATTTCTTCTTTCAAAAACAGTTAATTGGATATTATAGGTCCGTCCTAATTGCTAACAATATAGGTTGAGACCCAGAGAAAGGTTAATGCAATCCTGCAAATGAGAGTTAAGGTTTGCCTGCGGTACGCAGGCGAACCTTAACTCTAAATACAAAAGCATGATAGCTTTGATCCTTGGGTATCTGAACCTTGCCCTCATGCCATTAGATGCATCGCTCTATGTCGTTTTTGCCCCCTACAAACAATAACGCTTTGAAAAATGTTAAAACAAAAAACATTATTCAGATCACCAGCAGGGTCTGACTGACGAGGGCTTAACGACATCCCAGTTCAGGCACAATAAATAAAACCGAACTCCGAACCTCATGCGGTACCTTTTGTGCCTTGTGATACTTGATTTTGATGTTGCCTGGCACCCGATAGAGGAAATTGCATCTCTAGATTGTTATTTAGGCTTTCTTTATTGTTTTAGTTCCAGTTGGGGGGGGGGGGGGGGGGGGCAGGATTTCTGAGCGGCAGTTGCGTCGTTATCGTTATCGCCAGCATGCAACGAAAACAAAGGTCGTTTTGCAAATTTTTATCTTGAAACACATGAGTGAAAACCCGTCTGTTATTATATCTGGGATCAATGGCCATTAAATTTGTTGTAATTGAAATATAGCAATATCGAACCTTATCGATCAGCAAGTTGAAGACATCTGTGTGCCCCAAATGTGTACATTTAGCAATGTATTTACAATGATCAGGCGAAGTGGTGGAGAGATGTTTGTCAGTAAATATAACTTTAAGAACATAACTGCATGAGAGAGGGCTTAATTGAGACGCACATTATTTTATCCCCACAAATTCAGTTGTACTGTGTTTAGTCCAGTAAATATTATGACATGCTCATTTCAGAGTACCCTTGACCCTTTACGAGTTCGGTCAGTATACTTAGACCTATGACTACAATATTTATGGCGTATCTCTGGCGCGGAAATAAAAACAGGGCAAAGTCAAATGAAGGTATTGAAGAACATTATACATTGTTACTGGGTAATCAGAGCATGAAACAGCAGGGCGCGATGTTCATCTTTGGTGCAGAAAGCCACGAGTTAGGATTTCATATTTTATAAAAAGTGCGATTCGTATTTTAATGATGATCAGAGTAAAGAGCTCAAGAAATAAACACTCCTTGTTTCGATATTCACTGAAAGCAAATACAACGGGTTTCCGTGCAGAGGGGAAGAATGCCCCAGTCAATATCCAGTGCACATTTAAAATATTTTATTATTTTACTGCTTAGCATATTGTGAAGTTGCGGTAAATATGTCAGAATAGAGCAACTTGCGAAGACTTGCGATAACTATGTGACTACTCTCTACTTATCACTTAACCAAATAAAATGCCGTGAAAGGGACTGTTTGCTTCATAATTGTGTGATAATAAAGTTAAGGTTCATGTACTAAGATGACAAACAGACACAACTTAAATCAATGTGTGAATCACGACTGCTTGTATGTTACATATCTTTTAAGTGTTTCGGTTCATACGAGCCGCTTTGTGATGACGTGGTGCCAGTGTTTTTAACATTAAAAAAAAACCTGGGTTAATGATGTAAGCGATATTTTGAGTCAGGCGATTCTAAACAGGTGCGTTGCCCCCTCAACTAATTTTATCTCTTTTACCCAATGATTCAAACTCTTTGGGTACCTTTTATACTGCTGTGCCACAGGAACGGGCTTTTTATTAAGATGTAAGTTTTTATCGTTACGATAGATATATTTTTATTTATATAGTACTTTCGTCCCACTAGTCTAATGTTTGAAAAAAGTATATAGTAACTTGTAGAACCAAAGCAACACGGGAATAATGCACATTACGATATTCGAATGCGAATGTTTTCTGCTAAAGTAACTCAGTGCCTCATTGGTTTTCAAACTATTTTGTGACGGGGTACTTTAATATGCAGTGTTTTATTCTGCTGCGGCGTAAAATTACATGAACTGTAATATTAACTTCCTTACATCTAGGGTTCCTTTTACAATCTATATTATTAAGGTGGATGTTTCAGCAGGTATCTTTTTTGTATACAATGTCGCCGCAACCAAATATGTGTCAATGAAAAGCGTATTCCATAAATAAGAGGGAATATGTTATAGCGTATGCAAGTCGGATGCTGTCTGCCGCCGAGCAATATTACACGATTACTAAAAAATAATGACTGCATGTTTTTGGGCCATTAAAAATTTTCTGTCACAGATTTACTGTTGGCATTTCACTATTGTTACTGACCGCCGCGCACTATGGTGGCCTTTTTTCTTAAGAGACCGTACTGGAAGACGTGGGCGATGGATGCTCTACTGTAGTATACAAATTTGGCCGCAAACATAGAATCGCATCTGGTGTATCTCAGGGCCCCGTGAACAAACCTCATGATCGCCTCAATGATATGTATGACATTTTTTATGTTTCAGCAGTCGTATACAGTCTTTTAATACGAAACTGGTCACGAAACGTCGGCCATTGGTAGAGGGTCGAACACCGACACCAGGCGCCACTGACCAGGAAGGACCAGTTATGTTTGCACAGAGTGATCAGATACGTCTGGAATAGTCATTGTATGCAAGCACCCATGATGCTTTCTTGATCTGTAATCACAGAACTTAGAAATAAGGTTTCTCCGTTGGTTAAAAAACGCCGTAAAATTGCAAGCAAAAAAGAGCCAGACAATTGAGCGTTGAGGTTCGCAGTGCCTCTTCTAGATGGAGCTAGTCGAGGTGCTGAAGTTTGACAGCGACAGCGGTATTGAGAATTCATCCTGAGCCAAAAAGGCGAATACAGAATTATATTATTTTCAAGAAAGTTGCACAAAAAGGAAATTTATTCAGTTTAATGAGCGTACAGAGCTGAAGAAGCTTAGATTAACGAGGAGCGTTGTCAGTACGATGACGGGTCACCGCGATTCATTGATCGAACGTTCAGAATGGGTTGGAAATTTTTATACCACTTTCTGGTTTCAAGACTCCCTGCGTTTTGGCTAGATTGGCCATACTTAGTCCCCCTGTCGACGCTATCGCCACGCGTGGTCGAGCAGCAATCTCTGCCGTTGTGTTACGGAGAAGTTTCGGGACCAGCAGCGCATTGAAGGACCCTGGTGTTACTTTAGCACTGTTCAAGGATCCAAGAATAAAACTCGTAAAAAGTATAAAGGACAATTTTTTTTAAAGCGACGGATTAAAGAAAACATTAGAGCCCTTCTTGCTACAAGACGGCGCTAGAACGTTTCACCAGACTAAAATTACCCTGTTCTTCTAGTTTCTTGCCAAATATGTAAGCACATTCTTCGATTGTTCCATGATGAGCCAATATCAGAACATATGGTATGTAGGAAAACCTACGATTTCATTAGGCAACGCTTCTTCGGCCAACAACTTGAGACCTTTGTCTTCAAACATGTCTAGTTAGACTTGAAATGCCAGAGTCGAAAATGCACAACCACTCCACCTTCTGCATTGTTTCAACCTTCAGTCTGTCCTAGCACGCCTTTCGAAAGAGTAGGGGTATATTTGTATAGTCCATTCCTATCCTCATCAAAAGGCCATCGATGGATTGTCGTAGCAGTCGACCACTTAACTCGATATGCTGACACTGCTGCATTAACACCGGCGACATCAAAGGAAATTGCGAAATTTCTTGTTCATAATATACTTCTTCGTAAGGCCGCTCAACAAGTCTATTTAAAAAACCGAGGAGTTCAGCTTTTTTTTTTTTAATGGTTTAACTGAACGTTTTGTCAAGACTTTTACTGGCATTGTATACATGTTAATCTTTCATCACTGTAAAAACTCGCACACTTCGTCACTTTTGCAAAAAATGCGGCCCTGCAGTCCACCATGGGCTATTCTCCTTTTACTTAGCGTATGGTCGAAAAGCTCTGAGCATCTTGGATACCATCTTTCTTTTAATAGCGTCATCGGACCGAAACAAACTTTTCAACAACTTCATTTTTCCATGCCAAAGAATGCCGTTATCCCGTACAATTACTCAAGTCAAGGTAAAAACAGATTGCCAAAGGCCGCTACGACAAGCACCACACCCATACGAGCCACGCCACTGTCGGTCTCGGGTGGAGTTGGACTTTCTCACGATAACCTGGCCGAGCTGAGAAGTTCATCCGCGTATACATTAGACCTTACGCCATTATCAAGCAAGCATCCCCCATTTCCTACCTTGCTTCGCCTGTTTCTTGATCCAGTGATGATCGCCCACAGGCTTCAAAGGTTCTACATGTGAACCGCTTGAAGGATTACCACCCGCCACTGCCCATAGCTTCCTTCCATCACTAACACTTGTATTTTCCAACAAAGGGGGCAGGGGGTAATGTGATTGGTTCTTTATTGCCGTCTTCATTGGACATCATCGCCATCATCTCCGATGGCTCGCGAGAGCCGAAGGGGCACGCCGGACATTTCTAATTTAAACATCGCTGAAAATTGTCACCCGGTCTCCCTCTCCTTCGTAGTATTTTAAACACGTGAGGACATTAAACCTGCGTTTAAAATATTGACCTGAAGAGCCTACAATCCAAAATAATAAAGAAAGTACGCCAACCTTCACTTAGTTTCCGGACTGGTTTCTAATCTGGAGCACTGCTTGTCGAAGAATCTGGCTCATATATTTGCTTAATACTACATCTGAATGCTAGAATGTAGAATAACTACTTTTAAAAGTAGTTCGCAAACACGAGATCCCAGACCCCAGACACTCCCAGGGGTTACGGCCGATTTTGTGGTTAAGCACATTTTAAATTCTAAAAAAAAAAAAAAAATTGATTAAAAATTGAGACCTTATTTCACTTGTATTTTCACACTGACGGTTCGTGCTTATGTCGTGACACGCGCTTCCACTAGGACGCTTGAGAGTGCGTGCTCAACGTTCGTGTTCGTCAGCGAAGTCACTCTCCTTGATGTTATTTAAACTTGGCTGACACAAATACCAATTGGAAGTGCCAACTAGCAAACATTTTGTTTCCATGAGCATGAAAGGTTATCGATGTATGTACTTTAATACACAAAGCACCCCTGTAACAGGAAATACATCCCTTTCCAACGCCACGATTTCGGCAACCTATGGGAGGCGGAAATAAAAATGATGTTACCGAGTGCTTTTGTGAAATGTTGGTGTGAATTCTTTATCACTCTTCTTAGAAGCTAGGAAATAGCTGGAGCTAATTTTCGCTTACAAAAATGACATATACGGCTCAGCTTAACATTACGTTCATAAAACTTTTTTTTTTTTAGAAACAAAGTCAAGTGAAGTACGATAACAATTATCGGACCTTACGCGATTTCGTTTATAAAAGCATGTTTTGGGCCTAACTTTCAATAAAGTAATTATAGTATGTTGTCACGAATGACAAACAGTGCACGAGAAGACGAACAGTGAACTGAAAAATAAAGGGTTATTAGGCAAACTTCTATCAAACAAAAAATAAAGAACGAGTATCGAGGCAGAAGAAAAGAGTGCAGCGATCCGGCGGCGTAACAGAGAGCGAGAGCGAGACTGACTGGACAAGGGCGCGGGCAGCTGCTTATCTGCAGTGAGTCCCTATCTCGAAAGTTCGGCAAAGAAGGTTCGAGCGTCGCGCGCTCAGGGCGAGGATGAACTGGCGCTTTCGACAACAACAAACGAGGACGAAAGTGACGTCCGTTGCAAAAATGACCGCGAATCTTCTAGGAGTCCGTAACCGAGCGTTGCTTTCTCGGCCCTGCAGGCAGCAATATTAGTTGCATAATTTGTTGTTGTACCGTGAAGTTAAAAAGTGTTATATTGACACGATTAAACAAACACAATGTCTTCCTTCGAGGGAATTTCTAAATTTCATTTTAAAAGATGCATTAACCAGATATGTATTGGTATACGGAAAATTGGCAAAAAGCAACTTGAAGCTGGAAACTTGTATTCAGTTTATGGCGTTTAATGAAGCGTCGCTGTTTTTTAGAAAGATGCATTAATCCTGAAGGTTTTTGTTCTTCACAGAATAGATATTTATATTTAGCATAAAACAAGCAGAATCTATTTTTTTCAGTATAAATTAATTTGTAACTACAATGAGTGGTATAAAATTTCAATACAAGATCGTAACCATTACTTTAAGTAAATGTAATATTTTATTTTCTTGAAAGGCGCCTTATGTATTGCCGTCTGTGAACAGTATGCATCATTAGCAAACTCTACGCTGAAACTAATAGGTACATATATGCATGTATGACTCGTTTTATATTCGTCCCTTTCCCCTGCCTCACTTTCTCAGTCCCGTAACTCGGTAATGATAATCTTTTAGACGCAGTAGATTTAAAACAGAGGTAGACAAAGAACGTAAAGTAGGCTATATGCTCCTCTCAAAAGGATATTGGATATACTTCAAATTAAATACAAAATACCTCTTTAGAGATGGCCAATATTAGGTTTAATTTGTTTAGAATGCACTAAACAGTCGTTTCGGAAAGGCGAAGTGGAACACCTTGCGTATAACCTTTCCCACAAAATTTAGCGAGTACGTTGTGATATTACTTGACACCCTACGTCATACCGTGGCTGTATGTTACGCGACCACGTCTCGCGATCCTTACTTGACGTCGATTTCGCCGCTTACTTTTGCGTCGAAATTTGCAGCAGGGGGTCTCATGACTTCACAGTGCCACGTTACCTGACGCCACTCGACGCCATAATATATGACGCGAGTCACCCTCAAAGTTTAGCGATGAAATTAAAATCGCGGTGTTAGGTCATGGAGTCACGCGACTTTATGTGACGTCAGGTCACGCAATGTCAATTTTTCCTCTGAATTCAGAGGGGACCTTACGTCACCCACACTTCTCACGTGACGTTACGTCACTTTGTCAGGTCGTGGCACAACCTGAAGCTATAAGGTTCAATTTCTCCACTACATTTTGTGAAAGAATACACAGACGGACGGACACAGTGGTGGACGTAGAAATCATGGAATTAGGCGGTTCGTTCAAAATCGTTATTCGTTAAAAAGCGTTATTTTCTATAAAAAGCAACACTCCAGATTTCATCAGAGACCAATTTGTTTTTCGCTTGTCAAGGAACATATAAAATCCGCGTGGTCGGGCCTTCTCCCTCATTAGCTTCCCCTTGATTCAAATAAAATGTATATTTGTTTACGAATTTAGTGACCCTAAATTTACTCCTTATCCTCGTGGCGATACTATGTATCGCCACGAGGATATGTTGGAATATATGTATACTTCCTTTTTCTATTTGAATGTTGAGGCTGGCATTTTTTTAATAAAAAACATTTTTATGGGGCGAGTAGCTTAGATGTCCTAATCATTTTTTCGCAGCAATCCTCACCTGAGGTCGTTTTTAATGGCCATCGAGGCGTTCAATTGAATGAAAGACAAATTCTTGCCTAAACATTTCCATATAAAGAGTAACGTTTCCATGATATGATGCTGAAAAATATCGATTTGACCAGTTTAGTATAACTGCTAACTTAGAGTTCTTAACCTGAACAACACTGGAGGAATATTAAAAGTGTGAACTTCATATGGTGTGTGATGGCTGAATTTTCTTAATTTCAGTAACATGTAGAGCACAAAAATTTGCAAAGAACTATTTTTAAAAGAACATGTTGCGCATTTCCCGTAGACGAAGGCGCGCAAAGTGATTTCATCGAACGCTTTGGCTTGAATTCACCTAAATGTTAAAAATAATATTGTATAATGGTGTTAAAATTAAAGTAGTTAAAGGACACAACGGATAAAATGCTTTGTTGCTATTTTTTGCCCTCAATTTTAATAAATTATGACATATTGTCACGAATTAAGGCGACGAGAAGACAAACAGTGAACTGAAAGATAAAGGTTTAATTGGAGAACTTGTGCCAAACAAAAATAAGTAACGGAAGAGCGCCGAAGCAGCAGAAAAGCGGGCGGCAATTCGGCGGCACTACAGAGCGCTAGCGAGACTGACTCGACAAGATCGCGGGTAGATGCTTATCTACCGTGCGTCACTATCTCGAAAGTTCGGCAAAGAAGTCTCGAGCGTCGCGCGCTCGGGGCGAGGATGAACTGGCACTTTCGAGAATGACAAAGCCGAGGGAAAGTTACGTCTGGTGCGAGAATGAACGGGAATCTTCTAGAAGACCATGACCAAGCGTTGCTGTCTCGGCTCTGCGGGCGGCATTATCCCCTTCCCCCCCCCCCCCCCCTCCCCCCAATTCCCTTTTAAAAGTGCATCGCCCCGATGCAAAGCGAAAGGAAAACGGAAATGGCAAAAACATTCACGGTGAAACGAAATAAACATGCAGTGTCACAATCCTAACGCGCGTAGAACGGCTTGAATCGAACTACGTGGATGACTTCGGGTCGTCGCTGGCGGCGTCCTGATGGTCGAGTTCCGTCGGGGAGCACCTCGTTGTTCAAGTCCCCAAGGCGGCAGATGACCTTGTTGGGTCCGAAGTAGCGTTTTAACAGATTCTCGCTGAGGCCTCGGCGGCAAATGGGCGTCCACACCCATACCCTGTCTCCGGGCTGAAACTCCACGTCGCGGCGACGAAGGTTGTACCGGCCAGCGTCCACACGTTGCTGCTCTTTTATTCGAAGACGGGCTAGCTTTTGTAGTTCTTCTGCTCGTTGGGTGACCAGCTGGGCGTCGTCGGTGCTGGCGTCCGTCGGGTCGTGGGGCAGCATGGCGTCGAGCATCGTCGTCACCTTTCTGCCGTGCACCAGCTGAAAGGGTGTAATGCCAGTAGTTTCTTGAATCGCCGTGTTGTACGCAAACGTGACGTAGGGCAACACTTCAACCCATGTCTTGTGTTCCACGTCCACATACATCGAAATCATATCGGCGATGGTCTTGTTTAGTCGCTTCGTCAGCCCGTTGGTTCGCGGGTGGTATGCCGTGATCCGGCGGTGGTCGGTGGGGCTCAGGTGGAGTATTTGTGTCAGTTGCGCCATGAACGAGGATCCTCGGTCCGTAATCAGGACTTGGGGAGCGCCGTGTCGGAGGACGATAGACTCAACGAAGAACTTGGCTACTTCCACGGCAGTCCCCGACAGGAGTGCTTTTGTCTCGGCGTACCTGGTGAGATAATCGTTTGCCACGATTATCCAACGGTTTCCCTGCGTCGACGGTGGGAAAGGACCGAGAAGATCCATTCCAATCTGCTCGAATGGTGCAGTCGGGGGCGCGATCGGTTGCAGGAGATCTGCCGGCTTCGTCATTGGTTTTTTGCGTCGTTGGCATTCGTGGCACGAACAGACGTAGAGGTGGACATTTTTCGGGAGCTTGGGCCAGTGGTATTTTGCTCGGATCCGTGCAAGAGTCCTACTGTAGCCAAGGTGACCAGATGTTGGGTCGTCGAGGCAGACTTGGAAGATCTCTTCTCGAAGACTAGCAGGAATCACCAGGAGCCACGTCGAGTTGTCCCCGAAGTTCTCTTTATAGAGGACACCTCTCCGGACGGCGAGTCTTGGCAGGTCACTTGAGAAGGCTCGAGGAATCGTACCCCCTCGTCCCTCCGAGTGGTCGATCAGTGCACGAAACTCAGGATCGTCCCGCTGGAGTGCTGCCATACCGTGAATGCTCACCGCGCCAAGAAAGTGGTCGTCGTCGTCGCCGTCGTCTTTGGCACATCCGGTAGCTGACTCGACAGGGGCTCTGGACAGACAGTCGGCGTCGCTGTGTTTCTGGCCTGACTTGTAGACCACGGTCACGTCGTACCCTTACAGTCGTAGGCTCCACTGAGCGAGGCGTCCCGATGGGTCCTTCAGGCTCGCTAACCAACACAGCGCGTGGTGGTCGGTGACCACCCGAAATGGACTCCCGTACAAGTACGGGCGGAATTTCGTGATGGCTCAGACGACGGCCAGACATTCCTTCTCGGTTGTCGAGTAATTGCGTTCTGCGTTCGACATCGTCCGGCTAGCGTATGCGATCATGTGCTCCGCACCGTCTTGTCGTTGGACCAGTACCGCTCCGAGTCCTGTATTACTGGCGTCCATGTGAACCTCCGTTTCGGCTGATTGGTCGAAGTAGTCGAGAATCGGTGGTGACTGGAGCCGTCGCTTTAGTTCGTCGAATTCCTGTTGTTGTTCTCCACCCCATTCGAAGTTCACGGCGTCTTTCGTAAGCTGCGTTAGCGGCGCAGAAAGCTTGGCGAAATCCTGAACGAATCGCCGGTAGTATGCGCAAAGTCCAAGGAATCTTCGGACGGCCTTTTTGTCAATGGGCGGTGGAAAGGCCGCTACGGCGCGAGTTCTCTCAGGGTCAGGACTTACACCTTCGTTGCTCACAACGTGGCCCAGGAACTTCAGTTCGCCTTAGGCAAACCGGCACTTCGTCGGCTTGAGGGTGAGTCCTGCGGTCCCGATTGCCTCAAAAACGGCCCGAAGGCGTCGCAAATGCTCGTCGAAGTTGGCCGAGAATACCACGACGTCGTCGAGGTAAACGAGACAGCTCTGCCACTTGAGGCCTGCCAGGATGGTGTCCATGACACGTTGGAACATTGCCGGCGCCGTGCACAGTCCGAAGGGCATCACCTTGAACTCATACAGTCCGTCGGGGGTGACGAAGGCAGTCTTTTCTCGGTCCCGTTCGTCGACTTCGATCTGCCAGTAGCCACTCTTAAGGTCCATCGACGAAAAGTATAGGGAGTGGCGCAGCCGGTCCAGCGTGTCGTCGATGCGGGGAGCGGATACACGTCTTCCTTGGTGACCGCGTTGAGCCGTCGGTAGTCAACGCAAAAGCGAAGTGTTCCGTCCTTCTTTTTCACGAGTACGACTGGAGAGGCCCACACTCTAAGAAAAAGTGAGCACCCCCCTTAGTAATCATGCGTTTTGACGTCTGTAACTACCCCACAGGCTTACTTAACTACCCACTGGGCTCGAGCCATTGAGCGTTACCACCCTTTTGGCAAGTGACAAGCATGGGGTAGTCATGTCTTATAAACTCTTGAATTGAACATTGAAGTACATGCAGCCGTTCAATAGTAAAAGTCACTTCAAAAATCTCAAAAAGTACTTGAAACTTGTTTTCTTTGTGCGTTGGTTACCATTTATTCAAGTTTGAAGCGGTCGAAACAGGCGTGTGGCTCGGTTCGCCTAAACTGGCAGAAAACAAACATGCCCAAGAGTATAGGCAACCTTGGTAGGCACCTACTAAAACCCGAGGCAGATAAAAAGTATCGCGGTCGTCCGTTTTGGTTCCGTCGCGGGTTTTACCATGTACTGCTAGTAAACAGTTGGCAGCTGGCGTCGTGCTCGAGGAATTTAACCAAATCTCTAGAAAAGCACAGGGAGCTACGCATAGGCGTGAGTTGACTGGAATGTTCGCCGGACGAGATACTCTTGTCATCTTTTATTGTGCGGTTCAGTAAAGAGCGTGATCTCATTAAAGGTGTGATCGGTCAGTTCTGCGTGCAGATCAGTTGCAAATGGCCTCCTCGGTTCCGCCGAACTTGCACGCCTGTCATACCCAATTTTTTTTTTGCTTTCAAGTGCAGTGAAGTATTAAGCATTGAACACCATGACTGAGGCCGGACAGGACGAACGTACACAGATATCTGGGATCATGCCTGTGTATTTGAGTATTTCTGTCTTGGATATGATTCGCCTTCACTGGCTCATTTGGCACATTTCATCGAGCATACTCGGTAAAAGTGCTTCAAACAAGTGTGTGTCATCCAAGGTGGAGTACTTTGAAGGGGACTAGGATTTCAGGCCTTTCGGCACGCGTTCCTTTTACCTATATAAAGGATTCCAAGTAAATTTCCAAAAATAAGGCGTTGGCAAACATACACGTGCTATTCGGTTTAGATTTTTTTTTTTTTTTTTTGAAAAAGTACTGCTGGGGAAGCCAGCAGGTGCAGCGCAGAGAACTATATTCTCGGCGTTCTTTGATGCTTGAGGCCGGTTCAGACACTTGAGTTTGAACGCGTTTGACAGCGTTGCGTCGAGAACCGAAAGCGACTCACCGGCACATCTGTGCTTCGTATGAAGCGTGGAATTCAATTCAAGGAATCGTCTTGGCACGCGATATGAGCAGCAGGGATGTCCTGGTTTCTCGCTGCCGCAACGCAGTCAAACGCAACTGTCTGAACCAGGCCTCAGATAATTTAGCATACGTATTTCGCGTTCGCTGTAGGTGAAGGCCCGAAAACGGCAATTCTGCACTGTCCTCTTGGCGCGAGCGCGAGCGCATAGAACGCATATTTGAAAGATACGCGCTTGAGCAGAAATATTTGTAGCCGAAAAGAAGAAAACTGAAACAAAACTTCGGGGAGGACCGGCGGACGGGCTTCGCTAGAATCACCTAGAGCACTATATAGCTCCTACGGAGCAGAGTAGCGCAATCCTTTGATCCGCGTGTTTCGCCGACAACATGGCTGACAGAGCAGCACGGCGCGAGTCACGTGGTACTCAGGGTTCCAGGAGGCGGCCCGCCCTATGGGAGAATACATGGAGATCGACTCAACACAGCTGATTGAAAAATAAACGCCGAGTTCACACTGTTCGAAACTAGTCTGTCGTGAAGTTGGTAAAGTACTAAACACTTTATCAAAGTTTTTATAATATTGTATGCGTGTGAAAATTTTGAGAAGGCAATTTCCAAGGCAATGGCGTTTGAAGCAGACGATTGTTTTGCGCAGCGGAGATGGACTTTATGGGGATTGGCCGGAGCGGGTCACGTGAATAGTGTGACGTCGCCGCGTCGTCTGCTGCACGATGCCGCTCAGGCATTTTTTTTTAAACAAATTACGTTATTACATTGCACACAACTCAGCGCAAATTATTATAAACTGTTTCTTTATTATGTTAAAAACTATTGTCCTTCTGTACATCCCCAAAATATTCAAGAAACGGCGATTTTCTCACGTTCCCCATGCATTTGTGACCGGAGTTGGAACCTGTGACAAGTTAGTGGCGCCCCCCTCCAGTCCGCCCGTCTGCAGCCGCCTGGCTCGGCGGGCAACATTGATCACCACATCAATAAACGCCGTTGAGCGCACGCGCTCCGGCCAGACATCGTCCACCCTCACAACCAGGCTGCGTGTCGTCTCTCCTCGGCGGGTGCTTCGGCCCCCTTCGTCCACGTTCGAGAAAGATCGTGACACTGGCGACGAGGAACCGTGGCACTGGAGCCCACCAACGTGCACGGTTCGGCCCACACCGCCGAGAGAGTCGGAACACCGCACCCCGCTCCTGTCGCCATGCCGCTGTACGGGAGGCTCGAGCCGTTCGACGGAGATGGGTCCGCCTGGCCAGTCTACGAAGAACAAGTCCACGTGTTCTTCCGGACGAACGACACGCCCGAGGCGAAACAACGGGACATCTTCTTGGCCAGCTGCGGGACCCGCGTCTTCAGCCTCCTGCTCGACCTCCTCAAGCCGGCCACGCCGCACGTCAAAACGCTGGGTGAGCTGCTCGCCACGCTGCGCTCGCACTTCAGCCCGGCGCCGTCCACGCTTATGGAGCGGTTCCGCTTCAACAACCGGAGCCGCCAGGACGGGGAGACCCTCGGACAGTTCGTCGCTGCGCTACGAGGGTTAGCGAGCACCTGCGCCTTCGGCGACCAGTTGGACTCGCTACTCCGGGACCGGTTCGTCTGCGGCATCAACAACCCTGCCATGCAGACGCGACTCCTGGAGCTCCCCGACCCCTCGCTGGACGACGCGGTGAAGGCAGCGCTGGCGATAGAAGCCGCAGCAAACGACGCCAGCGAGATTGCGCGTGCGGCCGGCTCACCGTCGACGGAAGCGGCGGTAAACAAGATGGCGGCAAGGAGCGGTGCCTGCAGCCGCTGCGGTGCTGCCCACTCCCCCTCACGGTGCCAGTTCGTCCAATCACAATGCTTTACGTGCGGGAGAACTGGGCACCTCGCACGTGTCTGCCGAGGGGGGAGGACGAGTGGCGGCCAGCAGCAGCGGCGGCAGCCTGGTTCAAGCCCGGGTTCCAGCAAAGCCCGCGGCCAGGGTGGTCGCCGCAAGAGAACGCGGCGGGGACGAGCGGCACCAGGCCCGGGTTCGTCTTCAGCCAGGGTCCACGTCGTGGCCGAGGACCCGCAGATTTTCAACGTGTGGCAGACGAGTAAGCCTCCATCGTCCGTGCCACCTTACTTGGTGTTCGTCGAAATCTGCGGCCACCCCATCACCATGGAGCTGGACACAGGGGCCAGCGTGTCGGTCATGCCCGGGAAGCTGTTCAAGCGGACCTTCCCCGGCGTGTCCATCGAGGCGTCCGACGTCATGCTGCGCAGCTACTCCGGGCAGCTTTCCCAGGTCCAGGGTCGGGCCCAAGTCAGCGTTCGCCTTGGCGACAGGGAGGCAATCCTTCCCCTTTACCTAACCAAGGGGTCGTCGCCGACGCTGCTGGGCCGGAACTGGATTCACTCGCTGGGTGTTCGGCTGCCGGAGTACCAAGAAGCTGCGCTGCACGTGGTGCAAGACGTCCCGAGCCTCCTGACCGACTTCCAGTCCCTGTTCCAGCCAGGGGTGGGCACCTTTGCCGGCACGACGGTCGGCATCCACGTACCCGAGGGAGCCCGGCCTCGGTTCTTCAAGCCGCGTCCGCTGCCGTTTGCCCTGAAGGACGGGGTCACCCAGGAGCTGCAACGGCTGCAGCGAGAGGGAATCCTGGTGCCCGTCAAGTCTTCAGAGTGGGCCGCACCGATAGTTCCAGTCCTCAAGCGAGATGGCCGCGTCAGGATCTGCGGGGACTTCAAGGTCACCATCAACCCCGTCGCTACCGTCGAGAAGTACCCGCTGCCTCGGGTAGAAGATCTCTGGTCGGCTCTGTCCGGGGGACAGAAGTTCTCTAAGCTCGACCTTCGAGATGCCTACCAGCAGCTGGTGCTCCAGGATGCCGCCCGGAAGTATGTCACCATTTCGACTACCATGGGACTCTTCCAGTACACGCGCCTACCGTTCGGCGTGGCCTCAGCCCGAGCCATCTTCCAGAGAGAGATGGACAACCTCTTCAGGGGCATGAGGCACGTGGCGGTGTACTTGGATGACATCCTGGTTACCGGTACCGACGACGGGGACCACCTGCAGAACCTGCGCAAGGTCCTGACACGATTGCAGGACGCCGGTCTCAAGCTGAGGCTGGACAAGTGCGTGTTCCTGACCCCCAGCGTGGAGTACCTGGGACACATCATCACCCAGGCTGGTCTGGCCCCGGCACCCCGCAAGATCGAGGCCGTGCTCAAGGCGCCGAAGCCCAAGAGCAAGAAGGAGCTTCAGAGCTACCTTGGCCTCGTCAACTTCTACAGGAGGATCCTGCCCAACCTTTCGACGCATCTAGAGCCGCTGCATCGACTGCTTTGTGACGGTCAGCAGTGGGCCTGGAAGAAGGAGCAGGACTTGGCCTTCCAGCGCAGCAAGGAGCTGGTCGTTAAGGCTCCAGTGCTGGTGCACTTCGACCCGGCCAAGTCTGTAGTCCTCACCGTGGATGCGTCGCCGTACTGGGTAGGAGCCGTCCTGTCGCACCGGGGTCAGGATGGTCAGGAACGCCCTGTGGCGTTTGCTTCTCGTCGGCTTCATGCGGCGGAGCAACGCTACAGCCAGCTCGACAAGGAAGGCTTGGCCCTCATCTTCGGGGTCCAGCGCTTCCATCAGTACCTGTGGGGCCGGCAGTTCGAGGCAGTCACGGACCACAAGCCGCTGCTGGGGCTGCTGGGACCTGACAAGGCAGTTCCAGTGCAAGCCTCGCCTCGAGTGGTACGCTGGGCCTTGACGCTGGCAGCCTACAGGTACAAGCTGGTCTACCGCCCTGGGAAGGACTTGGGACCTGCTGATGCCCTGAGCCGCCAGCCCCTGCCGGAGGTGCCTGCTGCCATTCCAGAGCCAGCTGACGTTTTCCTGCTGGAGCGGGCCTACCCGGGGGTGCTTACCAGGACTGCGGTGGCGCAGGCGACCAGCCGGGACCCGGTCCTGTCTCAGGTGGTCAAGGCGGTTGCCCGAGGGGAGGAGCTGCGTCACCAGGCGTTCAGCCCCAAGACCGCCGAGCTGAGCTTGGAGCAAGGCTGCCTCCTGTGGGGCTCCAGGGTGGTGATTCCACAAAGTCTCCGGGCCAAGGTGCTGCAGTTGCTGCACGCGGGGCACCCTGGCATCGAAAAGACCAAGATGGTGGCACGGTCGCACGTTTGGTGGCCTGGCTTGGACCAGGACATCGTGCACCAGGTGCAAGTCTGCCAGGTCTGCCAGGAGAACCAGCGAGCCTCGCGCCATGTGGAAATCACCCCCTGGCCGTTCCCACAGAGGCCGTGGTCCCGCCTGCACGTGGACTATGCGGGACCCTTCAAGGGCCACTACTTCCTGGTGGTAGTGGACGCCTTCTCCAAGTGAGTGGAGGCACTGCCAGTCACCAGTCCCTCAACAAGCGCGACCATTGCGGCTCTGCGGCAGGTCTTCGCGGCGCAGGGATTGCCGGACATCATTGTGTCCGACAATGGTCCCGCTTTCGCTAGCGCCGAGTACCTCGACTGGCTGCAGAGGAATGGGATCCGCCGGATGCTGGTTCCGCCGTACCATCCTGCTTCCAATGGTGCAGCCGAGCGAGTGGCCCAGACCATCAAGGACAAGCTCAAGAAGAGCCAGCCCGGGGATTTCCGTACTCAGGTGGCCCGGGTACTGTTTCAGTACCGGACCACACCCCACGAGGTCACTGGCCGTGCCCCCTGCGAGCTTCTGCTGGGCCGGATGGTCAAGACACCCTTGGACGTCTTGCATCCAGACCTCCGGTCCACGGCGCTCCTGAAGCAGCTGAAGCAGAAGCTGGCTGCTGACCGAGGGTGCCGTCCCGGGCCTTTGCCGGAGCCGGGAGCGTCGGTGTACGCCAGGAACTTCCGTCCTGGCCCACCGTGGTCTGCCGGGCGTGTGGTTTCACCAGCGAGTGCCTCGTCGCTGCTCGTCCGCATGCCCGACGGGACCACCTGGCACCGGCACGCCGACCATGTCAGGCCTCGCTTCGGGACCTGGCTTCCACCCTCGGCCGTAGCTTCAGAGGACCAGCCTGCAGGCGGTCTAACACCACCAGTCGTGGCCAGTGGAGCGCCACCCACCCTGGAGGCGACAAGCGTCGCCACTCCTGTGGCACCAGTTGGACCGGTGCCACTCCCCAATCCGGTCCCTGCAGCTCCACCGGGTGGAGCGCGACCGGGGCAGGCAGCGCCCGGCGTTGCCACACCTGGCCCGTCGACACCAGTGCCCAGGCGGAGTGCACGGCAGCGGAGGCCACCTGACCGCTACTCGCCGGGGTGACCTTAATCGTCGACAGGCCGGGACTTCGCATGACCAGACACCGAAATGGTGTCGGCCGTGCGCATTGTGTTTAGTTTTGTTTTATAACAAACAAACTGGGGGGGAGGAGTGTGACAAGTTAGTGGCGCCCCCCTCCAGTCCGCCCGTCTGCAGCCGCCTGGCTCGGCGGGCAACATTGATCACCACATCAATAAACGCCGTTGAGCGCACGCGCTCCGGCCAGACATCGTCCACCCTCACAACCAGGCTGCGTTTCGTCTCTCCTCGGCGGGTGCTTCGGCCCCCTTCGTCCACGTTCGAGAAAGATCGTGACAGAACCCTCGGTCGTTCGCCGCTAGTCGCCGAGAGATGGCGTTCTCGATTGCGCTACTCTGCTCCGAAGGAGCTATATAGTACTCTAGAATCACCTGCGCGCGCTCAGTGTACTCAACATTTACTCAACCGCGCTGAAGTCATTCGGATATGTAAAAAGAGAAAAGAAAATGCATCACCGTGTTCAGAAAGTTATGATAGCTGAAATTGGTTTCTATAATTAATACAATTAATTAAACAGGCTTCTGTATACTTGAAGTGTAGGCAAGCGAGAAAACGAAACTGATCAAAACGTGGCGTGTAGCGACTATTCAATTTGATTTATATGCTGCAGTTCACTTTTTCAATGGATTACATAAGAGATACGAGCGCTTTCCAAAGGGCAGTAGAGGAAAATAATATATATGGATAAATCTTGCACAGTCTTTTCGTATTTATGCAAAATATGACAGTGGTCACCATCCTAATCGGTCACAGAAAATACAGCGGAATATAAGCTGGTGGTGTCACCTAGTCGTGTATATAGGAATGTAGAGCCACAATATCTCATATTGTACCTTGTGCTGTTTGTGACCGGGTTCATGTATAATATTGTATGGTGTCTGCGTGTCCCGTATGTGTGAAGTGTGGTGTGGAATATGCAGTGCGTGCATGTTAGGCGAGGCGCTCAGAGCAAAGGCTGTTGGTTTCTTTTTTCGTAGTTTGAGCGCTGTCCGTTAGGTGGCGCGTGTCGCCGCCCAATTCAAGGAGTCGCGCGTTTATGTGTCTACTTATTTGAGTGAAAAGCATGGAGGCGCTCCATAGCTCCACGGAGCAGCCACAAAGGGTTCGGTTCTCGGCTTCTCGTCCCAGTGGGATCAGTGGATCAGTCCCATAGCCAGTTGAATGGGTGTTCCGTGCGGTGAATAGTGCGTGCACAGACGCGGTGGGGATTACCAGGGACTTGAAAGTGGATAGCGGATGCTAACAGGTGAGCAGGAGCGTTGAACGATCGAAACCGACGCCGCTTGAATCGGTGATGCCTCGCCTCGCCGCTGTCAACCGAAAACGCCGGATCACTTGCGGCAAACACAGCAAGCAGATTCTCTGTTCAATAAAGACATCATTTCATTTGTCGCTATATGATTCCTTCTTTGAATGTTTTCTGGCCTCGAAGTAAATGCAGCCGGCCGCGCGAAAGCAATCGCGGACAAACCCCCTCGAATGCCCCCCTCACATCGCCGCCCCTACTCGTAATATGTGCGGTGCCGGTGCTTCGAGGCGCGTTTTGGAGTGTTTTAGTGCGCACGGAAGGCAGCGAACGGGCATGCGCACTTGAGAATCGTATTTTAGCAAAAAGCAGTCCAGCTCGCTAGGCCTTGCTCGTATTGCTCCACTGTCGCTTGCCAGCCGCCATGTTGCTTTTGGGGGTGCTCATTGTGACTACCTGTTGATTTCATGCCAAGTGACTACGCATGGGGTCGTTAGTACTACTAAAGGGGGTAGCGATATCTGTGACGGCTTCTGACTACCCCAAATGTAGTACCCTACGACTACCCTTTTGTTGAGAGTGCACGGGCTGCTCGAAGGCTGAATGATGTCGTCGTTCAGTATCTCTTTTACTTGTTTATGAATGGCCTCTGGTTCCTTTGGGGAAGCCCGGTACGGCGGCCGATGCACAGGGAGCGCGTCCTCGTTGGTAATGATGCGGTGTTTAGCTACTGTTGTCTGGCGCACCCTCGACGTCGTCGCAAAGCGGTCGTTCAACTCGGCGAGGAGGTCTCCGAGCTGTCGTCGTTCCGTGGCGCTGAGCTTGTGGTTAACGTCGAGCTGTGGCGGCGGTGTATGTACGGCTGACATGGCGAGTGTTCGTCGGAGATCACGGCGATTTCGGCGTCGGCCCGGAGTTCCTCGACGTGTGCTACAGCGGCACCTCCGGTCGAAAGTTCGACACAAGGACCACACAACGTCTATCCTGCAGCTCTACTACACCCCTTGCGGCGCCAATTCCTCTACCGAGAAGCAGTTGGACATTGCCTTCCAGAATTACTTTCTCGCTGTCAACTGCATCGATCACGACGGGCACAAGAACACTCGACCGTGGCGGCAGGTTCACGTGGTCCGCAATGACACAGACGGCGGCTGGCGACGTTTGGATCCCTCCGGAGCTAGCACGGGCTTTCGCGGCGTCAACCTGTTTGCTCCAAGGTCGATCACCGCACCGTACTCACAGAGGAAGTCCATGCCAATGATGACGTCTCTCGAACAGTCTTTGAGGACGACGAATTTCACGGGGCAGGTCTCTCCGTGGATGTCCACGCGCGCAGTACACCTTCCCAATGGTGTGATGAGATGTCTGCCGGCGGTTCGTATTTTCGGGGCTTCCCACGGCATCATCACCTTCCGAAGGCGGCGAGAGAACCTCCCACTTAAAACCGAATAGTCTGCTCCGGTGTCGACGAGTGCCTTTGCGTCGACACCGTCGATGGCAACGTCGAGGTTATTCGACATCGTCACAAAAGCATCGTTCTGATGTGTCTCGTCGCTAGTGGGGGAGCCCTCCGACGTTTGTGGAGGATATTGACGTCGTTCGTCCTCGCGCAACACCACCTAGTTTTCCCGACGGGGCGCGATGGGTGACAGGCTGTCTCGGCGAGACCGGCGGAAGGGCGATGGCGAGCGTCGGGGAGATGGTGAACGGAATACTCGACGGGGACACGACTCAGGAGAGGAAGGGCGGCGGAAGTAGTCCTGAATGTCCCGAGGTCGCTGTCCGTAGCGTGGTCGCGGGTCATCGGGGTGGAAGCCGCGTAGCCCCAGCTGCCGGTACGGGGAACGGCGACAGACATGGTCGGCTTCCCCGCAATGGTAACAAAGTGGGCGTCGGCCGGCCGTTCGCCACACGTCGGTTTTCCTGGGTGCGGGTTTATCCGGGCGCACGTACTGCCGTTCTTCGCGACGTTGGGAGTACTGTGGCGCTGGAGGTTCACGTCGTGGTGGAGCCGTAGCTTGGCGGGGAGCTTGCGGCGGTCGTCTGGCCATGGCGGCGTAGGTCAGCCTCGGTTCCTCAGGGGCTTGCACGTTGACGGGTGTTTCAGGCTGCAAGGCCCGCTGTACCTCGTCACGCACGATCTCGGCGACTGACAGTGACGCCGGACGCTCAGCAGCGGGGAGCAGCTTACGGAGCTCCTCTCGGACAACGTCCCGGACAACGTCGCGGATGTCCCGGGTACGGGCGCCGATGTCGTCATTAAGCAGCGTGGAGGCAACGACGCCGGAATGTCGTTGGTAGTAGGAGGAGCGCGCTTGAAGGGCGCGCTCCATGTTTGTTTCCTCCACAACAAACGCTTCGACGGTGGTCGGCGGGTAGCGGACGAGGCCTCCAAAGATGTCGTCCCTCCCCCCGCGCATGAGGACAGGCAGCTTCTTGTCATCGGTGGCTTGTGGGTCGGCACGCGCGTTCAGTCGCAGGACGTCTTGAACGAAGCTATTGATGCTTTCGTTGGGGCCTTGCGTCCTCGTCCGAAGGAGGTCTTCGGCTCTCTCCCTTCGGTGATGACTGGCGAACGTCCCTCGGAGCTCTCCTTTCAGCTGGTCCCATGACGTAATCGAGGTTTCACGATTCTCGAACCAGTGTCGCGCCGTTCCCTTGAGGGAAAAATAGACGGTTTGCAGACGCTGTTCGGGAGTCCATTGGTTGTGCAGCGCCACCCTTTCGTATAGGTGGTATTCACTGAGCCTGCAGGTTCGATTTTGCCAGGGAGCGTTACCGTCGATCCGCCATCTTCGAGGTCTCGGTTTGACTGGCTTGGGTACGCTACGCGGTCGTCCGCTGCTAGTGTGTGCTAATTTCATATCGTTGAAGCTTCGTAGAACAGAAGAGAGAAGAAAAGTTGGTCTCGGGGGCGGGCCGTTTTCTTTGTTGCCGCCGAGTACCATGTGTAAAGGCTGAAGCGCATGTAAGCAATTTGGCGAGCGACGGGACGAGACGGAGCGACAGCGACAAGACAAGCGACGACGACCCGCTTCGCTGTCGCTCGGTCACTCGCGCGACGTGGCAAACCGCATGAAAGCGACGGGAGCAAGCGACCAAGGCGATAAGCGACCCTTTCTAGAAATCCAAAAACCGAGCGACGCGACGACCGACCGCGAGAAATCTCCGCCGCTCGTCGCCGACTCCCGTCGCTGTCGCCATCGCTCGCTAAATCGCTTACATGCGGTTCACCCTTCTCTGTCACTCGTCGCGTAGCTCGGTTTTGGGATTTCTAGAAAACTTAGCGCTCATCGCCTTGGTCGTGTGCTCCCGTCGCTTTCATGAGGTTTGCCTCGTTGCGCGAGTGACCGAGCGGCAGCGAAGCGGGTCGCCGTCGCGTGTCTTCCCGCTCGCCAAATCGCTTACATAGGGTTTTTAAATTGCTTGGGCTAATGAAAAATGCGCCGCATTTTTCATAAGCTGCGCACTCTGTGAGCCGCACGGTATGTTTTTGCACAGGAACGAACACCGAAGGCACGACGTATGTACGACACAGCGGCGATGGAGCAACACGGTTACACGGCCGTAGTACAGGAAATCCGCTAGAGAAAAACAATAAAGAAACTAGCAAAACAAAACAAAGAGTAATCACACCGTGCTACAAAAGCACCAAAGTAGAAAAATTAGTTCTTGCAAGAGCTACCGCCGTCGGCACGGCGGGCGACACGGAGCGCTTCATGGAGCCGAGGGAGCAACGCGGCCGCGGTAAACGAGTCCGATAGCGACAAAAACGAACTAAAACACGCAAAGAATACTCCCACGGCGCTTCAAAAGCACCAAAGTATAAGAATAACCCCTAGTTTCGATCAAAAAGACCCTTTAAAGTTGTAAAATGCTGCTAAACCACGCTCAAAAGGTCCGGCCAGATGGCATTCGCGATAGCAAGAGACTTCGAAGATGGCGACCGTGGTGGGCGATGCCAGCGAACCTAGCGAGTGACGTCAAGTGAATGTCACCTATTGCTGCAACCAGTCTTCGACGTCTTCGTAGATCTCGCCGTGGAAGGACGTCGGCGTACGAGGGGTGACGGGCAGATAAAGGACGGGAGTGCTGCTGTGGTCTGCGCCGTCGATGAAGCCATCGTCGTTATAGCTTGCCTTGTCCTCGCCGGGAGTGGTCCGAGTTCAGGAGCTTGCACTTGAAGACGGCGGCTGGCACGATGCTCCGAGTCGTCAACGGAGGGTCGTCGGGGAATGGGGCTTGCTGAACGAGTTCTTGTAGGGGTACGTTGCACGGGTTTCATACCCCGCACCTCCACCAGAAATGTCATGAATTAAGGCGACGAGAAGACGAAGGGTGAACTGAAAGATAAATGTTTAATTGGCGGACTTGTGCCACACAAAAATAAGTAACGAAAGAGCTTCGAGGTGGCAGAAAAGCGGGTGGCGATTCGGCGACACTACAGAGCGCTAGCGAAACTGACTCGACAAGGTCGCGGGCAGCTGCTTGTCTACCGTGCGTCACTATCTCGAAAGTTCGCCAAAGAAGGCTCGAGCGTCGCGCGCTCGGGGCGAGGATGAACTGGAACTTTCGAGAATAACAAAGCAAAGGAAAAGTTACGTCTGATGCGAGAATGAACGGGAATCTTCGAGAAGACCGTGACCAAGTGTTGCTTTCTCGGCTCTGCGGGCGGCAATATGATTATTGCTTATCCCTAAGCACGCATAATTTCCCTGCAAATTTAGATATATATATAGCTTCGTCTACCCGTGGTTGGTCCTGAGAAGTTGTTTTTTCGCCTTTCCTCAATAAGTTTTTTTTTTTTTTTTTTTTTTTTGGCCGCCGTGTCAAGGTGGCGGGCTTCCAGCTTTCACTGCAACATTAGGTCCTGATGAAGAGCGGTCCCCGCTCGGAACGTCGCCCAATAAATACGTTTTAAAGCATTTACCTCCTTTTTACGATATATATATATATATATATATATATATATATATAATATAAATGTTTAAATACAAATAAGAGAATCGAAACGTACAATGAATGCGCTGATTTTTAGTGCAAACGGATATTTGAATATATTTTTAAAACATCACTAGTCGTAACTGTAGCCTATTCTCGCATATCACGGGGGCCAGATGTATGAAGGGGGCTACTTGCACTCCCAGCATGGTGGGAACCGCAGGCTCTGCCGTCCGTGTGTAGGCCACTCTGAAGGCCGCCAGTGTGGCACCAGAAGAAATGCGGTTTTAGTCACACAGATATGTTTTTGTTGAAGACACAAAAAAACTTTGCGAGATCACTCAATAAAGCATGAAGTGTCCCAAAAGAACAAAACAACCCAAACAGAAAAGCCGCAGTTCACCTTTGAAGAAAAACGTGGGGGTCGTTCATCACCAACGTTTCTTTTTGGAGGATACCTGCGCACCAGAAGAAATGCGGCTTTAGTCACACAGATAAATTTTTGTAGAGGAGACACAACAAAAGTCTGTGAGACCACTCGAGAAAGCACAGTGTTCCAAAAGAACAAAACAATCCAAATAAAGAAGCCGCAGCTCACCTTTGAAGCAGAGCGTAAGCCCGTTTGGCTTCAATAAAACATAAGGGTCGTTCATCAGGTGTTTCTTTTTTTTAGGTGGATACCTGTGTACCAGAAGAAATGCGGCTTCAGCCTCAATGCATATGTATTGTGAACTTTTTCTTGAGCCGAAGGATACAGGCCGTAGTAACGATGGTGCATTTTCAAGAGAAGCACATTGAAGCTGTTAAAGGAAACTACAGCAGCTTAGCTTGCCCCTGCACATACTCATTTGAGTAAAGCTATACGCACTACATCGCCCACTTCGACGGGAAATGGCTATGAGCACGACGTGGAAAGCTCATGCTATTTGGGCTACCCTTTTCGGACGACTAACCGGAAATTCTCTTTCTCTCAAGGCCGTAGACCCGCGTCGCGCGGGCGCGGAGGGCCGTCGTGGCTCGTCTCACCGCGCCCCACTATACTCCGTGACAACTTTTCTTGGCAATGCAGTGGAAGGTACAGGCCCGCGTCCCCTCTCCCATTCTGAGTGTGCGCGGGCTCTCCTCCTCTCCCCGGAAATGGGGGAGGAGGAGAGCCTGCGTACACTCAAAATGGGAGAGGGGACGCGGGCCTGTGCCTTCCACTGCACTGCCAAGAAAAGTGGTCGCGGAGTAAAGTCGGCGTCCCGCGTCGGCGTCGCGTCGTACAAAAGCGATCAGGGCTGTTTATTTTCGGTCACATTGTGGGCAAGCGCGTGCGCTCGATCGCGTTTGGCGACGTCATACGCAACGCAACGTAGCGCAGCGTAGCCCAGCGCAAGTTGGCGTAGCTGACGAAGCGCCGTCGACGAGCTCAAACCTACGACGGTGGCTTTCCCGAAAGCCCCCGCGCAAGCGACCCCATTCGTGAATCTGGATGTCGGGACCAATCGCAGTTTGTGAGACGCTGATTTCTGCAATTTGAACGTGTCGCTCTTGCCGTGTGTCGTATGCTGTTCTCATCTTCCTATGTTGGTGTGCATATTTAAAGTTCGTGCGCTCGACTGGACGAGTGTGTGCGTGGACGCGGACTGAACTAAAGATGCGCTACACCCCATAAGCTTCGTAGATCTAACGAGTTGGATTCACACGCACGTTGTGCCGGCAAAAGGTGGCGGCTCAGTGACGCGCCAAAGTTAAAGGTATACGGTGTGACTAGGGCTCCGTGTTTTCGGATAAATTTGAAAAACTCAGAAAAACACTAGCCGGTAAAATTTGTGTCACTTTGGATTTATCCGATAAACTCCGAATTGATATGTCCCCATGCCAGCCCCCCTCCCCCACCCGCCGACCCCCCCCCCCCCCCCCCCCCCCCGAGCAAAAAAAAAAACTATGTAATTTTTTTTTTCTTACAATTTGAGCACCGCAGGATCAATGGTCCTGGGAAAACGACACCATAATTATATTTCAAGCCTCGGACCGTTGTCTAAAGGAGGTCTTAAGACTTGTCTCGTCAAGGTTGGTTCAGGGAAACAGGTCATCATTCCATTCGTGTCACGGCAAAAGCCACTCTTTTGGTTTCCAGTTTGGGCCATGGGATTTGGGATTGAGAGAAAGGAGAGGGTATGATTCTGGGGGTAACAGTGAAAGCTATGGACTATAGATATTGTATAAAATAGGAAAGAGGGGCAGTTGAAACTTGCCTATTACCATCCTTAACCACTCCACCTTGCACGATTCCGGCTGACCTGCCAAGTGGCTAGCTTCCATGGACGCGTTATTGGGATGTTTTTGTTTTTCCGTCCACATTTGGGTAATCTTTAGGTAAAAATAAATGCTGGTTTGCACTCGTTATCACCACAAACGTCTATTGAACGTCTATCACGTGCGCATGCGAACAAAACAACCGCTGAAACTAGCCTATTGAACAGTGGAATACGCCACGCACGATTGTACTATTTGGAATGCTTTGAGCGCCGTAGATCACGTAACTACCATAAAAGGACAATTTCAAAACCACTTCGGTGCACCTTTAACGTTGCCGGAGAATTAGGCGGAATTTGAAGTAAGGGGGGAGGGGTTTAGCGACGCACTTTCGTGTCTTGGTTGGGTCGCCGCATTGTATTGTTTACTTGTAGAAAGAAGGTGCATTGACTTCTCCCTCTCGTTTTTCTATCGTCGAGGTGCCTATATAAGCATCTTTTCTTGGAAATAAAAAAAATTCAGCTGTGTTCGACACTTTTAGTGTTCGGATCGTTTATTGCCTGCAGTCTTGGTGTTGATGTCATGTTCACCAGCACTTAAATGACTGGATTATGATAACAACTATGGCATATTTGTATACGACGGGCAACACATGTAATGTGCCAGCTAGGGCCTATGTATCAAAACGTAATTATGAAATTTGAGGCAATCAATTCGCTAATTATCACTTTTCACTTTATACCCGACGTCTGCTGTTATTTAGCGTTATCCTGAAGTATTACTGAATTTTAAACGACAAATTCTTTTTATTTTGAACTATATAAGCCATACGTGTGAAACACCCGGGAATTAATCCGGTGATGTACGCTCTTCGAATTCAAACATTCATCGAAAACAAGGCAAAACTTTTATGAAAACGTCAAAGTATGCGTTTTAATTAGCGTAGTGGTTTGTGTATTTTATGCTGCAAATGTGGGTATAAATACTTGCCTTTTAGTTGATTTATTATATACCTGTTCTGCGCCAAGTGTAAAACCAAGTGGTCATTTAATAGATAGCATTTTTGCATAAACATTTTTGAGGCCACTTATTTTAACGTTAAACGTATTTTTTTTAAATAAACATGATCGTTTATATCTCAATGTGTATAAATTTAAATTACCATCTTTTTATTAAAACAAATACTTCAGTATGAAACATGTCTTCACAAACATATAGTTAAATATGCGAATATATATATTTTAATATTAAAACACCGCAGAAGCCATCGCGTTTTATTTGTCCGCTGATATAAATGTTAAATGTATATCTAATTTTTGTAAGTAAGTTAACTTTTCCGATAAATGTTAGACAGCACTCACGTCAATGGCGTAATAAAAAAGCGTAAAAGATGGAGTTGGCTCGTATTCACTAAACGTGAAAAGTCCACCCAGAAGAGTTTTTTGCTTTGCCCACATGCGTACAGTAACATGTACGCATGTGGCTTTTCCCACATCCGTACAGTAACAAGCACAGCGGCTTGACATTACAAGCCGCTGTGCTTGTAATGTCAAAACATGGCGTTGCCCCCAACATTTCCTGGTAAACAGAAATAAAACAAACAAGTGAATGCATCAGAGTTTATTCTCCCCTTTCTAAAGGCAACTCGCTACACCTCTACTTTTATCAAACTCTTTCCGCCAAAGGTAAATGTCATATGGCGTTTCCTACCAGCAGGCAGTGAACCAGACATAACCTTGAATATACGTCACAAAGCACAGCTGCTTCAGAATTCTACTGTTTTGGCAACCGAAGAGGTTGCGGTCTTCCAGTTTACTCTAAAGTGAATGGGTGTTCGTATAGTAAAGCTATATTTTGTGTCCGTCTACCGATCCAAGAGTTTGAAATGAAAGTTTTGATAACGGCGCCGCTGTTTGCATTATTCTCGTTCGTTGCGCTTGAGGACCTGGCTATTCCTAACGAAATTTCAGGTGGGTATTTTGTGCTCATCAATTTGGAAACGGCGTTCATTCATAACGGAATATGTAACCAATCTCTGCTCCACTGTCATTGCGCGACGCAGCAGAGGCTGGTTGCACTATCTCTCCACGGGGCGCGGTGCCGCCGGGGGTGAGATGCGCTCCGATAGCAAACCAAAACTGAAAAACCCGTCGATTTTGTGCGGTTTTTCAGAAAGCCGTAAATTGCTTCGCGTGCCTTCTATCGTTCTGCAATTTGTTGATTTAGTGTTTTTTGATGATGCTGAGCAATTTCCTAATTTAAACCGTGCCCTTAAACACAATATTAAAAAGTTAATTACGCAAATATATTTAACAACTTAATTATCCCGGACTTGAATAATTTTTATAAATGGGCCCCTGGCCCCGGACCAAAACGCCACAAGCCTTTTTTCGTTGCGATGAGTAGTTTTCGCAGGAGCGACTTGACTTGAGTTCTCTGAAACAGTCCTGTATATCAAGTTCGGCATTTTCAATATTGATAAACAGAGAGTGTATCCGTCACAATTAATTGTTTTAATTAAACCGTTTAAATAATTAATTATTGAATTCATTAAATTCAACTCAAGTTCAAATAATTGTTTCATTGAGCACATATTTAATAAAACTAATAATTATTTTGTAAAAGAAGTCGCAATTTAAGCAGATTATTTTTTAAGAAATGTGAAATATTGAAATCTTTCCAAGGCTCGGTCTGTGTAAATTGACCATTGCACCAGCAGTTATATTGGCATAAAAAAGTCACATGATAGAAATTTAGATCGAAGGTGTATTTGAGATATATGAAAACGAAGTTTCCAGCTCATTTTGAACGAAAAATATGAATAATTTCGTCGCCGAATCTAAGAACAATATATGCAATTACGAAAGCGAGTGATACCTTTGAATTATTAAATGCGGCTTATAACTTGGGCTTGAACATTTTTATTAAAAGTTTTGTACCAGTATTACAAAAACGTACAATACTCAGCTTGATAATTAACTGCTGGAATGGAAATTGAGGGAATTATTGAAGACGAGCGTGTTGCTGAATAGATATGTATATATTAATGTATTCAACGTTGAGGACGGGGAAGGAAATACAAAGAAAGAAGTTCTCTTTCCGTCCCGTCCTCGATGTTTTATCCTTTCATACATGCTTACCTATTAAGGTAGTATAAACTCTAGCTTTACTGCAAGAATAAAAAGCAACTACATTTTTGAGTATCACTTGACAACTTCAGTCTCACTCTGAGTATTTCCTAATCAGTCAGCTATTCTTATTGCCGTAGATGGTGTGATTATGTCGGCCTTAATGACAAAAATGCATAAGACCACATTTTAAGCGGCTGTACTGAGCCAAGGTGCAGCAGCTTAGCACACTTCTAAAACAATTTATAATACACTAGACGGAAAACGTTTTACATAAATGGAAATTATAGTATGCCAATTTGAAATGTTTACGACATCGCAACGTGTTTGTTAGAACTGATCTCATCTCTTCAGGGTGCCAATCCGGATAATGAAGATGATTAAGATGTTTTGCGGGGACAATGCGTTTAATTGTAGATAGAATAACTGGTAATAATTTTTACAGCAAGCTCGTATACGTCATGTTAACATGGAAACTCAATATGGATTATATAGCTAACTAAAGCCCAGATATTAGCTTCTTTGTAAAGCAGAGATGTCACCGTTATTCTTCCTTACATTCTCCACAGGAGCCACGAAGCAAGCGAAAACAAGGAAATGCCACACACCAGGTGAAACACGTAGATCATAAACACACTTAAGTTCATCAACCATAATGTCGGCTACGTTCATATTCAGTGCACATTCTTTGAGGTTTTGAAAGTTATAATGGGACAAAACAAAATTGGCTTTAGATCATGCAATACAACTAGAAGTAGAAAAAAATAGTATTTAAATGTCAATTTATGTCAACACCGTTAAAATCATTAAGAATGTGGGTACGGTGTTTCCATATTGGCACTAATTAAAAAATATTAATTTAGAACTTCAAAATAAACTTCTAGTCAGGTGAACCTGGTGTATAAAACATTAAAGTGAAAGATGCGACGGGCGTCAGGGATGAATGGGCGACTGTCTCAAAGCAGCTCATTACCACTATGGCTGGGCATCAATTAAAAATGTTAAAATCATTAATCGGCAATCTTTAATCTATTAATTAGTTGATTAATTGGTCGATCGCGTTAATGCCAGGCATAATAGTGACAAAAATGCAAGAGCACATTTTATGTAGTTTTTTTAAGCGATAACTTTCCGGGACGACACTTGGCAGAGATGTTGACCTCGTCGGCTGTCGCCGCACGCGCGAAAAATGGAAAATCTTTCTTTCTCTCGCCTTTTGGGCCGAGGAAAGGGAAGTCGGGAATTCCCGTCGGCCGTGCCACGCGATGAGAGCGAAGAGGGCAGCTCTGGCGTCTTGCCAAGAATGGCGCGACGAAAGGAGACTCTTCGTGTCGTCTGCTTAAAAGACTTGTTTTCAAACATTACTGCGAAATCACACTTTCCCATATCCAGTTGCCACGCGTAAAGTGTGATGCTTTTAGAAACTTCCGCCGCGCTTACCCACTTCCTTCGCGTATCACACTGGTGGCGGTACTCAGTGGCATTCCCGACGCCAAACACGACGGCTGTGAAAATTAAACATGTTGCACATCCGTCCTCAAGTATGTGACGACACCCTTCCACCCGCATTACGCGACCGTGCTACAGCTATCGTTTTTGTTTCTTTGTATATGGTTGGCGCCAAATACGACTTTTTTATATAAACGCCACAATATGGATTTTGTGCTTGTGATGGACATGTGCAGTCGTGTACAGTCTAAATATATTTATATATTATTTAATATTTTCCGGCGAAGCCATAGTGAGAGTTTTCTGGTATTCTTCGACGTGACTATGAACGATCGAGTTTCTTGCTTCTTACCAATCACCTTGTTGCACTACAAAAAATCTGAAGAGACTTTGAACCAGGAGATATGCCAATTTTAATGAACTAGACGACTTCAGAACCGAGAAAGACCGCCATCCCCACTCCAGTTCGCCGTTCCTCACGTCGGCTGTGTAACGAAACCCAGGCTATTTCGCTAGCCAGTCGACACTGTGGCCCGTCGCTTTTCAGTGGCACGGCGCACGGCTGGCCCATTGTGAAAGTCGCCTGTTTTGAGAGGATTGACAACGTTGGTAGTTCAACTTCAACGACGAATTATTAAAAAAAATATCTTTCTAATTGTTGCCTATAACGCCTCAGAGTGGTAGCCCTCTATGGCAGAGGAGCGAGGGATAAACCCGGTCATATATAGCACTGACCGGGTGCGCAGACAGACAAGTGAAAGTGAAGCTACGGGACTTAGTCGCTCTCCGGCTGCCGGCAACCAGATGTCTTTGAGGAGCGCCCTGTCTGCGTTGGACTAGCTGGACACCGCTCTCCTGTGTGTCGCGGACGACTAGAAAAGGTGATGGGCTTTTCGTAAATTGAACGCGGCCTTCTCTGGAACCAGCCCTGCCTCAACCAAGACTAGTGTTGTTCTTGTTTGTGAGTTTGTTTCGGCGAGCACGGTAGTGGTTGCAGAAGGAAATTAAAAAGCAATTTTTGTTTAAATATTTGTCATGGCTTTTCCGGTTGCAAGTTCGAAACTAAACTGTTAAATTTTGTTATCGAGATTAAAGCGTTATTCGATTGATGGGAAGGTTATTGAATGAATTGCCCAGCCCGAGTTAGTACTGCTCTTATGCATGATGTACCTTCAAGAACGTTCCGAATCAAAACACTAGAAGAAAATATCAAATGGATTGAAATTTTCCAAAAAAAAAAGTAGCTAGTTATGAAAAAAAGATTTGGCCCGAGTTCGAACCGGGCCGAGTCGGACCGCCAACAATGCGTTTGCTGGCTAGCCATCAGTCCAACTGATTAGGAACGGTACGATTTATCAAAACTTCGAGAAAGGTAGAAAGTAACATTTAGGAAGCTAGAGTAATGTTGGGGTTATCTGTGTTTTGATAAACACTGGGAGCTCGACCAGTTTGTTTTTCCTGAAAATAATTTTTTTTTAGGTTTTAATAGTAAAAAGGAGAAGCAAAAAAACTAAATCAGATTTAGGACGTTATAGACGAACTTAAAGTGCGAGTGTTTATATTCGTGTAGGCTACATGATCAAAGGCGAGGGATGATAATTAATGCACAGAGCTGTATTTATAGACTGTAAGCGTGTTTCTCATAGAGTGTGATGCTGGGTTGCTAAAGTGTGGCAAGGTTCCCTAACAATTTATATTTCGAAGTTGACTTGCATTTTTTTTCTACGCAGGAAAACCGGTTGTTACAATTGGTTACATTGTGCATGGATTTAATATTACATCTGAGGTCAAATTGGAGCCTGATTTTCATTACTGGCAAAGTGAACTCCTAAGACAGGTAAATTGCCTTGCGGTGTTGTCAGACTAAAATTGTAACTGAAGTATTTAAAACGTTGTTTTCAGTTTGAACGGCGCAAGAAACCGGTTCGAGTGTTGTGATAATTAAATTAAGCTAAATACAAATATTTTTATTTTGATACCTGCACCGAATAGCCGGCCTATCCAGTACTCCACAAATATTCACTTGTGAAACAACTTTATTTGTAATGGCGTCAATAAAGGTGCATATACAAATTTATCGTCAAAATTAAGATACGCGCAAAGCATTATGAAACGTGTCTAGTTATTGAGGTGGTATTTCGCATATAGAATGGGTAATTTTATTGTACGATTTGTTCCACCAATAGTCACAAGACACCCTACAAAAGCCGCTTACCCCAAAACTATCGTAGAGTCGTACCGGGAAAGTTCTTTATTATTACCGGGAAATTTGTTATAATCCACCGACCAGAGGAGCGCTGGATCCGCATTCTCGGAGTTCCCTTTCACGAAGAAGGAGGCGCCCTGGAATGGCTCAGCCAACTTCATGGCTTCGTGGAAACAGCATCTCCATCTCATCCGACGCATCGCCACGCATTTCGGGGGCGCAGGTACCCGCACTATTCGTATCCTCACACGGGCAGTATTGACATCCAAGGCCTGCTACGGAGCTGCTTGGGGCTGACCTCACAAAAGCGCAAATCTCCCAATTGGAAGTACTCCACCGCGCGTGCCTCCGTGCCATTAACGGGCCTCTCCCATCATGCTCTTACGGAAGATCTGCACCACTATACCGACTTTCCTCCCACCCAAGCGATAATTGACACTCGCAACGCGGGCCACCTCTGCCGACGGTTATCCTCTGTGGCTGGACAGCTGCTCCTGACTCACCAACACCAAGTACCTCGCCGTTCTCCACGGAAGCCGCGAGGCCCAATCCTCAAGAGTGTCCCTCCATGGGAAGACTTCATGGTGCGTCTCCCCAAGCCTCTCACCCTCAGAACCAGCCGGGAAGAGCATCGAGAGGAAAAAGCATCCCTAGCCGACCGCAAAGACAACACCAATAGCTACCTTTACCGACATTGCCTGGTGTGAAGCCACCCAACGAGCCACCCTTCCGTGGGTCACCGGCACTGACGCGCATGCCGAGACATACCACTACGCACAAGACCCCACCACCTGTCGCCATTAACTAGATTCCATCCCTCTGACACTAGCCCATCTAAAACCCAACAGACCTCAAGCCAGCTCCCCTGAACCCATCCGGCTTCTGGTTTATACGGACAGCAGAGAGGCCATCACTAGGCTTGTGACCACACCCCGTAAGGGCTCCCTCTGCCAGCGCATTAAGACCCTATGCGCTGAGCTGCTCTCCACCCACAACATAGAAGTGCGGGTGGATTGGGTACCGGGACACGCGGGCGGCCAAGGCAGTAAGGCCGCTCATGCGTGAGCGAGCGCGCAGTCAAGTATCTGCTCCGACCCGGATATTTCGGTCCCACCCCGCACTACTCAACCCGATCCCTGGGGAAAAAAGGCCGCAGCCAAGAAGGCAGATCGCCTTAGTCTCAAGGAGCAGACCTCAGCCAACCCTTCACCCCTATCGAGAGGTCTGCCTAAAGGTGCACAAGTGCTCATTCATAAATCACGCACCGGGGCCGCTCTTACTGAAGACGTCCTAGCCCGATGGAGAACCTACACCCCCAAGAGAGGGCGCCCGCCTGGCGTTCCTCTCTTGGGGGTGTAGGTGAGGTGAGGTGGATGTACCCAGGCGGTACATCCACCTCACACACGAGTTCCCACTCCGCGTCAGCGCAGTCAACAGAGGTTCCCAGCCCGGTGGTGACCTGCTCTACATTGTCTGCAGGCGTTCCCCCTACGGTCCGACATCTACTGTGGGAGTGCGCGGGGCTCCCAACTGAACGGAGATGTTTTCTAGACCCCAATGTTCGCGCCTACGAGGACTGGATTAACCCCAAGAGTAGTGCCTGTGCGAAAGAGACGCTGCTGTTCCTCTGGGACCTCTTAAAACGAAGGTTCGGGCAAGTTGGTTGTTCATGAGTGATAAGGAAACAGCGCACCCCCAAAACAAGCACTCTAAGCTTTCATGCACACAAAAAAAAGAGCCACTTACACAGTGCTGACTGACAAGTCTACGTTATATTTACAATTTTCGTTTTCGTCTTTCTTTGTGGACTATGGTTTCTATGGTCAAAAATTGCCGTTTTCTTCTTCCTTTTTTTTCCTGTATTTTTGTAATAGGAAGCTAAACCATAAAATTATTGTATGGCTAAGTACTCTAGTTCTTTGTTGGATAACATTATGGAAGGAGTGCTGACACATCTCTCTCACCTTTTGCCTCGCAATGTTCTCTGCTTCCATAATTTCTCTTGTCAGCTTGTCGTAGTTCCTGCCTGACACTGTACATTTCTCCAGCTGCGCTGAGCAGCTACAGTCTCGGCAGTGAATTCCCAGGTGTCCGGAGTTCTTGTTGGTGATAGTGCAGCTGTGCTCACGAAGGCGATCGTTGACGCACCGTACAGTGTACCGAAAAGGTGGTCTACTCCTTCACTCTATCCTGTGGACGACAATACGTAGGACAGACCGGACGGTGCGTCAACGATCGCCTTCGTGAGCACAACTGCACTATCACCAACTAGAATTCCGGACACCTGGGAATTCGCTGCCGAGACTGTGGCTGCTCAGCGCAGCTGGAGAAATGCACAGTGTTAGGCAGGAACTACGACAAGCTGACAAGAGAAAGCATGGAAGCAGAGAACATTGCCAGGCAAAAGGAGAGATGTGTCAGTACTTCTTCCATAATGTTATCCAACAAAAAACTAGAGTACTTAGCCATACCATAATTTTATGGTTTTGCTTCCTATTACAAAAACACAGGAAAAAGAAGAAAAAACAAACGGGCAATTTTTTACCATAGAAACCCTAGTCCACAAAGAAAGACGAAAACGAAAATTGTAGATATAACGTAGAGTTGTCAGTCACCGCTGTGTAAGTGGCTCTTTCTTTTGTGTGCATGAAAGCTTAGAGTGC
Source organism: Ixodes scapularis (assembly GCF_016920785.2). Lineage (NCBI taxonomy): Eukaryota > Metazoa > Arthropoda > Arachnida > Ixodida > Ixodidae > Ixodes > Ixodes scapularis. Next base: position 120,327,014 of record NW_024609879.1, on the reverse strand, counting down.
TTGTTTTGAGGGTGCGCTGTTTCCTTGTCACTCTGGGACTTTCCGCGCGCGACGGGCATTGACCTAAAAATATAACCTTAATTTTCGTTTTCTTTAATCCTCCCTGAAAACCGTCCCCTCCAGGCCGTCGCGCCATCTTTATCTTAATAAAGTGTAACAACAACAATCTTTTGTATTTAAGTCGAAATAGCTACAATATAAGCACCCAGGCTTAATTAAAACCAAAATATTATTCAACCCTATATTGCTCGCTAAGGTGGATAAAACAATTCACCAAGCCTTCATTCTGAAGTCATTATAAAGAGACACTTGTTCTGAGTTTTCACTTCATTGTCCCCTGCTTCGCGATTTATAAGCAAAACTAGGCAGAACTGAGCAATCAAATCATATAAAATCTAAACAAAAATTATCATGTTTAAAAAGAGGAGCCCCGACAGGAGCGCCACGTAAATTCCTCGCCCATCGGCCTGGTTCGTCAATTCCGAAGATAGGGCCCGTCATTCCAAACCTCCGCTTTCGGGGCACAAAGATGACATAGTCATAGTAACGCAGGAAAAGGGGGAAAAAAGGGGACGGACAGCACACGACTCCAAACTCAGTCAAAATTGTAGTAGTCCAAGACATTATGAAATATTCCAAAGACCTAGCAGGAGTACAAACTGAGCGTTAAAAACAAAATAAAAAAACACGAAGAAACTAAAAACTAAAAGCAAACAGAAATACACACAGAATGATGAACACAACTAAAGAACCCACGAAGAAACTAGGAACTAGCAACGAAAGGACAAAGGCAACCATGGATACCAAAGCAAAGTCACAATCCTCCAGCCTCCCGCCCCCTTTTTCTCCCCTGTCTACCTTGTCTATCTTAAGCCAGCTCGCTGTACTCTAAAGTTTTAAAAAAACTTAGTGACTGACAGCTGACCTAGAACTTAGTGATTTAATATTGAAGCGCGAACCTTAGTGTGACCCCTCACCCATCAGACGTAGAACGTGCCTCCAGGCTTAAAACCTTGAAGGCTAACAAGAACAGGCCCATCAATGAAAAGTTTTTGCGTTATAAAAATAACTTGTAACATTGCGAAAACGGGGGGGGGGGGGGGGGGGGGGGGGTTGTGTCAGCACAAGATGTGTTGTTGCAAATAAGTGATTCGAAACTTTTGGGGAGGAGTTTTCCTTTTTTTCTTAGGCAATTTTCAATGTGACAAAGTTATTTTGAACAGGTGTTAACTTTATCGTATATTTTTAGTTATTATGACAACCTAAGCATTAATAATAATTCCGAGAAAGATAGAACTATTCTCACTATGTTTTGTTAGGTTATTCCATAGACAAAATATATTCAAACACATTAAGTTGCTTTAGAGGTTCTTCGCTCAAAGCTCTCTACCTGAAAACTTCGTTTCGTTTAATTTCATTTAAGCCACTGTAAACATAGAAATAAAACAACGCAAACGAATATTCTCTAATTTTAACTATCTCATAACTTGAGTCTGTCAATATATCTTATTTAGAGGCAATGTAATGCTAGCCAGCCCTTATGTAGGGTGGGAGTTTTGGGAAATGAATAGTACCATCCTTTTTCTTTGAAACGATTTATGTACATCTGTAACGAATTTTGTTTAATGTTGATTCATATGTTCGTTCGCTTGATCATAAAAATTAATGTTTCCGCAGGCAAACGAATGGCTGCAGGAGTATAAGGTAAACATAAGACTTGAAAATACGACTGTCGCACAAGTAAGTGAATGCAATACATAACGTGTGATTTTTTAATCAAATAGCTATACCTCTTCCCACTTAGGCTACTAGCACGCAGTCGACAAGAATAGAAAAGTGGAGAAGCAAAAATGGTTATGTTAGTCCCTTTGAGGTTCTGAGATACCTAAAAGAAGATATAAAAAATCACACAAAGTATAACCCTGATATTGTCATCCTTGTTACAAAGTGAGTATGGCAGTAATTGAAAGTAACTGTTTCGAAATAAACCAACGATCTTTCACCTTGGTCCATAATTCCAATATCTAAGGGTAACCCTTTGTCAGTAAAGCTTTTTGTTTATCTTGTACAAATTAAGTATGATATTAAATAAAATTTACCATTAAAAACAGGTATGACGCCTTAACTGGGCAAGACATCCCCATAACGAAAAATAGTTTTTCACCAGAGAGTATTTTTAGTGTACTCAATACTGTGATATGTAGAAAATATGGTGGCTGTTGTAGAGAAAAAGCATCATTCTTTTTTTCTTGAGCTATTCGTCTTAACTTAGTTTCCATTCTCACGCATAGTACGCTCGAAAGCAGTTGCTGGTTTACAGCATTTGTATTATTTGTGTGAACTGTGAATGAAGTCTACACCCAAACCCATACATTCATGATACAATTACAAATAACAAAGACAATATGACATATTTATACATCATTCCACAGGATTCTCCATAAATCTGTTTGATATTACTGCATATTATATGCATATTTCAGAATGAACAACCAGCTTGCTTGCTCTTTTTAATAAATATGCAAAAACTATATAAACTGTGACGTTCGAAAATACCTACATTAAAATTACAAATAAAGCTTTTTTTATATAGATAATGGTGTAACCTCTTCCATTTTTTTTACATCTAAGTAGCTTAGTTTGCGTGCTCTCTCACATATAGTTTCAGATTGTATTTTAAGCTTTTAAATAAAAAGTATGTCCAATTAAAAGAATAGGGTCCGCGTTATATGAGTCGACAAGCGTGTTCGTTAAGTTCACAAAAATAACCACGTCTGCCCAAGTTATATATCGCTGTTATGAACTCGTAGGATGCACCTTCATAGGTTTCTTCAAGCGTGCCTGCTTTGTTTCCTACTTAGCGAAGTTGCATCCCCAACTAAAATGGAAGCAGTTTTTTGGGGTTTTTTTTTCTTCAGAAACTTTTGTGGTTGCACGTTGGACTTCTAGACATGTTTGCTTGGAAAATATTTAATTTAATGTTATAAATGTCCTCCCTGATTGCAAACAACAGACATTGACACCCACTGAAACGTTAATGCAATCCTGCAAATGAGCAGTGCTGTACGCCAACCTGAACGAAGAAATTAATAATATGACACTTCTCTTTGTTTATCTCAACCTTGCTGTCATGTCCTTAGATACATCGCCTACTGTCGTATTTCCCCCATGCAAAAAATAGCATGTTTGAAAATGATAAAAAGTAAAAGTTTCTTCTGCTCCCCTGCACGATCTGACTGACGAGTGAGAAACAAAAGTTAAAAGACTTAACACGTCTGCTTGTAAATTCCGCCCCCCCCCCCCCCAAATTTTTTTAAATATTTACATCGTTTGATGCATTTTTGTGGGCGTAATTTTGTGGCCTCGCCTGGTGCTTACAAAACTAAGAACCTTTTCCTGGCTCTCATTGTTTGGAGATAATTCTACTAAGATCATATGACGGGCTAGTCGGTTATACATTACATAATTAAAAGTAGCGCTAAAGACGAGGGCAAGTAAAAGACACGGACATGCACAAGCACTGACCCATAACTGATATTTAGTCAAGATTGAAAGGAAGAAAGCAGAAGTTCAAGAGCATATTCGAAATGAGAATGAACACTAAAGAAGCCGAAAGAAAGCAACAATTAATTGCCAATGTCTATGTCTTTTACTTGTCCCCGTCTTTAGCGCTGCATTTAATTGTGTAATGCTTGGAGAAATTGACGTGAAATATTTGTTGTAAGATTGTTTCCGAATGCCGTAATAGTATTTATATTGACAATATATTCATATTTTGTAAACAAAATGTATAAATATTACATTATTGTCTTCAAAATATATTCCGAGATTGCCTTTACGCTTCAGCTTCAAACGATAACAAACATGGCTGAGTTTGTGGAGTACTCAACGACCGTAGCTCGTTGAGCTCGTTTATTTGTACGAGTGCGAGTCGTTCTAGTTCGCCAATATTTTTAGAGCGATATCTCCTCAACCGACCTAGTTGGCATCAAACAACTGTCACATGTACGCGCGTTCGGAAGCGCTGTGCAGGTGCTTGGGTTCATAGCAGGACTGGGCTAGGCCTAGCGTCCCACGCCTTCGGAACTTTGTGCGGGTGGGTGCTTGAGTAAGTACCGGGACTGTCCTAAGCCTTGCGTCCCACGTCAACTATGCTGCTTCATCTGGCTTGATTTGTTCCTTTGCAAGTGTTAATTGTTGTTTAATAAAGGTGTTGGTTCCCGTAAAAGCGGCCCCGCTGCTCTCTGAATTGTGAAAAGGTTTTGATTGCAACAACGGTTTAATACCGGGGAGATGCCTCCTACCTACACAGGCAGGAATTTGCGAGCCATTTGAATGGAGGCAGTCGGGTGTTAATTTGTTTATGTACGCGTCACATCGCTTCAGAAAGCAAGTATCTCTCAACCTTTTCAGTCCACCTGGCCTACAAAGGCGAATATTTTTACGTCGCGTTTGAATTGCCCGTCACAAAGCTCACCCAGCGTAATGGCGGTGGGTAGGTTAAAAAATATCAAGAACACTAAAGCTTGAAATACAACATATTTATTTTGGTAATTTTGTTTAATCCTCTCGGCCACCTTTTACCGCGCATCGATAGACGCTGACGGACGCTTGTATTGAACCGTTTCCCGTGCATGATAGAACGCTAGAACGCCGCTTTCATGGTCGGGTCTTCTTAACGTTGCAGAAGGGTTCAGACGGGGCCGAAATAGCAGACGGACGGAGGCGAAAACGGACGCCGTCGTGCAGCTTTCGTGTCCGCGTCTCACGGGCACAGCGGACGACGACAGACCATAACAGACTATGCCTGTGGCTGCCGCACGTCTGCTTGCACGAGTAGCATGGGGTGTCAGACCCGACTAGACGTACCGGATATCGCGAAAGAGAGACACTAGCCTTCTTAGCTGGTTCGGTCGAACAGCCAAACCAATCCAGTAGTAATGGGCGGGGCCGCTGATCTTTTGGACGGGACTTAGAGCCTGCCGTAATTTCCAACTAATTTTTTCTAACAACGTAAATATTAAAAAAAAAAAAAAACTCTTTCGGTGGAAATACAAAACAAAAAATTAGGCCCTTTAAAAAATTGTTATTGTTTTTCTTCAGCAGCATTTAGGGACATCCCGGTTCAGTCATTCTGACGAAAACTGAACTCCAAACATCATATGGTACCTTTCGTTCCTTGTGGTATTTGATTTTGATGTCGTCTTGCAAAAGAGCAAATTGTGTCCCTACATTCATATCTAGTCTTTCCTCAGTGTTTTGGATCCAGTGTGGGATATTACTCCGACAAACTGTAGAGTCTTTATCGTTATTGCCATCATGCAACACAGTCGAAGGTCGCCTTGAAAAGTTTTGTTTTCAAACACATCAATGATAACCTGTCTGTTATAACATCTGGTCTCAAAAGCCACCGAATTTGTTGTAAGCGAAATATTATATATTGAAAATTTATAGATGAGCAGGTTGAAGGCATATATGCCGGGAAATGCGTACGTTTATTGATGCATTTATAATGAGCGAGGAAATTGGCGGTTATATGTTTATCAATAATAAACTTTAAGAACAGAACTGCATCAGAGAGGGCTCAACCAAGACACACATTATTTTATTCTAACAATTTCAGTTGTGTATAGCTCTGTGAATATTACACCATGCTCATTTTCAGAGTACCTCTGACCCTCTATACTTTGGGTGAGTACATTTAGACATATCAGTGCACTATTTATAATATATATCTAGAATGGAGATAAAAAACGAGAAATATAAATGGAGGCTTTAAAGAGCATTATAGAGTGTTTCTAGGTAATCAGAGCACGAATCTGCCGGACCCAATGACCATATTTTGTGAAGAAAGCCGTAGTTTAGGATATAAATCTTTTATAAAATGCCTGCGATTTTCATTTTAAATATGATTAGAGTGAAGCACCCAACACAGAATCATTTGTGGTTTCGATATTCAGTCAAAACAAATGCAAGATGTTTGCATGCAGGATGGGACAGAATTCCGCAGTGAACACCTAGTGCATATTCAATAACTTTTTTTATTTTTTCACTGCTAAAAATATTGAGATGTTAACTTGCGATGATTGAGTGACTACTTTCTAGTGATCATCATTTATCTGCTGTGCTTCTCACCTTTTCCTTAAACGCTTCTGAGAAATTAGATACTTAAACATTAAGACAAATTACTTTGAATTTGATTCATACAATCTAAATCATCTTGAGAGAAAGGTTTAATTTTAATTGTAGGAAAATATATTTAAGATTTATGGGAAAAAAACTCAGTGCAATACTCCATTCATGACTTCTTGTATGTTGCCTATCTTTTCAAGGTTTTGGTTCATACGAGCCGCTTTGTCATGACGTTGTGCCAATATTTTTAACATACAAGAAGGAGTTGGTTAAAGATACAGGCGATCGTTTGGGTCAGGTGATTTTAAACAGGTACGGTTTCTTCAATAATTAATAGATGTGCCTTAGACCAATATTTCAAACTCTTTGGTTACTTTTTCATACCGTTGTGCCACGGACGAGGAATTTTCATATACACGTCAGTTTTTATTGCCTTCGATGTATACAGTCTCTTTATTACTATCGTTTGATATCTAAATAAACTGTAAAGTAACTTGCATGACCGAAACAGAACGTGAGAGATGTACAACATGACATTTGAATACTTATGTTTTCTACTAAAAATACCTCAAAGTGCCTTTTTGCTTACTTAATTATTTGACGACAGAGTACGGCCATGTGTATGTATTTAGTTTGCTGCAGTGTAAAATTGCTTGAACTGTAATTTTAAATTATTTACATCCAGTTTTTTTTTCTACAGTTTATAAAATTAAGGTGGATGAGTCAGCAGGTTTATTATTTTCATATTCAATATCGCGAAAGTCAACTGTTTTTAATACGAATCATAATCCTAAAAATAATAGAAAATACGTTATAACGTCTGCAAGTCAAAAGCTCTTTGCGCCGAACAAAATGACATCATTATTGAAAACAAATGACTAGCTGTTATTTCGGTAGTTCACATAACTCGGTCATACCTGGTTACAGAACAGCGCCATCTATGTTGGTTTTCTTCCCTAAAATACCTCACTGGCAGACGTGCTCAATGGGCGCTTGTAGTGCAGGAGTATGACTTTACTCTGGTATACAAATTTGGCCGCAAACATAAAAACGCCGCTAGTTTATCTCGATGCCATATGGACAAACCTCGTGAGCGCCTGAATAACATGGATGAGGTTTTTTGATGTTGCAACAGTCAGACTTGAATGTATATCAGAGTCCTTCAAGACAGTACTGGTAACAAAACTTTGGCCAAAATTTGGTAGAATGGCAAACACCGACACCAGAAGTACCATTGACTTGGAAAGATCTTTTTTTTTTGTGGCCCTTCCATTCCAGTCAGCCACCCCAATTACGCGATTACAAGTAGTGTTCAAAAACAATTTCACTTAAACCGACATTTTTTACTCCTGCCTATTTATTATTGTAAGCAAGCAATGCTTTATATATCAGCAATAACAGAACTTACAAATGCGTTTTCTTCGTGTGCTTTCAAGAAGGGGGAAAAACGTAAATTTGCAAGCAAAAAATACTCGGGCGATTGAGCGTGCGGGTTCGAAGCGCCTCTACTTGGTAGATCTACTCTCGGCGGTGAAGTTTACAGGCGATCGCAGTATTGATGATTCATTCTTAGGCAAGAAAACGAACGAAGAATCATATTATTTTGAAGAATGTTGCACAAATAAAATTTTATCAGTTTAGCGAAAATAGAGAGCTGAAGACGCTTAGATTACCGAGAAACTTTGTCAATGTGATGACGAGTCACGGCGATCTCTTGGTGGCTCGTTCAAAGTAGGCTCAGGCTCGAAATTCTGATGTCACTCACTTTCTGGTTGTCAGACTTTTCGCCCCCTTCTCGGTGCTAGCGCCACGCGCGGTTGAGCACTAAGCTCTGCCATTGCGTTACGGAGTGGGTTTCGTGACCAGCAGCGTATTGTAGGACTCTGGTATTACTTTAGAGGTGTCCAAGGATCCAAGTATATAACTCGAAGGAAGTAACATCACAATATATTTAAGCCGTAATATTTTTTTTAGAAAGCACTTACCACCCGTCCTATAAAAGACGGCGCCTCAACATTTCACAAGACGTAGAAAGTTAAATTGTGTAGTTTCTTGCAAAATGTGTATGAACATTCTTCAATCGTTCTATGATCAAACAATCTCAGACATATAATATTTAAAGAGTGATAAAAAAATTCTCTCTCATTATGGAACGCTTCTCCGCGCCCCAATTTGAGAGGTTTGTCTTCAAGTAAGTCCAGTTGTACTTTAAATACAAGCATAAAAAAAGCCCGCCACTTCACCTGCAGCATTGCTGCAACGTTCAGTGTGTCGAGCACGCCCTTCCGACGTGTAGGGATATATTTTGTTTGGTCAATTAAAATTATTATCATAAGGCCATTGATAAACTGTCACAGCAGTCGACCACTTAACTCGATACGCTGAGGCGGCTGCATTAAGGTTTGCTACATCAGAGCAAATGGCAGGGTTTATGGTTCAAAATAGGCTTGTCCGTAATGGCGCGCCACAAGTCCTTTAAAGTGACCATGGACGTCTGTTCTTTTCTACGTTTTTACAGGACTCTCGCTGACATGATCTCCATGTTAATTATTTCTGACCACACAAACTGGGACACAGTACTACCTTTCGTGACTTTTGCATAAAATACGGCCCTCGAGTACACCACGCACCTTTCTCATTTTCACTTAGTGTATGGTCGCGAAGCTTTGATCACCTTGGACACCATCTTTCTTGTGATCAGGACATCCGAATGAAACAAACTCTAGAACAACTTCATTTTCCGCGCCGAGGTATGCCGTTAGCTCGCACAATCACACACACCAAGACAACAACAAACTGCTAAAGTTGAAGGTGAATTTTGTGGAGTGTATATAAGAAGGTGACCAAATAAACTTGTCTTTAGCTGTGTTAGAGACGTGTCTTCGACTGTTCATTTTTCTTCTACTTCGAAACTTTCATCTTTTCCTGCCTGAGTCTCGGGCTAAGAACAAAATGGTTAACATCCACCAGCTCGCCTGCGCAATCACTACATTATCATTGCTAAAGGACGCTAGGACAAGCAGCACACCCATACCAGATTTACTCCTGTCGATCTCGTGTGGGTTTGTACCCCCTCGCTACAAGCTTGCCGAGCTGACAATTTCCTCCACAAATACATTGGACCTTAACATATTGTCAAGCAAGCATGCCCCGTTCCCTACTTTTCCGGGCCTGTGTCTTCATCCAGTGATTACCGCCAACAGACGTCAGAGGCTCCACATGTGAACCGATAAAGATCTACCACCCGCCCCCGAGCACAACTTCGCTCCATCACTAACAAGACACCTGTAATTGCGACCCACCACCTGGGACGGGGAAAGGGGGAGGGGGAACTGTAATTTTTTTGTATCGTCGTCTTTGTTGGACATAGCCTACAACCAAATGTTTAAGGAAAAAACATGAACCTTGAATTAGTTTCCAGATTGGTTTCTGATCTAGGAAGCTGCTTCTCAATACTCCGGCTTATGATAAGATCAGTACTACGCCTAAAAGGCAGTTATCCTCCAATCGGTAGAATAACTACTTTTAATATTAGTTTGCAAACAGCAGAACCCAAACCCAAACTAAGAAGATTTACGACCGTTTTTGTGATTGAGGACGCGTTAAATATGCACATAAATATATTGAAGATGCCGGCCTTAATACACTCACATTTGCACACTGACGGTTCGTGCCGTGACACGTGCTTCCAGTAGAACACTTGACCCTGCGTGCTCAGCACTTTTGTTTGTAAGCACAGTCACGCTCTTTGATGTTGCTTAGATTTAGTTGACGCAAATATCAGGAGGAGGCATCAACTATCAATCCTGTGTATATTACAGCGTTATATGGACATAATTGAAAAAGCTCAATGTCTTACTTCGATTGCGTTCTTAAATTACATTTGAAGGGCTATTGCAACGAAATTTCGGCGCTCATTTCTTGGTGCATACTTGTTCAAGGGAGCAGTATCACATCACACACACTTATCTCTTTCTGAAAAAAGACACAAAAATAAAATTTCAAACGAATTTAACGATCAGCAAAGGGCACCTGGTGGATGTCGCTAAAACCACGTGTGTAATGCCCGTCTAGGAATCCTGAAAGGTGGTGGCATGCCTTGAACAAGTCGTCATGCCGCCTGCTCTCAGGCCACCACGAGAAAAAAGGGGAAGGAGGAACTCTCCTCTCACTGGAACTCTTTTATGTGTATTTTGTACTCAAAATTCCTACAAAAGCAGCATTTGGGGTTAGTTACGGTGGCCCGATCGCTGGCAAAGCTTCGGCCGCTTCGGTGGCTGGAACGGCTAGGACACCCTGTCGGCGTCAGCCTCGCTGAAGCTTTGTTTCTCCTGAGACAATCTATGTCACGACTTCGCCGGATGTCGCGTGTTCTGCGCTGGCTACTCTCCGAGCGCTTGCCAGAGTGACACGTTTATAACAAAAAAATACAGCCATCAGGCTCAAAATTCAAACGTGTGTGTAATTTACAAATTTCCTTGATCATATCAAGCCTATTTTTGAACACGACGGGTGTATTTCAAATTTCGTTGAAGTACCCCTTTAAAATAGTGCATTAACCACGTATTGTGATGGTATACGAACAATTACCTAGAAAAAGCCACTAGAAATTGGAAGCTTGCGTTCAATTTAGGACGTTACTGAAGCATCAGTGCCTTTTCTTAGAAATGTTCATATACGCTGAAAGTTCCTTGTTATTAATGAAATAAATACTTATATATAATTAGAATAAAACAAGCATAACCTATTTTTTTCAGCTTAAATATAAATAACTACAATACCTGGAATAGAATGCGAGAAGCAGATCGGTGGCACTACTTTGAGTAAGTGTAATATTTGATTTACTCGAAATGCGCCTTATGTATGTAAAAAGTCTTTATTTCGTTCATTTTCTTTATTATACTTCAAGGGTTCCAGTGCGGCACTACATAAGGCGGTAATAAATACAGGCATGTGAGACACGTTAAACAGAAAGCTAGTAAACAACTTATCAAACGTTGTTCGCGCTCATTGAATATATGCAACTTCCTACTGAAAAAACGCCCGTCGAGTGAGCTCTGTTAAAAATAAAGGATGATCAAATATTGTTAAAATGGAAACATGTACATTTTTCATATATGACCTCCTTTCTATTCTCCCCTCTTCTCCTGCCGAACATTCTCAGCCCCGTAGCTCGATAAAGATTAGCCTCTAGACGCAGTTGATTTGAAACAGAGGTTCAGAAAGCGCAAACAGTTGGCTATATTTTGCTTGACAACAGAAAGAAGAAACTTCGTCGTTCCTTGCCCCGAGTTGGTTTTATTATTTTTATTGTCAGTGAATGCTTCCCACGCGCTCTTCAGTTAATGTATATTCTGCTCCTGCCAGGATATTTGATATATTTAAACCAAATATAAAATCACATTTCATGGATGGCCGTTGTTAGCTTTAAGTCGTTTAGAAGGCATTAAACAATTGTTTAGGAGTGGTGATGAGGAACTTCTTGTGTATTCGTTTTCCCGTTAAACTTATCGATTAAGTCGGGGCGTTATCTGACACCATGCACGACTTGGCACCGTAGCCCTAGGTAACGCGACCAAGTCGCGTAACATTAACAATTGACGTCAATTTCACCCTGAACTTTAGCGGCGAAATTTACAGCACGTGACCTGAAATCCCGCGACGTGGCCGTGTGAAGTGACGTCGCACTGGCACGTGATCTGACATCACTTAGCGGCAAATCATATGACTCAAGCTACCCGCAATTTCAGTGAGAAAAAACTGACGTCACGGTGTTAAGCCGTAGAGTTACATGACGTCATAAGTTGTAAGGTCACGTACGTCATTTAGTCCTCTAAATTTAGCAGAAAAATAGATGTCCCGCAACCTTACGTCACGCGTGCTTCTCAAGTGATGTTACGTCACTGCGTTAGGTCGTGGAGTAACCTGAAGTTATAGGGTCACGTGACGTCAATTTCCACGCAAAATTTTCTGGGGGAATGCACGGCCGGACAGACGCACATGGCGTACAAATTTTAGTATTGCCTGGTTCCTCTAAAAAATGTTCTATTCTTCAAAAACAACAGTTTAGATTTCACCACAAACCAATTTGCTTTTAGCATCACTAGGAATATACAAAATTCACATGGTCGGGGCTCCCTCTACTAGCTACCTCTTTACTCAATAAAAAAGGAATATTTGTACTAATTTATGAATTTGAATTTAATTCTTTTTCACGTGACGATTCTTTCTTGACTCTGATATATATATATATATATATATATATATATATATATATATATATATATATATATATATATATATATATATAGATGAAGTAAGGTATGTATAAAAACAATGGGCCGGGAAACCTTAATAAGTCAAAGATGCGTACTGTCGGAGTTACTTTGAATTAGTAACTCCGACAGAACGCATCTTTGACTTATTATATATATATATATATATATATATGAAAATTATATATATATATATATATATATATATAATGGGATTGAGTGAAGATTGACAAGTGCAGCCGTAGTAATATTGAGAACGAAGAGGGGAGAAGGTGATTATTGAATTTATTGCATTAAAGTTAGGGAAAGGGAAAGAGAGCTGGCGAAAAATTGGGCCAGGAGCGGGGATTGAACCCGCAACCTTCGCCTGTCCGGGGCGACGCCTTAACCGATTAGACCATCCTGGCCACTGGTTTCGGCGGACTCAATTTCTGACCAGCTCTCTGTGGTCAGAGAGCTGGTCAGCTCTCTGGTCAGCTCTCTGACCCCCGCTTTGACCCCCGCTCCTGGCCCAATTTTTCGCCAGCTCTCTTTCCCTTTCCCTAACTTTAATGCAATAAACTCAATAATCACCTTCTCCCCTCTTCGTTCACAATATATATATATATTGTGTGTGTAAAGTAATGAAGTCGCACATCGAAGCGTTGTTGGTGCTTTAAAGCATTTAGTGTGAGACCTTCAACTTAAGGAAAATTAAATGCTTATAGTCCGTTGCAACCTAAGAACGAAGGGCGAGGGTAAGACGGGGCGGGGAGGAGGAAGCAGACAGAACGCTAGAGAAGAGAGAGGGAAACCTCCTTCTCTCTTTAGCGTTCCGTCTGCTTCCTCCTCCCCGGCCCGACTTACCCTCGCCCTTCGTTCTTAGGTTGCAACGGACTATAGGTACGTATTTTTAGAGAAAAAAAGAATGAAAAACGTTTACAATTTTTTGTAATGCCGAATGAGAGCACAGCTCTAGAGGAGGGGGAGGAAGGGTAGGGTGGGGGATGGGAGAGTACGGAGGGGAATTTACCGGGAAATTTTAAAACAATTTCCCGGTAAATTCTCCTGCTAAATATAACGGGGACATTTTTCTGCCAAATCGATTCTAAATTTAGCGGTGAAGTTTACCCGCTGAATTTCTTGTCAAAATTTCCCCGCTAAGTTTAACGGGACAATTTCCCCACTAAATGTAGCGGAAAAAATTGCCCACTAAATATTGCGAAAAAATTTCCCCGCTAGATGTAGCGGTAAACGTTTCCCCTAAATTTATCAGAGAAATTTTCCGCTAAATTTGGCATAAAAATTTATCGCCAAATTTAGGCGCCGTGTGACGACATTCTCATAACGTCCCACGTGATGTCAAGTACGACGTCATTATGGCAAACGTCTAATAACACAACGCGCGGTTGCGATGACGGCGATGCCGCTCACGCCGGAAACAGGCGCCTAAGAGCTGCGCCCTAAATCTAAGGTTTTCATTATGTGATCCTTAAATGTATCGATTTGGGTAGTTTAGTATCACTGCTAACCTAGTGCGCTTAACCTATAACAGCAGTGGAGCGATCTTAAAAATGTTTTGGTGACAGATTTTTTATTTTGTTTTTTTTTTATTTCAGGAAATGCGTAGCACAAAGGTTGCAAGAAGACTACTTTTGAAAGAAGGTTCGACGCACGTCGCGTAGACGAAGGTGTGCAAAGCAATTATATCTACTGCTTGGGCTTGAATTAAAAAAAAAAACGCAGTAAAATCTGTACTTTCTGCAGTTTTTTTTTATTTTTAACAGATCATTAACGGTTTTGTGAATGGATCTCTCTATCTGTGTTTCTCGCGGGTTTACCATGTGCATACTTACATTAAGAAAAAGTTTACTTAAAATTTCGGTGTCCAGCTACACTAAACATAATATATGCATTAATCACACTGCCCAATTCCGTGACCCATGTTCAAACTAACTTTTTACAAATATACTTATGAGCCTCAGAAAAGGTTTCTGTCTGACCTGAAAGGTAAGAGGTTAAACTTTTCCCTAAACGACATTATGCAAACCAAAGAAAACGTTGATGCTTCACTTTAACCAGCTCACCTTCCTTCTTACTTTCTTTTAAATCTTCATGTTACAGTGCAAAGTTTTGCTTCGTAAACTCAAGTTTTGGTGTTATGTATAGACAAGTTGTGGACACCCTATGTTATATGACTTTCAAGTGTTAGCCTATCTTGTTCGAGCGCAGTTATTTTTGTAGAAAAAGTATAAACCTGTGTAGGGAGAAAAGTTTTATATTTAGGTTAATATGCTTATTACGTCCTGCTCCCCACCATTCTGTCATCAGATGTCGATTACTACTCTGCTAAGTTTTTCGACAGACAGCAATTTTTACACCCTGCGTCATGTAAGTAACAGTCGCCGGTTCGAGTGGAAGGGACTAGATATTCAAGCAGAAGAATACGACATCTTCATGCACTCTGGCAAGAGCAGCTAAAAGTGCAAGGTTCGTTCAAGGCGCGCCAATCCTTCTGCGACGATGCTTATCGGCGTGGCATCTGATGGTTTGGGCTACACCCAGAACTGGGATCACTGAATCCACCATCGGCGGAAAGGAGAGCAGAGAATGGGCACATGCAGGGCAATTGTTGTACATTGTTCGCCTGCTTGTGAGACTCTAGTCATGGAGTAGTGTAGAGATACATAAAGAGTGGGCCATAAAGAGGGGGCCTATCGCTGCTCAGCTATTAGGATTCACAACACCCACTAGCTGGGAGAGTGGCACCTAATTATTTATTCATTCGTTTTATTCGTACAATTAGAAATATTGTTGCTTTAATTTACGTATTTTTAAATCTATTAGTACTTTCGAACGCTTTGAAAAATATTACAACGATTGCGACGGGGGATTTGCCAAGACGCACGAATTCGCAGCCACCATAACGGCAGCCAAGGTTGCGCGGGGCGGATGCAGCGTGCTGTTGCTGTCATTGTGTGGGTTTCTCGACGTTATTTCTTTGTGGCGAAAGCTAAAAGGTGAAAGCACAACCACGTGGAGAGTGTTTCAAGCCTCTCTTGAGCATCAGCCATGTCGTCCAAAAGCTTGTTTGTACTTCCCATATATTTAACCAAGTTAATGTTACAAACACGAACGTGTTTCCCTGAACAACGCTTTTACTTCACGAGCGTACGTACACCACTGGTTCGTTTGAAGCATCAAGCTCACTCTCGTAGCTCCTCGTTTGCTCGCCCTTGCGGTGAAATGGAGTACATAATTCTAGTGACGCCAGTAAAACAGTTGTTTTTGCTATGGTTGTCTTTGTGGTGTGGGAATTCCCTTCTGAGCGAATGACACGACGCAGTGGTCCAACAGCACGTAGTTATTTATTCACTATCATCGCCCGCACCTCGATCCTAAAAGCCCCCGCACTTCAGCTGCAACGGCCTTTTGTCAACAATGGAGCGCCCCTCGCGTGGCCAAATGTACTTGGCCCCCTGGCGGTGAAAATGACCGTTGCTGGTTTGGCATGCGCGCCACCTGGCCCAACGCTTAAGATTACCAGCTGTCCACACAGTTCCCCCCTTAAAATACAGAAAGGAAACGTATCAGGAGGTTTGGGGTGCCCTCCCTTCTGGTTCAGTCAGGGTTGCCGCAGATAGGCAAGCACCGGTCTGATGTCAGCAATTCCAGACAGTACGGATGCGGCTGTGGGGGTATGATAATGAGAACTGCGTCGCCGTAACTACGCAGCATGCATGTGTCTAGGTCTCTCGGACTCCTGGTATGGACTGCACTTTCTTCTGCCAGCCGGTGTGTGACCTCCGGATCGGCCGTGTGTCTCCACTATCTATTTTGTGCTAGAGAATGTCAGTCTTCTCAGGTATCTGTGTGAACATTTGTGGGAATGCGCCCAATAGTTGTCTCAAACGTGAGCGGTGCGGGTCAGGGCCAGAGAATGAACTTATTGCGACGCGGAGAGACTCCGAAGTGGGGAATTCCTCACCTATCGCACTCTGAATAGGATCAGTCACCACTGGCCTCATGCTTCAAAATCTAGGACTATTTTTCTCAACCAATAAAATCTTCTCCGACAAGAATAGGAAAGACAAGACCCGGCAGGCACGTGAAATGTCGGCCTTGCCGCACATCAAAGCGTAGCTTCAGGCGAGTTCCTTCAGCAGCAGAGATAACTCCAACCGACATCATACGTAACTTCCTTTGAGAAGGCCACATTTAGACATTTCGCTCGCTCCATAGTTTTCCGACGAAGTCTCCGAAAACTGAAATCGCTGATCATGTATATAAAATGGCTGCAATCTGCTGGCCTACACTGTTCACGATCTTGTACGGCTCTCATACACAATCTCTATGTTGGCGGTTGGCGTTAAGAGATTGTATAAAGTATGTGGCTGGGTACAACCAAGACTTTCGAACCAGTTGGTCATATGCCTTCAGTCGGCTGATCCACTACACCATGGTTCCTATAACAACCATTGTGACATGAGGTGAGGGACACACCCAGGTGACCATCCTGGGTGTGTCCCTGGATTTTTTTTTACTCTCCTTTTTTTCCTTTAATATTGCTATCTTAGAAACAAACACCCTGTATCCGACATTTTAAAACTTCAAGCCACCTGTTTTGCTTTATCAAGTAATCCATCAATAAATATAATGCATACTGTTATTCTTTTTGGGAGAAGCCATAAAAACACCCACTGTAGGCGCAACATTCGCTTCAAGTCAATGACGATAATTTAAAAACAGTGTTTTATTTGTTACACATAAATCAACAGATTTATGTTTATGTGCCGTCGCTTGTCACCAGATGGCAGGGTCAAGCAGTGTAATTGCAAGTAGCTAGGCTAGGTGGCGCTAGGTACCGCCCAATTCATGTTCTACAAAAATATTTGTATTCCCTTAGACCACCATTGCGCATGGGCATCTTCGGGAACCTGTACAATGCACACATGTAGACACATTACGCATACTACAAGCATTAGGTGAACATATATTGAGTGCATACACATAAATGACACAAACATCAATACAGCGGCAGGTGAGCTCTGCGTTTCCATCTTTTATACTGGTCGTTTTGAACGTACGGAATTTCTCGGTAACTCCCTAAGCAATAAAAAATGTTCCCAGCATGTTGATTATTTTTTTTTCAGCAATGTCATACCTCTGAGAGTATATTGAATGGCTCAGGGGAAGAATTTTTTATAAAAAAGTAAACGCTCGATTATGCCGCAATTATTTGAAAGCCAATAAATCAAGCCGCTCCAATGCGGTTCGAAGCCATGAGTTTGTTTCCCCGCACGGCACGTCGTAGCCTGTATTTCTATTGTAGCGTTTGTTTTTCTATTTGTGCTGTTCGCGCACGGCTGCAATTTCCGTCTTAAAATAATCTCTGTAGAGCGGATATTCACTCAGCTGGAAGTGGTGCTTCACGGGCAGAGAAATCGCTTTTCGATCAACCTGAATGCAGTCAAAGCCGCGACTTGTACGGAGCTACGCCGTGGCGAGCTCGAAAACTTCTAGCGCTCATCCCAGCGCGCCACTTAACCAGGAACCGTAGTACATTTAAACAGCAAAATAAAGGGTTGCTTTCTTTCTTTCTAGATTTTACCTACTATTTGTTTTTAATGCTAAAATTCCACACTGTAAATATAGGTGATTTCCGTCAAAATTTCGTACTGTTCAGTCCTTACCCCAGAGCGCAATCGGTCTCGGCGAGGAGACTACCGACAGTCACATTGGCCACTGTACGATAGGAGCTTACTGTTCAGACCAGCGTTCCAACATCAATATCCGCAAGTCGATCGATTGCACGTGCCTAATCCCTGAAGTGGTCTCAAACTTTTTAATGTAAAGCGGGATGTCAACCTGCGACGCCCCGCCCCCTCCGATCACGCCCCGACCAGCGGCATGAATGCCCGACAGTTTACGCCATCTCATCTTGCTACACCACTGATACGCAAACACACGGTCACATCGGCGATAATTCCAGTTTTCTGTTCATAACTCACAAAACTGCCATCACGATGTTGCTGCTATGTTGCTGACACGCAGAAGTACAGAACCACGTTGAACGCCGGTTGGCATTTGGCATGAGGAAACAGAACCGAACTCAGCGCGGAAGGCGAACAAGCAGCCGGCAGCAAAACCTGCCGGTCTTGGACGCAGTTCCTGCGACTTCCATAACGTCGAAAACGTCAGCGCAGTTCGGCGTGGTTCCGCTACTGTAGTTCCGCGTTGGTCCCGCAATCCACCCTGCGCCAAGGAGGATAGAAGGGTAGGAGAGGGCATGACGCCAGCCGCGTAGCCTCCACAAGCCATGCTCCCTTGACGCCTCGCCTCTTTCTCATTTTTCTCTTGACTTACCAGGCCAAAGTGACCACATCACGTGACCGAAGCTAGCCTTCGTCTAGCTCTGGGGTAATAGAATACACCACAGTCTAGCGTTCGACCTGATAAACCCTACCGGACGGAGCGCACGCAAGCCTGCAAAGAGTCCTTCTACAATCAACCATCCATCTCACACGTGACATGTCACGCGCACCAATCGCCAGAGAGATCTACGGTCACGTTCGCCACAACATCGTTTAAACTTTTTATGACTAGGCTTCACCAGTATTGTAACGTCCCCCTCCTAGTACTTCTAACCTCCTTGCCCTGCGCAATCCGGAAACGGCAATTTTACCCAGTGTTCGTAGCTCTGCTGGCACTGCTCCGGAACTTCGCTGTTTCTAGCGGTTTCGTTTGCTCGTCTGATAAAATTACTGATAAGAACGTCAATGCAACTGAAATATTTTGCACGTTTGGACAAGAAGACGGAATTGCAGGTGGCCTTCGCTGCGGCTGAAGCTCAATCAACTCAACAACCTTTATTAAACAACGTGCGCGACGTGCTCGAAAAACGAAACCGAAAGAAGAAGAGTCGGGAATGCGAAAGCTTTCTCCCGTCTGCCTGGAGAAGGAGAAAAACGTTTCGATCCTCCCTGTTTCTCGTGTCCGCTTGGGGACATGTCAGTAGAAGGGAGAAAAACGCGCCCGTTGCTCCCTTTTTCCTCAAATTTTTCATAGAGTGTAGGAACATCCCGAGTAGCTACCAGCAACCAGACCCTTGCTTTATTCTTCTCTACAAAAAAAGTTGCAGTCCTACTCGCAAAAATTGTTGCAGTGACAGAGCAGTGTGTGCTGGGGTATTGTCGTGATAGATCTATCACTCTTTCTTTCCCCCACATTGAGGCATTTTTGCCTTACTGATCTTCGCAAGCGTCGTGAAATTCCCAAGTAAAACTATGGTGCCTGGATCGCGTCTTCTACTGGTGCGCTTAGCGTCCTATCCCACCCATACATCAAAGTGGTCCCAAAGTGGCAACATATGACGTCACAGAAGCCGGAGAGTCATGCTGTTGCCTGTCAGAATCCTGGTGATTGGCCGTAGAAATACTGGCGAAAAGCACGAGCGAACGCGACTGTCGCTGTCGTCACGGCGTTCCAGGCGTTCCAGGCAGACTTCCGACTGCTCTAGCTTCCGTGAACTGTCTCAGTGGAGAGCGACCTGCAGCAGAACAGGCGTCTGCCATTAATACCACAACTACTGGGACGCCTCCAGGGTCGCGACCGGCGACAGCATGACACTTCTATGACGTCATCAGGCGGAAATTGAGGGACCACTTTTTTGGGCGCGGTAAACACACCAGTCGGAGACGCATTCCAGGTACCATACTAAAACACCCGATTAAAAGTTTCACCAGAAGAAACAGCCTCGGATGGAATAATGCCGATATTTGTCGATGTTTTCATCATATGGGGAGGTTGAAGATCGCCATCAAGGAGGTTGGTCGTCCATGAATAACTGACGTGCCTTAAAGCGAGAAAGCCACTCGTAGACTTGTGATTTGTTATTAACATCTCCTTTGACTGCTGTCTCGAGCCTTACAAAAGTTTCCGTTACCGCTTTCCCTGAAAGAAAACAGGATTTGACGGCCCGCAACCTGTTCCTTCAAACCAAATATTTCAAAAAAAAAAAAAAAAAAAAACGCTCGAAGAATGGCTTTGAAGTGCCTGGGGAAAAATTCACAGCATGCCGCTAGAACTTTAGCAGCGAACGCCGGTTGGCAATTTCATTCTTAAGGGGTGCAGCTTGTGGTGGCTGCCGCCACACTGCTCAGGCAGAGGGCAACACGCCCGACGGCAGCGCCACGCGACGGCAGGGCGCAGCTGGGGGGGAGGCACAGCGGCATTCGGGGCAGTGTTGCCAGATTCGGCTATATATAGCCAAATTGGGCTACATATTCTTCTAGTTGGCGTCAAAATTTCGGGGTTGGCTATGTGGCTATTCTGGGCTATTTCTAAGAATGCAGCTAACTTTCGTCGAACCTCGGGTTCGACACCGAACTTTGAGGTTCGGCTAGTTAATTTTCGAACTTTAAATCAGTTTCGAAAAAAGTGAAAGCCGTTTACAAATCCCTGTAACGCCGAATTGGAGCGCAGCTCTTGAGGAGGAGGAGTGAAGGGTACTGAGGGGATTGTAGACCCCTCCCCCTTCTCCTCCTCCTCCCCTCATTCTTTAATATGCTCCGGGGGGGGTGTCACGTGACTTCGGGGAGGGGGTCACATGACCTCGGGGAGGCGTGACCTGGGGGTGACCTCAAGGCCACGTGACCCCAAAGGTGACCCCCACGTGACCTTGGGGGTCACGTGACCTCGGGGGGTCACGTGACCTCAGAGGGGTCACGTGACCTGGGGGTCACGTGGGGTCACGTGACCTTGAGATGACCTTGGAAGGGGTCACGTGACCTTGGGGGTCACGTGACCTCGGGGGTCACGTGACCTTGGGGAGGCGACCACGTGACCTCAGAGGGGTCACGTGACTTGGGGGTCACGTGACCTTCAAAGGGTCACCTTGGGGTCACGTGACCTTGAGATGACCTTGGAAGGGGTCACGTGACCTCGAGGGGTCACGTGACCTTCAGGGGGTCACGTGGGGTCACGTGACCTTGAGATGACCTTGGGAGGGGTCACGTGACCTTGGGGGTCACGTGACCTTGGGATGACCTTGGTTACGCCGACGCCGACGGCGACGGCGACGCCAACGGCGACGCCGCTCAAGCCGGGAACGGGCCCCTAAGAGCTGCGCTCTAAAAAAATTGTTTCTCTTTTGGCTAGTTCAGTGGAAAAAGAGGAAGGGGCTTTGAACTTCTACAAACTTCGGAGTTTTCACAATGCGCAGTGAAGCAATGCTTGCAGAGTTCAAGCGGTCTCCCTACAGCGCAGTGGAGCAAACCAAACATAATGCACTAGAGACCCTTTCCGAAATTCAGTCTAGCCATTTTGATCGCTATCATCATACATGGAAAGGCATCTGTGCCATACCAATGGCGGCCTTTTAGTGACTCATAAAGAAAGACGTTGAAGATGCTTCTAAGCGAATGATGCGAGGCCTGTACATAGGGGGGTCAGTACGACGCGACGTAGGAATGAAAACACAAGAGCTACGTAAGCGTTTCTTTATAATAACTCAGATTCAGTCAATCTGCGGGCTGCACACAATCAGCTTTAAAACATTTTGGTTTGTATAATTTTCCCGAGGCATCTGAGTGGGTTGGAGCTTTGTTCTGAATGCAGGTTCTTGGTCCCCATCGAACTGAAAGTGATCGAGAAAGGATCACACTGAAGAATTCCTCGCGTGCCGTTGACTTGCAAAAGTGACGGTGCCGATACAAGTCATTTCCGCCATTGATATGGCAAAACCTAAACTGCTTTACGAACCACCAGATGGCACTGAATTTCAGAAAGGGTCTATTACCACAGGCCCGGTAGCGCGCCTTCAACTCGGACGCATATAGCTCTGCCCGGATGTAGACTGAATTACTCTCCAAATGCTGCTTTGGTGCCCATTGTGAGAATCTTTAGGCACCCAATTTTGTAAAAACGAAAAGTCCGCAGTTTCACCGCTAAACAATTGACTACCTTCCAGTCGTTTCCCACCCCAAGAAAGGACAATACAATCAGAAATGGCGTGAACATGCGTGGGTGACACTAATATTCTGCCCAAAGAAAAAGGGACGGGTGGAGTATTGGTAAGGACCTGAGGTACGGTGGCAATCAGTTCGTCGAACGACGTTTCATGGACAAATCGTTTCGTCGACACTGCGATGTTTCATCGACAGATCGTTTCGTGGAAACAAGCACCCGCTCGTTTCATCGACAGACGTTGCGACGTTTCGTCGACAGCTCGCTCTCCCAGCTCCTGGCTCCGCCAGCTGCACCTCCTCGCGACCTCTGCGCCTGCGCGGCGCGCGGCCTTGTGTTGGATGGATGGATAGATGAAAGATGGCCGACTGGGCCAAGTATGGCGAACCAGTGCGCAGCCATCTTGCCTCACCCCGACAATTGTTTCTTTCAGTTTTTTTTTTTTTTTTTTGGGGGGGGGGGGGGGGGGGGGCACCGATCGCACTGATTTCGGAACTTACGATTTGTATGGTTTCGCTCGTGTCTTTGCCCGAACCTTTGGGGAAGCGTTGTCAAAGCCGGGAAGTTTTGTTCTCGACCATGCACTCTCCTTTCTCAAATTAGATTCTTAAAGGGGTCATGAAACGCTTTTCCAACTTTTTCCTGTTTCGCTTTCCTCCTCAACTCATAAATCGCGCATTCCACCAAACAGTTCAAGAAGACGAAAAGAAGGGAGGCCCCTCTCGCTTGGAACCTGGTTTGTGTACCCGGAGAGAGTCATTGTCCCCCTAGAAGATTAGCCCGTCGCTCAAAATTCAGACAAACGTTTCTTTCCCTACCCCGTTCACCCGTAAGCTGACAGTGCTGTGGAAGCTACGTGCTCCTTGGGCTAGCCACACTTTTGCCACGTAAGCGTGGCAAATGTGGCTGCAGAGAATAAGGTCAGGTGATGAAACGGAGGCGGCTGATTGGTCCGGCAAGCGCGTAGCTTCCACCACAATGTCAGCTTAGGGGTGAAGGGACTAAATGAGGTCCGGTTTCGTGTGACGTCAGTTTGGACCCGATGACGCGCTTTTGGGACCGCGGATGTATCACAGTGAAAAGGCAGAGAGGTTACGAAGGGGAGGAGGTACGAAATAGTCCGTTGTGTTTTCAAATTTCCGCGCTAAAAGTCAGGCTTTTGACTTTGTACCTTTTTTCTTTTGGCCCACTGAACGATGTGCTATTAGTAAAATACCAATCTAAAATGATTTATCCCAACCCAAAAATCGTTTCATGGGCCCTTTAAAGCATTCAACATGATGCGCTGCTCTTGAGGGCTGCGCTTTCGGCAGCATACGTGATCGAGGTGTCTGCACGTCATCGAATGCAACCCTTCGCGGGCTGGCCGCCGGCACTCCGACTGTTTTGAAAAAAGTGGCAGGATCGTTTCCAGAGCAAGTGCATCTTTCCGCGCGTCGCGTATTTTGGTAGAATCCTCAAGAGCCACCTGAACATAGCATAGATAGCCCACACGTCAAAACACTGAAGCTCTTAAAAAAATTGAATGAAAAAACGAGGCCTGTTTGCGGTGCACACAGCCTTTCTACCGTTGAAAATGGCATAAAATCGGTTTTTAATCGAATTGGCATCTGAGCTTAGCCGCAAGCAATAAACTTTGAAAGAAACTGAGCATTCGGCTACGCGTAGTTTGCTTTACGGCGATAAAACACGGTTGTTTTCTCCTGAAAACACCGGGTATTTAACGTACTGTACTTACCAGACCGCATACGATTTTTAGACTTTAGCAAATTTAGCTTCTGGATATTAAATAACACTATAGTTCTGCATATGTTATGTCTGTAATAAAATTTTGCATGCACATAAACCAATATGTGACCAAAGAACATGAGATTTGGAAGCCGCTCCTTTATGCAAAGAGCTGGGCCACGAACTTACCCCAGGTATCTGTCTGCTGGCATCGGTAAAAGAACAATTGAATGTTGCGTGTGAGGACCAGTCGGCTGCTGTCGACAGATCTCGTCTAGTGGTATCTACCGCCTCCGAGGCCTTGGATGTGGCGGCCGCTCGAGAGAAGCTATATAATACATTAAGTTGCACATTTAAAATATCAACTATGGCTTACTTAGTGTAATAAGACTAAACTTGATGTAATGTTTTATTTATATGTTACCAATTCTCGTGTTTTTCTGTTTTTGCATTGCAATGTAGCTTTTTTTAGGTTTACTCGCGGGCAGCGTGCTCGCGGTAGTGCGAGTGTTACTGGTTTTCTTGTTTTTGTTATTTATTTTTATTTGACATTGTTGACAGCCCTCTTATTATGTAATGTCCTTTTTAAACGGCCCTTAAAAATAAATGACGATGAAACGAGTGCGACTAAACAGTTTTCTCGCGTATAAGCCACAGTAGCCAGTAAAACACCGCATCACTTTTCCTTTTGACTAATTGAGGGTAATGAACATGTTTAATTTCAAGTGGTTTCATTAGGGTTTTAATGTTGCAATAAAAAGCTGCAAGTTGTATTTTTGTTTAAAAATAACCAATATAAAGAAAAAAAATCAGTGTTTACGCCCTTTTCCGCAACCCACCATTGGAACGAAGTTTTGTTTTGCGCCTACGCATATTTTTCTCCACCGTTTTTTTTTTCTTCCAGTAACTTTCGGTTCCATAAACGGGCATCGGAACTTGCAAATATCCGAATAGGCCGCTCGCGAAGTCCTGCGCGCTCTTACTTATTCCATGTGGCACGGATGAGAGCGAGAGGATAGCGCAGTTGCTCACCTTGGAGAGCAACTGCGCTAGGCATCGTCTTTGTCATCTCTTACAAGCGCTTGTACCTTAAGTTTCCGGCATTCCTTTCGGAACAGCAAAAAAAAAGTTTGTCGACGAAACGTTTTACGGTGGTGCTGTCGACGAAACGATTGTCAACGAAATGTCACAGTGTCGACGAAACGTGTGTCCATGAAACGTGTGTCCACGAAAAGTTGTCCACGAAACGTAATTCCACGAAACGAGTTTCGACGAAATGATAGGGACCCCCTGAGGTATTGGGGTTCTGGCATGAAACAGCCAGTGTGCTGACTGTTCTGCTTTTGTATTTTGTTCTTTTACTGTAAAGGCATATCTCCCGGGCTTCACAATAAAGCTGTCTTTGTGTGTTTTATACTTATGAAAACCTGCGAAAGGAAGGGCCAGTTTTGTACAGATTTTCATCCTTCCAAAGGTTTCCTTTCTTCTTAAATTCAGAAGTAACATAATGTACACAAAAGGTCGTGCATCTGAGGGTTGAAACAGAAATGAAATTGTCAATATGAGGCTTAAAATTATTGTTTTTAGTCTTGGCTATTTTGGGCTATATTTTGTTTACGGCTTTGGCTATTTTTGGGCTATACCTCCCAATCGTTCGGCGATTTTTTGGTGGGACCATCTGGCAACTCTGATTCGGGGTGGAGACGAAGAATAAACAAGACGTCAGAAGCCCTTCCTTGTTACTGCGTGTTCTTCCGGGGTGGACCGCACGGACGAGAACCCGGGGCTTCCAAGGCGTGGGCAGGGAAACCTACAAGCTAAGCCCTGCTAGAGGCGGAAGCTGGCATAAATAACCAGTCCGCTCTTCAGAAACTCATTCCGGTTACTTTTGGGTCCCCCCTCGTATACCTCACTGTGCCAGAAGCTTTCGACATATGAAAGTATATGCTATTCACTTGCCATGATTAAAAACAATGACAACCGGCAGTGTTTTAGGGCACGACGTTCCAAGTGACGCCGTTCGTGGAACGCCTTTCATTTAGGAGGAACGGAGGAACTCCGACGTTCCATTCTGCGTCGGTGGAACTGGAACGGGAACTCGTTACATGTTTATGTTTACACAAAAAAGGAACGCCGTTCATGTTTTCTTTTTTGTATAACAGCAATATAAATGTATAAAAATATTATAATTACGAAGAGAACGATCTTGAAATCCTTTGTGTCACTTACTCTAAGGTTGATGTTGTAGGGTACTCGGATGGCAACAGTCGGGTAAAAGCGAGCTACAACAAACCCGATCGCGAAAGGGTCATCTTAGAGGCGGCACCTGTGTGCGCTTGAAGCACACGCGCGTTTGCTCATGCAGCGAGCCTCGATCCTCTCCTCTCTTTACCGACAAAACCAGGGGGATCGTGTGTTGGGCAGAAAAGAAGCCGCCGCCATGAGCTGTCGGCGGGGTGCGCATTTCTAATGTGCCTCAAGAAAGGCCAATCGCATTCACGCCGCTTCGCGGGGATAGTCTATAGCGACACATTACAAAGCGACACGAGCGGTGCGGCTGATGATATTCGGCAGTAAACAACAGTTAGGTTTGACGGCGAATACAAACCCCAAACACCGCGTGATGGAGGGCTAAAAGCTTTGGGCCGCGTGAACATTAATCTGCGTGTAGGAGCACAACTAGAAGACAATGGCGTCGGTTCCCTATAGCCAATCTCTCGAGGCGACATCTCTATCTCCGAGGCGGCATCGGTGTAGGCGCGAAACACGGGCGCGCGTTTCCCCGTGGCGTAAGACCCCCCCCCCCCCCCCCCCCCGCCTCTCTGCCGCGTAAACCAGGGGCGATGTGTGTTAGTCAGCAAAAAAGACACCTCCGTGGCATGACGCACGGTTGACAAGGCGAATACGCGCATTCTTGGGAAGGCATCATCGGACCTCCTCTGTGTCTTATGGTAAAGTGGTAACTGTCCCAATGATTGTCGACGTCAATGAAAATCGGTTTTTAACATATCACGCTACGATTTTGTGCAGCGTTGCCTGAAGGTGATGCATTTTTTCTATAAATTTGCAAAGAGCAAACTTACCCGAGGAAAAAAAAAATAGAAAGAAAAAAGGCTCAACAACTCAGTTGACACTGTCACCGGAGCCAGCTCTCCGAGTAGTGTCTCCAACCAGTACTTTAGAGCAAAACTATATGAGATTCCAGTGCCGCCATATCTGCCACTGCGGCCACTCGGAAATATATTCATACCAAGATAAAAGGAAGTAACAAACAATAAAATCTTACCTTTTTGTTGAAAGAAAAATTTTGCTGACCCCATGTCTCTAAACGAATTATGTACCACCTGATAACCAATGAACTACAAAAGCAATAATAGAACGGACTGATCACCAAAGGGCGGTGCTGTACCCGAACGGGGGTTCTAGTGGCTTGGTATCGGCGGACGTGAGGGATCCGCGTTCCAAGGGCAAGTTTCTCATTGTTGTAGTACCACTGGTAATGCGTGGAAATTCTCTTGTACATAAAATGTCTGACAAATCGTTGAATGTAGAATCAAAATCTGCTAAATACGTTGGGTGAGGCATTATACGCCATATTTAATCAACGGTGGCCGCGTGACTGGTATAGATTGAATTTTTATCTCAGTGCTTTTCTCATAGCCTGTCCTAAACCCTAGATTACACGGAGAGGGTATTTTAGGTACTACAATTTCGTTAGAGCAATGCCATTACTGCCAGCTCTTGATATTAGTGGAGCGGTCCGACAAGATATACACTCAACACGCTGCTGCCCCGGTCGCGCATTTGGAAGTGCTTGCGAAATAAGTCAACGGGTCAATATCGGCATTTCGATTTATGCGTTCTTATGAATTTTATATCACCTGGTTTACGGAGGTAGAGAAAAGCGGGGGAAGAGGGTAAGATAAACACACCTCAGTGCACACTCCTGCCTTTGGCTGTATACGAGATTTGCTTATCCGATCTTTGTACACAACTTTTAGAAAAGTTTCTTTCGTCGTTCACAAATAATAGTCTTAAAATAAACATGAAAATCTAAAGCAAACGTTTGTTGACCTCTAAATAATCACGTTACTAGTAATTATGATCTAAAGATTTGAAACAACCAGATTTAAATAGTCAAAGAGCACAAAAACGCTAGGTGTACTTTTTCCTGAACATATGCAATGGAATAATCTCGTAAAATACCTAGTTAATAAAATGTCAGAGGTTGTTGGAATAGTATCTCGCTGTCGCTTTATGTAGGCTGTAAATGTATAAAATGAAACTTTATCACGTTCTCTTTAGCTCACAAAGTATAACTATTGTCATTTCGTTTGCGGTACGACTAAATATAACGTTAGAAAAACTTACGATCCTCCCAAAAAAAAAAAAAAAAAATGCTGAGTTTTATTGCAAACGTGCCTTACCAGACTCCATACCGAACCACTATTTTTAAAACTCATCGTCATGAGAATTTCTACTTTATACAAGTTCCGTTTGATATGTTTTTTATTTATTTTCCACTCATGAGTTTATTACTTTTTTTTCTAATTTATCCCACCTGGCAAAACGTCCATCCTCTTTCCATATATCCAATGCAGAGATTTCTGCAATTTGATCATCTTCGTACCAATTATGCACTGCAGTCAGTGGCTCATAACCTGCGCAGATTAGTTAACACGTTTATTAAAGACCGCATTCATATTTACCGTTTAACAAAAAAAAAAAAAAGGATGTACGCGTGTGTATCGTTCGGTTAAATTATATTGTATAGTGTTTTTTTATTACCATGCCCTGTAAGTGCAGGGGCACCTGACCCAGTCAAGCTACCTTGTTGACGCTTTTTGTCTGGTGCCCTGAGCACAAGAGGGCTGAAATAGACAAAATCAAGTTTAAGTTCAAGTTCAAGTTCAAACTCTTGGAGGTGCCTAATCGCTAGACCGTGAACCATTTGGGCGTTTTTACCCAAGCCTCGCCCCCCTCCCCCCCCCCCCCCCCCCCTTCCTCCTTTCCCGCTCCGCATAAACCAGGCGAACTGACGTCTATAAGATATGTGCCAATCAGTATGACGAAATCGACTTGTTACCATACCTCACAAGCTTTTTACAAATAAGCGCCCGGGGCCCTGTGCCGCACGATAGCGCGGTGTCTTGTCGTAAGCGTGCACAATACCCACGAGCGCGTCACTCACCGAGCAAATAAAAATTCGCTGCTTTCGATACGCTGATTCTCAACGAAATGCATTACAATTAAGCGCAGGGGCTCTGACTCAGCAAAGAATTGGAATTTCAACATCGCAACGGTCCACCTACTTTCTTTTTTGGAGGGCCAGTCTGTTCTCCCGAACATACGCGATCGCGGATGTAGCCGCCACAGCTTCCGTTAATCGCCCCCTACGGTCCGCATACAGCTGTCTTCAAAGAGACAATTTTCCATCCCGGGTGCCGGCGGTTTCGCGCGAACGACGTCATCGCTGCGCCTTTGTTTCACGTTGTCACTTATGTTGTTCCACGGCCGCTCGATCTCCTCCTATCCCGCTCCCGCGGTGCGTCATTGGAATCGTGTGAGAAGACTCTTTTGCCCTTACGTAAGAGGGAAAGTGGACATAACGTGCGAACGAACGTAGCGAAAGAGCTCGGCGGGAACCGTTCCGCGGCCTCACTAAACCAGTTCAGCACTGTTCAACACAGCTAAATCCAATCACGGCCTTCCGAAGCAAAGAGGACTGCATGCACCGGGATAATAAATGCTAACGCATTTAAAACGTCTCGCATTTTGACACAAGACGACCACCCCGTCAACAACCTCCGTCGTCATGGAAACGACAAACACCCCAGCGTAAGCGGCTCTCCCTCGTGCTCCGCGCCACCAGTCGTAGCCGATCATGGGGTCAAATGACTTTTACGCCAATTCTGGGTAGCGTTCGTCACTGATTTGCTTAAAACGAGCATGCCTGTGGCGCCAAGGCACACATATCGAACGCGTGATTTCATAATACTTTCACTGGTACGAAATAGTTTTCCTAGCTTGTCTATACAAAACGATTAAGTCTCACTACAGCATAGCTTATGTTTAGGCGAAGAAACATGCGGTAATTCATTTTCAAACCTCCTTGATCTAATATGTCGTCGGGGGGAACTAGGGAGCCTTCATGTGCGCTTTGCTAGGGTGATGCCACCCTTTGTAATACCACTCGCCGACAAACCAGCAGCTATTTTGTTCCTCGGCGATAATCCGTGAGGCTTATAACCCTCCCGGAAACAAGCACCTTATCTCAGAAGTTCGGAGCAGCGTTGTGGAACCCACGGAGGGAGGATTAGCATTTTCCCCCTCGGATGGGATTACCGATGGACACAAAGGCCACTTTCCCGCGCACGGGGAAACAATGAGAGGAACAAAATGGAGGTGGAAGATTGTGTGGGAAAGGGAAACAGGCAGTTGGCATCACTCTATGCGAAGCGCACATGAAGGCACTCTAGGGGGAACGGTTGCCGAGTTGGTTAACGCACTGCAGCTCGGGGAGTGTGAAGGGAGAGCTCACGTTCTACAACCCGGGATCCTGCGTTCAGTCGTAACCCCTGCCCGTTCCGGTCTGGATGCGCATCGTACTGGCGTGCGGTCGTGTATCACTACAACCTGGTGCATATTAAAAACCCCGAGCTAGCGGTTGTACTTCTCTCGTCGACAGCTGAGACGCGCCCATTGAAGCTAACTTAACTTAAAGGGAGGGCACTGAAGTCCTTCTTGAAAAAAAAGGTCGTTTTTGATCTTATCTTTTTTAAAAGGTGTTAATTCCCACATATACTAAGTCCTATGTTACAAAATCGCCTATTCACCTTAGGCCAAGAGGAAACCATGCTAACGCTCTTTTTCTCGCGGTCTACACTGTGTGGACCAATGAAAGCCCTACAATACGCGCAGATTCCGAATGATTTTATTATAACTCGTTTTGAAAAGAGTGTGATAGGTATACATTCGGATAAGACCCCTCTTTTTCTCCGTGGGCGAAGTCATCCCTTGCAACTCGCCGACAAGCGTCCTTCATCGACCACTTCACTGGGAAGAGAATGCTTTGCAAAAAGGGCGTGCCGCGATCTTCGAACACGCTTTTAACGAGGAAATAAGTTACGCACGATTGTAATTTCGGGTTTGTTGGGATGCTTAGAGCGTCTAGATTGAGTTGTCACCACAAAAGGACAATCTCGAAAACGACTTCAGTGCCCTTTTAAGCACAACACTTCATTAAATGTAATCAATTCATCTTTTAAAACTGTTAATAACGAGTGAAATAGCCTACTGATCGTGGCGGTGACGACACAAGTGCATCTTCAATTTGTTTTAGAGCGCAGCTCTTAGGCGCCCTATTCCGGCTTGAGCGGCGTCGCCGTCGGCGTGACCGCGCGGTGCATTACGGGACGCGTGACGTCACTGGGGACGTCACTGTTGACGTTACCAGTGACGATGACGATTACGTCACGTGACGTCATACGTGATGTCACAAGAGCCACCAGTGACGCAAAGTGACGTCATCGTGATGACGTCATCAGTGACGTCATGTGTCACGTCACTAGCGGAACAAATTGCCGGCTAAATCTAGCGAGAAAAATTTCCCCGGTAATTATAGCGGGAAGTATTCCCGGCTAAATTTAGCGGAAAAAATTTCCTCACTACATCTAGTGGAAACGATTCCCCGTTAAAGTTAGGGAAAAGATTGCCCTACTAAATTCGCGCCAAATTTACACGCAGTGCTCTCACCAAAGACGTGCATTTTCTGTGACTTGCGTTAAGCACACGTCGATCCACACCCATGTTAGTAGTGGGGGGACTTTACACCTCCTCCCCTCAGTACCCTTCCCTCCTCCTCCTGAGGAGCTGCGCTCTAATTCGTCGTTATAGAGGATTGTAAACGTCTTTCATTTTTTACTCTGTACGTTTGTAACTTTTCGCGTGCTGTCATTTTTATATTCCCATAAAAATAATAACCTGCATTCACTGGTTTTAAACGCTGACAACATGAAAGTATTTTGTGTGTGTGTTTTTTTTTCTTGTATGGCAGCGTTAAGGTAAAGTAATGTATATTAATGAATTAAAAGCTAGCAAAAAAAGGGGAGGCTGCTCAAATGATTATGAGTCTATGCCATATAGTATATTTCTTTAGTAGCGGCTGTGCTACCGCGCCTACAGCGGCATAATTGGACGACAGGCAGGAGCACGGAGACAAAAAGGTACGAAACACGAACATTACTCTCCGCGGTTCCATCGAGCAATCTGTTCTGTCGTTGTGATTTCTATTTTTAGAGCGCAGGTCTTCGGCGCCCGTTTCAGGGTTCAGCGGCGTCAGCGTCCGCGTCAGTGTCGGTGTCGCGTATCCGCTTGTTGCATTACGGAACATTTCCCCGCTAAAGTTAGCGGGGAAATTTTCCCACTACATTTGACGGGAAAAGTTTTGTTCAATTTAGCGGTGAAAGTTTTCCGCTAAATTTAGTGGTTCCCGCTAAATGTAGTGGCAAATGTCCCCCGTTAAATATAGCGAAACAATTTCCACGCCAAATTTAGAGGGTTATGCTTACCCGCTAAATTTAACGAGAAAACTTAAGTCACGTGACCTCAACACCAATTCAGTTTCCCCACTAAGTATAGCGGGGAAAATGACGCCACGACTTCGTGTCATGTCACGCATTAACCAATTCAGCGGCAGGAGGAGAGGACGAGGAAAGGAGTAGAAGGAGGGAAGAAGGATGAGGAGAAGGGGAGCATAAGGAGTAAGATAAGGAGGAGGAAAGGAGCAGGGGAGAGGAGAAGGAGGACGAGGAGGGGAGGGTACGGAGGAGTAGGGACATACCCTCCCCTCCGTACCCTCCCTCCTCAAGAGTCAAGTCAAGTCATGTCAAGAAGGTAGGAGAAGCTCCTTCCACAAGCCTGAAGCACCCGTTTCAAATCTCTCCGCAATCGGAAGAAAGGGTTCACTGGAAATACTCCTTCTTCCGCTTCAATGGATCCCAAACTTGTCTCCGATCCCACTTTTTAAGAAAGCGACCTTTGTATTCATTGGAGGGGGAACCGAGCCCCTGAAAGCAGCCTTTGTATCCACCTGAGGGGGAAGCTAATCCCCGAAAGTCGTATTTGTTTCCACCGGAGGGGAAATTTCTAATCTCCCTCTCGTGGCTTCCACAATGCTAATTAAATGTCGAAAGATAAAGCAAATATGTACAGAAAGGCAAGACCCTCCTCGCGCGTTGGCCGCGACGTCACGGAAACGATGGGACGCTATTGGATACGGAGGCGGCGGAGGGATATATGATTCCTTTTGAGGGGCATTTGCCGCTACATGTAACCGACTATCGGTTCGCATTAAAAAATTTTAAAAAATGTTTCTTTTTTCTTGTAAGTACTGTTTGTAATTATGTTGAGCACCATCCTACGAGTCCAGATAATTGCGGACCCGGAGTTCTGTTTCAAAATTGACGAAGAATCCTGCAGCTGGCGCCCCTGCCAAAAAAGCAACCGCAGTCATGGTCATGTCTAAAGTCTAGGTTCTATGCACGCTTTATAGTTTCTGCAAATAAAGAATAAATTTCCGTTGCACCAATCGCACTTCGCAAGCCCGCAAGTATGCCTCCAAAAGCATACCGGTCGCAGCCCCTGTCTAAAACCGGTGTACCTAGTTCCGAAGTCGAGCTCAACATTCCCTTCCCTTCTCGTTTGCTCGGCGTTGACCGCGGCACTCCCTGCTCCCAAGCTACGACTTTGGCCGCTCCCTTTGACTATGAACGCCTTCTCAAAGCACAGGTACCTCGCCAAGCGCGACTTTAGCAAAGCGTTCTACTACATATCACTACAACGGTGAACAAGGCCGTTGACTACATTCAACCTCAGCCTATATCTGTTCCACACGGCTGGTCTTTGGTATTCGTTCGGTCCTGTTCTACTTCTCCATGAAACTGCTTGCTACAGCAGTCGCTCGCGAGGCCCGTACTCGGGGACTTCGGATGTGAAAGCACATTGGCAAATTTTTCCTAACGCCCCCAGGCTCAGAGGTATTCGCTGCATCAGTGATTTTCATTGTCAACGGAATGATATCTACTGTCTTTCGCATGAACGAAATTGCACGAAGTATTTTGTCGTCAATCGATCAGCGGTTTGTGAAACAGAACGCAACGTTCCCGATTTCATTGCAGCTACAACATATGCACTTGTCGATGCTTGCTAGTTCCGGCAATAATGAATTGCATAGAGCCCTTCGAAATAGCCGTTATTTAACGAATATTAAAACAAATATTCTCTGTTGTGCTGAAAGGGACGGGAACGGGCGCGTGCTGAATAATAACTCTGAAGGAAGCCGCCAAGTTCCCGCGTTACAGTGAGAAATATTTTATCCGTAAAGGTGTATTCACACGAGGGAGAAATCCCGGGTATTTCTCCCCGGCACGCGCGCATCACGAAACGAAAACGCGAGGCTTTTGCACATCGCAAAGCCCGACGTTTTCGTCGTGGTATGCGCGTGCCGTGGAGGAATCCCTGGGATTTCTCCGTCGTGTGAATACCCCTTAAAGTACAAAATATTTTTTCTTATTAGTATGTGAGTCGAATTCAGGGCTTTATTTGAAGCGTTACCATTGACATCAGTTTCTTTGTTTGACTACTGAATTTATCATTTAAACCCTTTGTCGGACAGTGGTAAGGCAAGTACCTTGTTTTTCGGTTAATAAGTCGCACCCATGTATAAGTCGTACCTATACAGGCTGTTTGATGTCAATTCGTACGGATCCACAAAAAAAGAATGCGAAAGCGTCACTCAGGCGGTGTGTGCATATGAGTTATACGGTCAGGGTTGGGTAATATAGTCCGCTAATCGTCATCATAGGCCAGATATTTAAGTAAAATTGGTTAATTATGTTTGAATTTATCGAATATAAACATATAGCTCGAATTAGAAACTTGCTGAGCGTCATCAAAATCACAATAAATTTATAAATGTGAAAGATTTACTGCGAGAAGGAGAACCGCAGGGGTGCTCTAAAGTTACCACACGTGCTACAGGCGCAAGGCTGGCGGAGCGAAAAGCAAATGATGTATGACGCACGCTTAGTTAATGATATTTAACTGTCTTCGATGAATCTCAGAAACAAGTAATTCTGACCCTAATTCTAAATTTAGTGAACAAAAAGTGAATCACTAAAGATTCATAAAAACCAGCTTGCACCGAACATGAATACTTTTACTAAATTAGCCATTTACAGATGACGCCATATTGTTTTCCTTGCAACTCGCATTTTTGACGGAACGATTTGGTTACCGACGCGTGAACGGTGAAACCACCTGTGAAATTCTATTTTAGCAATTTTGAGTGTGGTGGATGTTTTAAATTTCGCAATTACATAAAAGTACATACTTGTGACAGTCTTCTTTTCTAGGCAGTGATGAGCGTAAGATAACGCTTCCTCTTAGGGTTCATTGCTCGAAGTCGAAAACAAAGCTGGAGAAACACAGGAAACAGTTGCAGCCTTCCGCATTACACTGTTATAAAAACAATTAATATACGTGGAGTTCAAACACCTTTTACATTTTTGTTTTGTTCTAAGACTTTAAAAATTAGAAATTTTATTCGAGTCCAAGCTTTTTTTAATCTGTAATTAAAAGTAATTGTTTATTTACACCTTACTGCACAGGATGCGAATGTTTCATCCACGCTACTGATGGCGAAGCCTTATTCTTTTTGTCTATTTTACTCAGACTATTGCTATTGATATCATAGTAATATTCTATCAGGAATCAGCTGCAAATATTGGAAGATAAAGAGAATGAGCACAGCCTTACAGCCTCGTACAATATTTTCCAGAAGTAACTATTTCCCTTTTTAGAAACTTCAATTGACATTTTGTGGGTCTCCGACATGTTTTAGAAGTATAATTTGTAGAATTACCTCTTCAAAAAGTAAAAAAAAAAATTGTATATTGTTTAATCAGCACACGCGTCACGCGTCTAGAACCATAGAAGGGAATCACTTGGTATTACACAAACACAAAGACATCACTATCTACTGGTGATCTATATATCAAGAGCTGCTAATGTGGAAATAAGAGGGGAGCTGAAAGTCCCGATGTTGAGGGGAGCGTGTGATTAAAAGTTAAGTCCTTTTTATAGCGTTTAGCTCATATATTACCGACGATGGTGAAAGAAAAAAAGCCCAGCGTGCTCAAGGTAATGGTCCTGTTGAGGCGCCCCGTTATTTCTTAAACACGCAATTTTTGCGTTGGTAATAGCCGCACAGTTTGTCATAGCTTGTAAAAAAATACATATAGGGGGTTTTACTGCATGAACAGTAAACGGCAGAACCAATTTATCAAGATGCGCTATAGTCCGGGTGGGCTACGGGGCTTGGGGACTCCGAAGCACGTTATGATTGCTTAGCAGCAAGTGAGACAGCGGTATTAGCACGCTGGGCTTTTTTGTTCTTCCATGTTTCAGATAGAAACATGGAAGAACAAAATTGCGAAGCAAGTGATGTGAAGATTATAATTCGCGCCCCGACTTCTTAAGCTGTCGACGAGTATAGAATAAAGCATCCGAGAGTAAGAACTGTGCGCAAGCTGGGGATTTCAAACGTTTGGCCCAGGTTGCCCCTCCGACAATCACCAGTGGCCATCTTCACCACCAGGTGGCCAAGGGCAACTGGCGACGCGAGCGGCGCTTCGCCACTGATAAAGGGTCGTCGCAGTGTATGCGCGGGGGCTGTTGGGATCGCGGCGCAGGCGATAGCGGTCATTAAATGTGTACGTGTTGTTGAACCGGTGGGCTGTGTCATTCCCCGAGACGGCTTGCAGCAAGGGAAATCCCACGGAACAGATAGGTTATATTCCAGTGTCACACTCACCGATGCACTCACTTGTGGATTGTCATGGTTCCATGGGTGTTCGACTAGGTGATTTATAGGTAAACAAAAATTATTTGACATGCCACAAATTTTAATAACCATATCTAGATTTGTAAAAATCCCTGCAACTAATCACGTGCGATTGGCCAAAGCATGCTTGTTGTCATTCGATATTAAAGTAGCCCTTTTAAATGCATTGGTACAAATAAAAGTTTCAACAATAAATATAACACCATTCGAGCCTCGTTTTGTGATATTTCAATTAAAGAGAGGGAATTAAAAATATTTCTTATAAATAGAAGATGGCCGCATAATAAAGATCAATAAACGTCTTCGAAGTATATTTATTTAAGAGAGGACTCCTGAAGGCGCATTTAGAAAATACATACCGAACTTTATTAGATATGATGTCTTTCTAGTTGTGCATAAGTGCAGATAGGGACTGCAGACAAATCACAGAAAATTTACAACCGCTGGACTATCAAATATAGTAAAGCCTTCTTTTTCCTTTTATATTCTCAGTAATTACAATCAAGATTGAATCCCTCTTTCTTATTTACAACCTGCATTAAAGCTTTCCTCTTCTTCTTCTATACTTATTTACAAACGTGGAGCTGCTTCGAGCCCTTCAGGACCCCGCAGAAAGTTTTTCTCGCTTGTGCAGAGCCAAGGAAGGCGCACTGACACATTTTTTTTAATCGATGGCCAATGCTTCAAGGACTTCACACGCAAGTTTTTCTGTGTTTTTTTCTTTTTTTGTCCTAGAACCCTGATGTTTTTCAAACATTGAGTGCACCGGCATTCTCGACAATCTACCGGTAGATGTCCCCCTGCTGACTGCACAAGCGAGAAAAAACTGTTTCTTCGGGGGTCCTGAAGGTCGTGAAGCAGCTCCACGTTTGTAAATAGGTATGGAAGAAGAGGGGGAAAGCATTATAGCAGGTAGCAAATAAGGGAGAAGAGGTCTTCACTCTAGGTTGTGAATACTGAGAGTAGTAAAGGAAGAAGAAGGCTTTAATATAGTTAATAGTCCAGCGGTTGTAAATTTCTGTGTTTATTACTGTTCAGCTGGCACCACCCAAGAATACAATCCAACTAGCTCCGCTCGAACCAGTAGCAGAAGAATCCCATTTTTTTAATACAAAATATTCAATAAACTAGCCCAACTGAATACTTTGATGAACAAATTCTAGCCCAACTGAACATCTTGGCGCCCTTTATTTGAGGCACTTTATAGCAACAAAGACAAAATATGGACGCAAACTAGTTATAAAATTAAAATATTTGTGCGCCTTATGAGTGTCCTAACAAGTTACAAAAGTGACCGAAGCAAATATCTGATCAATTTTATTCATCTGCCGTTTTTCAACTTACAAACTAAAATTATAGGTGCAAACGCGCTACACTTGCGTACACTTTGGAAGGGAACGGATTTCAAAACGGAGATGCAAGTCTGATATCTGGAGTTGGAAAGTCGCTGCAGAAGGTCCAAAAAGAGGTTTTTAGCCTCAGAATGTTCATGATAAAGTTTATAACGAACTAAATATAAATTAATTTCCACAGAGCGACAAATTGTCATTTAAGATTTTATTTATACCTTTAAATATATTTCAGAACTAATAACTTTATTTCAGGCGTTCTTCTGTTCTGCACAATTTCCTGATATATCGGGTTACATTAGCATGGAAGATTAAGAACTCGTATGTTGACCTTCCGTGTTAGTATATAGCACGTGAAAATGCAATTGTCGAATGCGTTATTTCTAATTCGGTGAATCGGTATACAAAATCCCCTTTGCCTAGAACCGTAAAATTCATAATATTTTCCAAAATTAGTAAAAGCATCGTTTTTTTTAGTTTATTTTATAATGAAACACTAAATCACTAAATATTCCGTAAGTAAGGTCACCAATATGAAGGAAACATTCCTCACTCAAAGCAAAAAGTTTCGCTTACAACTCGAAAGCCTTTCTAGTATTGCATTAGTCGTAGTCTTCGTGTCAATCTGTTTACCTAAATTGTGTTGTCTTCTTGGGAGTTCCGCAATCGTAGGCCATACCCCTACACCGGCATGAATTGTTCTCCCTAAAACCGACTTCAAAACGTTTCAGTATATAAAATAACATACAAACGCATACGTTTTTAACGATTCATTATGCTGACTAGAGAAATTAAACAGCGTAATACTTCAGATTCCAGTTAAAACAAATAGTAACCATTCAAGTAATACAAAAAAGCTAAATGAAATTTTCCCAAACATTGAATGACAAAAAAAAACGACTTATATCAGGAATATAATGGCAGTTACGAGTACCACGCGGACCGATTATCTATGCATACTATTGAAGAAGATATATATTTGTAGAAAAATATAAAATTATCCCCAATTCTTATCTTAAATGAGTGCATTAATTTCAAAATTTAGATTTGATTCAAAGCCCTTCTCCTTACTCAATTCTTAATTTTCCCAATATCAGAACAAAACGTTTATTCCAGCTATGAAAAGCACCAGATAAAAATTTATTTCGATTTTCTCTTCAATTTGTTGTACATAGTGGCACATTAGGGTTACTTCATTGAAATATATCAATTGTTTCTCTACAAAACACTGAAACAGCCGATGTATGTTTTAAATATGCAGCCCGGGTACTCTTTTACTAAATAGGATAAAAACTGAAAATCAATATTTTCTCATTGTCAAGTGAAATTTGTTTTAGAAACAACGAAGCTGGTTAATTTAGGAACAAACAATCGCAGTTAAGGCAAAGGAAACCACTGATGTCCCAATACTATAATGTTTTGGTTGGTTTTGTAGTGAGTGACTTGTTTTATCGAGACATCAGGCAATACAAACTCTACATTTTATTTGTATTTCTAAAAAATGTGTGTCCTCATATTATGTGTGCAAATAGATAATAACTACAGCTCGTAGTATTAAGATGCTGATCTCGGTAGTCCCCGAACTCTATACTCCCAGAGTATACAGCCCATTTATCAGCAATTGTGAATTTTTAAAACGATACACATAAAGTTATCGGGTACCTCCATACTGGATTAAGTAGTGGTTCTAATAAAATATTTTAAATATATATTTAAGAATACCCTAAAAACGCGTGTCTTAAATTTTTTTAGATGTGAGGGAATCTTTTTGGTGGTTCAACATATAAATATTAAAATCGGTTATGTCAACTGTAATGCTAATTAGATAAATCTTGGGCGTTTTTGTACTCAACATTTCTGCGTTTCGAGTACTGTAACTATAAAACAAAAAAACATACGAACGAAGATGCGCAGGAGAGGTAAAATTATAAAATATTTGGTTCGGGTGCGGCATCATGTTGAAGACATATTGTTTTAAAATTCTTTGTTAATAAGTACTGCTACAGGTTGCGCTCAACCTTTGCGAGGGAACTCGTATTGAACAGATGTACTGAAATCACACCGTTGTTTTTGTACTCTGCATGCCTATCTTACACAAAATCAATTTTTTTTTCTTAATCTATTATATTTTAAGCACTTGATTATCGTAGTATACAGGGTTTTTCTTAAGCCTTACACATTTGTTTAAAAAATGAAAGCCGTTTATAACGCCGGATCAGAGAGCAGCTCTTGAGGAGGAGGATGGAAGGGTACTGAGGGATAGGTGACTCCCTGAGGTCACGTGACCTCCGGGGGGGGGGGTCACGTGATCTAAGGAAGTGGTCACGTGACCTCAGGGAGGGGTCACGTGACCTCAGGGGGGTGACGTGAATGTAACTCTCATAACCCTTGCGACCCTCATGAGGGTAACCCTCGTGACCCTCATGAGAGTAATCCTCGTGACCCTCGTGGGGTAACCCTTTTGAGGCTAACTGACCCTCGCAACCCTTGTGAGGGTAACCCTCGTAATCCTCGTGAGGGTAACCCTCGTGATCCTCGTGAGGGTAAACCTCGTGACGTCATTATGGGAAACTTCCCATAATGCAACGCGCGGTTACGCCGACGCCGACGGCAACGCTGCTCAAGCTGGAAACGGACCCCTAAGAGCTGCGCTCTGAAAGGCGTGAAAGTTACACTGATGCGGTTCGTGCGGATGAGTTATACGTCCAGGGGAATATTCGATAAGTCAGCTAATTAATTTAAATTCGTTAATTACCTTCTTAATTAGTGAAAATATACATGTATTTCCGATTAGAAACTTACTGAGCGTCATTGACAACCACTAAATTGACTTTTTTTAGAATTACTTGAAGCTCGTAGGAAACTCGGGGCGTGCGTCAAATTTATCACTCCTACAGCAGGCTCAAAGGTAACAGTGGCGGAACGCGGATGATAACATTATCATCGCGTTCCGCCACCGTTAGCTTTGCGCCTGCTTCACGAGTGGTTACTCAGCAGAGTTATTTGATGTCCGATGCCTACGGCTTTGCTATAGTTCTCATATTTTTAGCTGAAGAAATTCGTTAGTGCATGCTTTTTCAATTATTGTTAAGCTTTTGAGAGCAGCAAGGGAATCGGTGAAAATTACCCACTTCTGTATATTTCTAGGTTCTGAGATATATCTAATTGCTAATAGAATGCCATATAGTTCTGCTGTTGTAGAGGCTGTTCAATGGGAAAGGCGTGCGGTCTCAAGTGTATTTATTCAGGGGAATTGTGAAGGCAGAAGCCGATGACGTTTTCGTAGTGGATCCATCCGTGCAGACAAAGACGTTATCGTGGTATACGCTAGATATATGATGCATAGTATGTTGAAATCGAACAGGTAGCCCTGTGCTTTTGAAGAATTCCATGCCAGGTATTTGCTTATTTAGTTGCATGGATGGCATAAGCCATTAAGGAGGGGGCGTCTCTTTACCGTGTTTAGTCATACAACTTGTGGAATATTTTAATTTCTTTGCCTAGTCTTGAATTTGGTAATTTTCTTGTAATGTACCGCATAGAATATTTCTTACGCTGTGTGATGTGGCGTATATGTACTTGCAAAGATTCCTGTCATAATGTCAAGAGATATAATGCCCGTTTCAGCCAGCGTGCCACAGGTAGATGTTTCCCTTGAAAGCCCGAGACATACTTTAAGGAAATTCGTCTGGGCTCTTTGTAGTTTTTTTTTTATGGTTGTGTCACTAGCACCAAAAGGCATCGGTGCGCTGTATCTTAGAACACCGTATACAAAGGAGCGCTGTAGGGCAAGCATAGCGGAGCAGGAACCTCACCAAGCAGTGCCAGCTAGGCAACGTAACGCACAAATGACAGCTTCAATTTTTTTTGTGATTCAATTTACTTCCGGTGTTCAAGTGCGGTTTTGATCTATTGTGATCTATAAATATTTTCAGGACTTTGTATACGGTATAGGATGTCTGCAGCTAAGAGGATAGTGTAGCGGCGCATTGATTATCTCAGGAAAGACAGGGCTGTTGTTTTCTCTGGTGACAAAGTGAGCCCTAGTTTTTGAACATATTTGACTAGCCAAGTGCATAGCTTTCTAAAGTCTACGTGGTGGTACGTCAAGCACAGCGTTGCTAGACCACAAGCAAATATAGTCTGCGTAAATTGTAGCCATGAGGTTTGCAGGAACAACACCTGCTACCGAAATTAATGCGATTGAAGAGTTGGACGAAGTACATTACCTTGAGGAACGCCTTTTGATTTGTATTTCTTTGTGAACGTCTCATTTGTTTCAATGAATATTGACCTATCTCTTAGGTGGTTTGTTATCCAACGATGCACTTTGCCTCCCATAATTTTTTTTTTTAAAGGCAAGGATATCTTTATGTTCAATACAATCAAAAGCTTGATTGATGTCTAGGAGGACCGCGACTGTGATTTTATTTTCTGCGTGGCCCCCTTCGAATGAACTGACA
This sequence comes from Ixodes scapularis, assembly GCF_016920785.2. NCBI lineage: Eukaryota > Metazoa > Arthropoda > Arachnida > Ixodida > Ixodidae > Ixodes > Ixodes scapularis. The sequence continues at coordinate 120,284,218 of NW_024609879.1, read as the reverse complement.
AGGTCAAGTGCGCTATCACTAGTAGATCTGCCCGAGAGAAAACCTGTAATTTTTCTGCGAAGATACCGTTTGTTTCAAGGTGCCAAATGAGCCTACCCTGTAATATGTTTTCTACAGTTTTTCCTATGCAGCTTGTAAGCGCGATTGGGCAGAAAGAAGTATAAGCGGTTGGTGGTTTTCCTGGCTTCAAGACAGGTATAATTTGCGCTTATTTCCACGCTTCTGGCACGTTGCCTGTTTCCCATGACCTATTTAGAACCTCTACAAGTCTCAATAGGGAGTTCTTTTTTAGTTTGGCCAGCGCCATGTACGTTACACCATCCGCGCCAGGTGATGACATTTGCAGCAGCTATAGCTATTTTAAGTTCCTGAAGTGTTAAATCCGTATCAAGTCTTGAATCTTGTGACGTTGTTAAGATATTATTTTGGGTGTCTTCACTGACGTGTAAAAAGCATTGTTATTTTTATGCCGGCATCTTACAAAACTCCAACGGCTACTTGTAATTTCGAGCATTTCTCCGTTAGAGACAAAGCGCTAAAAGGATGTAACTGCGGCGGTATTTTCTTTAGTCCGTGTACATACAACTCTATATAGTTGCGGTACGGGACTGCGAGGACCCAATGCTCCGCGCTATCTTATCCAGCTACGTTTAGCCAACCAGTTTAAGTGACGCCTTACATGACGCTGCGTCCTACGTTCTTCACAGAGGTCGACAGCTTTGTGTGTTCGTCTTTGTCTTCGTTCCGCTCTTCTTATAGCACGTAACCTTTCATATTCTGCATCAGCCTCTGCTTTGTTGTCGGCATATGAAAAGTGCGAGCTAATTTTTTTTAAAGCTGAAGCAATAGTCGGGGCAATAGATCCATCCGCTGTTGTAGCTATTATGGCATTTTTAGAGCGCAGCTCTTAGGGGCCCGTTTCCGGCTTGAGCGGCGTCGCCGTCGCCGTCGCCGTCGCCGTCGCCGTCGCCGTCGGCGTCACCGCGCGGTGCATCATGGGAAATGTCCCATAATGCACCGCGCGAGCCTTCCACCGGGGTCACGTGACCTCGTGGGGGGTCACGTGACCCCCGAAGTCACGTGACTCCCCTGAGGTCACGTGACCCCCTCCTCGAGGTCACGTGACCCCCCGAGGTCACGTGACCCCCGCCGATGTCGCGTGACCCCCCGATGACGTCATCGTCACTGATGACGTCACCGGCATCCACATCGTCATCGTCATCATCACTGATGACGTCATCGGCATCCACATCGTCATCGTCATCACTGATGACGTCACCGGCATCCACATCGTCATCGTCATCGTCACTGATGACGTCACCGGCATCCGCATCGTCATCGTCATCATCACTGATGACGTCACCGGCATCCACCGTCATCATCACTGATGACGTCACCGGCATCCACATCGTCATCGTCATCATCACTGATGACGTCACCGGCATCCACATCATCATCGTCATCATCACTGATGACGTCACCGGCATCCATATTGTCATCGTCATCATCACTGATGACGTCACCGGCATCCACATCGTCATCGTCATCATCACTGATGACGTCACCGGCATCCACATCGTCATCGTCATCATCACTGATGACGTCACCGGCATCCACATCGTCATCGTCATCATCACTGATGTCACCGGCATCCACATCGTCATCGTCATCATCACTGATGACGTCACCGGCATCCGCATCGTCATCGTCATCATCACTGATGACGTTACCGACATCCGCATCGTCATCGTCATTGTCATCATCACTGATGACGTCATCAGTGACGTCACTGATGTCGTCACCGGCATCCGCATCGTCATCGTCATCATCACTGATGACGTCATCAGCGATGTCACTGATGACGTCACCGACAATCGCATCGTCATCGTCATCATCACTGGTGAAGTCATCAGTGACGTCACTAATGACGTCATCGGTACCCGCATCGTCATCGTCACTGATGACGTCATCAGTGACGTCAGTGATGACATCATCGGCATTGGGGGTCACGTGACCCCCAAGGTCACGTGACCCCCCCCCCTGGTTAGTTTAACCCCCCCCCCCCCCCCCCAGTGCCCTTCCCTCCTCCTCCTCAAGAGCTGCGCTCCAATTCGGCGTAACAGGGAGTTGTAAGCGGCTTTCATTTTTAGAGCGCAGCTCTTAGGGGCCCGTTCCCGGCTTGAGCGGCGTCGCCGTCGGCGTCGGCGTCGGCGTAACCGCAACCCTCGTAACCCTCGTGAGGGTTACGAGGGTTATGAGGGTTCATCTCATGAGGGTTACCCTCACGAGGATCACGAGGGCCACGAGGGTTACTTACCCTCGTAACCCTCACGAGGGTTACGAGGGTTAGTTACCCTCAGAAGGGTTACCTTCACGAGGGTTACCCTCACGAGGGTTACTTACCCTTGTAACCCTCACGAGGGTTACGAGGGTTACTAACCCTCGTGAGGGTAACCCTCGTGAAGGTAACCCTTTTGAGGGTTACGAGGGTTAGTAACCCTCGTGAGGGTAACCTTCACGAGGGCTACCCTCACGAGGGTCACGAGGGTTATGAGAGTTACCCTCACGAGGGTTACTTACCCTCGTAACCCTCACGAGGGTTACGAGGGTTAGTAACCCTCGTGAGGGTAACTTTCACGAGGGCTACCCTCACGAGGGTCACGAGGGTTATGAGAGTTACCCTCACGAGGGTTACTTACCCTCGTAACCCTCACGAGGGTTACGAGGGTTAGTAACCCTCGTGAGGGTAACCTTCACGAGGGTTACCCTCACGAGGGTCACGAGGGTTATGAGAGTTACCCTTACGAGGGTCACGAGAGTTACCCTCACGAGGGTCACGAGAGTTACCCTCACGAGGGTCACGAGAGTTGCCCTCACAAGGGTTACTAGGGTTACCCTCACGAGGGTCACGATGGTTACCCAGGTCAAGTGACCCCCCCTGGGGTCACGTGACCTGGGGATACCCCCGAGGTCACGTGACCCCCCGTTGACGTCATAGCCACTGATGACGTCATCAGTGACGTCACTGATGATGTCACCGGCATCCGCATCGTCATTATCACTGATGACGTCATTAGTGACGTCACTCATGACGTCACCGGCATCCGCATCGTCATCATCATCACTGATGATGACGATGCGGATGCCGGTGACATCATCAGTGGCTATGACGTCAACGGGGGGTCACGTGACCTCGGGGGTATCCCCAGGTCACGTGACCCCAGGGGGGGTCACTTGACCTGGGTAACCATCGTGAGTGGGTAACCATCGTGAGTGGGGGCGGGGGGTCACGTGACCTTGGGGGTCACGTGACCCCCGCGACGTCACGTGACGCCCCAAGGTCACGTGACTCCCACAAGGTCACGTGACCCCCAAGGTAACGTGACCCCCCGCCCCCGAGGTCACTTGACCCACCCCCCAGTACCCTTCCCTCCTCCTCCTCAAGAGCTGCGCTCTAATTCGGCGTTACAGGGAGTTGTAAACGGCTTTCATTTTTTTTTAACTACATCTAAATAATTGAAATACTTCCCAAATTTGTTTTACTTATCTTACGCCGTGGTTTGGGAGCTTCGAAGCCAGTTGTAGATATTGTAATGGGCAAATGATCACTTCGCCAGATATCTGGAGCTGGCTGCCAAGTGCACTGGTCTATTAGATTATTTGATATAAATGTCAAGTTCAAGCAACTGCTTACGCTTCTTCCCCTGAAAAATGTAGGTGTGCCGTCAATAATGTTGACAAGATCGGCGTTAATGGTCACGTCAACGTGTTCATGCGCTCTACGAGTGTTTCTCAAGCTACCCTAAAGCTCGTGATGAGCATTGAAATTTCCTATTAGAACGCATGGTTTCGGCACTGGTAGTAGGTTATTTTCTATCCGCTGAACATCGAATGTCACATTGGGAGGTATGTATGCAAATATAAACGTTACTGAATGGGTACCAACTTTAATGGTGGCAGATTTATATTCATTGTCAATATCTAAACCAGAGTCTTGTTCAACGTAAATCAAATCATTTTTGATTGCTAATAATGTTCTGCTGCTCCCTGAATGTTTTCTTGAATAAAAAGTCTATATCCTGATATTCAAAACTGTCCCGAACTTCGTGTTCGGATATTGCTATAATAGGACAAGGATTATTTATAAGAGAGTGGCGGAGATTAGACGCTTTTGAATGAAGGCCTCGTGCGTTCCATTGCAAAACACAAACGGTTGTTGCTTACAAGAAATCCAGGATTATGGGCATGAAAAAGTCAAGCATTTGGTTGAGGCCCTGTAATAATGGCGAGGATAACTGACTGAGAAAGTTGGTGGCTGTGGTGATTACTGTTTTAAGGGTTATTTTCCAGTCAGACTGGTCAGGTTTATTTGGCTTAGAAGTCTCTTTCTGTTCTTGGTTTCTGGGAGTTGTTTTGTGCTGGGTAGGGGCAGACTCCTTATCTGAATACGTGATCGTAGTGTTGTACTTTGACCTCAAAACGTCAGCATTTTCTTTTTATTCGGAGGAATCAATCACATTAGGTGCTTGATTTGGTGGCTTAGAATTACTTTTTAATGCAATACGAAGAGGAGGAAATACTAGGGGAGACCTCCAAGATACCTGCTCTTCGCGATTTTTATCTTGTGTAGGTTTCGAATGCTCGAGGCCTTTCTTCTGGTAGCTAACTACCGAGCATTGCTCTAGTTTCTTGCGTTCTTGTATCGTCTTGTCTGTGACCCTCTGGGGCGCTGGTTTAGCATGGCTTGCAGACGTGACTTGTACATTAACAGAGTTGATGCGCATTGCGTGAGAATCCTGGGGCTTTCGTTTCGAGAACTAAGGAAAGAAAGCCTCGCGTTCTCCACCGCAGTTGATGCAGTGAGTGGTACTTGCGTCACAAGCTCCTAACAGGTGAATTTTTCAACATCGCGTACAAGCCTCGGAGCGCTTGCAAGCAGCTAGGACATCCGAAACCAGCACCGTCTGCTGGCTCAGCAGCGAGTGCCGCTCCGTTGAATAATGCCATGTTCCCGTCGAATTCGTAGTTCTCGCAACGTTTCTAGTTGTAAACAGAAATAAAAAAATGCACCCGGTAACGGTGTTTTGACGCGATGAAGATATATATATATATATATATATATAAAAAACATTAGACCTCTCACACAAAATTATACAAAAGCACCCGATAAGGTGTACTCAGACTTCAAATTTTATTGTTGGGAAAGTCGCATAGAAACGAGAGTCAACTCAATACCAATGATTAGAGTACCTTAATAGATTGTTTCCGCCTCCCCCTAAAGCTCCCCGCAACTGGATCCGAAACTCTGCAGGCCACTCTAGCGCGCGTTCATTGTGGGCAATAATCCGCAATGTAACAAAAGGAAAAAGAGAAGGTGCGAAAAGTCCTTTACTTGTGACAAAGATTGATAATGCAATGTTCCCCTTCTCCAGGGATTAATTTCGTCACCAGTTCCAAATTCCGCCGGTCATTCTGGAGCAATGGCGAGATAGAGCTGGGTCATCTAATGCGTCTTCCGAGATGGAGAACGCAATGCGCGCGGAGTTGCTCCACGTATACACCAGTCACCAGTGAAAAGCAACCTGTCCTCCGAGGAGGTCGAGCGATTCGCCGGCGGACATGGGGGTCGGCCACCTCACCCACCGTCTACCGTGCCTTCAAAAACACGGGGCGCGATGTGTTTCTGCAGCATAACAAAAAATTGAACAAACAAGGCGCAAACTTTTATGTTAATTCTTCCTAGGTATGGTTCGCAGGGCTGAACAGAATACAAAAACGATTCGCCGTGCTGGTATGACGTCGACTACAATGGTGCATGATCATAACAGAGCACAAATCCTGTCACATTCTTTTGCTACAGTGATAAAAGCATATATATTTTTTTTTGTCCGCGATGTAGCAACAGAGACATTATTTCCAAATTAGAGTTCGAAATAACCAACTCACTTAACTCACAGGATGAAAACGTGAAACTTCGTATCATTCGGACAGATATCGGAAAACAGTACACGCACCGCTTGATCCTGGGCACACAAAATAAAGAGTTTTAGTGGATCGTACGCAAAACCTTCGCTTAAGCAATAAAATTGCCGGTCAGAAGTACGCATGCGCAACCGAAGTCAGCATATGACTCATCAAATGATGAAGAAAAAGCAGGTGTCAACGTGCCAAAAATATTCGACATTTAGTGTTGTCAATATTTGTTTTCTATCCACGTGCTTATGTCGCAGTGGAAAGCCGTGAAACTCCACATAAAATTACCCTGAGCAGTGTTTCCGACGGTAGTGCTCGCTCGATCCTAAAATGCCGCTTTGTTGTCACTCTGGCCAATCAAACCAAGAAACCACTTTCACCAAAAAAGTCCCGTTCACAAGAAGGGAGATCGGAATTTGCGCTACACACTGTAAGCGCCGTCACATCCCATGGGGCCCCGGTGAACAACATGCCACGCGCGGTTTCTGAGAAATAGTGAAACGTCATAAAGGCGAAATAAAATTTGTTTATTCGCACGACCATACTCTTTATGAAAAAAAAAAATGCTGCAACAGACCGACGCGAATGCCTCGGTTTTTATGAGCAATGCCCATGACTTTGTGCGAGGTAATCACTCGAATGATAAAAAGCGATTAATTGCTTGCTGACGCTTTCTTTGGTAACCACCGATATGCCAGGAGTATCGATTCCGGAGCTGAATGAATTCATCACCCTTTCTGAGCAGGGCCTATCGCAAAGAGCTATAGCCAGATTAAGCGGCCGCCCGGTGTGAACCGGGCGACAGTGCGGCGACAGAAAAGCACCCCGAGTGACGGCGCTTACAGCGCGCCACCGGCGAAACGCGAAAGTCCCATTCGCCCCGCGCGAGGGTTGAGGACATCTTAGTTGGACCCGCACCCTCGCACCCAGGTACATTTTGATTAGTTCTCAGAGGCCCTCCAGGTGGACCAGCCTGTATTGATGGCCACGCGTTCCGGCGTTCGGGTTTCATTCCGTGCTGGCTGTACATGTGCGTTTCCAGACCAAGCAAATGATGGTTCCAGAGTCATGTTCTGCGGTGGAGGGGGCGGTATCTTAGTTCCGCGAGGATGTCGGCCAGGGCGGTGATCGCCTCCCGTGCCTACTCGTCTAAATCCTTAAATGTGCGTCCCCCGATATGGGGTTGGAAACGCGGGTGGCTTTGGCGGATGGCGCGGTGTACTTTGTCCGCGTCTGGTGCCGCGGCGTCGGCGATATCGTACAGGCCCTGGAGAGCCCTTACAGACTCAATGAGTGACTTCTCCGGGTGCTGTGTGCGCGCGCGTAGCTCGTCCCTAATCCGCATGCTGTCATCCGGAGGCAGGAACTCCGTCCTAAATCGCGCCTCGAAATCTGACATACTTATAAATTTAGTTTGTCTCTTTCCACAGTGCTGCACTGTCTGTCAGTGCAACCGGCAAAAGGCGGGTGAGGATGGTTTCGTCGTCAATTCCTGACGCAGCTTTGTAGTCCCGCAGTTGCGAGACAAACATCGCGACTGACTTTCTATCTGCGTACCTCGAAAAAAACGGAACGCTAAGCGAGATCCTTAGGTAGTCCCTTGGGGGCGTGCTTCCAGCAGGAGTGGGGCTTGAGCGCATCATCTGTTCTCGTTGTATGTGAAGAAGCATGGTCATGGCCACTCTTAGTTCTGCTAGACCATCCTCTGATGATGCGCCTGCCGGGACGAGACTGCAGGCTTAACGTCCGGTTTTATGCCGCTGGCGGCGTTATCCGCGAGTGCACCGAGCGTCAAATGGTCGTCCTCACTCACGTTTCTGTCAGCGTCCTCTGTAGACGGCATCGTGTTGTAGTGGAGATGTCCGCAGGTCAATGAACTTAGGCTTGCGAAGAAACGCCCCCTCAAATGTGGGCGAACTCAGGAACGCAAAATTGACTATGTAAAACGTAAAAACGGACCCAGTTTGCTGCCATCCTCCCAGACGAGCAGCATATCACGTCTGGGTGCCAGTGTGAATTCCCCTTGCTGCTACCCGTCTCGGAGAATGACACAGCACACCGGTTCAACAACACGTAAACATTTAATGACCCCTATCGCCTGCTCCGCGGTCCCAACCGAAATTTGGTAACAGAGTATTATTAAATTTGACGTTAAATTGCCAAGAAAGGTTAGGTTCTTCCCATTTCTTCACATGATAGTGTTGAAGCTTGGGGCCCGAATGCCCATCAACCGACTACTCTCGAACTGATGCACATGTAAGCTTCCCTTTCCGTCCCTTTCTGTGTTCGACCAAAACCATGTAGTAACTATACTCAGGACCTGACTACCACGCATCTCTATATACGCCTTGGACGGGACGTCATACGGTACCGTACCACTCCAGTCGCTCCGTAACATGCAGCCCGTACTTTCTGCATGTGTGTGCATGTATGGGCATATATGTGTATGTATGTGCCCGTACTTTCTGCAGCATACATTGCGCCCCATTGATTTTGTCTCCTCGGCAAGGGTTGCCGGGGCGCAAATTATATGCTCCAGCTGCTGCGGGCACAGGAGCATGGTACGGAGGAATGGCGGCTGATAAAACGCCAATGCAAGCCATGTATAGCTGCAAACCTTTGCCGACTCCAAACCTCGTGAGCACCGTCGAGCTTGGCTCCACAGATCAAAATGATATGGAACTTCAAAAGAACCTCCATACCAAATTCGCCCGGCAGTGGTTAAAGGCGGACCGTGATTCACGACGATGTGCTACGGAGGACAATTCTTTCATCCCTGCCTGGGCAGTTTCTCTGCGCTAATAAATGCTTCGCAGACCATCAAAACCTGAGGACCTCGGCAAGAAGGTAATAACCTCAACTAACGACGACGACTTAAACGAAGAATCAAAATCGACCTTTGAATTTACAAGGAAGCTGAGCTTCCCCGATCACGCACACGCGCCTTTACTCGACGTCAGCTACGAGGCAGTGTCAAAAAGTAACCGCCATTCATTTTTTTATTTGCGTGGTAGTATAGATATTATGAAAAGCCCTTTATTGCTTTTCAACATAGTCGCCTCCTCGCTTGACACATCTGCGCCAACGCTTCACCAATGCACATAGATGCCGCGGGAAAAAAAAATCTTGTGGCGGACTCTGGAGCCAGGAATGCACCACCGCTTTCAGGTCATTATCTGTATAAAACTTACTTCCCCCGAAAGCCCCTTTGCGGGGTCCAAATAGGTAAAAATCACTCGGTGCGAGGCCTGGCGAGTATGGCGGGTGCAGACTACACTGGAACCACTGTCCATTATTGTATCCCCTTTCGTACATGCCGTATGAGGGCGCGCATTGTCGTGCTGCAGCAAAACCCCTGAGCTAAGCAATCCACGACGTTTTGACCTGACTGCAGGCTTCAAGTGGTTCTAAAGCAAGTTGCAGCATGATTCACTGTTCACAGTGAGTCCCTTGGGCGTGTATTGTTCAACTATTGGGCCTGTAGTGGCCACAAATGCGGAGCGTGACATGCGCTGAATACTCAGCATAAAACAAATAAAAGAGGACGTTCTCGGGCGCTAAACACCCGCGCGCCTGGCATACTTGGGTAGTAATTCAATTACAGTAATTTAATTACTTTTCCTGGTAATTTGTAATTTTAATTAATTACTTTCGGCCAAAAGGAATTGTAACTGTAATTAAATTACTTTATAGCGGCAGTAATTGCTAAATTTCCGGCACAATTACAATTACTTTTGCAAAACTTTGCGGCACCAACAGGACCCCTCTGGAAGCCTCAACACTCGCACAAGCGGCCCCCCAGCTCTCGGTGAAACACTCGTACAAAGACACGCACTCGCACACACGCACAAAGTAAATAGCGTCGCATTGTTTGTCGTTTTGTTGCTTACCCTGCGGGCTGAGAGACAATCCTTTTTGGAGCCTACCTCAACGGTGCCGTGTTGCGCCGTCTTCTGTGCAAGCAGAAAATAGCGCGAACGTGCCAAAATATTGAGAAAAAAAATGGAGCTCCAGCTTTTAGTTGAGCTAGGGCATATTAATTGTCTATGAAGTTTTTTTTTTGTTTTTATTTGCCAGCTTTTTACGTTTTTCTTTCAGTACTGTCGCATATTTGTCTTTGTATTACTTTCAAGTTTATTTCCTGTTGGTTTTACTTCGTATATTTTTTTCGTAAGCATTTTGGAGACTGACCTCGCACCTGTGAATATTCTTACCAATGATTCACGATCCCCGATTTGGTTCTTATATATTCCTGAGCCATTATAATTTCAACGCAATGTAAATAATTTACAATATCATGATGTTTGCATGCGAATGCGGTTTTACATTAACACTTGTAAAATATTCATATATGACTAATTGTCACATTTCTATTCCGGGGCTAACAAAACTCTGTCAACCCAATATTTTCTTTAGCGATCTGGCGTCTTCCAGCATATGAACTAATTTAGTTTTATTTATAAAAAATGTAGGAACTAACTGAGTACTTCGTTGACTCAAACTGTCAAGTTTCATCTTGAATTTAACAAAATCCATGAAAGTAATTTACAATACGTGACATTTATGCAGCGATGCTTAAGCCTCCTCAAACATTAAGGCAAGGGATGAACAAATACTTTGCATTCTATACAACTTGTTTAAAGCTGAATGGCCCAAGTCGGGTCGTTCTCAGAAATAAGTAATTGTAAAGTAATTGCATTACTTCTTAAAAGTAATTTGTAATTGTAATTAATTACTTTTCACATAGTAGTAATTTTAATTGTAGTTAAACTACTTTTTAATCAAAGTAATTGTAATTCTAATGAAATTACATTTTGAAAGTAATTTACCCATGTACGGCGCTTGGAGACAGAGGCACGCCAGTAGAACGCACGAACCAGTCGCTTTTCCTTGTCTCGGCTCATTTCTTCGGAGCACACGCTCATTATTCCTGCCCCACGGGCCTTTATGGTCCCAAATGACCCTGAGCATTAGCTTGCCCACCGTTGGCGCTGCCTTGAACTTTTATTGCATTGATGAAGTTGTGTGTCGCCACTCATTGCTTGCTCGCTTTGTCCCTGGCTGAGTGTGTGTACCCAGAATTCATCACCGGTGACAGTGCGTCGAAGATTGTCATCTCCACGGGTTTCGCAGTGTCTCAGTAACGTCTCACAAGCATGCCCGCTCTGCTCCTTAAAGGGACCATGAAATGGCCATTTTCTTTTTGCCATATAACGTTTACATTAAACCTTCAACGTTCACTGAATGCCGAACAGGCATCAGTTTTCGTCTCGGTTCATTAACTTGTACACACAAAATAATGAAATATGAACTTTTTCTTTCTCTCCAACTGACAGCAAAACAAGTTGCAGCGTAATTTTGACTGTCGTGACTTACGGTGGGCAGGAACCGGAAGTTCTCTCGGCAGTAGGAAAATGGGAGCGTTAGCGGAGGCGAGATGGGTGTGCGCCGGTAGGTTTTACTGCGCTAATGTCACCGACGTATTTTCTGAATTGGCGCCTCTCATCGCCGCGATAGCCATGGACAAACCGCAGCTGAGCGAAATTCAATGAGATATGTTGCGCTACAGCGACAGCATGAGACTAGTCTCATATGCCTGTTGGAAAGTGCGGCGAGTCTTCCGGTGAAGACTCCAGAAGTCGACCCAACTGTATTTGTCGGTAAAAGGCGGCCCGTGTCAGTCGTTTGTAAAGCGACGTAGATGGAAACAAATCGCCGCGGCGTTTTTCGCGGCCTCGGATATGCAGGAGCGAGCCGACGTTAAAAAAGATATGTTTGAACTACGATAGTGTCAGCAAGAGCCACGTAAATAACTGTTCACACTGAGCGGACGTGTGCGTTCGAAGGTAGTGCTGTATTCGCGCTGTTGGTGAGCACTTCGGGACCGATCTTTTATGATTTCAACTCGATACTGACGTGGCACTCGGCAAAGGAAGGTTGGCCCGGCAGCGTACATAGCTCCCACGAACTTTTATAGCTCGACAGTGACGTGCAGTCGTGTCAGAATAAAAATGGCAAACTATAATAGCAGAGTGTACATACCGTGTTACGAAGGTAACCCATACGGCGCTTATTTGAGCTCTATATCGCACAAAACAAGAAGATAGAATCCACGAGAGTCCCTTTTCGACGACAGTGTTCGTCAACACTGCCTCGGAAAACAAGGAGATGACAAGGGGAAGAGATTGACCTCACCTGTCAATCTAAAATTGGGGTCAGCGATCAAACTATAATACGGTAAGGGCCAACAAGGGTCGCGCGGGCATATTCCATTCAGCACGCCAGCCGGTCGTGGGCAGACTGTCCTGGCCAAATACTGTCGAAGCAGCACTGCCCCGAGTCGGAGTGCCTGCTACACTGTTAGCAAGTCCCGTGTATTTGGCGAATATTTGGGGTGAAAAACACGCCATTTACACAAATTACCATAAATTTACACGATGAGTAACGGATAATTCGTTCAGAAATCATGCGAGGTTGTAAAAAACGTGCTTTGGTTCGGTCATACACGCATAACCGTGTAGCCGACCTCGAAAACACGCATCGCCCCCGGCGACGACCGCGGCATTGCCGGCTATCGAAGCACCGGAATGCTTGGGGACACACTTAGAAAGGACCGTCGAGACAAATGCCGCGGAAAGAAACATGTCTCGGAGACAGATATGCACCAAAAGCAATTGCGCCATGTCGCAGGACGTTGGCGAAACCCACACTTACCGGACTCGCCGCCATCTTCTGGTCGATGGCAATGCGGCTCGCTTCATGTCGCCCATGTTTGTATTTAGTTTAGGGGTCCTGATAACAGTTTCTTAGACATCACAAATAAAGTTATGGGTATAATTATTCGTTCCAAAAAGTTAAAATGGATATAAAAAGCATATCCTCGATGTGAACACGTGATATTGCAGTTGGTTTCGTTTTTGCTTCAACCTTCAACTGCAAGCGATCTGGCGATCTGGCCACGGCGCAAGCGCAACGCCGATGTACGCTGGAAGCAAGCGCCGGTTGGCTTTCGTTGTTTTTGTTTGACCGGAGAAAATCTAGCAAGTACGCATGGCGTCGCTACTGTTTTGGTTTGACGGGACGCGAGAAGCTTCGCATAGAGCTTCGGAGTTTGCGAGCACATAGTGAAGACGTGACCGGAGAAGTGCCCCTGTGATGTTCCTGGAAGACGGAAAGTAGCATTCGTAATCGTCGTGTGTGCTTTGAAAGCGAAGGGAGTCACAGGGTCCACGAGTTCGCAACCACAAGCCAAGGTTCACGACACCGCGGCGTTGACTTCGGCGATCTCGTTCTGTTTGGTGCAACCCGGCGATGCGAAAAAGAGCTGAAACATTCGTCGTGTGTGGTGCGGTGCTTTGTATTCCGGGTCTGTTTGAACCACGCTTTTAACACAGAGCGCAAATTGTTTGTTGCGTGGTGGAGGTTCAACGGGTACAGTCCCGTCGTCGTCAGCTGATCCGGTCCAGCTGGTCCGGGAGGACGCAGCGAGCGTTTTTAAAAGTAAATCTTTCCTCGTTCCGTTTCGAACTGTGAAAGTATCCCGACACATACCGTGAGTAAGAAGCAGCGAGCGTTTTCAACAAAATTACGTTGTTTTAATTGAATAATGGACTCCGGATTGTTGTCTTAAATCTGCCGTTTTTTATGCTTCGTGTTGGACTGCGTTTGCATAGCGATGCACACCGCTCGAGTATGATTTGGTCCTGCAACGAGTTTGTTGCGGCAATCATGCGGCGTGAATAAATAAGGGCAAGGTTTCCTACCTGCCCACAGATGCATGTACTGAGACCATTTTTTATGTTGTGGACGTAGTGCTCTTTCTTTATTTTAGAAGACGCGTTGGTGCATTTATTATGGTACAATCACTTGAGAGTTGAGAATTTAGAGAGCGAGCAAGCTTTCTCAACTTTGTCTCTTTCTCTCTGGCACTGCCCTGTTTCAGTTTCAGTAGGCATATCTACTAGCAGGTACAAACTGCTCTAAAGCAGGTAAAAAACGGGAAGCTTAGGACGGTGGGGACTCCGTGTTTCACGCTTTTCGCAAGGTGACAGGGTAAATGCTTTTGTGAGATATGCGGAATATGCAAGCGATTTTGTTACGCCCGTCGCTTGCGTCTCTCCAGCAAAACGAATAAGATGATCTACTACAACGGCGCAATCACAAGCCAAGATTTAAGATAGCAGTCGTTTGCTTCGGTGATCCGTGTAGCTGTATTTTACCCTGCTCTCTGCAACACCGTGTCATGACGAAGAGCTGGAATGGTCACGGTTTGTGCTGGCCTCCCGGTTGACAGAAACCCGCGTCGCCCGCATCGGCACCGAGTGCGCTTGGGCTGTTGAAGCTCCAGCCTTTCATCCGCGTCTTGTCGCCAGCTCATCCTGCTGCTCAACGGTGAGGAAGCGGCGAGAGTAACCTCGGAAGTGAATGTAAATCCTCGTTCATTCAGTTATCCGGTGTCAAAGTGTGGAAGATGTCCAACGTGTACTGAGGGCGGGGACTACGAGCGTTTTTCCTTGCTTTTAAAACCGAAACCAGAACAACGAGATAACTGCCTTGCGTACTCTAAAATGACGGAAGCAATAAGTTTCAACAGGTCGAGTACGTCACCGGGGATGTAGGCGAGACGGTGCACACTGTTTAAACGCTTGCAGTATCCACGAGTGGTACCAGGAAAGCGACGTCAACAGAGAAGGAGCTCGCGATTCAGCATAATACACTGCTACGGGCCCATGTATCTTCAAGGTTCGGGGTGGTGGCAGTATAAAAAAAAGACGCATCAGCGCCCCACATCAGTGTTCCCGAATAACACCGGTCACAAACTCCCAAGCCCCACCGCTCTTCTCGACACCGACACGACATACGACAACAAACTGCATCAAAACGCCCCAAAAGTGAAGGCGTCTGCTCCCGTACTGCAACTGCTGCAACTAGCGGAAGTCAAGTGTTGGGCGGATGTCCGGATGTCCTTCACAAAAATATATAAAAAATGCTTTGCGCAAGGATCATTTTCATTTATTATTGTATACGTAATGACAAAATCCCAATAATTTGTTTTTCTATCTGATTCATGCTAGTCGGACTGCTCATAACACTGGTCAAGCAAGAAAATAACAAAAATTTGAACTTTTTCATGACCGGTTTAAGATTTATTGTTAACATATCATTATTTATTGCAACGGACTAGCATTATAGATTTTGCCTACATACTTTTTAAATGCAAACAGTTCTAACACACGGCTGTCCATTGCGCCGTGTTTTGTGTATTCTTCTATAAATCTGTAATGGTCAGTGACCAAGGAGCTCACCCGCACATGTCAAGCTTATATGCGCCGCGGGGAGAAATGGATATCGAGTAGGAAGTGTCGGGCGTTGTGTCGGTTGTTGTGTTTGTGTATATGTCGGTGCCGTGTAGCTGTGTGCTGTGTTGCCTGCGTTGTATGTAGGGTTGCTGTGTGGCCGTGGTCGTTCCCAGTGTTAACAGACTCGTCTTTTTTTTAAAAACAGGCTGCTAGAAATCTCGATAGGTGGCGCAAGTTACCGCCCGATTCTAAATAGTTTGCTCAAGTTATTTATCCATGTGAGTTCGGCATTCGTTTTTTTCTTTTTTTTTTGTCTAGCGGCTCGTTGAAGCTATTGACGCCGCCGACCGCCGACAACACACGTACGTACCTTTGCAAGTAGCTACGTCCGCCGCTTGGAGACTTTACTGTGTATAAAAGACATCGAACGAGAACTAACGCGCCCTGTGTGCTTTTAATTCGGCTGAAAGGCGCGCGGCTCGCTGGGCTCGTCTCTCGCCTGTTCTCGGCCGCTGGCCGCCATGCTTCATAAGGAACACGCTCGAAACGGTTTTGCGGAAGGCAGACACGGTGTAGCGTGTTAAGTTTACACAGCAACTCATGTGTAGACGAAAAACACAGATGGCCTCGTGTAAAACGATCACGTTTCGACGTGTCCGCTATGGGACAACGGTTTACACGTCTGGGCGTGTTAGTTTTGCTAACAGTGTAGGCCTATATTCTGCGCAGTTCGCTTGGTTGGAGTCGGTGGATTCGTGACCGTCGTAGCTTTGCTTGGGTGGTGGACCCAGCGTTCTTGTTCGTCGTGGTCCGTTTTAAGTACTTTTTTCTTGTTGCTTGAAGTCGGGATGCGCGAGAAGAACAGGTAAAAAAATAAACGTTCGTTGGTCGTCGCGGTCAAGCGACGCTGTCAGCCATGCTGATTTGATCGTAAAAAGTGCGGAAGACAGCAGACAGCTCCGGAGCTGGCTCTCAGCTTTGTTTACCACACGATAGATGGCGCTCGGCTCTCAGCATTATCAAATTTGGCAATTTTCGCCACACATCTCTAATTATGCTACAAAATGCGCATCTTAATATAATTTAACAAAAAATTTAGGAAACATTTGCCGGCTATTTATTGTTTATGATCGCGGTGCTGGTGAGGTAGGCGTTTACCCAATAGGCGACGTGGATTCGGCTGACGTGCTGCAGTTTCACGGATGAAACAAGGATGAAATTCGATTTCAGAATCGTTTCATGGTCCCTTTAAGGTCCAGTGTAAGTAATTTTGGTACCCACCTAGAGGACACTTTGTGGTATTGCAGAATATCATGAATAATATGGTGTGTCGAGCCGTGACTAATATTCAATTCTTCAGCCACTTCAACGATGGTAACACGCCGGTTCCCGTATGTGAGCCGTTCCACAGCAAAGGTTGCGTCCGGCGTCTTTGAAGTGTGAGCCCGGCCGGAGAGAGGTGCGTCCGTTAAACTGCACGCTCCATTTAGAACCATTTTGTGCCACTCGTACACCCGCCGAAGCGGTACGCAGGCGTCTCCATACTGGTTCAGCATCCTGCGATGAATCTCCGCAGGTTTTTCGCCCTCTGGGCTCAAAACATCAGATAACCGAACGCTACTCTTCCCTGGTGCACGCTAACAAGGGGGCGGCCATTTTGAAAGTTCTGTGGTCACGTGACATTTCCAGTTAAGTCGCCAGGACGGCGTGCATAGCTCCCGCTTGTGGTAGGTAAAAACATCCTTGAAGCGCAGCAGTCTATCACTAAATTTGATTTTCTCACGGCTAAATTACGGTTACTTTTCGACTCTGCCTCGTATTTTGTGCTGCGTTGTCAAGGCCATCGTAGCTTACTCAGTGCTCCAACTCTATCAGCTAGTTGCCCGAGCGAATGCCCGAATGAGATGCAAGGCGAAGCCACATGCTCTCGCAGCAGCGTTTGGGTGGAGATATTTTCTTTTTGTGTGCAATTTTTTATCATCTTCAACGTTTACCAACTTGCCCAGCTTACCACCCTATTCCCAGGTAAACCTAACACTCTTACCCCCTTGCAAGATGAAAACGTCATTTGAGTTTTGTCAGGTTTGTGCCAAAATAGAAATGGACAAGGTTCTTGCGTTACGAACGGGGACTCCAAATCAAAAAACATGGTAAGCAATCGCCTTATGAGTGAAAACCTCTGTGGTCAGCAACAAAAAAGAAATATTTTAGAGCGCAGCTCTTATGCACCCCTTTCCATGTTTCGCGGCGCCGGCGCCGCCATCGGCGTCGGTGTAAGCGTGCTAAATTTAGCGGGACAGTTGACTTCACGTGACGCCAACACAAATTCAATTCCCCGCTAAATTTAGCTGCGGATTGAATTAGTGTTGATGTCATGTCTGGGGATCTTTAAGGTAAACCGCGTCCAATGATCTGATGTGCATGTTGTCAGGATAGGGTGGGAAGAAACGTCTTCCGAGTTTTCTCATGTACAGGGCACTCCCAGAGTTCACGAGCCTCGTCCTCTCTAACCGCACACAATTTCAGAGAGGAGTGTCCCTAAGCCTAAACCGGTGTAGGAGCCTCCCTCCTCTGTGTGCGCTTCCTCTCCTGAGGCGGAAGAGCAGCGTCGCGTCGGACCTTCTTAATCCTTGAGTCAGACAAGGTGGCCGCTTTGAGCCGCTCCAGGGAGAGAAGTCAGAGAAGAAGGACCGGACAGCTTGCTGATAGCGGCTCGGATCAAAAGGAGCTCCGAGCGTAGGAGTGAGGTTGTGAGCACGTGAGGTTATGCGGTCCAAGATCTTGTTACCGCGGAGTCCAACATTAGAGGGGAAAGACAGGAGCGAGACGGAGTGTCCATGTTCTTCGGGCTGGCGGACTACCCGTCTCACCACGTTTCCTGTGTGGCATGGGCAAGGCTCGGGTATACGCTGAACGCCTCCGCGGGAGTCCGTGATGAAAACGATTGGTATTGTAGTCAAGGGCTTCGTCGCAGCCAGGGCTTTCGTGATCATCGGAAGTTCGGCGGTCGTGGACGACACCATGTGGGTAGTACGGGCGCCCCAAAGCGATCACTGGAAGCACGACTGTCTTTTATAGAAGCCGCGTACAAGAAGAAAAGAAAACTAAAAAAACAAGAGTGTAGTGCCGAAGATATCTCGTCCAGGCGACAACGGCGATTATCAGATATGGGCCTCCGTCACCTCCGTGCGCTGATGCGTGACAGCGCAAATACGGCCACGCATTCAAATATCTAATTAAATTAGCAGCCATCAGAAAAAATATCGCGACCTTGCCGCACGCAGCACAGGCAGGCTCCTGTAACGCTTTTATTTGCTGCTGCTCTCGTCCCGTACACGAGACGTAGCGTACTCGTTAAGCCTTATTGAGCTCGATTGGCTCGATTCAGGGCCGCCATCATGAGATGCAGGCGACGGAGGAACTTTGCTCCCCTGCTTCAGGGGCGAAAGTTTCTCTCTTTCTAAAGGAACATAGGTTACAAGACCGTTCCTCCCTTAAGGGAGGACTATCCATATCCTTTTTTCTAAGAGTGCACCGCAACGATATGCAAGCTTCCAGCGCTAACTGTATTTTTGTTCTGGAGAAAATGGATGTATCAGCCAGCGACATATGGCCTTCACTGGAGGAATACAAGGAAAAGGGGAGCACGCGGGAATAAATTATTTCCTTCCGAATAATCGCAATGCTGGCTGAGTTTCTGCGTACAATTTCCTCTGTAAACAGTCCTTAATAGTAATACTTTGGTAAGACCGTACGACATTCTTATTTCTCTTTAACGTTTTCTGTTTTGTTTTAGAGCGCAGCTCTTAGGCACCCGTTTCTGCCTTGAACGGCGTCGGCGTCGGCGTAACCGCGCGTTGCATTATTGGACGTTTCCCATAATGACACCACACGTGACGTCACGTGTGACGTCACGAGGGTATAATTTTCCCGCTAAATTTGGCGGCAAAGGTTATCGCTAAATTTTGCGGGGACATTTTCCCGCTAAATTGAGAGAAAAAATGTTCCCACTAAATTTAGCGTAAAAGGTTTCCGGCTATATTGAGTGGGGAAATTGACGTCACGTGACTTCAACACCAACTCAATTTCTCCGCTAAATTTAGCGGGAACATTTTCGCTAAATTGTCTCGCTAAGTTTAGTGGGAAAATTTACGCTAAATTTCCCACTAAACTCAGAGGGAATATTTCCCCGCTAAATTTAGCGGGCCAATTCGGGCTTTATAGACCCTTTCCGATATTCAGTGCCATCTGGTGGTTCGTAAAGCAGTTTAGCTTTTGCCATATCAATGGCGGAAATGAACTTAAATCGGCACCGTCACTTTCGTAAGTCAACGGCACTCAAGGAATTGTTCAGTGTGAGTTCTTTCTCGATCACTTTCAGTTCGATGGTGACCAAGAACCTGCATGTAGAACGAAGCTCAAACCCACTCGGATGCCTCGAGAAAATTCCATACATCAAAGTGCTTCAAAGCCGATTGTGTGTCGCCCACAGATTGACTGAATCTCATTTATTAGAAATAAACGCCTACGTTGCTTTTGTGTTCCATTCCTACGTCGCGTCGTACTGACCCCCCGAAGGTACGGGCCCCGCGTCATCCGCTTAGGAGCATCTTCAACGTCTTCCTTTATCAGTCACTAGAAGGCCGCCATTGGTATGGCACACATGCCGTTCCACATATGATGATAGTGATTACAGTGGCCAGACTGAATTTGGGAAAGGGAATATTTCGCGGAAAAATTTAGCGAAAATTTCCCGCTAAATGGGAGGGGAGTAGGAGAGGAGGAGGGGAGGGTACAGAGGAGGAGCAAGAGCATATCCTCCTTTCCTCCTCCTCAAAAGATGCACTCTAATTCGGCATTACAGAGGATTGTAAACGTGTTTCATTTTTTTTAAATTAAAATACAAGCTTTGTATAGAAAATAAAATTATTGTTATAGAATGTGTCGTATTTCTTCAGTACTGTGTATGATTTTCTGGGGAGTTCTATTTTTTTTAGATATAAAACGTTCTATGAGAGAACATTGGTTTTCAAGGATGTGTTGACACTTCGACGTGAGCGTGGAATTCTTAAATGTGTGTTTTTTTTTGTAGTTGATACAACTGCAGTGCACGGGGGTATTAATCTTATGTCGATAACAATATTATTTTAGAATTAGAGCTGCCAGAGGTAAAAGTGCTCCATTCTAATATAATAACAGTATATATAACCAGGAAAATACTGGACCGCGATATAACAAGAACAACACTGGACCACTTAAGATATGACCATCAAATTTGTAAATACCAGTTTATTTCATCTCATTCGGTTGAAATGAACCTAGAAAACAGCGCATTTTAATTAAAATGCTGAAAAGTTTGAGATACTTGAATGATATCTGTTTCAATATCTAATAACAACATCTGAAATATCCCTACGCTCGTATTGTGCGTCAACGGGTTGGTGTGTAGGTGGAGAGTGATATCCACAGTTGGGCTTCTATATAAGAACATCTCAACCACAAACAGAAAAAAACAACTATTTTATTATTTTTACAAGCGCACATCTGGACAAATACGCATTCACGGCAATTTGCTACCTCAGACAATTATACGTACACCATGACGCTTCCTGATTGTGGTCATTGCTCGAATTCGGAAGCACATCTGGAGAATGCCAGGTGATGTTTACTGGAAACCGCTATGGTCTTTCGGAATTCACTTATATAAAAACGGCTCACGCGACGTTTATAACTACTGAGTATTTCCGCATTTAATTCATGGACTGAAAATGACGGTATTGGCCAGAACGCTGACACTTGCATTATGTGTCTTTTGTTTTGCAGCTGAACCGAGGACTCGAAGCGGCAGCAGAAGAGGAGGTTCAGGTAAGTACTTTTATACTTTCGAGGATGAAAATAACCACGCTTATTTATACAGAATTTAAGCGCGATAACAAAAACACACACGTCTTTATCGCCAACATTCCTTCCTAAAGTTTCATTCAGTGTGGTCCTATTTATATCAAATCACAAAAGTAGCAGTATTTGAGCAGAAAAAAAAAAAAAAAAACGACCACCTCAACACGACGGTCGACCTGTCGCTGAAGTACCTAATTGCTCGTAACAAAACGTCGACCGCTGTTTTCAGGCTCTTTTTGTAATTTTTGAGTGGAATATTTAACTATACAGCTTAAAACATTCAAAATTCACTTCAGCTGAATTCTTTGTGCTTATAAAAAAAAAAAAAGCTTGTTAGAATGTTACGTATACAGAAACTAATGGTAGTGGTAAATTTTTTTTTTGTTATTGTGCCTTAACCAGTATTTCTGTTTGACTAAAAAATAGTGCTGCGCCATGAAGCACAAACAGAATCACATAGCATACGTGGTTAAAAAAGCGCAGAAAAACCAAGCCACAAAGAGGACACATACGACAGACATACGGTTGTCTTTTGCACGTGTCCTCTTTTTTGTCCTGCTTTTTTCAGCCTTTTTTCTTATCATGAATCACAACCAACTAGCTCAGCTTTCAACCCTGCCCCATAGTATATTCGCACCAGAACTCCTCTCGGTGATGTTGCGCAGCGGGTACGTGATACTCGAACTGCTGCCGCTTTAATAATGGACCCCCATGCAATATAAGCTGAAACACCCGATCTAAAGTTTCCCAGCGTATGCGGACTCCACCACGCAATATTACGTTCTAATTAGTTAAAAGGTTTAAAGTATGGGACCTTCGCTTTCCATCAAATTTCTAATTTGAACCACAACTTTCCCAAAAACTGGCCGGTACGCCAAAAATGCGTGAAGGACTGTTTCAGCTAATATTCTTCACAATAGTCATCGCAGTTTACAAGGGGGAGGGGGGGGGGGGAGAGGATTATAAAAAGAAGAAGTCAAGTTTGTGCTGTTGTCAAGGCGCCATGTTATTTCTAATTTTAGTTACAGAATACTACAATCCACTTGTGTAGCCCAAGAAAGAGTGGATTGAATGTTTACACCGTACACAAATACCATGCAGCGAGGGTACAATGCTACGTAACAGCGAAAAGGAGCGGGGTAAACTATTCAAGTCTGTATATAGGACACTAACATAAAGTCAGAGGACCATTATAAAATACCAGATACTATACATTGCAAGAACGAAAGGGAGGAGCAAGTGTCAATATAATTGAGATACAGAAGAAATGTGACACATCAAAAAGACGTTCAATTGTTTTGAGTACTTTTTCTGGTGTAAATTAATGAGGAAGCATCTTGTTTCATTCTGTTATCTGTTCTGGGGAAAAAAGAGTGTTTAAAAATATTTATGCGAGCGAATAAAGGAGTTATTTTGGGGGAATGGTAATGTCTACCGTGTTTAGTGAACGATGGCAACTAGTGCCACTCTTGTCAACGCTCCAGAGTATTTTTTTAATATCTTAAAAAAAGAACAAAAAAAAGCATTGATTTAGAAGCTACAATGTCAATCCATTTTTCTCAATAGAGTGACGAAATAGAATTATATGAAAAGACTATACCCAACAAGCAATTTCTTATCACAGCGGCATAAAAATGTAAAAACTTCAGCCGCCAAAGTGTCCGGTGCCTCTGTGCCCATATAGAATTACAGCTAAAAAATTAAATGGGTTCCTAATCATGGGCGTTTTTTGACTGCTTCGAAACCCGTCGGCCTTTCGCATAAGTAAATATCAATGTGGGTAAACAAATCATGATGCAAGTAGTTTAAATATAATAAGCCAGGCCCTGAGGTTTTTTAGGTTGTTAGTGACTACAGAATAAGAGATCCGACAGTCAGAAACGCGATTGGCTATGTTTCAGCGGCATAATATTAGAGTAATATGCCTGCAATTGCTGATTCATCGCTCCTTCCAGAGCAAAATTACAAGCTTATGAAAGACCCCTCAAGCTCCTCCGACGGTGAAGCACTAGCACAAGCAGTGGTATGCGGATTTATAGCGTTATCAGAGCTCTACTGGGTGCTTTATAATCAAACAATAATCATCATCATCATCATCATCATCATCATCATCATCGTCGTCGTCGTCGTCGTCGTCGTCGTTGTCGTCGTCATGATGATCAATATCATCTTTATATAAATGCCCAAATATCTCCACAATAGTATTTAAATTGGTGTACTTCAACCAAAAAAAAAACAGCAAGTGCATACATGGTCACATTTAAGACATGCTAATACCCGTATATTACAAAACGTAATATATCAATTAGTGAACATAGAATTAGTCAGCAGGCGGCAGAAATAAAATGCCGATGCAGATATGTCAAAGTCTAGTGTGGGGACATTGGTATAAAGTAACTGGATCCGAGAAACGGGTGAAATGTTGCATGATGAACCCCAATAAAAATTATTGAATGTCGAGTGGAGCAAAAGATTGACACAAAAATTGACCTTACAGAGGAGATATGAGCCGAGTATATAGCACTGTTTTCAACCTTATGTAGTAAAACCAAGTCATGATCCTCCCGCAGCAGCAGCGCGAAGTCAGGGATCCTGGGTTCGAGACGCACCCCGGCCCGAATCGATCTGGACGAGCGTCGTACCGGCGTGCGGTCTTGTATCACTACTGCTTGAGCACGTTAAAGAGCCCAGGCTAACAGTCGTACTGCCCTGGCAAGATTGCTCATCTACAGTGTAAACCAGTGTCGCCCCATCCTGGCAGACCGTCATTACGCTGTATAAATCAGTGAACGCCCAATTTGACTTTTTTTTAAGATACATTTTTGTTCTACCATATTGCGTAGTAATTGTAAGTACGCCCTTCTAAATACCTGTCACAAACTATAGAAAATATTTTTCACGTGTTTATTAATCATGGCTGGTGTTTTTATGCGAATTTCATATCAGGGACGCAATTTCAAGTCACGCACAAACTAAAGGGGTTGGAAGAGGAATGAAGCTATAACGGTTCCTAACATTTAAATATAAGCGTGAAACAATACCCAATATTCGCGTCACTCTACCCCTGTAAGAAAGATACGTGCTTTTTAATTGTTAAGGTACTATTTATACAAACGCCAATATCGTTCACAACAGACAGTCGATCGCTCCTCCAGCATTCCATGAAGTTTATATGCGTTGTAAACAATAGCATTCCGTGGGCAAAACGAAATCACTTTGTGTTTCATAGGGTTCAGCAGCAACTAAATCCGTTGATACCACAGAAGCCTACATGACAGATCCGATTATAATATGCTTTAGTCTTCTTGGACCAATTTGTTTTAAATGACTTAATATCAAAGGTCAATAGGAGCAACTCAAGACTTTCAAGAAACGACTCAATGTAGTTTGTAAAAATCACAAATAAAAGAGCGTCAAGAACCTATCCTTAAAGAGCACCAGACGTTCAAGTAGAGCTGTGAAAACAACTCCCTGCGACTCAAACACTGTTGGTACAAAATGACAATTAGCTCTTAAATCAATGACGTAACTTCGGACACACACCAGATCTGGTACAAAAGTAATTTGTAACCGTCTTTGCCAAACCCGTTGGTCATAAAAAGCAATATTGCATAGTTTCCCCCATTTGTGACAAATAGAGCGCCATAATAAAAAAAGTACACAGATTAGTCTCTACAGGCCGATGTCCACTCCAGATGCCTATTACTCAGCATGCCGAAAAATAGGAAAAAAAATATATGTAGCTTTTTGAAACTGGCTACATTCCTGTATGTGAGATCGAGAAAAGGCACGCATGTTGTTATTTAAAATAAACTCTTGTTTGAAATCGGTTGGGATGAAACAGAGATTAGAATAATAGTTTTAAGGAAATTTCCCAATGTGAAATGATCTAAGCGAGAATAAATATACCTTCACCTAGAATGAAAATTCAACTGGCGCCGTCAGGGGACTTGTTGCCATTTAAAAAATCCACCTTCTCTGATATTTGACCTGAGACCTCTCCAGGACTACTGGAGCACCCTAGGAACTGAAGTAATCAGGAACAAGCCGTCAGTAGATTTAACGTGTGTTAAGAATTGCCACCAGTATTGATCCTAAGTACCGTAAAGGGGAGATTAGGCGTTACTAATTTCATATAATGATTTAGGGTAAATCCCCAAGGTGGACAGGATTGGCTCATGACGAAACAGACTTTCATTTTAAATGGAGCGCCTGAGACAACCAGCCCTTTAAGCGCAGGTTACCCCAGGCGGTTTTTTTCAGTGGCCACCGGTCGCCTAGAGGGCTCCCTCCAGTGGAGCTGCATTTTTAATAACATACCTCAAGAAGCCTGGTCAAGGCATTATATGAGGGAGGCAAAAAATTTGACGAGGCAAACTACAACATGCAATGACGCACTCATTACACACAAAAAATTGTATTCATCTAAAACAATGTAAAAACAATAGCAATCTTGATATGGACCATACAAAGCAATTCACATGAACACATGCCTCATTAACCCTAAAGCATACATGGGTAAATTATTCCGAGTATGCAATCTAATTACAATTACAATTACTTTGGTTCAAATGTATTTTAGCTTCAATTGCAATTACCACTGCGTAAAAAGTGATTAATTACAATTACAAATTACTTTTAAAAAGTATTGCAATTACTTTAAAATTTTTTATTTATGAGAGCGACCAGACTTGAACCGTATAAGCTTAAACTACTTTAAACGAATTGTATAGAGTGCAACGTATTTATTTGTTCATTCCTTTACCCAATGTTTAAGGAGGCTTAAGCATCGCTACATGAATGCCAGGTATTGAACTATCCTTCTATGAATACTGTTAAATTCACGATAGAACTTGGCAGTTTGGGGCAATGAAATACTACGTTCTTATATTTTTAATAAATAATAATACATTAGTTCATATGCTGGAAAACGCTGAAATAACTATATAAAATAATTGATTTGACAAACTCTTTTTCAGTCAGGCAAATAAAGATGCGACAATTAGTCATATATGAATATTTTACAAGTGTTTATACAGAAGTAAAATCCACACGCGCTAATACGACCGCATTCGCATACAAACATCATGGTACTATAGATTATTTACATTTAGTTGAAATTATAATGACTCAGAAATATACAAGAACCAAATCGGGGTCCCCCAATGAATATTGGTGACAATATTCACGGGCGCGAGGTCGGTCACCAAAGAGCTTATGCAAATAATATCCGAAGTAAAACCAACATGAATTAAACTTGAAAAAAAAAAAAAATAGAAAGATACAAATATTCGAGAGTACTGGAAGAGGGACATAGAAAACTGGCCAAGAGGATAGAAAAATAACTTCATAGACAATTAAAATTCCCAACCTCAGCTGAAAGCTGAAGTTAAATGTTTTCTCTTTCAATATTTGGCATGTTTACGCTATTGTTTTCTGCACGCACCGCCGACGGCGCCGCACGGCGCCGTTATGGTAAACTCCAAGAGGATTGTCTCCCAGCCCGCAGTGTAAGCAACAAACTATAAACAATGCGACGCTGTTTATGTTGTGCGTGAGTGCGAGTGCGTGTCTGTGTGCGGGTGTTTCACAGAGAGCTACGCCGCTTGTGCGGGCGCTGACGCTTTCAGTGATGTTGCGTCGGCGCCGCGAAGTTTTGCAGAAATAATTTTAATTGTGCCTGAATTTCCCAATTACTGACGCTGGAGAGTAATTAAATTTCACTTACGATTTTTTTAGCCAAAAGTAATTAATTACAATTACAAATTACCAAGAAAAGTAATTAAACTACAGTAATTCAATTTATGTAACTGAATTACTACCCAAGTATGCCGTAAAGTAATAATTCACATGATGTTTTTAATTTTGGTTTGTCTGTAATTTCCACAAGATTATGGGGCAAAGAGTTCTACTCGAAAATGGCAGGGAGTTGAGAAACTGGCTCATACGACATTCTTCTAGGCAAAATTTCATGGGGATGGTCGTGTCCAGAAAACTTGCGATAATGGGGAAACAATACCCGCTCCTTGATGGGAATATTAAAATAATAAATGTTTTGAAAAAACACCAGACGGGAAACATTACGGCTGGCGTCCTTTGAAGGGATATTCGTGCTATGTTACATGACCTTAACACTTGTAGGTGGTGAATAGTCTTTAAAAATAAAACAAGCACTCTCGTTTTGAATTCTTTCAATTTTATTAAGAGAATAATCTTGATAAGGAGCGCATATGGTACCCGCATACTCAAGCTGATACCTGACAAGTGAGTTAACAGCTAGAAGACGAGTTTTGGTGGATACTAAAACACATTTCGTCTTACGAACCACAATGACCGACTAGCCTTATTTACAGTCTAATCAACGCGTTTATGCTAGCTTAGTTTATCAGAAGGAGAAAAAACTCCCAGATACCGTATTTTCTGGACTATAATCCGCCCTCGGTGTATAGTTCGCAGGAGGAAATTTGGGGTCAAAAATAAAAGATCTTGCTTAGATAGCCCGCACCCGGTGCATAACCCGCACCCGGTGCATAGTCCGCACCTGGTGCGTAGTCGACACGAAAATCTTCTCATAGACGGCACACGTTTACAAATGTCTGCTTTTTAGCTCACAATAAAGCCTATAATGTGCATAAATCATCATTGACATACACTTCCCGAAGGAAAAATCCATCAATGTAGCCCTGTTTGGCAGTCAATGTTTTCTAGTGGACCGCTGACTGTGCCTGACTGTACGTCAATCATGTCTGATTGGCCAACAAATTACTCTGACCGACAGTCAAACTCCAGTCAGACTCCATTTGTCAGCTTTCTGACGGTTTCCTGGTGGCAGTCGGCCGCCGCGAAATGCCATCAGCATGTCTTGGTGGCGATTCTGATTGTACATCGATTGTCTCTGACTGTACGTCAAAAAGCTTTGACGTGCAGACAGACGTACGGTGAAAGGACGTAAAGTTCGTTCGGATACCACTATTTCGTCAAATCTATGAATACGAAAAATTTTCTATGCGAAAGAAAACGATTTCGGGACGTGAGCCCATTAAACCGCTGATGTTAGAGATATGGCACGCAGCCGACCGACAACCTTGATCAGAAGACCTCCGATAGCCGAACACGCCACTTCGCTTCGCCCATAGAGGCTTCGCCGAGCTTTCATGACCGATCGCTCTCGACTCGTTTTGTTTGCCCGCTTGCTTCAACCTGTCGATCCTGCCCGGGCTCTACAATGTCTTATGTTTTAATAGAATTTCTACTCGACAAGACCCAGCCTGTTGTGAGTTCCGACGATGTAAGGGACTTTAGCGGTATAGTTGAAGACGACAAGCTGTACCAGGTCTACTGGGCCGGAGACGCGCGAACAAAAGGATCGTTCTACGACGCGAAAGTACTCTACATGGCAGGTGAGTAGAACTGAAGTACGGCGAGTGATGTACGAGTGCTTTGCATAACATGCTGAAGGCTTAACTGCATTTGCAGCCGAAGCATCTCGTATAAAAAGAATGGTAAATCGGCCTTCCAAAATGATGGCATAGCATAGGGGTTGAGGTGTCCGAATTGTACGCAAGTTGTCGTGGGTTCGATCCGCGGTGGTCCTGCTTTTTTTTCTTTTTTTTTTCTTGAACATTTTGTTTTATCGAGGCATTTGGCAATATTTATGAAAGCGTATAGCTTTACTCTTATATAAATGCTACCCTTCTTGATGAAATTCCCTTGGCAGTGGCAGTCAGACGTCATCTGATGGACCATCAGATGACGTCTGATGGTCCATCACGTTCCGCCAAGGCTGCTGACTGGCAGTCAGTGTCCCAAATTACGTATCCTGATGGAATTTTCAATAGGGTTTCGTCCACAAAATTCGTCACGTCTCGTCGTAATAAACGATCTTGAAGAACATAATTACTGTATCGTCCGCACGCGTAGATCGTCCGCACAGCCAGAAATTTCAACTTTTAAACATGTATAGTCCGCGGACTATAGCCCGGAAAATACGGTAATTATATTTTTTTAACTTTTTCGAGGGGGCACCATTGATTGTGAAATTGCACACCTTGTGGTTTTAGTCGTTGATACAGTCACAAATGCCACTTACTACAATATGAAAGGATAGAGTTTATGTCGTTTTGCAAAACAAGCGTGCCATTTATAGTTAATTTTTGCTGTACAAGACGCAGTCATCTTCGAAGACTCAAATCGAGGAAGATATGCCGACGGGAAGATCATCTACATAAATAAGAAAGAGTAGTGAGCCTAGCACTCAGCCCTAGGGTACGCCGGACTATTAGAGAAAAACTCTCTAATCCAATGTACAATCGAGGGGTTTATGTTCAGCAATTAAAGCTTGTGTAATTAGCGTCCATAGGGCATGCAGTCGAAAACCTTTGAAAAGTAAAAAATACAATGTCGGTCTGGTAAAACGATTGAATATTGTTGTAAAGATCTGAGAGTAGCTCAAAAAGTTGGGCTTCACACTATTTACCTTTCCTGAAACGTATGTCCTTCAAAAAGAATCTCGTTATGCAAAAGGAAATTAATAATGTGGCTATAAACATAATGTTCTAGACGTTTGTATGGGACACTCGTGAGCGATACCGGTCGGTAGTTATCTAAACATTAAGTGGCACCAGACTTTGAACGGGAGTCACCTTCACATGTGTACACTCCCTTGGCAAACTTCCTTGATCAAGAGATTGCTGGCATAATGAAGCTATTATGTGGCTGCAGGAAGGTTCGCTGATTTTTTAACAGTTTAGTGGTAGTACCTTCTGTATCTGGCGAGGATCGATATGGTAGCCCTTCGAACAATTTACTTATGCCACGTGAACATACCATTATTTCTTCAAAGAAATCGTGATTGAGGGTCAATGCACAAGGGGGAAGGAGGAACGGTTCATTCGTGGAAACCTCACTGAAAATTTATTAACATTGTTTACAGTTTCAAGGACCGTATATTATTTTCCTTCAGCATATGTAAAGCCATACTTAGAATACTTTGATTTTGGTGTGATTATGCAATCCCGAAACGTTTTGCGGTCTTACTTCAAGTGGCCGTTGAATCATATTTATAAAAGGTCACTTCAGTTGTTGTTGTTGTTGTTTTTTGTTTCAAAAACGCATATATCTGAATGGCAACTATACAAATTCAAGTATACGTCGTCGTTCCTTTTGAAAGCTTTGTTATAAAAGCTTTTTTTTTTTTGTTATGTAAATACTTCATATTTTTCGAAAACCTCGAACGTTGTGGGTTGTTCCGTATTTTGATCCTTGGTACAAAGTTGCTGTGCATAGCAATTAGTTTATCTTTAAAGCCTGCAATTATCCTTGACAGACACTAAGTGGCAAGATATATTGTAATCACCAGAACAAAAATACTTTTGGCTGCGCTAATTTCGACAGCCTTACCCTTTGAATAGTCGTAGATTATCTAACACTGGTTATGGGGGTGCCGAATAATAATATCAGCTTCGATTAAAGCCATGTTATAATCAACAAATTCCTCGAAAACATTCACGCGCTTAATTTGAATAGAGTGAACTCAAGTAGGTTCAAGAACAACTTGTATTAAGCAGTGTGTGGAAAACATTCAAGAAGTTTGAACACTCAGAAGGATTTATAATCAAGTAGTAGTTCACAATAGTCCGAGTCAGTGCCTGGGTAATTAAAATACCCCGAAAAATACAAGACATCCGGGACAACGAGAACATTATCAAGGCAAATACAACTATCACCAATGAAATCACATGCAGCTTGGGGCGGTCTGTACCCTACACCAATCAGGGCTTAAAAATAAAAAGTTTATACAACTACATACCATCTCAATTTTGGTGTTTAAATTGGCAGGCCCAGCGTGAAAGCACTTATTTAGAGTGAGTAGCACGCCTTTGCCTCTGCTATGCATTCGATCTTTCCAATCAATTTGATAATCTTCATTAAGCATAAGCTCACTGTTATAAATTTCACTGGCATGCCATGTTTCCTATC
Source organism: Ixodes scapularis (assembly GCF_016920785.2). Taxonomy (NCBI): domain Eukaryota; kingdom Metazoa; phylum Arthropoda; class Arachnida; order Ixodida; family Ixodidae; genus Ixodes; species Ixodes scapularis. The sequence goes on along the minus strand of NW_024609879.1, from coordinate 120,253,070 downwards.
CAAGTATGGTGTGCGGGTTGCAAATATCCAATGAACACAAAAGCTCTTTTTGTATCTAAAAAACTTCTAAAATCGCCAACAAGAAAAGACAGAATTCGAAGTCAGCGTTCCTTTGCGCGACAAGCTGTGTAACTAACTTTATAACTGGTCCTTCCCCTGAATCAGCCGAAATACGCGAGCATTTTTATGAGGTTTTTTTTTCTTCTAAATTTGAGTCTGATTCTGCGTTGAATACATAGCATTTGTTTTCAGTATACAGGTCATCGTAGCGTAACTTGAAGGGAGCACCTTGGGCCTTCCTGTATTCTGACAGCTTTCGCCGAATAAGACAGACGCAAGGAGAATAATCCCGGCTGACTGAGAACGCCGTGCACTTAAACTTCTAAGTATTTTCCTTATTAGTCTCTTTTCCTTTCTGGGAGCTGAACCTCACCATAACAGGCCTACATTTACCTCTTTTGTAAGGCCCCAAACGGTGTACTTCGTGAATGTGTAATACATGAACATTAAATTTAAGGTGTTTTATACATAGGTCGAAATTTACTTCTTCAAAACAGCCAACGTCTCCTTATTGGAATCTGCGAGACAAAAAACACAAGATTGGATTTATGAGACCTGGTCTCTGCATCGTCAAAACGCGATTTCAACTGCGATATTTCGAGAAATGCATGGTGAGATCAGGGTCTGCACGTTTATGGCCCCCAGAGTGTTCATCTTTTAGTCAAGCTAGGTCACTTACTAACGTGGTCACTCACTTTACCAGATCGTTGATAGATAGGTTCATGCGGTTCTATTGCTGGGTAAGGAGTGCTATTTTTTGTAGCATTTCTTTTTGGCCGCTTACTAGCTTCTGAACTGTATCTTCAACATTGTTGATCGAAACCGTGAGCTCTGAGTTACTTGAACCCAGATTAGTTTCAATATCACAACTCCGAAGTAGCAAGAATCGGTCGCCAAACTGTTGGATGACAGCTCCATGGTGTGGTAATACAACAAGAAGCACACCGTTACAACTGAAGCTGCGTTCATCTTTTCGAGCACCAACCTGGGGTACGAAGAAGCTGTGTAGAGTAACTTTGTGACAGTAGTGCCCCTTTCTCTACTGTCAATATTTTGTTCGGAAACTGCATTTGCACGCCTCGTTGTCATTTATGCCTTTGACTATGGCGATGGAATGTTGCACAATAAGTTCCTTAAGGTCGCTTGAGCAAAGGTGGTTGTAGACCCCGGGGCAGTGCTGCAATTCGGCTAAACCGCAGGAAAATGAAGAACCTTGATGTTGATGTTGTTGCTGTCTTGTAATCTGTACATTGGCTCCAGCTTGGCCCGCGGGAACAAAAGTTCCATTGCATAGAAGAAGCTGTAGAGTGATTTTACAGGCGAAGCGCTCTTATGCCCACGGTCAATATGTCGGCCAGCAGAAGCTCCTGGTCGGCACGTTGGTGCCGACGACGTTAATGCTGTTGATGGAAGTTTGAAAGCGTCACACTGCATGGCTACGTTAGTGAAGATTCCTGCAGCTGTCGGGCCTGCGTTATTTGTGGGCTCGAACATGGGGGATATGCAACCTTTAAGGGCTGCAGGCGGCACTGAATTCTCTACGAAGCAGAACGACAAGGTATGCGAGCTCGATGCTATAAGGCTGCATAAACAAGGACATAATCAAGTGGTCGGCCGAGCCTTGCAAGGTAGCTCGAAATATTTTGAGAGGAGCAGCAAATCGGACGAACTGTTCCAGGCAGATTGTCTTTCTTGCATGGGGATGTCAAGTTATTAGACAGTTTTAGTGGACCGTACGCTATAGCTTTGCGTACGCGAGGAGGTTGCGGGTCGTGAGTGCGCATGCGCAGAACGCAATAGAAGGGCTGGCGTATTGCGTACGCACGCAACGCTGGCGATTTTGCGTTGCTGGCTAGCGGGCCTTGCGGAACGCTCTCGAGAGATCTCGGACCCAACGAGAGCACCAGTTTCAAGATGGCGATTGCCTCGACTGGCGCAGCAAGGGCGACGTGGTGTTTTTGAAGTTCTGTGTTACGTGAAATTGCGTGGTGTTCAGCTCGGCGATTCTTTCTGGGACCTACCGCGGTCGAATCAGATCGCCCTGCAGCTGAAGGCGTGCACAGTGGAAATGTTCGCCGCTCGCAGTGTGCGTCGACGCTGCGATCTGCTCAACGCTAAGCCTATTCCCACAGTTCATCGCTGACGGACGAACGACTCCAAAACAAATCGCCGAAGTTCTCGCTATGCACTGGACATCAGGGTCATGAATTTCATTTCGCGATAGCATTGATAAAAGGTGCCGTTTCCACGGGACGACTGACGGAGGCTCCGTTATCGAATTTGGCTACGCACTCGTACTCATAGCCTCTGTACCCCGCAGAAAAGCGCGCTTGACGAGGCCGCTGTGGCTTGGTTTAATCTGAAATAAAATTATTAGACACCTTTCTCTTTTTCAATATTTCTTTCCAGGAGCGTGGTTGCGCTATAAGCACGCGGAATTGTACGGCTTAGCATACTTAACCGAGGTCAATGCGCGGTGTTCACTCGAAAACGTGACGCACAACTAAATTCGGTCCGAGCAGGCCATTTTTAGCGTGCGCTATATTATTGCGTATTGCGTACGTAAGATCCAGGAACGCTATACTAAAACTGTTTATTGTGGCGTAAAATGAAATTAGCAACGGTGCGAACCGGATAATAGTGTAAAACGCGCTTTGAAGTATTGTTTTAGGGCTAAAAGAAATATTATAATCTTTATGCAAAACACCTGACTTGAGAATCTTCAAAACATATTAAGGTGCATTCTACAGAAAATAAAAATAAAACTCTAATGATTCTGTAAGAAATACTCAACTATTAATAGGCGTGTTTTTTTTCTAGTTGGTGCCATAAATTCTGCTTAGAGAAAATCTAGGTCAGTGACATCGAGTGATTGAATGTAAAGATTAATTTATTTGAGACGCAATATATGTAAAAAGAAGTTATCGTATTTGCGTCACTTGTACGCTAGAAAACTAATACTATTTGTGCGTCACATAATTGTCCTATAACACGTTATGGAGGTAAGCAAGGAAAACATAATATATATTTTATTTAAATGGCGTAATGCATCATTTCAAAACAAACTTATAGGTGCAAAGACCATTACGATTGCTTACCTATTGGACGGGAACGATTTTGGAAACGAAGATGCAAGACCGGACTCAAAAGTTGGAAAGTGGCTGGAGGAAGTCCAAGAAAAGGTATAATAATAAACTGCTACATAAAAATAAAAATTAATAATTTTCGACGAAGTGCAAAAACCTCTTTAAGCGGAGATGTCTGTGCATGAGTTAGTTTCAACACTTTCTGTTCGATTCAATTACCGGACTTACATGGTTAACTCATAAAGGATTTCAAAATGTTTGTCTTGCTTTCAAATATTTTTGTTATTTTATGTTCCTTGTCAGAATATAGGACAATGTTAAAATGGTACACGAAAAGCTCGCAAGTTGAGATCTCATGTCCGTTTGCAGACCGTAAAACGCAAAAGGTCGCGCAATATGCATCTCTAATATTGCTCTATAATACTCGATGTACAAGCACTATATAACAAATTTATTAAAACGTATGACATTCAATGCTTCAATATTTCTAGACTACATTGCCAACTTGAGTGAACAGTTTACACCCGAGGCAAACAGATTCGATGCAGCCGCACAGCTCCAAGCTTATTATTACATTAAACCTATTTCTCGGACCAATCTATTAGCCTAATACATTTGCCTTTCCTGCAGTGCCAAACGTCTACGCCATTCATCTGAATATATATATGGCATCAGAAATTAAAAATTATTTCCAGCTTTTGTTGTCACGAACTAATATATAGATATAAAAAGTTATTCTATTTTTATCAGTTTTATTGTTGTACAAAAACAAAATTGAGGCATCGTTTCAATAGACAATATTTTATGCTATAAAAACTTCACTTTTCTTATACTTGTTTATATTTAAACATATTGCTCAAGATTTACGCTACATAAAGAATTGATGGCGGAGAGAAAGCAACCATAAAGCATGGGATAAATAAAACGATTTGGGTTGACCGCTAAGCTGAAAAACCCAAAATAATTGAGTTTTTCATATTTCGATCAATCCGTTTAGGAGAACCTCTTATTTTCGTATAAGCAGACAGCACCCCCAGAATTTTGTGGTGCAGTTACCCAGCTTAAGATCGCGCCAATGCATTGGAAGTGGGCAACAAGAATGCCGCTTGAGCGGTTTGTTTACACTCAATTCTTTGCGAGCGCCTCGTGCGGCCAACGTGGCATTGAGAGCACCGTTAGCTTCACGTCCCACTGTGAAGTATGTTCAAGGTCTCTATCAGCAACGGCGTTGACACGCCCGTTAGGTCGCTCTGATATTAACAGTTCAAAAGCGTCTGCTATGGCGGAGTTATACCGGCTCGCTTGATTGGTGTGCAACCAAGAAGCAAACATGACCAACATAACGCTGCGATTATGTGATTCAAAATTTTATTCTACACACAACGTAGCCGATCCCGCAAGCCGATAGGAAAAACAAGAAGCTCTAAAGGAGCTACGTCATGCCCTTCGTTGAATGTTCGTTCCTGTGCTATCAACGGCTGAAGGAATCGAGTAAAGACGTAGGCTATGACCTTACAACTTTAGTCTGTGTTCGTGTTTTTATGTCTAATTGCCTTTAGGTGCGCTCAAACGTTTGCTGAGACATCCGCAGAATAGGGGGAGAGCACAGTAAAGGCCTAATCATCATCACAATTAGGCATAAATGCACGGAGAGCCACCGTTGCTCTAGTGCATCGCTAGCCACGCTAGGCGCTCGAGTCGATCTGAGGGTTTACCCCGTAGAAATTTTCAGTATTTCCTGCAGAGCCAGAGCTCCGAAACTGACCCTCGAAGCGCGTCTAATGTCATTGGCACGAGGCACGAAAAGCTATAAAAAGTATATTTCAATGGTTCAAGTTGTAGGAAACTTGGGGATCCAAAAGCGATGGTCCAAGTTGCCCCTCTGCCATATCGTCAGTGGTCATTTGCAGCGCGAGGTGGCAAAGAGACACTGGCCACGCGAGTGGCGCTCCGCCGCTGATAGTGCCGTCGCAGCGTAGGCACGGGGGCTGTTGAGATCGCAGTGCGGTTGACAACGGTGATTAAATAACTCCGTGTTGCTGATCCCGTGTGTTGTCTCATTCTCCGAGACGGGTAGCAGCAAGGGAAATCATACAAAGTGTTTGATGGCCTAAGAATATAAGGTCATTGTCTTTGCCGAGGTGTACACGTAACAGTAAGAAATACTCTCAAGTCCTTGCAAGGTAAAACGATATCACAATAAGCTTGTAGGAGCCGGGGTTTCACAAATCGAATCCTATTTAGAAAGTGTCAGCTGCAATCACAAATCTTATGTTTATTTAATATATTCATAGTTTACTAAAATATCGCGCACTTTGATTTTGACGCGGCACTTCGTTTTAGTTTGTTAATGATGTGTCCCGAGAGGTTGTCACAGGCGGAAACACAAGAAAAAGCATGAAAACATTGCGTGTTAAATTTTTATATATATATATTTAATAATTATGTAGAAAAAGTAGTTAAAGCAAAGCCACAGAAAGGAATCTTTTTATGCCTCAAGGATCTTCAATAATGATATCAAACTATCTTGTCTCAACGTCTAAGCTGATGGTCAATCTCCATTAACGCCATTAACAGAATAGTGATGCGGTATCCCAGCGCACCGATCTTCCTTCTGGGTGACTTCAATTTTCCCGCTATATCATGGTCAGATGACGTTCATTGTATGAATGTACACACTACAGAGTGTAATTCGTTCATTAACTTGTGCCTCGATTTTAACCTGTCGCAATTAGTTCTTCATCCCACCAGAGTGTCTCCGACGACAGCAAGTGTTTTAGATCTAATATTGGCTACTCACCCTGAACATGCAAGTGACATAACTTATCTTCCAGGGATCAGTGATCACTCTATGTTACATTTTCATTTCAAAACGTCGGTATCTAGGCCGACTGACCAACGAAAGAAAATACGCGATTACAGTAGAGCGAATTTTGATCAGATCAACAATGATCTTGCGGTTTTCTTTGACCAGTATTTGACAGACTTTTCGGGGCGCTCGGTTGACGAAAACTGGAATTTGTATAAAGATAAGGTAATCTCCCTTATCGACAAATACGTGCCGCTCCGAAATATACTTGAAAATAATCAGTTCACGAAAGCCCTGAAGAGACTGTCAAATAAAAAAAAGCGCTTGTACCGTGCGGCCAAGTTTTCCCAGTGTGAGCGTCGCTGGGCCGCATATCACAATTCTGTAGAAGTGTACAAAAAAGCGATTAAAGGCGCTAAATCTCACTTTTTCACACATAGTCTTCCAGACATGTGGGTAAATAACCCCATTAAATTTTGGAATACTGTTAACAAAAAGGACCGTTTTTCAATTTCTCTTACAACTTCTAGTGGTGACAGCGTGCCCAGTGACGAATGTGCTAATGTCTTAAATAGTATATTTATGGAATCTTTCTCCGATATTCGCAACATAACTTACCCTTTGATGAGCTGTTCCTGTTATCTGCCAATGGATTCTATCTTTGTTGATCCTGCTGGTATTGCAAAAATTATAGATGAACTGAAGTTATCATCCTCATCAGGAGTGGACGGAATTAATTCCAAGTTTTTAAAAAACACTAAACTATACTCATCTCTTATTCTCTCAAAATTGTTTGAACAGTCGCTGCAAGATGGTATTTTACCTTGTGATTGGCGAGTGGGGAAGGTGGTTCCAATTCCGAAAGGTGGCGATAAGTGTTCCCCTAGCAATTATCGTCACATTTCATTAACCAGCATACCATGTAAACTTCTGGAACACGTTATCTTTTCCCAACTCGTACATTTCCTAGAGTCGAATAATTTTTTCATCGAAGCACAGCACGGATTTCGTAAATCATTATCTTGTGATATTCAGCTCCTATCCTTCACTTATGACATTCATTCTATTCTTGACCGAGGCTCCCAGGTGGACTGCATTTTCTTAGATTTCGCCAAGGCATTCGATAAGGTGTGTCACGAGCTATTACTGTTAAAACTTTCAAAACTTAACATTGACCCTAACGTTCTCGCATGGATTCGGTCTTTTCTAAATAACTGTTCACAATTTGTAACAATTAACAACGAAAATTCTCCTCCTGTGTCTGTGAATTCTGGAGTTCCTCAAGGGTCGGTTTTAGGCCCACTACTATTTTTAATCTATATTAACGATCTTCCCATTAATGTGTCTTCATCCGTTTGTCTCTTTGCCGATGACTGTGTAATTTACCGTGAAATCTGTCACGATTCTGACCTGTCTACACTTCAGTCTGATATTAACTATGTCTCTCGTTGGTGTGAATTATGGCTAATGAAACTAAACACTAGTAAATGTAAACAGACGAGAGTGTCCCGCAAGCCTAACAACAGTCCCTGTTACCACCTAGATAACAACCTTTTGGAGCAAGTGGCAACGTACATGTACCTTGGTGTTCACTTAACAAATAACCTTTCATGGAAACCCCACATTCAGTATGTTACTACCCGTGCTAACTGCATGTTGGGCTACTTAAAACGCAACTTTTCATTGGCACCTATTTCACTAAAATTGATCCTCTACAAAACATTAATCAGGCCTAAATTAGAATATGCAGCCTCCATCTAAGATCCCGGTCATGATACTCTAATCACTGCATTGGAATCCATTCAGAATAGGTCAGCCCGTTTCATTCTTTCCAACTACCATCGTACTGCTAGTGTCACATCAATGAAAAATAGTTTATGTTTACCACTTCTCTCCTTGCGACGTAAAATTTCACGCCTATGTCTATTTCATAAAATGTATTTTCATAACCCTCTCCTACGCAATTGGATGATTACTCCCCCCTTTTACATTTCATCCCGTCTTGGCCATCAGCATAAAGTTGGAGTTCCAAGTTCGTTTACCACAACATTTCAATCTTCTTTTTTAACCCGCACAGCCGAGGAATGGAACCACCTCCCCGGTTTGATTGCTACTATAACTGATACTAACTTGTTTACAAATTCCATCACTAGTTATTTTCGTTATTTTAGCAGTGACCGACCTATTATTATTATTTCTTTGTTTGTTGTATATTTAATATTGTTGACTTGTTACTATATTACTATCTTTGTTTCATGTATGTGCTCTCCCCCTCTGTAATGCCTTCGGGCCCTAAAGGTACTTTCAATAAATAAATAAATAAATCTCAAGCACTGCGCGACATATTCTAAAGCGATTTTCTGTGTCCCGCGCCCTCCGCCTCAGTTCCTCTAGGGCGGTGTTCCCTGAAGGCTCTAAGGGTATGACAGTGTTGTTGGCGTCTACTTTTTCACTTAAAACATATACTGTTTATGTTATTTACAGGAGCTCGAGCCACAGGTACTTGAAGCAAAGTCCAGAAAATACTCAGGGCTGACTAGATATCCAGACACCAGAACGCGACTTGCGTATCGTATACCTTAGTTAAATACCTCATAAGCTGTTTAAAAGTGCACAGTTCAATTATTAGTTTAATAAATGCGCAAATATTTAGCAATATATTAATTTAAAATTGACTTTTACACAAAAGTGCTCCAAAGTAGTTTCTACCTTCGCGCCAAACTCGATGACAAAAGTAAATAAACTTGAAGAAAAGTAATTTGTTTAAGTCGGGGCACACTAACCAGTATATAAAACATATTTTGTATAGCACAGCTCAACAAAAAATACAGCCAGTCCAGTTTACACAATTTTTTTTCATTCATTCATTTGTCCTATTTCATACCTCCTTGTAGGCTGAAATGAAACTGCGGCAAGACCCCGGAGTGGAAATTAAGTTTAACACGACGGACCGGAATATCGTGAGTTCATTGGCTTGACACGAAGTCACTCTTTTATCTTTAACGCTTATTATATTATCTTTTTTTTCTAAATTCAATTAACCTAATAAAGTTTTTCTCACAGACAAGTCCGGAACTTACGGAAAATCTACTCAGCTGGACCAGTAAAGCTAGTTGCGGTAGTGAGAGTCTAATGAACGCTGGTGTGGTCCTGGCTGAAATAAAAGACGAATCGACGACTTTATCGGCCCGGCCACATATTATATGTGTCCTTACAAAGTAAGTGCCATCTTTATAAACTGTCCCTTAGAGGTGAATAAAACAATACCACGTGGATGAAAAACTTAAGACCTTAGATAAATTTAAACTGAAAATTTTTCACAAAGGTTGAAAGTACCTGTGTACTAAGGTTACAGGAATTTATGCTTTTTTGTGTTCAAGGGTTATTTCTGGGAATATTTCCTGGATGAATAATTGTCAGGCCTTGCCTTCATTCTCTTCAATATTGTAAACTGAGGGAACAAATTTGTGATTATCATCAGGTGCCAATTGCAAACAAGCGGTGATTAGACATATAACAAAACGAAAATTGAAAGTACGGCAAAATATTAGAATATAGTTAAGAAACCGAGGAAAATGCTACGTATTAAAAAATTACAGGCAAAGGGTCATCAAGACTTGTTATTTGTTTTTCCTTAGGCCTTCTGCTTTATCTTGTACTTCGAAGAAACTAAATAGTCTTGGTCATAGCGTTCATCAAAAAGACTACGAGTTCGTTGCGTACTTAATCTGTTATGGCTATGCAAAGTTGTCTCATGTCCAAAGTGTACAGTTCCCCCATCCCCTCCCCAGCGCCCCCATCCCCCCACCCCCAACTCCTCGCTTGTTATCAGAGCGGAGTTTTCGTTGATGTTGTCACGTGTTTGAATCCCCAGAACCCCTCAACTTTTGTTTTGCCATTTATGTTTTCAGGAGGCATGCTAGGTCTCGCCTCTTTAAATAACTATAAGAATATATAATCAGAATACCTCAAAATCTTTTTAGTGACGGCACCTAAATCTTAGATTAATACATTTATTACTCTACGTAGTTTATTGCCTTGAACATTTTCAAAGTGTCACAATTGCAACTCTAATTGCAACGACACCAGGGAAACTCTGAGAGGAAGAGTTGCCTGTATTGCCAAGGTAACAAGGATGTACGATTGCCGATGGCGATGGGGAGGAAGTGATAGCGGGTCGTACATTGCGCTAACATCAGCACGGTGTCAGGTTTGCCCGTAAGAAGGTACTTACAAATATCGCTGTAAAAAAAAAAAAAACTGGCACAACAGCAAAATTGTTCGCTTTACAAAATGTAGCACAAAACTATATTCACCGCTACGCTGACAAGACAGCGGGAGCTAAGTACTCTTTGCATCATTAATTTACTTGCTTTTCATAGCCTGTCCTAACTACTTGCGGGAGAATCTGTACGTTTAACGTGGTAACTCGATGGACGATCTACGGTTCACTTGACCCGCGAGCATATAACTCCCAACGCCTTGTCGGTGTAGCAGTAAACGGACCATAGCGAAGTCTGGATTTGGACTTACCAATTTTCGCGAAGGCTTTCACCGAGCTACTATCGGGCCTTTATTAAATTCAAAAGGCTGAGCGCGTGTCTTTTTACATATATTAAACAAACTGGGGGCTCCCCTGTCCCCCGCGCTATCCAGGGGTTCCTGGGATGCATACGCCACTTGAAGAGCCCCCGCATTAGCCAGGAACACTGCAGGGGGTGCGATATTTATCCAAAGCGATGTCAGTTGCATTTTACGCTTTATCGGGCCCGATACTACTGATGCCTACTTTTTAAGACGGATAAGAACAAGGGAAAGTTGTGTACTAGAATTTTTCAGTGTGTATTCCAGGATAGACTGATATCGCATAAATGGAAACACTAAAAGCACCAGAAAGCGGAATATAAAAAAGACAAGGAGTTTTCTTGCTCCCAATAAACTTCCAGTTTCAGTCATCGATTAGTCTGTTCAAGTGTCTTACACATTCCTTGCCTTCCGCAACTTTGGTAGTTTCCACATATGTTAGAACAAAAGATCTGTCCTTGTAAGGGTAAAGAGGGTCTTGACGTAGCTGATGGTGTGCTCCAACCGCCCTTTTAATCTGTGATTAATCTATGACTTAATAATAAGACCAGCCACCTCAACTCGGCGGCAGCGTGCAAGTGTTTATATCAAGGTATATATAAGAAAAGCAAAATGTCTTTTTTAGCGATTAAAATCATGATTTAAATTGTGATTTAAATCACACCTATTTTACTATGATGATTTATATCAAAATCTTTTCAGCAAAAGAAAATCTACAAATGTTTTTTTTTCACTTGTACTATTTGAGGTGCACGTTGGTGCTTTTTAAACAATTAGAAAGTGGAGACACATAAAGAAAGGTACATGACAATCTTTGTCCCGTCCATACCTTTCCTTATGTGTCTCCACTTTCTAAATGTGAGTTTTTTTGTTTTTTATTTCCCACTTTTTTATTTTTAGGGTGCGAATATGATGTGTTATGTATTAAATGAAGAAAACGTTAGCAACAAAGATTTTATGGCAGGCTGAATACGAACAAAAAGTGACGCTCTTCGATCTGATCAAATCAGAGCGAGCTTTTTTTTTCTCCCTTGAATTTCTGAGGTCAGATGCCTAATGTTTTATTACAAACAAATCAGGATGCCCAAAGAAATGAAACACAAAATGTAGGGTCCCATAGCTAGCAGATGAGACTAGGGAAAAGCGAACAAGCTGATATCCAGCTTATTTTGTATCACAGGATTATATTAACTAATTTTGTAAATGAAAATATATATAAAAGTTTAATTAGAAATCATTTTTGTTCCCCGTTGTGCTCAGTGATCAGACCAATTAATGGATCCTTCTTCCATGTCTAAAAATACATGTAGTGATAAATATTAACTTCTTAGCTGCAGTGACTTATATAATATTAATACAATTTAAATCAAATAAATACATTTTTGATCATGTTTTTTTGTAATTTTGGCTTGTTTTAGTCGTGCATCTCGCGGTATGAGCCGACGTCCTGCACCGATCCCAGACCGCCGGTCAAACAATAGCAGTCAATTAAATTGTCGCTCGTATTTTGTAAAAACAGCACGAGTAACTACGAGGAAGAGTGAAAAGTAGACACGAAATGAAGCGCTTGGCATTTTGTCGTTCTTTTCGTTCTTTTGTTTTACGATGATTTCTCGATGAACAGGTACCAACATTTTCCTTCACTCGAGCATGCGCATATTTTTATGAATTCTTCCTCTGCGATTTTCATTTTGTTAATGATCATTTTCAGCCTCTGCACAACAGTAATGCGTGAAGAGACGCAAACAAGGCGACTCCTGACGAAATAATTGTTGGCGTAGTATAGAACCGATAGCGCTTGAGGCATCCCGGAAGTAATGAAACCGAGTTTGCCAACTGCACTAACTATCTCGGTTTAGGCTGCTGTCTTGGCATCTTAAAAGTATTGGTATAGGTAGGTTTTTGCCCGGTTGGAGAGCCCCAGTACGATGGTACATTCGTGTTTTAGAAAAAGGCATCTAGTGCTTCATGCCCAAGCGCGCTTCTCGCGCGTCATTGTGACCGTGTTTTTGTCGTTCGCGTTACGTTATTATGGAAATCGGGTTAAAAACAAAATATATTAAAATAAGTACTTAATACCACGTCGAATACAATCCACACATTAAAACTCAAGGCAGTATAATATCTAGTTTCAAATATTTTTAACATTCTTAACACAATGTTAGCGATTTAAGCGCATATGTCTTTCACCAATGCACAGATCTAAATGTTTGTTGTTTGAATATACATAACAAGCCTAGAATAAAATGCTCTTTGAAAAATGTAAAAAAATACTGAACCAATAATATATTTGATAGATTTGTTTTTATTTAGGTCCTTTTGTTAAAGGACATTTCCCAAGGGCGAGAAGAAATACAACATTTTGAGATGTTTCAGAAAAGAACTGCACATAATGTATAAGAAACAAAATCAAAATGCTTAATCAGGAGAAACACGACATTTAAAGAACATTTTGCAAGTGAGACCAACAACTCCACATTGGAGCAAAGGACACACAAAACCCCAAAGCATAAGCAGAAGCAGTTCCATATTTTGAGATTTTATAAATGAGAACAACTGCACATGAAGTATAACCCACTTCGAAAGGAGATGCATAATCAGAAAAACTACAACGTTTTGAAGAAAATATCGCAGTTAGGTACAAAAACTGCATATTATAGTATAAAAACTACAAAAAAGCGTAATCATGTATTTCCTAAATGGTTGGCAACGACAGCACGAAAACGTTCAGGATTGGTCTCGGTGACAATTCCTGTAAGAAGCGCATTCCATCAGACTACTGTTCCGGAGAGAAAGGAATACAAATATGATGAAGAGTGACAGGTGTAGCGGTTAATTTTGCAACAGGGATTTACAGGAGGGGTAACCAATGATGTCCGGGTTAGGAGACCTAGGCGGAGGTGAGGTGAGTAATCAAATCGATGAAGAATGCACATGGAAGAAAGTTTGCGTCATAAGGTCAATTCTGCAAGGTCGGCTTTTTTGTTTTAAATGTTGTGATGTTAGAATAACGAGAATAATAAAAAAATAAAGAAAACGAGCCACACCGTTTCGGAAAGCTTCAAGTTATTTATTAAGATAATCTTGATAAGAATCCTAGATGCTTTATGCGTACTCAAATTTTGGTCGAAATAATGAAAGATTTTTTTAATTTAGGAGAAGCAAGACGAAGGTTATAGTGTAGCTAGCCAAGAGAGCGATTGCATCATGACAACAGTTCCAAATATAATATTTTCATGATAGATGCATGTCGGTATGAAGACCAAAGTATTTATAGAGTAGGATCGATTCAACCTGGTTCGATTAAATAAAGTAGGAATGTGTTTAAAGAGTTTTTTGTTTAACGAATGAAATGGGTTTGCATTTAGTGGGGTTAAGTTTCATCATCCATTCCGAACACCACTCAGATAAGTTACTGCAATGTCATCTTGCAGCGTGATGGTGTGAGTGTTAGTATGAACTTCTTTATATATTAACCAGTCATCAGCAAATATACGATTGTGGAATGATGATAAATCGTTTATAATATAGTAATAATAGTAATCATTATTTTCTCAGGAGAGCCGCAGCACCATAGAAAGGCAACAGCCCGTACCATGGAGGTCCGTGGTGTCGCGTCTAGTGATGGCAATCATGTGATGATGTAAATATAAGATGCAAGTTTGGTAATAGGAGTTTTTACCAAATTCAACTTCCTATTTTTTTTTTTTTTTTTGTTTCGCATTCATAATACGCCTGCCAGTCTAATAGGCTGTCTCTGTGTCTCGCACGCCTGACGAAACATTTTTTCTTACTGCGAAGGCGTTTCAGGCCGACGGTAAACCAGGGAAAAGTATTAGATATTTCGATAAAAATGAAAGGAGTGTACAGTCGGCATCAAGATCAGCTGGCTCGTCGTAACGCCGGCCAGAGAGGCAAAACAATCGCGTGTGGCGCCACGGTCGCGGTAAGCCACTGAGAGCGAGGCTGGAACGGATTGCCGCGATTTAATGCATGGAGGAGTTTGTTAGAAATTATAAGTCGCACATCTAGTGTTAACTCGACGCATCTCGTTGCGTGGCCGGCTCTTGGTTTTGATCCATCATCACGCCATTCAGATGTTTTTTTTTTTTTCTTTTCTTGTCTACAATTGGTTGTCATTGGCGAAGTGCGCGGCTTATATCCCGTGTATTAAATCGCAGCGGTCCGTTCCAGCCTCGCTCTCAACGGCTCATCGCGGTAGGGGCTCCTTATACGAGGTGCTTGGAAATTTAGCTATCGTTCCGTCGAGTCAGCTCGTTTTGATGCCGACTGTACTCATCTGTAAGGGAAATAATCATGGAAACAAACGTCACTAATTAATAAAATATGTATATTTTAAGTTGTTATACCAGCCAGGGAGAGGGTGACAATAAAGGTCAATCAACAAGTAAAAAAGAAAGGAAACTCTCCCCCGATTCCTCCTTTTACCATTCAAGAAAAGCGACCCTCCTTCCTGCGGAGGGTACATCAGAAACGAGAAAGGGAACAAATGATCCCGGAACAAATGGTCCCGGAACAATTGGCGCCGGAACAAATGGTCCCGGAACTAATGGTCCCAAATACAAACTCGGAAAAAATGGTCCTAGAAAAATATTGCCCATGTGGCTTCTGCGTTTTCGGATAACTTCCATAAAATCCAATAATACTCGCTGAATTTCGAGGCTGCCGGTTGCACGAACTCGACCGGTTTTCATATTTTTCTGGGAAGCTCAGATATGTATTGTGCTGTTGAAACCTAACGCACCTATAAATGCATCGAGCCCTGCTCCTTATGTGCGCTACCACCACGGGTCACGACGAGATGGGAGTAATTCGATCTTCATGGCTGAAACAGTATGCCCAGGGGGAGGTACTCATTTGATCGAATAACGTTTTAGCGAACGCCCACGTTTCAACGAATGACCCTTTAGCAAATAGTCGGCCGCCGCAAAACGGTGTTTACGGGTGAGTCAAGAGGGTTCACATTTTTGTAATGAGCCGCCGCAGACTGTCGCTGCGAAGCGTCGTAAGCGCAGGGCGAAGGGATGGGTTACCACGCGCCCCCGTTGTTCGCTAAAGCGTCGCGATTCGCTCAAATGGTGCTGTTCGCTAAAATTTACTTCGCTCTCGTGATATAGACTAGGGGTACTCATTTTTCGTTTCAAAAGAGCCTACTGATATAATCAATATTGTAAAACCCCTTATGTGAAAATAGTGATAACTCCTATAATATCGTATAAGGTCACCAAATTAACAGTTAGGAGATAACTGTTTGACAGTATTCAATTCGAAAATATTTTGACGATTTTGAATAAAGTTAAGTTCAATACCCGACCACTTTCTTCGAAGTAACCGGCCTCAAAATATAGACCGGATCCTTCACTCCACCAGGAAATCACTTATCGCATAACAGACGAAGTATACTGCATGCTTTATCATAGTTTTAAGACCATCTTCTTACGGGACCGATTTTTCCTACCTTGGACTTGGGACCATTATTTCCGGGACCATTTGTTCAGGGACCATTAGTTCCGGAACATTTATTTCCGGGACCATTTGTTACTACACCACTCAGAAACCCGCTCCTCTGGGAAAACGAGGAAAGAAGAGTGCGAATGAGCATGGAGGCAGGCAGCTGGGAACCGGTTTTCTTGTTGGCAAAAGACGATTCTGTAGGTCACTCGTTAAGTTATGGCGGGAGCTTCCAATACTATTCTACTATAAAGGCCCGTTCACACTCTTGCGACCTCTTAAACCTGGGTTCCTTAAAACTTCTTAAACCAGAGAACACACTGGTGCCATCTATTGGGAAGCAGTGTAAACTCGGCGGTCCGTCATATTTTTTTTTTTTTATTTCTCGCGCATTATCCTTTCTCTCTTGGCTCGAAAAACTTTTGTCAATGTTATAAACGAGCCTTTCTATGGGTATTACGCACATTTGACCTCAGAAATCCCGCAAAACCTTCGCTCTTGTGAAATGCAGTTCCAGGGTCACCGCATAGATGGCGCCACAATGCCAGTGTGTTCCCTCATTCTAAAAAACATTTAAGAAGTTCTAAGAGATCTCGTCTCTCTCAGTCGTACTCGGTCGCAAGAGTGTGAACGGGCCTTAAACCTCAGTGTACAAGAACTTCCAATGCCACGCTGAACGATTTTTTTTGCAGTGAATTCTTCATGACAGCGTCCACAGACGAGCATTTATTTTACATCGGTGCGTCAAGGAATGTGCCATGCTGAACTGCTTTAGAAATATTTGACCACTGGTATTGTGACAATAAAAGGACGAATGCACAATATCATTCCGTAGTAACTTATCCATACTACAGGAACATTTACTTTACTGACAATAATTAGCCAATAATATATAAAACAAATAAATTCTCAATTTTCTTGCATCTATAATAGGTATATTATTTTATGTCAAAGACGTTCTTTAATTATGTTTATGTTTGCCACACCAGCGACTCCTTTACAAATTATTTAAACTCCTACATCAAAGAAGCGCCGAAGGTAGGGCCTATATAAGGTTCAAATAAAACGCACAAATAAATTTAGTGAAATGAGTAATTGTTTATACATGTCATAAAATGAAATTTATATAATAACTCTACAGGACAAATATTAATATATATATATATATATATATATTTATATATACGTTTTCCAAAGAAATGAATATAGGTGAAACTGGTTGCCCTGCAATTTTACTAACCCAGAAGTTAGTAAAAGTCAGAAGTTAGAAGTTGAAGGACACAATTATGTCTCGAATAAAAAAAAAAGATTATTTCACTAGAGGTAAACATAATTTTTGCTATAATGGAGGTATATGTATACGCTTCCTTCATAAGTGAAAAAAGCGTAAGCCCTGGCAACTCAGCAAACATAACCGACGTTTCGATGAAACTGTTTTCGCTATTCCATCTATGTTTACTATATTACTCTTTTTTTCTTTCTAACTTGTTTTGAAACCAAGGTTAAATCCTCACTTTATGTTCCTTGTTCGCGGAAGTAAGCTTTTTTAACATTTATAAAAATCTTCCTACACTATGTCGCGAATCAACAAAATATGGACTTGACAAAGTCTGCAAAGCCTAGAAAATTTATCTAAACTTGGTATGCGCATGTCACCTCTATAGAACGTACAACCCCATACTTCTCCCCAACCACCTCCACCTGCTTGTTTTCGCTCATTCTGGTTGAATTAAGAATTAACGCCCGCTGACACACTTGCATTTCACTGGGACCGACAGAGACAAGACCGGTTTCTAAGCCTCTCGTGACGGCTGAAGATCGACTCCGCAGCAGCGCTGCCGGTCGTAAGCCGTCGCAAGAGGCTTAGAAACCGGTCTGGTCCCTGTCGGTCCCAGTGAAATGCAAGTGTGTCAACGGGCCTTAAAGGGAAGCTACGGAGCTTCTTGGAAAAAATAAGTTAGAAGTGAATTCTAGTGTATTTTTACCCCGTGAACCCGAATACCCAAACCATTTGCTGCGTAAGTATTGTTAAACGCGAGAAAAACGCGAAAGACAGTCGCTGTCCGTGACGTCATCGACGGATCTTTTGGCTGCCCAAGGCTAGGGGGGCGGGGCTTCAGCCCTATTTTGAAATTGCTCTTGTGGCTCTCCGGCGCGTCGCATTGAAATATAATTTTGATATCTGTTATTCTAAGGGCCAAATGAACGCAATTCAAGCGTTTTTTCTCAAATGTAGAAGTGCCCCATCTTCCCTTTAAAGGAGTACTCCGGCGTTTCCTTCATAATCTCCGATTTGCCTGAAAATGTGCCGAACATACTAAAAGAAAATCGCAAAAATAGTAACCAAAATATTGGGCCAATCGTTTTCTTTTTTTCGAATATATTGAATATACAAATTTGGACTTCATGGTGCTTTTCAAACTGAATGTCTCTATTGGCATCGATGAAGAAGTAACGTCAGCGGCACGAAGCGGTTCGACCTTCGGACTGTATACTTTGCTTCCAACCGATTAAAGGCAGGTTTATGGTGTAAAATGAATGCTTTGGTAGCTTGTCCAGCACACGAGCAGCAGGACGACACAAATGCTCGGCATAGTTCATTTTAATACTTCCCTCTCGTTCTCCAAGCCTGCCTTCTCCTTAACGTGATGTCACTGAAAAGCGCGGGTAAATTTGGATGTCGGTTTCGGCATTATTTTCACTTGCCTATTATACAATACATATTTTCATTTCCGCGATACTAAATTTAATACTGGAAAGGGTAAAGACGGGTCGTTCCGAAAACATAGCGTAAGTATCAGTATGGGCACTTCCTTAAGGGCAGGCTGCAGTCAAAAATATTTTTGATGTACGTGCCTGTGATCATATATATATATATATATATATATATATATATTTTTTTTTTTAAGGTAAATATAAATACACTTGTGAGCTGAGCCGAAGTAGCGCAACTCGCCTGATTCCAAGGAGTAAAGGCATTAAAACTGACAGCGACCCCTAGGTTTCGCGTGAATATGTTATAAACCCATACGAGAACTAAACACGGAACTTGCTTTTGGCCATTACAAGAATACAGGGATGAGGCGCTATTAAAGGGACTCAGCTGGTTGTACTTTTCCAAATAAGAGTCGTTATGTTATTGAACCACTGAAACGGCTGTTGGTTTTAGAGTAAAATTAATCAATATATTATATTGAACTGGTATAGTAGCAAACGAGCCACATAAACAGATACAGGTATGAACAATCAAACCCTCCAAATGTCTCCCTGGCAAACTGATATTTGGGTAGCGGTTAAGCAAACTAAGTAGTCAAGAAAAAGAAATATCTATGTACATTCACGGTGCCATAAAGCCTTTCACAAAAGCTTTTTGAAAATACCAAAATGTTATCTTCCAGACAAAGGCTCTATCAAGGCGATTTAATAAATTTGATGGGTAAGCTTGCTCTCATTATGGTTCTTTAAAGTTTTGGCAGATATATCTTTCGGACATTCTGAATTCATACATGTCCACGCAAGTATGTGACAACCTTGCTTGCGTAGAGTATACCTGTGAGACAGTGAAAGTAAGCTCAACACGCTGAGCTTATGAACCACAGTAACAAAAAAGAAGAATCTCACTCCTGTACATTCATATTCTTGATATTTATATTCAAGGGCTAGCACTGCACAAGTCATTGTGCTATACAACGGTGCCAATGATTTTAACGTATGACCAAAGTTCAGACAACATTGTGAATACCGGAAATCTTATGTCTGAACTAGTTGTAAACAGGTGAGTCCCGCCTATTTATCCCTACAAGCTTCAGTGGTCACAATAATCAAATCAAGTCTTTTGCGTTTATTGAAAGCCTGTGCCATGACGGTCATATTTTATAGTAAAGTGTTTTTAATGCCGAGCGTAATACGGCTGCCTTCCGTTAGGGGAGCGGGAAGTTGCAAAAGAGTGTCGCAAAAGGCTGTCGCGCTAACTTTTACATTGCTAGCGGTCTGCTAAATTTAGCAAACTTACGCCCTACTCTATTGGGTATACATCATTTACTTTAAATTTAGCTAAACTTAGAAAGTCCCAATAGCTAATTACACAGGGTTATTAAGAATAAATATTATAATATAGGTACGAAATATACGCGTCCTCCCGCTGCTCTTTTTTTCTTATTCCTACAATTAATGTACATTTAAAATTATACAGATTGTAAAACCGATGAACTATCGCTGAGCGATATAAATATCACTCTTATGGAGCGATTTGTTGGTGTATAAGTTAATTTACCGGTATAGGCTAAATTCCAAAGTATTCTAAGCGTTTGATTACTAAACGACGGTAACGGACATTTCATGAAATCCCTTTGCTCGGCGGAACAACCTGAAATGATTTAAACATAAATATTCAGTTATATTTTTATTCAAATTATGCTATGTTATATATGCCTTCTTCAAATGGTGCACGCTAAAATCAAACAATTTACAACAGCGTTTATCACCCAGCTCATACTTTCTTTTAAAAATTAACAGTTAGTGCACATATTCCTTCAGGATGATGTAGCTGCATGGCAAAAACATGGAAATAGAGTTTTTGTTTTGTCAAAGTCTGTACTTCCAGGGGGTGTTAGCTAACATCTATATAATGATACAATGAGGTAGCGTGTGTGTTAATTTGGTACTTTTAGCACTTTTTTGTTGTCCGTGTTTTTGCGCAATGATCATTCATGAGTGCGCCACTTGGTACCTTAGACGCGTCCACTTGTTGCGCTTAAAATTGTGGGTGCTGAGCTGCTTATTTGTTTTATAGCTTGCAAATCCTAGTGAAAGGATAGCAAAACTAAGTTCATATCATGCACTTTATATCTCGTTGCAGGTAAGACTGCTGCCCCCAGACGTTAAAGAACGTGTAGAATGAGTATTAAGGTGGCTACGGCAGGCGTGTAACAGTTTGCGCTTGCTCACACGAGCGGAAACGCTTAGGAGCGGCTTGATAGAGGAGTGGTACAATTTATTAAAAAAACTGATGTTCGTGTTACTGACTACAAAAAGAAAAGCAATCGGGGATATCTTTTGCCCTACTATAAAATCTCAGTGTTTTGTCTGTAGTATTTGGTACCTATACATTAGCTGTTTAGTAAGTTATATCGTACCGTTATCAAGCCCTCATAAAAGAGGGGGCCGTCTGTTCGATGTCAGTGTGCTGTACTGTACGTCCAACTTAGGTTTTGGGGCGCATTATATGGGACAAAAGGGTGCAAGACGACACCCTTTATATACAGCACTAAGTAAGCAATTCAAAATATACAGATTAATAAATCGTACTTTATCGAATAAAATAAATTTGAGGAATCCACCGCAAGAAAAAAACTCTTTGCTGGAGCCGAGATTTGAACTACGGGTCTCTGAATATTCCCCTGGGTTTCTTAAGCACTACACCCCTCCGTCTTGTGTTTCTGTCGTTTCCTGTCGGGCCCTATTAATGCACCGAAACAAAATATATCCAATCAGATCCGTTCTGAAAGCGCACACCACCGCGGGGAACGCGGTACGTCGCTTTCCGGCATGTGGTACTTGCTCGCTGTGCTCGACAATTTCTCTCACTGTTTGTCTCGTCAAATTTACACCAACTATTTCTTGTTTTGAGGACCCGTGTATTAATTATTGCTTTTAGCTGGGGTCACACTGATTATGTATAATACAAAAGACAGTCTGCATACAGATTGACACGCGAGTCGCCGCGAAATACGTGCTTCGACTGCTCCATGGCAGTGCGTTCAAGGAGAAAACTTGAAACGCGACATTCGAAACACGGATATTGCGGAACCTCCAATTTGTAGACTGTATTTTGTATATTGAATTGAATTGAATTGGCTTTATTCAGACACAAGGTCTCGGATGACAAGGCAAAAGGCAGATGGGTTCTGCCTGACTTGGCCCTATCACCAGTTTACATTGCTCAGCGTATAGTACGACACGTTGTAATATAAACACAGAAACCACGGGGAAACAGAACGGCCCACAAATACAGATCAAAACAACATAACTTATACAGTAGTCATGTCATAACAATTTTCGGGGACATAGGATGCACTAGAATAAATGAAGCTCCACCATTGGATACAAACACTTTTTAAAAACATTCATTCAATGGGACATGATAGAAGGTACCGTTTTATATTTCTTTTAAAGGTAAGCTTTGAGCCGCATTCATGAATCATTTCTCTTACGGCCGGATGTTTATTTAAGAAATCAGGAATTAAGTACGCTAATTGAGTATGTCCGTAATTCGTCCTTGACCAAGGTATTCTATAAGAGTCAAACCGAAGATTGTATTGGTATGTAGGGTCTGGTAGGGTCACTCATTTTCCTCCTGTTTATGATGATGCCATCCTTTGTAGTGCCCAATGGCGACAGCATGCGACGCATGTAAAATACAAGAAAATCGCCGAACAAATGTCGCCATAGCACAGTCAGCGCCACGAACGCGTGCTGCGACGCGCTCTTTCACGCGCATCAGAACAAGGAAGAAAAATAAGTGTTCGGAACAAAATGACCAGAGGTTATCCCCCTAATCAAAGCGCATACGAGGGCACCCTAGATGTATGTGCAGTGCGGCCCTGGCTTCAGAGACACGGTGTCATTACCTGCGAAAATCAAGACCCACGTATTTGAATATATCATGGGCACTTTAATCATCGCACGTGGTCTTCAGAGAGAAAATAATCAAAAACATGGATGTGAATAAACCGTACTTGATGGATTAAAACATTCTACGAAGCCACCGAGAGACGAAATATTTAGGGAATATTGGGACGAGACTAACATGAAAGGTATTCTGGAGCACAACGAGAGCGTGCCAGGTGCCAGCAAACGTCATTCTGCGTTCCACGCGGCATCGTGTGCCTTCGGAACTTATCTGATCGAGCATATTTCGTTTCGGTGCATTAATAAGACAAGAAGGAAACGACACAAAGGCAAGGCAGACTGGTGTAGCGGTGAGCATACCCGACCGTATATTGGGAAGCCCGGAGTTCAAATCCCGGCTCCGCCAAAGGTTGTGCATTTCGGCGGCTTCGTCGATTGTGTTTCAATCGATCAAGTACAGTTCTTTCAGCGGTGTATTTTCAAATATTTCCTCTTTGGAGATCACGTACGTCGATGAAAGTGCCCGTGACATAAGGCTAAGCAAGCGAGCCCAGGCCACTTCAACGAAGACAATCTCCCTGTCTCCAATGCTCCAGTGGAATAATAAAGTAGAGTACGAAACGTTTTGCCTAAAATAATATTTATATATTATACCACACACTTGTGCTATGTCGGCACATTTAAATTGGAAATAAAAAGTATTGTATGGGGTATAATTTTTCACTGTGAATCATGTGTGTAAGGAACAAGCATAGACATTATTTTTCCCATGGAAAAGCTATCTGGCTAATATCCGCAGCAACCTGGGAGGCAGGAAGGCAAAATGCTGACAGGTGATTCTCTGATTGTGAGTTTTATCACGGGCTGCCATAACCCACCATTCAGAAAGACTATAGCCGTGAATTAACCGCATAATGAATATTTTGACCTTAGGTCATAATATAAGTTGATGGTATAAAATTGTGTTCTGTCCCTCTATGAGGCCTACCGGAGGCCTTTCTTTATTATTAGCGCGTAAAATTTCAAATATTCAAAGATTCTTTGTCTAAATGCTCCTCTGCGTGCCTTCAATCTTACTCCGAGTTTCTAAACTTTCACAGATTCAACTAGAGAGCCGAAGATTATCTTTATTGCATTTGTATGTTTTTTTTATAATTTATTAGAAATCGAACACTACGTTATTTTACAGCACTGCCCGTTCCAGCAGTGAAACTTGGGATGAATACTTCAAGTAAGCAATGATGTTTTTTGCTTCATGAAAATACTTAATAATCTTTAAGGAAAAAAAAAAATAGCCGAAACCAAATTCACAGCATGTGTTCCTCGGAGGCTTCTTTCCTTTTATCCAAAAGAACATAATTTTGAAGACTGCCCTTAAAACAAATTTTAAACAAGAAGTTAAAGGCACAAAATATTATTCCGCCGCGATGTATTGCTTCTGAAAGTTGCACACACATAAAATCTCTAAGTTTTACTTGAATACTTGCTGAGGTTAAAATGTTGGATTTATTGTTTGAATTACTTTCAATCATTTTTGAACAGGATTCGGGCAGCACACCAAAAAAACAAAACAAAACAAAAAAAACATTTAACTTGGCACATACTTGAAACTTCTAGGGGCCAAACTCAGCCATAATACGGTTTTGCTCTAACGCGTTAGTTGGTTAATGGTAATAAAAGCCCGAGACCCAGGAACACAGAAGGGGACACACACAACACAACCTCTCAAAAGACGTTGTGTTGTGTTCGTTCCCTTCTGTTGCTGAGTCTCGGCTTTTTATTACCATGAATCACCACCAGCTAGCTTGTTTTTTAAGTATTGTTGCGCTAGTCGGCGTCAGATTATTTCTTTTTGACATTATTATGGCTTTTCTCTGGCTCACCATATAATCTCCCAAGTGGGAGACTTGAGTTAAAGAAGCCACGTACGGACCTAGGTATCAGCAGTAAAGCCTAACTATGGTACTTATTTAGGAATTTAGGCCCCAAGTTGGCCTGATGAAAACCGAACAATTAAAGTTGAAACCTAATTTAGTAGCGTGTTTTGCTACTTAGGAACAAAGATGCCAGGTGAAAGTCGAACTACCAGCGTTGAAGCCTAACTTAGGCATTTGTTTCACGAATTAAGGCCGAGATACTCAGAGTCTGGCCAGAGAACGTCAAGTTTGACTGTACCTTTGTTGCTTCGGGCGTTTTAAGTCCCTAAATTCAAACACAAAAGTAAATGTTAGCCCAAAACATTGTGCTACATGGGGATGTACCAGTTTCCATGTCAATGCAACGCTACCTCTAAAACTATAGTATACATTGTACGATTACAATTCATTTTTTTACTGCAGATATCGCTTACTTGATTGTTTGTACATATATCCATTTTCTCGACGGACTTTCCTTGTAAACGAATGTCCTTGCACCACCCCTGTGATAAGCTCCCCGTGCCCTGCTGGAAACAGTTTTTGTAAGTGCCTTACACACACGCATGAAGAGGTGCTTTTAGCTTATTAATTATCGCGAAATGACCACCGCGCAGGTTTTTTTTTATTGCACCCAGCATGTGATAGTAACAGGGGACTTTGGCAGGCTACGCCCATGCGCAACCAAACGTCTGGCAGGTCGTACGACGTGCCAAAAGGACGCCCGAACGCGATCAAACCCCGGCCATTCACGAAGTCACGTGAATGTAGACGACGCAGTGATTGTGCGACGCCTGATCGGGTTTTTCTGACACATCGTGTAACCAGCCAGACTTTTGGTCGCGCGTTGGTATGGCCTGACCGGGCCATACCCATGGTGGTTATCGCCTTTTGGGTGGCATAAAAAATCCCTTTGGGAGGAAGCCATTTCGCGGACATTAATAATCTGAAATGAGCTGCCCCAGCGTAGGAGAGAGACGCTTCTCAAATGTTGTTCCACCGGATTATTGAGAGGCTGCCACACAGGTGGTGTCAGGGCATTCGGCCCCAGAGATAAGCTGTAAAAAAATGGATATAAGTACAACCTCCAAGCGGCTGGTATCTGCGGAAAAAATTTAGATTTTAAATAAATACGTTACGTCCCTCGTTTAATATTTAAAACAAGCAAGCCTTGTGAAAGCTACGTAAAATAGACCTCATATGACTTATGTAAATACTTCTACATTGAAAAGCCAGGTTGTCTGAGAAGGACTTTTTGTGTAACTGTTGAAGAGCTATGATTTCCTAAACACAATACAACTAGCTTGATCTCTTTAACGCGCACTTTGCTGTTGTGGTGACACAGATCACTACAGCAGGATTCATGTCGAAATCATATGTAGCTAAAATTTAACTTAGAATATTTAAACCTACTGCATAAGCTACCACTTCACGAGGTATCAAGCAGTAGTGTGTTAACGAATGGGCTCATAACATATATCAAAGTTAGGAATCGTTTTTATAATATTCTATTAGGCTGCTTGCTTTCTGGTTATGAAATGCTATCTCGCTCGCCCAGATTCACTCTAGTTAATTTTAGAAAATCATAATTTGTCCACTACTGAAACATGAACTTCGCTCTCACTAGTTTTTCACCAATTTTCCCCGACATCAAAACGTGACGTTCACTGCGGGAAGCAAGGTGCGCGGGCCGCAAACAGGTTCGCTTACGCCCACCTTCCTTGCATCCAACAGCGGGCGAACAAGAGCGTTCGTGTTATCTGCAGTTAATAAGATTGTATATTTGCACAAAGTATGTCCTTCGTCCGCGTGCGGAACTATTAGAGGAGAACAAAAGCAATTGCGAATTTGAGACAAGCGTTTTTGGAACTTGGTAAGCTCAGGCCGCAGCTTGCTAGTTTCGAGAAATTTCTGAAGTAAATCCGTTCTCCTTCTATCAGAAGCAAGTCATTACGGAGGCAAATAGAGGTCGAAGAGTCTCGCAATTCAATTTTGCAAAAATTAGCGAAGCACCACAAAGAAAGCTCGAAACGCGGGCACAGATGCCGCATTCGTTCGTCTTACCTGAATGAACAAGCCATGTGTTTTAGATCTGCTTTGGAAAAGTTACTGTAGCAGACGCCAGCACGTGATCCTACACATGTAGCATGCGTACGCTCCCTGGGGCTTGGGTAATTCAGCAAAAAGTCTAAGGTTTCGTTCACATGAATGCGATCGTAACGCTTCGATTCGAACAGAGCTCATTCGCACGCAGCCTGTCTTCCTACTTCTTCCTGTTCTACCCATTTACTATCAAATAAAATAGTCCCATCTGTATTCGATGCGCGACGGTCGCACTCATGTAGATGCAGCCTATATTCCATTCTACAAAAGTGCTTCTGGTTGATTCAAATTTCAGCGTTCGTGCGCGTGGCGCGTGCAATGGTCCCTTTCCGAAACGAAAAACATACGCGTCCTGGGCTGTAAACCTAACAGATGTGAACCGTGGTGCTAATAAATATTGTCATGGTGTATAGCAGCGAATAAATTGCATTTGTGTGCGCTAAGCGCCGGGAGGTTACTGTTACTAAACACCGTGCTAAAATTAAAATTAGAAAAAGACTCCTCAACCCCAAAGCCAAACGCTATCAAGGTACAATGACAGGCGTATAAAATACACAAATACGCTATCCATACTCACAGAATGGATAGTTGCGTGAAGGCGCAATAGTGCGAAAAGTCAAGGTTGCATCATAAAACTGAAAATCCAATATAAGGCAATAAAGAGTTACCCCTAGGAAAATTCGTGCCCATATATATATATATATATATATATATATATATATACTCTAAATGACTTATTTTTTGCGGGCTCAATATTTCGCGATTTAGGTCAGAGTTGAAGTTTTGAAATAATTCGCCGATTATGATTTTCGTGGCGCGGGGGATTCTCAATATAGATCCCAATGTGCTTACAATTTAGCGGAATTATTCGCGGGACCTATTCTTCGCGAATCGTAGGCGATTCGCGAAAATTAGGTCCTTGCGAAATTAAGTCGTTTACAGTATATTTGTCTTTATTTTCACTCTCCGAGTAGATATTAATGTGTCCAGCCACTCATTCCCAAGTGCAGATGGGAAAAGAGCAATTTTATATAAGACTTTTATTTTAAATCCAGATTTGGTTCTGCGTAGCCTCCATCGGCGGTACATTTACGCAGCTACGCTCAACAACACTTATATACATATATATATTTTTACTAATTTTCAAATTTGAGTATAAAATCAAGACGATATCAGCACCTCTTCTGCGAGGTAAAACTGCACACCAACCATTTGACAAGCATACCAGGCAAAGGCTCGATCCCATACCGGAGCTCACCACCTTCTCCCCAGAACACAGTAATACCACACGAGGAGCAGGAAGTCGAAAGACAGATCTAAAATTATACTTTAACTTTTTTTAGAGGATTCAATTCTCGCTTTCTGCAGTCCGGCAATGTGGTAGGACTGCTGAGAGTAGCCAGAGCGAGCTGAGACAGCTTTGTCTGTTCGAAGCTGGATCGTTTTACCACCCTGCTAAAAGTGGTACAGAAAAAATGTTTCACTGAAGTTATTGTGAACAAGTGTGACTGCGCCGAATCTCGACTAGAGCTCGAATATGAGCTATTTTTTACCGGTTTTATCAGAGATTCTTGATGTTTTTATTGTTTTTATTTCAGCATATGCAACAAAAACAAACTGTTTAAAACCAAGTATTTTCGACCATTAGTCCGTTCTTCAAACTCCCAAAGGTATGTTCAACAATTTTTAGCCGCTCTCTTGAGCAAGTTTGCAATTATATTGCTAAATATTATATTCAGTCTCACAAAGAAACCATTAAAAAATAAGATAATTCAGTATACAATAAAACATTATACTGCACTAATTTCAAGGGGTCATAAAACTTGCAAGCCGATTCTTAAATCCGTATAAAGTTCCATGATAGACCCATTTCAATATTCCGTACCGGTGTTTTTAAAAATCTAGTCAGGCTAAATCGCAATAGCCAAAAGTTGAACAAAAATATATCACTGCATACATGCGAACGCATGCATCACTGCGTGTGTGTACGTGGCCATTTAATTTGAAGCCATAATATAGAACTTCAGTGAATTCTAAAAAAATATGCAATGATTGGAGAACAAAAACAACGCTCCACCCCGGGAGGATAAAAATATCAGTTTATTCCCGCACTATTTCTCGGCTTATAGACACTCCAACATCTCCTATGGTGATAGTGCACTTCCACACGCAGCCGACTCTACGAGCTGATGGTGCCAATCAGACAGCTTCAAAAGCGCAACATTGTGTTCGTCATGTTTCTTTATGCGTTCTATCACTCCTGAACTAGTGATATTCAGAGAAGTCCCAGTGACTTGTGCTCTTGAAACTGTTTGATTCGACTTACTACCTCGTATCGTCAGCTCTGTCTGGTTTTAAGCTGAAACGAAGTTCGGATGCCTTGAGGTCTCCAAACTATTCTTTCAAATCAGCCAATAGGAGCTCGACATTCTTACATCATTGCGATGCTTGTGCAAGAAGCAGACGAACTTGCGCTTCGCATTGAATCTGGCTTAGGCGTTCACTCAATTAACTTCCGTACTATATAATACAGTAGATCATGGACTAGCCGTGATGTTTTTTATGACGAAATTTTACAAGGTGTATTATGACCATTTGAGAAAATTGATTCTTTGCGCTGAGCGATCTCTTCAACGCATTTTGTTTTCATATTTTCTTACACAACCGTAACAATTTGTTTTAAAGACTCCCAGGATCACTCTGATCCACAGTAGGCAATTCACTGTGTATTTAGTGATTTATTAGCTTATACTCAAATTCATTTGCTATCTCTTTCAAAATGTTTTTTATGTACATTTTTTTTTCTATTCATGATTCGCCGTGCACAGCAATTTCGAAAAAGATACTGACTTCCGTTCATGGTAATAATTAGTTCTTTATTTAAAGGGTGGCAGTTATGCAAAAACTAAATATGAACAGGTTATACCTACTGTTACGTACCTTCTTTTTCTAAGGAAAATAAACCATAACTTAGACTAAACGCTAAGCAGATTATTGTCACTTTTCTTCACATGGACAACTGGAAGTAAGAGTCCATTTTAAGATCCTTAGTTAGAAAGGGACCTTCTAACATAATGCAAAGTCGCTCACTTTGAAAAATTCAAATTTATTTTGATTTTTAGAAATTTGTTTTATAGTAAAGGTATGATAGGGGCCGTCAAATTTCTTGTCTTTTAGAGATATACACACTTGAAAAACACAACGCGCAAAAATTATTAAATCCTCTAATATATATTACAATATTGAGAAAACGTACTTCAAGAATGGAACACGGTCAGCTTATTAAAATTCCTAGTTAAGAGGAAAGTGGGATTCATTTTTAAAAATATTTTTATGTTTATTTTTCAGAGATTTCAAACACTCATGAAGAACAGTTGAATGCCTATAACAATATAAATTCGCAATTCTAAGTGACCTTTGAATAAACAATATTCTTACATCATGTTATATATATGAAACTATTTTACTGTACTCGATTAAACCTCATTAAAATACAAACAAGTTTTCCGCCTTGTTCATACGCGGCGCGAAGTAGTTCTTACAACATTTCGTTGTCATAGCAAGAAGCGTGCTTTTTCGCGTCTGAAACGTGTATGCCTTGATAAGATAAAATATATCAATCCTAAAATGCACCTTAATACATCTTAATTATCTACATAAAGGTGGAAATTAGTAATTCTCTGTGAGAAGCGGCACTTTTTTCTCTATGGTTTCTGAGGTGAAAATGAGTCTAGCTACGGCTCGAAACAAATACCACACCTGATTATTCATCTGGCTACGAGTCTCCGACCGACTGAGACAAGAGCCATTTTTGAAGCCTCGTGTGACGACTTACGACCGGATCCGATGCTATACAGCCGGTCTAAAGAGCTATCGCAAGAGGATTAAAACCGGCATTGTCTTATTCAGTTAGATTGAAACACAAGTCTGGAAATGGGCCTTAAAGTTTCTACACGAAACTCGGAAAGTGATAGCGTATACGAAGAATAAAAGTTTCTAGCTTCGCGCACCTCAGGTGCAAGCTATTATTTCCCGTGCTTCTTCAATCCGGAGATCGTCACAAGGTTTCCCTCTCTTCAATCTCATAAGTCGACGCCTCAATTGTATTATATCTCTGTTAAACCAAGGATTTGGCCTTTCTGGTCGTATGATTTTATCTGGAATGAATTTAGTTATGCAGTAATTAAAGATTGATTTAAATGCTTCCCAAAGATCATTAACGTCGGACCCTACGAAAGAGTCAAGCTGAAATTCTAAATAATCAAGAACGCTTTCGTCGTTTGCTTTTGAATAATCTTTCACAATTTTGACCTGGCAAGGTCGTTTAACGGATCGCTCCATGGAGTAAAAAAAGGCCACCAAATTATGATCTGAAATACTTTCCTCAATAGTAACGTGAAAGTCTGGCAAGTTCTTGCTGATGAACACAAGATTTAAGTTTGAGCGTGAAGAACCCTCTTCACGGGTAAACGACTTAACTATTTGTGAAAGGTCGAAGGAAAACATCATATCAAAAATAATATCGGATGACTGTGAAGGGCCATTTGAGGCCTCAACGGAATCTTAATCGGGAAGATCGAAGTCCCCAGTGATGATTAGTTAGTTATTTTGAAACAGTGAAACATGATTATACAGTTTATACAAAAAATCGATAATTGCTGGCGGAGCTCTGTATACAGCAGACAAAACAATCGTCTGACCCCAACAGTTTAATTTCAAACAAAGGCTTTCGTGGTCCCGGTTTTGGTCCAAAACCATAACTTCAACGTTGGATTCCGTAATAATAGCAAACACACTCCCCCCCCCCCCCCCCCCCCCCCCCGGGTGGGACGGTCGCGCCGATACATTTTATAAGATTCCGGAATTATGTCAGTATTAGTTACGCTGAACATGATTGTAAACCTGAGACTGGGGCAGAAAAGAGAACACAACAGAAGGTAGTAAAAGAGGAGGCAACGTCTCAAACTCAGCTGCAAAGTTGATTTCGAACACGCCGTCTCCACAAAAAAATACACACATGACAAGAGGACAATGACACTTGGGTAAACCTTCTCTTATCTCCCTTGACCTCGGCTGTGGGCACTAACACAAAGGGTCACATTCTAGCATAACCACCGCCACCCGGCGAACGTAGGTGAAATCACTACTGAACACAAAGAAAGGGTTGGACCTTCAAAGGTGCGTTTCCTCTAACAAATCACTCAGTCCAAAGAAACAATACTATACACTTCTAACAGCCGGAACTGGGGCCATCTCCAAAAATGAGAACGACATTGCCCTCCTACCACGAACCACAAATGGATAACACTGCGACTTTCTCGAACAAGTCCAAGGATACACATATAAACAACACTAGTACTACAAAAAAAAAAAAATTTACAAGCGTAGAAATTGTTTATATTCGTTCCCAAACTGCAATAACGCCTGACTTATACAGTTGCCAGACTTTTTTATACGAATCGTTTCTTGGACTACACGTTTGATATCATTGCGTTCTTTGTAAATTACTTCCGTTTTAGACCAGTTGGCTTTACAATTATTACACTCTAGAAGGTGCCTGGCTAACTCGGAATTGGACGCGTTGTTTTGCACATTCCGTCTGCGTTTTGTCTGTCTATCATTTAGACATCTCGACATCTGACCTACGTATTTAAGTCCACACTCCAAAGGAATCGCATAAACCACAGAATTCTCACACGGTACCGACTTCTCGCGATGTGCCTTCTGGCAAACTTCCTGTTTCGATTCAAAAGGTGTAAGCTTTCATAACATAAAATCGGATGTGAACACTGTTTCTACGCCAAACATTTTCGCCGACGCTTTTATGTTATGGGAAATATCGTGAAAATACGCTATAGCAACTCGTCAGTTCCTCACAGTTGGTTCATTCCGCTTGTCTCTGATTTGAATAGAAAGTTGCCGTTTTAGAAAAGTTTCCTCATACCCCGCGTCCTCCAGTCTACCCCATTGTCTTTCTAAAGCTTGACTCATGAAATGGGTGCATGACCTTTTTAGCGCATTACCAATTAATGATTTCGCAACTCCCGCCTTAATAATTTTAGAGTGACAACTTTGTCTCGGAAGCACCGGTTTAGCCATCTTCTTACCATATTCCCAACATAAGCCATTTTTTACCTGAATGCGCAAGTCCAAAAACTGCTACATGTTCTCCTCTGGTTTTTCTACTGTGAAATGCAACTCCGGGTCTGTTGACCTAATAAGCTTTTCAAGATACTCCGATTTTCCTTCTTCAAACGTGCAGACAAAAATGTCATCTGCATATCTTCTGATGAAGCCCACGTTAGGTGACATCTCATTCCTCCTGTCAAACAGGATGAATGAGATGTCACCTAACGTGACATTTCATTCATCCTAGTTACCTAGTCACCTAACGTGACATCTCTATCCAAAATGTTGAGGTATATCACAGCTAACAACGGAGCGACCGACGAGCCTATGCATACACTTTCTTTCTGGATGTATTTTCGATTATTATATTCGAGGACTGTTGACTTTAAATAAAGATCTAACACGGTAAGGAAGCTTTCCACTGTTACGCCCGATCCTGATTGAAACTTTACCAGATTCAACTCTAGCACCTCCTTCACGGCATTCATCAGCCTATTCTTTTCCAGAGAATAATTCAAATCTTTTATATCCATGGAGAATACCGAACTCTTCCTCCCATGGTTGTGTTCTAAGATCCGAATAAGTTCTTCTGTGTTTCTCAGCGATAAGGATTTGTCTAAACTGACCTGACCTAACCCATGCTGCACAAACTTAGACACAACTTTTTGCCACGTTCCGTTTTCGTTTACAACCACTCTGAGAGTCATCTGCACTTTATGGTCCTTTAGGAAAAATTTTAAACATAGGTACATTTTGGATTGACTCATTATGCTTTTGACAACTTGCTCTTTATCTTCTTCCTTTAACACTGTGCATATGTCCCTTCTCATCTTTGCCAACTTTCCGTTCCAGTCCTTGAACAATACACTCATGGCATTTTCAGCTTTGTTTTGAAATTCTTTCATCGGGAGGATACCAAACCTCCCCGATTTATCTGTTTGGAGTAATTTTAACGACCGTGAATCTATCTCATTCTTGACCATGTTTACATCATTAAAATTCCTTTTTTCTTTCGGGTACATATCTCCCATGATTTTATCTAATCTCCCCACCGTCTGATCCACAAAAGCGGTATTTTCATCATGACCTACTACGCGCGCAACGTTTTGAACAGTGGTAAATACATCGAGTCTGGAAGGCCTCACATTGAGACAAAATTTAGGTCCCTTGGATAAAAAACGTTCCGTTCTTTCTGAAATCGAAATGTTACAAGGGTTGACTACATTTAAACGCGATCCCGACACACACTAATCATTACGCCATGCCAGTGGCAAACAATTCTCCCTCCTCTTCATTATCTTAACAGAATTCAAGACTTGCGTTCGTTTGACATACCAGATCCTGTGGAACTGTGCCTTGTTGATGCTGTCCCAGTGCTGGAACTCCTTGCGACGCCTGTAGTCCATTCCCAAGAGGAGGTCCCAAAGTCTGTTGCACGCCGTGTAGAGTTCTTGTATTCTCCTGGTGGCTCCTTCCCTGTAGATCTTGATAACTTTCTTCTTTGAACTCCAAGATAAACCACTTGTTGATAGATGGCTGAACTGCAATGGGTCGATGAAGTTTTTTCGCAACGATAGCCCATAGAACGCTACGTCTGCTTCCGATTCCGCCAAACGAAATGGCAACTTGTCCAGTACCATGTATGCTTGAAAATTAGTATAGAAGACGACGTAGGAAGAGTGGATTCATAAGAAAAAGGGA
This sequence comes from Ixodes scapularis, assembly GCF_016920785.2. Taxonomy (NCBI): domain Eukaryota; kingdom Metazoa; phylum Arthropoda; class Arachnida; order Ixodida; family Ixodidae; genus Ixodes; species Ixodes scapularis. Next base: position 120,218,583 of record NW_024609879.1, on the reverse strand, counting down.
TTAAGCCTGCTTCAGGTATGATTAACGAAAAAATAGTCAGAGTGCAGGCGAGCTGGTGTAAGTTGAACATGATTGTAAACCTGTAAACAGGTTTACCATCATGTTCAACTTACACCAGCTCGCCTGCACTCTGACTATTTTTTCGTTAGTTACGCTGTCATTCAGCCAAGTTTCAGTGATCACGGCTACGTGCGGATTGAGTTTCAACAGCGTCGACTCTTGGAGGTCTATCTTATTTATAAGATTTATCGGATTGAGGTTTACAAAACGCAGTTCTTTTTCTGCAGTCACAGGAGCCGGCGTCACTCATTCGGGCGGCTGCTGATTTGAACTGAGAGCGAGCCTAACACGCGAATTGGCTGAACTATCTGGTACATACAGCTCGTCATCTATGCGTAAATTATCGCCCATTAAGCGCACCTTTTTCCCCTTTCTTTTTCGGCCCTTGCACTTTTCCACAAACACTTCCTTCCGTGTTTGAAGGGTACTTTGGGAGTAGTTATTCTGAAGAAAAATTTTGGATCCTTTCAGTTTGTATGCATTTCGTAGAACCAGCTCCTTTTGATTGAAATTCTGAAAATGCAGGATAACGGATCTTTTTTTGTTGTCATCTAATTTGTTTCCAATGCGATGAATACAAGCCACCGAAACACGAGGTGTACTTAGTTCAACACTGAAAGTGTCGTTGATGACTTTGGCTCGTAATTGTTTTCCGCCCTCGTTAGGTCTTTCATCTACCCCCCAAAACAAGAAGGTTTGCGCGGCGACCGCGGTCTTCTAAATCAGCAACTTTTTTGTTCTGTTGATTTATAGGTCTTTGAAGGCCATAAATTGTTGTATCCAGAGATTTCATTATTTTTGGCTCAATAACGATACCGTGGAAAGATCAATCGATTTCCTTTACTTCGTCGTCGATTTCAGCGACTACTGTTTCCGTTGCGTGATGCTGGGTTCTAAGATCTGCTATTTCTTTATGAATAGCCGTTTGCCCTTCTATTATACTTTGAAACATTTTAAAGTGGAATGACCTAAGTTAACTTCCACATCGCCACAAAGAAGAGACAAAACTCGTTTCGAATGAGCAACAGCTGCACACAGTAGCAACACCAAAAGAGGGTTATTACTACGGAACGTATAAGCACCTGCTTCAAACCAAACACAGGTTTTAGCATCCTGTTGGTGATGTAGCCACTGTGCCCACTGAAGCAAACTGGCCTATTGCGTCTTCTTATAGCCTCGATGATTGATGTTGATGACGACCACGCTTTAAGACCTCCGACAGCGTTGTAGGGATCGCTGCATACGGTGACGGTGGTGTTCCCCCTTGACTCATTGGTTGGAACGTCGGTGTCGCTGATAAAGCATGGCTGGTAGCAGCTGGCATGGTCATAGAGCTGTTCGCACGCAACTAGCGGTCCGAGAAGCAGAAACTGGATCGAACAAATGACATTTTTTAGCGCCTTGGGTTGATGTAGCCGCTGTGCCCACTCTTGTGTTTTGTGCTGTTTTGTGATGTTCGTTGGTCTTGAATCTTTCTTACTGCTTTAATTGAAAATAGTCACCAATGATTCAATACGTGCCTATAGCATAATATAATATATGACATGATAATTCAATGGTTATTCTTGTTTTCTTCAGCTTCTTCGTTCGTTAGTTTTATTAAGGATGGATATGCGTCAACCGTGTGGATCTCTAGAAGTGTAACTCGAACGCCTAAATTAGAATACGTCCAGCGACGATTCGTCAGGCTATTGTCGGATCGTCATATCGGGCCATAATTTTCATATGAATATTTACTTCTTCTCAAAACACCCTCTCGCCTTTTTCAGCAAGGCAATTTTGTGACATTATATTCCTTTGCAAATTGATTAATGCCACAACTGAGTCTCCTTTTCTAATTACTAAGATTGTATTCAATGTTTCTCAACTTCAAAACAGGTTTAGGGCACTTTTATATCCATTTGATTTGCACATTGTGACACACTCTTGTCTAGGATTCGGCACACGTATAATAAGTCCGACAATACATATCTTGATTTCTCTGCTCCTTTTTAAATGTGAAAAAAATCTTACGTGTCTGTCCTAACTAAGGTTTGACAATGTTTTCTTGTTGTTTTTTTTTAACTTGAGAAAGTGTACCCTTATTTAAACCTAACAGCTGTGTAGGAACACGCAATAAAAACAAGATTGGTTCATTAATTTTTACGGAGGTTTCATTGGTTGAATTACTGCACTCAGTAGGGAGGTAATTTTTCAAGTAGCAGATTTGTAATCGGTTTGGGTTTTTCTCAAATAATGTAATCCTCGATTTATTTTTTTAATCAGTTTAATTTGCTTATCGGTGTCAACAATATCGTATACGCATTGGTGATTACTATGTACTTTATAAGACGCAGCTCCAGCGAAGTGTAGTGAATATGTATTTATTTATTTAGTTATTAGGTGATACCGCGAGCATTCTGTAGAACGCCCGGGCAGAAAGTGTACAAAAAAATATTCAAAAACAAGCGGTAGCAGTGAAAACAAACAAAGTCACTACTCAACAAAGTGTGAGAGTACTGCTTCACTAAGAGTATCTAATGATCTCAAATTTACAACACTTTCAGGAAGCTTATTCCACTCACACGTGGGTCTAGCAAAAAAGTATGCTTTAAACAAAGCGGTTCGACACAATGGTTTGACAAGTGTTAATTGGTGTTTGCCTCTCGAGGGGACTTGTTTCGTTAAATGAAGTGTAATCACAGAGACACAGACCCAAATTACATTGTATTATATTATAAAGAAACATCAGCCGTTCTGTTTTTCTCCGGTTTGCTAAATCACTCGATCCCGATCTTGGGTACAAATCTGAAACGGATGACATAAAACCGTAACGGTTGTACACAAACCGCAATGCTTTTTTTTTTTGCATAGTCTCTAAGATATTATTTGACAGCTTTGTATGAGGGTCCCATACAATACATGCATATCCTAGCATTGGTCTTATGATGGTTCTATAACCAGCCAGTTTAGTTTCAGGTGAACAGAGGTTAATATTTCGTTTCAAAAACCAGAGTTTCCTCATTGCTTTACGAGCTATAAACTTAATATGTGCACCCCATGACAAATCAAAGGTAATTAAAACTACGAGGTATTGATATTGTTTAATAGTCTCGAGTGGTACTCTATTGATAGTATATGTAAAAACAATGGGTTGTTCTTCCGCGTCACGGCCATATGAACGCACTTTTTACAGTTCAGAACCATATTCCATTTTAAACACCATGCATGAACCAAAGATAGGCAATAATTTAATTCTTCTTGATCAGACGGGTTGTTTACCTTAGCAAATAAAACACAATCGTCAGCAAAAAACCGGCTTTGTACATTGGGGCGGTCGACACTAACACACTGCGCACGGTTAGTAAGATAGGAATCAAGCCATTGTAATATATTCTCGTTATTGATGATGTAGAGTAACTTATGCAATAGTTTGTCATGGGAGACGCGATCAAACGCTTTCGCAAAATCTAGAAAGATAACATTAGTCTGTCCGCCGATATCAATAACAACCGGAAGTTCGTGTATCGTATGAACAAGTTGTGTTACAGTGGAAAAACCACGTCTGAATCCATGCTGTTCGTCCTGTAAAAAACGTACTGTCCTCAAAAAATGCTTTAAGATGTTTGAATACGAAGTGTTCAAGAACTTGACTGGCCATACACAAAAGTGAAACAGGTCTGTAGTTTTTGACGCTTTGACTGTCACCCGATTTAAATATTGGTATCACCCTAGTCCTTTTCCATTCATCAGGCACGTCTTCCGTATTACGACTATGGCAATAAATCAAATGCAAAAACGTTGCCGACCATTCACCGTATCTAAACAAAAAACATTCGGAATGTCGTCGGGACCGTGGTTCTTCCCAAAGTCAAGGTTAAGAAGGGCCATAAAAACTCCTTCTTCAGTAATGCTGATGTCCGGTATCACTATTCTAGAGCTCTCATAACTTAGAACTATTCCCGTTTCCAAAGTATACGTGAAGTACTCGTTGAAAGCATTTCAAATTAACAGCTTGTTATTTTTGAGGATATTGTACAGTTTCATATCCGAGAAAGAACATTTCTTTCGTTTCAAAAACCTCCAAAACTTTCGGGGATCACTAAACAGATAGTTATACAAGGTGACGTTAAATAAAAAAAAAACAATGGTGTTTAGCATATTAACAGAAGACCTCAACTGTCTGCGTAAAAACGGTAGAGACGAAATGTTATTCCCGTTACCCAATTTAAGAACTCGCCGTATTTTACGCTTCAAATGTAGAATGTCACGTGTAATCCATGGCTTAAGCTTTTTGACTCTCCTAATGAAGTATAAGTAAATTGTCTTTTGACTTGCTTTCCTTCTGCTTTCGTTGATGTCCTACGAGCGGTCAGATTTCAAGTAGGGGTAAAACAAAACCATAATTCATAATTTTGTGAATTAGGGTGTTGTTTTAGTGATATGCGTATTTCGTCGCAAATCGCTATCAGGCATAAAAAAAAGCAACGCAGGGGCAGTCATGTAGATATTACTTTTGAAAAATTGATTATAATTACAATTACTCTGGGTTCAAAAGTATTCAATTCGATTGCTCGATTAACGAAGAGTGAAATTAATTGACTGGTTACTCAGAGAAGTAACGGCTACTTTTCTCTAATTACTTCATATTTGCGAAACGGTTTTCGGGCAGGTTTGAATACGGGTTTTTTGTACTGTGATTTATTGGCTTATAATCACGGGATTACAAATTCGTGTACATACCACTTTCTGTACACCAAACCCCTATCCGAGACTTGATTCGAGAATTCGATGGCAGATAGTGCAAACAAAGGGTGCCATTAGGAAAGGAAATGCAAAATAGTAACGGTTGCAAGTAATTTTATTACTCTCAAAAGTGATCATGCTACTCTTATGATTACTACCTAATAAAGTTATTCAAATTACTGCAAAATACACCAAATAGTATTTATTTGTAAGTAATTTTATTTCCTGTAATGAGTAATATGCAACTCAGTGCACGTGTAGAGCATGACCTGTAAATTTAGTTCTCAGGATCCCGCGCGGGAACTTTAAACGAAGAAGCTTTCTGGAAACTTTCTGTGACTCTTTAGGCACAATTGAAAATCCCGAGGCAGAGGAGGAAAACAATGTGCTCTAAACAATGTGTAGGAACCCCTTTCTTGAAATTTTGTTTTCCAATGTTGTCTACCTTGTCAACACTATTTGTACTTGAAGAACCACGGTAGTATTGGCGCAATTGGTTCCTCTGAAATTGAGGCGTTTCGCTCAAACGAAATATGCAGTTCCAACAAGTTGCTTTCCCAACAATACAAAATAATTACCTTTATTTATTTATTTATTTATTTACATACCCTCAACGCCCTGGGGACGTTACGGAGGGGAGTGAGTGAAAAAAAAGAAAACGAACAGTAATAGAAGACATGATAGGTCACAGGTCACGCCGGAAGGTGGTTCCACTCTGATGATGTCCTAGGAATGAAAGAATCGTGATAGGCTGAGGTTCGAGAATGAGGAACGTCGACTTTGTACTGATTATCAACGCGTGGAGAAACGCAAGATGGGTCGAGGAAGAGCTTCTTTTTAAGAATGGGGTTAGAATTGTATATTTTATAGAAAAGACATAGACGAGAACACCTACGGCGCAAAGAAAGCTGTGGCAAGGAGAGAAGAGATTTCATGAATTATACTCTTGTTGTACGGTGATAATTATTAAGTATGAAACGAGCGCCGCGGTTCTGAACTGACTCAAGATGAGAAGTGAGCGTCGTCTGACCAGGATCCCAGATTGAAGCTGCGTACTCTAATTTTGAGCGAACCAAGGATTTGAATTATATTAATTTGAGAGAAACTGGCGCCAGGAAAAGTTACGTTTTAGGTAGCCTAACATAGAATTGGCATTAGCAACGATGTGGTTAATATGAATATGCCAGGAGAGGTTAGAGGTAATATGCACACCGAGGCATTTATATGAAGTCACACATTCTAAAGAAACGTTATCAAGATGATAAATAAAAGCCGAAGTGTCACGGCGAGACACTTCCATGGTTTTACATTCTTCACTGTTAAGTTTCATAGACCACAGACTGCACCAATCAAGAACAGTATTTAAATCGTTTTGAAGAAGGAGAGGGTCAGAAACATTAGTAATCTTACGATAAATAACGCAGTCATCCGGGAACAAACTAAGCGGTGATGAGACACACAACGGCAAGTGATTGATGTAAATGAGGAATAACAAAGGACCTAGAATGGAGCCTTGAGGGACGCCAGAAGTAACAGAAGACACTGGAGAATTAGAGTTATTCACATGGACAAACGGAGAACGATCTGTAAGAAAACACTCAATCAAAGTTAGTATTTGAGGGTCAAGGTTGAGTTTGCTAAGCTTGAAGAGTAGTAGTTGATGAGAAACTTTATCAAATGCTTTGCAGAAATCATGAAAAATACAGTCAACCTGGGATCCATGATAAAGTAATGAAAATAAATCGTTAGTAAAGACGAGTAAATGTTTTGCTCTAACATTTTGTAAGGAGTACTGGTTATGAAAATAGGTCTATAATTATCGGGGCAGTGTTTGTCGTCTGATTTATGAAGTGGAACCACCTCGCCAGTTTTCCAATCTTTAGGAAGGACACCAGTATTCTTTAGAAACTTAGTGTTAATATTATCAATACCACAAGATGAAGACACTTTGAGGTTGTCAAACAGCTTAACAATGCCATCAAAATCAAACACAAACGGGTCCATCGGAAAGAAATCATGATTAGGGTAAGTAACAATAGAACAGCTTACATACCTAGAAAACGATTGTACAAAAAGCTCATTGAGGACTTTTGCAGAATCATCGTTAGACATAACAATGCCATCAGAGTCAGTTCCAAGAACTTGCTTTTCCCACAATACAAAGTAATGATCTTTTCCGGAAGCGATCTTCGCTTGATGCCGGAAACGAATTAATAGAATGGCGACAGGAGGCAATGCCTCTGGGCACTCGAATAATGTTTTCACAAAAAAAAACAGCTGCGGTCTTCCGCATTGCACTGGAATAAAAAGTGCTCGCAATGTGCTCAAGTAATTGTCTTACAGGTACCATCTTAGCGCTTCAAAATGAGGCTCTTTTTTGGAGCGGTGGCATTAGCATCACTTATGTTTTGTCTTGCTGTTGAACGCAAGTCGAAGCTTCCCAGGCATCGACGTAAGTAATTTGATATGCTCACAGTTTTCAAAACTGCGTTGATTTGCATTAAATTAAACGGGATAAGGCTTCATGCATATTTCATCATTTGATGATGGTGGCTATTAGTGCCGCTTTCCGGTGAAATCTGGGAGCGTCAAAAAGCAAAAATTTACGTTATCGCGAGGCGCGGACAGCCACATCGCCGCCGCGCTATCGCTCTCTTCCTATCATCATCGCTCCTCCCACAAACACGTCACCTATGCCAAGATGCGCTGTTGCTCTTTCTTTTTTCTCTCTCGCATCCCCCTTTGTCACCTCCCTAACCGCACCCGCCGCCGCCACTTCGATGGTATGGAAGGTTCTTTGGGGCGTTTACAAAAAAGGCGTGGTCCCTACGGAACCTAGCCCAGTTTTCTCACTCCCAGACCCAGCCGCACCGCGAAAGGTTTTTTTACCGTCCGGGGAGTGGGAATGACATGTGTACGACGCTGACCAGAGTAGACGGAGGGCAGAAATGCACCTATCCTATCACAAAACCCTTACTGCACCTCTTTAACTTCTATGCCTTCTATTGCACTAAACACAAAGCTCCTAAAGCCATATTCTAAAGTACATTAACTAAAAGCAAATATCCTAAACCACATTTTTCTACAGCGGAACCGCCGCCTTTGTCAATCTTTGCACACCTTGCGTGGTTGTTCGCAACTCTATTTTTGGCTGTTGTGCTGGTACATCTTATATCAAGCTTCAAAAAGTTGACTTTTCATTCTAGCGGAGTAAAAGGCATCAATGAATATAAAATAAACCTCTAAATGGTAGGTGTCGACTCACTCAAGCAGAAAAGTCTGGGTGGAAAAACGTCACACGCTCCCAGGAACTTTTAACTAGCCTCGTTTCAAATAACAACTTAAGCACTTCCGGCTAAAATATATTTAGCTGAGATATCAATTACTCTCGCGTATTTATTGAAAAAATGTACTTTAAACCACGCGCGCTACATTAGAATATTGTGGAGATAGGGATTTCTATTCTGTCTTGAGATATTTTCTCAGCTGTATTGTAGCGTCAAGGGGAGTCTAGAACAAAGACATTTTCAACAGCGGCGCTTCGACAACCCCTGCAAAGTGTGCCCCGGACTATACAAACTGTGGTTTTCTTAATTGTGTGTAGCGCCTTTACCGCTGAAATAAAAAAAGAGTATCATGCAAACTTCACGTCGCTGTTATGGCGTTATGTTTTGTTTTTTTTGTTTTTTTTTCTAAAATGTGCATTTACGCTCTATTCAGCCCCGCAACCTATGTCAATAAGCTGCTAAACAGGCAAAGCTTTGATCAAAGCAATTCAAAACAAACTAATTCGTTTAAGTTAGTGCTATGTAAACCGTGCAAACGTAAATTCTAATTTGAAGCGCTTTCGGTTCCGCAGTCTATGGTTTCAGTTGCGTAGGAGCCGCAAACGAGTATTCTTGATAAAATGTTTTTTTCTTACAACTTTTTCCTTCTTTCGTGATATATAGGTAATACAGTAAAAAATTATCCGTGTATTTCTTGACGAGCGTGGGATGTCATTTCTTTGTGATGCCGTATTTTTTTAGGCTCTGATTATATATATATCAAACACAAATGTTTCTAATGCTTCTAAGTGGCACCTCAGTAATTTAGAGACTTCAGCCAGTTAAAAGTAAGGATATTTTTTTTTACATGCGATATAACATATTTTCAACGAATAATCATAGCTACAAGAATCATTACCATTGCCTACCTCTTGGACGGGAAGGGATTTGATGCAGAAAATGCAACACTGGATTCTCAAGTGGGAAAATGGTTGAAGGGCGTCCAAGAAAAGGTAAGAAGTATCTCAACTTTGTGATACATTAAAACTTTTGATGTAAACACTCTAACGTACTTTATAAGATAACCTTCTTTCTTAGGCATATATTCTAAAGTTTAGTGTCGAGCAGGTTTCCACCCACAAAAAGTAAACGTGTTAATAGTACTTGTTCCCAAGATAACGCTTGGCGTTAAAGGTTCCCAAACAATAATCCTCAAAATGTATTCCACTTCTTAGAAGAGGGGAGAGGAAGAAGTTGTAGTAACACTCTTCCTCAATAACGTTTATTATGCTAAAACACTACTCGAAAGTGCATTGGGCTAAAATATTCATTTGCAAGAATTATGGAATCTTCTTTCCAGTGTTAAGTCTCGACCACAGTGTAAATCGCCACAGTATGCCCTCGTCCGTGCCATATTTTACTTTGGACATGATGGTCACTTTATTGATATTTCTTCATTCTATCTTAAACAACCCATGCGGTGATAACGACCATTCCCGATTTCTTCGAGAGAAATCGTGGTTGTATGCTACAATTTAAAATGTTTTTTTGACAAAACATTTTTTTTTAGATTTAAAATGTTGGATCACGTGAATGGTTTCTGAAATTAGTGCTTCAAAGCCGAACTAGGCATAAGTTATAATTCTGAAAAATCGAAGTGACTCAAGTATGTTAGAAATTATGCTCTTACATACTGTGCCAAAATTGTTATTTCATGTGGTGCCGGAGTTAACATTAAGTAATACATTTTACGTAGGTCTTCTTTTAAGTTAATAAGCGGAAAACGAGACATGTCCAGCATTTAAAACAGAAAACACTGTTAAATTTGAAGATATTTTAACGCCTTATCTTGGCTGGGCTGTTGTTATACTTAAGCTTAAAATTATTAGAGTACAATAAAGCAAACGAATCTCTTGATATTAAATCACTGGTGTCAAAAACTTACGTTTGTTGAAGATTCGCACACAAATTAAGCATCAAGGCCTTCGGATAAAAATATGCGGGACGGCTGCTTAGATACAACAGCTTGTTACCTTGCCACTCATCTAAGAGATTGTTGTTTTTTTTTTTTTTTGCTTATTTGATTTTAGGCGATAAAAATTATTTGAGTTTGAGCTCCCATGGTATCCGTTTTCGTGGTACGGTACTGTGCTTTTACTGCACAGCACAGATGTGCAGCTAGGAAATTCGAGACATGCCACATGCCTTCGGGCCCCAAGCACATAGAGTTTCGGTCATATACTGCATGTACCTAGAACTGCTTTGTTGTGCAGTGAATGCTCCAACGGTACAACGAAAACAAATTACGCCGGTGCTGGACTTAAAATATTTGTTTCCTAAAACAAAATTTGCTCTGATCTTTTTTCCTTACAAGAAAACAATCTAATACATAAAATGAGCCATCCCGCATATATTAAAGGTGTCGATGAAACAATTTTCGTACTTAGCGGAAATACCGCTTATAACGAATTACTGACGGTAATGATTTATGGAACACGCGTTGGTTTTTCACCACACGCAATCGAAGTCGCAGAGAAATCTTATAGAAAAAAGAGCAGGCGTTCATACCCTCAACTCGCAGTTAGAGCAAGTGGCCTCTGATCTGAAGCCGATTATATCTCACCAATGTAGATCGATCATAGCCACGCGCTAGGGTGGGCAAATCGCAGGACACGCGGTGAGTTTCAGACATTGTTATGGTTCGGCTATTGTCGCCATTGCTGCGATTAGACATGGGTCACTACCAGACTTGTACCGTACGCATTACATGTAATCAAATTTATTGTAATCGATTACTTTTTGGAGTAATTTTGTATTCAGGTGATTACTTTTATTAGGCAGTAATCACAAGAGTAATCTGATTACTTTTTGAAGTAATAAAATTACTTCTGACCGTTACTAATTCTTCACTGGACCGCCCCCCCCCCCTCCCCCAAACACCTTTTTTTTTCTGAGATGATAAGAATACATTTTGCATCTTTTTTCGAACGAAAAAGAATAACGACTTTTTGCGGAGCTGTAGGAAACCAGGTTAACCCATTTGCATGGACAGTTTCTGTGGAATGTCCGTTTTTTTTTTTTTTCGAGCTGGGACTGGGGGTGAGGAGCCTCAGGGAAGCCCCAGTGCGTCACAAAGGCCATTCAGGGCGAAGTTTGAGAGAGAAGAATGTAGCTTTGTAAGTCCATCGTTCAAACTAGCCCCCTCACGCACACACATACCGAAATAATAAAAAAAAACAATCCTGCTTACGGTACTTACTCGCAGCCCGTAGAAAAACCAGAGCCCAAGAATATCTAAACTGGATGCAAAATATAACAAAGCCAGTTCAAATACTCGCCAAGATGCCGTATTTCCCCTACGTGGTCTTTGTGACAAGCAAGGTTTCGAGTTGAGAAGTGGTCGGGGCGATCTCTTCTGCCAATGGATACTACACATGATCCGTCACAAATCCTGGAGCTGCTGCTCTTTTGCATAACATGCGAGTTCATCCAGATGTGAATATTATCTGGAGAAGCTTGTGTGTGTGCGAAAGAGAATAAGGGCCTCTTGGTTTCCAGTACAAGAAAATATATAGAGGAAGAAAACAAAATACCTTTTATTTGAAACCAGAGATTCCAAGAGGATGCAACGACCCCAAAAAGGGAACACGTTTTTTCTTCTTCAATACTTGTGAAAATGTGAAATATAGGTTGCAAGTAGTTCATTGTTATGAGCGCGAAGGATGTAAGTGTTCACACAATAAAGTAATCCGAAAGTAACGATTACTTCTTTAAGTAATGTCCAATTACTTTTGCTGTCGAGTGATCAAGTAATCTAATCAAATACTTTTTAGTCAAGAGTAATAGTATTCGTAATCGATTACTTTTTTTTAGTAACGTGTACAAGACTGGTCACTACCCGAAAGGTTGTCGAGCTATCGATTATTAAGTGCCCAAGACAAGTGCTCACGCAGTGCTTAGGTTCAATCAATGAGCCTCATTCAAATATCATCTCTGGGGGACTATACCGACACTGCGATCCCCACGCTACGTCATAAATTTTTCCGAAGAAGAGACTGCAAGAAAACGCTTACTTTTCTCGTTGAGCTTACACTTTAACAAGAGAGTTTCTCGGTCAGAGGAGTTGCGTGCGAGTACGCTTGGTTCTGATTAGCGCCAGTAAGCTCGTGTATAGTGAAAAACATGTCAATTTAATATCGTTGCACCGCTTCTTTGCTAAAAAAATAGTTGGATGATTATCGTGGATGAGAACCTCCAGAAAAGTTAGTTCTTGAACACTTCTAGATATATTTCTGGGAGAATGTTTGCTTTATCTTTCTCAGCAATTTTCTCAGCGAATTTAAATTTAAAAAAATATAGGAGCAGCTCAGCCCAGATAAATTTTTATAATATTGTCACGAATGACGAGGTGAAGAAACTAAGAATAACTGAGGAAACTGAATCGTTTAATGAAGCGAACTTGTGCCAAAAGCAAAAAGAAAACAGAAGAAAACAGTAGAGCGTTGCGGGCGTTGAAGTCGGCGTAACAGCAGAGTCGAACGCTGGGGCAGACTGCCTCCTGCTTGCCACAATCTGGAACATTTGGCCAAGAACGTTCGGCGCGTAGAACTTTTGTAACTCGATCAGGCGAGAATTATTTTGAACTTACGAGAACGCCAAGCTGAAAGAATAAATAAAATAACATTCCGCACACTTGAATCAAAACTGGATCCTCCGTGCGACAGCCAAGCACGGTAACCATTCGGCGACTCACGCGCTCGTTTGGCTACGCGCATGGCAATATATTTTTTGTCAATTGTGTGTGTGTGTGTGTGTGTTTTTGTTTCTTTTTTGTCTTCAATGCTGAGTATTTCACGTTGCGACTAATTAATTTCAGTAAAAACAAACACAAAAAGTTCTTACGTATAATGGCTCTGAGATCAGACGAAATAACAGTCGAAAAAGATTATTCAAAAGCATTTCCGCTAGTCCATTTTAGTCATTCATATTTTTTAACATGTTAAGCTCATACCTAATTCGTGTTTACGGTAGAACTTTAGAAAGCATAGATGTGATCTTGTTTTTTCTACAAAACTATTTTTGCAAATATATACATATTTTTAGATTGTGACAACCGACCACAGATTTTTCGAAAGAAATGGGTGATGATCGATATTGCCACCAGGGACGCTTGGCATGGAATGAAACGTTAGTGAATAACTGTGCTCCACACTTTGTCGCCAACGCCAATAATACGAAAAACCCTTAGGAACGTTGCTTTGCGAGCAATAGATCATTTAATTTACAAATCACGCGTCGAGCATGGGTGCTACAAAAGTCACAGAACAGTATATTTGTTGCCATGTTGTCTACGAGAATGCTCTTAAAAGGAGGGGGGGGGGGGTACGACAATTTCCGGACTTCGGTCAAACATTTCTGGAACGTGCCCTTTAACTCTTCTAAAGTAAAGAGCAGAAAACCGATTTCGCCTGCGTGTCGTATAGTTGTGTAAAAAAAAAGTAAATATTGGCATTTCGGGCACCCCTCAACTCACTCCCAGTCTTCAGGGTCCCGCCTGGTCCCCCTCCTAGTGACGTAATTCGGGGTGCCGTGTAGCTTCCCGAGTGCTCTCTAGGAGGACGCTTCCTCTCCCTCTTTTTGCTGATATTAGCGGGCGTTATGCTGCAGGTTAGAGCCGAGCAAGGTCACGTAATCTTTTCGCCGTAATTCCTTCGGCTGCCATTCTCGGCTGCAGGTGAGGGGAAAAGCTCGAAATTTGCTTTGCGAATACGCAGCAAAATCACGACATTTTTTAATGAGGGATATGTTTTCTCTATCCTCCGGGGTGATAAACAACGTAAAAATGACGAGATGCAAATTTGTTTAATCTTAAAGTCATTGCAACCACCCTTTAAGTGCAACCACAGTGCATGAGAGGATAGTCGACCACCGTGGGAGCACCGAACTGAAAACGCATGCCGAATGGAGGTGCTGCAGTCGTCAATCACTGACATGTGCAACACAATCTCTTTAAATTCAGTTACTTTGGTTAAAGTAACAATTACTTAAATTGACCTCCGAGATAACACACTGTTTCAAAGACAAGAAAACCCTTATAAAGAGCGTTTAATATTGATTTGAACTATTTTTTTTTATTAGGGTGTGTGAATTAGACGTGTTTTTTCGTAACCATGTACTTTTAGCCTCGGAGAAATTAGATGTCAGGGATAGTCGTCAAGGTAAGTTAAGAAATGAACAAAATTGTTTTAATTACCTATATGAATATTGGTTTTAGGGTCATGTTTCACTTTCGCGACCCTAAAACCAATATTTTTTTCAAGAGTCATTAACAGCAAGGACTGATAAGTTTTTTTTTCGCGCAGTTTTTAGGTTGGTAAGAAAATTCGAAAATTTATTAATGTCTTACAAACCATTACCTTCTCTTAAAGTTATTTTAATTGATGTGGCCTCTAAGAGTAATCGCTGCCAATACTCCAATTGCGAATGACCCTTAACACCAATATTTAATAAAGTAAATGAATAAATATTAGTTAATCAGCGAACTTTTCATGACAAGTATCCGCTCAAATATACGCCGAGCCTGATAAATGCATGGTGAAAACAACACCCTAACTTTCAACCCCCTTTTTATTTTAATATTTAGGAATTAAAATTAATCGCCTTCCCTTGCATATTGAGAATCTGGAATAATAAGACCCCTTGTGAAATAGGTTTAATTAATTATAACTTTATGGAATACTCGATCAATACTATACGACACCATTGCTCTATGTATTGCTAATATTGAAATAAGCGAAGCTTCCATCGCAGTGATTATCTTTGTCGACATTTGAATAACAAAAATTTTCCCTTTTTTTTTAGTTTGCTAATTACATCAAATTGCATAAAATCAAGGACAACCTAAATATTTTATTATATCAATTGTCAATATTTCTGCAGGCACAAGCGGATTTAAAGAAAGAATTTAAGCTCGATATCACGTTTAATATTACGGAGATCAACATCGTAAGTGACTTGGTCTCATACGCACTGTATTACTTTTACTGGTGTTAGTATGTATTTTAAATAATATTGATTTTGTTTTTGCATAGACTGATAATGACATAACCGACAAAATTCAGCACTGGTCCAGCGACAGTCTAATACACGGTCGTACGTTCCTGGATTACCTCGAAGAGTATTATCGGAACAGAGACAACCCAGATATTATCTGCGTTCTTACAAGGTTTGTGCATCCTTCTAGTTACATGTTATTGTACGCAGACCTAGTTAAAACATAACCGCCTCTGTATACAAGTTATCATAACGTTAAACAAAATCTATGTTACAACTTTTATATTTAGGTGCTTCAAATTTATTTATTTATTTATTTATTCATATTACCCCTAAAGGCCCTCGTGAGAGGGTATTACATAGGGGGGTACATAAATCGTTCCAATAGGAACTGCACATTGAACAACATATGAGAATACTAGAAAACAATCAATACACTTAATAATAAAAAGAAAATAATGGCCTAGGACTTCAATTTTATATATATTACAATTATCTATATTTCTCTCACTTTAACGACTTGAAAGAACTTCAGTTACGAAAATAAATTGTAGATACTTTACATTGTCTAAGACATCAATGATAAATAAAGAGTGCAGACTCTCCTAATTATGCGCCGCGAATGGCAGTGTTGTTAGCAATTATTTTATTACTTTATTTGAATGATCCAACTCACTGCTTGTTAAAGTGGAGGTCCTGAGTCATGATAACACTGTTCAATTATGGAACCAAGGTTAGGCGGCTAGCAACGCCGTGGCCATAATTTTTGTATAGATCTCGGAGTGTCTCGCGCTTCGGTGTCAGGACAGCTTGTCATGCTTTATAAGCTTGAAGACTTTTTTGTTGTTCTCGCTGCATGTTAATGTCCCCACATGTCCGTCGCCACTTTTTTTTTAAATCGGCGTTTACATCTCCTGCAAGAAAGAGTTACGCACAATTGCAAAACAACTTTACTTCATAAATACAAGAACCCTTTCCCTCTTACATTTCAGAAGAAATTATATTGTTAGAGGTGGTAAAAAGTACACGGTCTACTAAACGTGAAGACGTGGTAGTGGTCGTAACAGGCCGTTTGTGTTACAGAACAATTTGTCAAGATATCAAGACCTTGTAACACTAATCGTGACAAAACAAAACTAGCGATGGGAAAACATATCTTTTTGGGCGTTTTCATGCATTAATAATCCGCGCAGGGAGATATTCCTTAGTTTAATTGCATAACAATCGCAGGGAGATTGTTAAACGTATTTTCTTTAGAAGCCAAGAAATGTAGATGTAAAGAATAGGTTAAAAAAAAATGCAGATCATAATTGATGTATCGGCAATCCTAACTCCAACGGAGCATTGTCAGTACCGCAGCTCAACTTTAGGGTTTCCGGATATTAGCATGAAGATATCTTTTCTTGTGAAAACATAGCGCAGTGAATTGCTAGAACACAAAGAAAACCGGAGACGGAGGAACACATAAAAAGATACAGCCCACACGGGGTCTCAGACACCGTTGAAAGTTTTTTTAACTTCAGCATACGTTCGATTTCGGAAACAAATGTTTGCTCAAGACCATATCCGCATTTTCAACGATCCACGCTCGAGAAGCTTTAACCAGCATACCCTAAAGATGTTTTCAAATAAGATTAAAAATGCTGAAAGCTATATTGATGAAGCAGTAGGCTTCGCTGTCTGAACCTAGCCATTCAACTAGGAAAATATCCACTCGCGTTAGTCTTTTTTAATACCTGCATAACCCTTTCTGTGTGAACATTTGAATATAACAGACTTTTGTTTTCAGATACAGGATGTACGATTCAGAAGAAGTTAATTATTTTGGTAAGGGTTTCTTGCCAGATTAATGCGAGAATAACTAATATTGGTAAAAGCGAGTTAAAGCTAGGCGACTATATTTTATGAATGCGAAAGCTTGAATGTCGTTCTTCCGCTCCCTCAGTTCTTCTGCGGCGTAGTGGCGTAGACGGCGACCTTTCGCCAAAGGACGGCCGAGCGCGCGCTTTCGGGAAGTGGCCGCGCCCAGCTCGGCGGTGTGACCGCTCTGGACTCTGGACTTTGCCCGGGCGGGCTCTGACTCTGCCGCTACCGCTCCCTTCTCTTTCCGACGGGCGAGCCGCTGCGTGCGCTGCGCCACCATGGAGAGGGCTCCTCTGGTGTCTTTTTTTGGAATTACGCTGCAGGAGAGCCAATGGGAGCCTTGTTCATTGATGACGCACGCCAGCCAATGGGAGCATAATCAATCACAAATCGTCTTCACTAAAAAAGGGGATTTTAGGTGACGTTTGGCCTGCGTTCGGCGCGGTTTCAAAGCTGATGACGTCAGTTCGCTCCATGGGACCAGTTAATGCTCTCGCATTAAAAATAAACTCTTTACGGGAACAACGGCCAGCCATGGCGGACGTCGGGGATCGCAGAAAGACAGTAATTAGCTAAACAATGATCTTCAACTTAACTAAATGTTTTATCTGTCAAAGCACGCGGTTTCAATGGAAAACTTGCTAAGCATCAAAATCGACTAATTTCAGAAAAAACAGAAAGCATGTAGAGCAATTTATGACGCTGCGAAGAAACACTCGGAGCGCACTTTTGCGCCAACAATCCAAGGATTCTCCCCGTCCCCCTTCCCCCACCCCTTGTGGCCGAGGAGAGCCGTACTTGCTTCCGTCCTTTGAGGGAGGCGGTGCGGGAGATCCGCGACAGTTCCACAAGTGGGAGGGCGGAGGGGGGGTGGGAGACGGCGCTGCCGGCGTAAGAATGCGCTCTGATAGGATCGAAATATGAAACTAGAAACGCGTTCAAATTGAACGTTGATTGCAACACCCTAGAATGCTCTAAGTGTTCTACATCCTTCTAAAATAAGTTGATTTATTTTTTGTGATAATGCTTCACAGCGCACAAGATCAGACACACTTAAAAACGAAAATCACGCATACACAGGAAGAACACTCACGCAGCGCTGCTGTGTATGCGTGATTTTCGTTTTTAAGTGTGTCTGATCTTGTGCGCTGTGAAGCATTATCATGAATTACCAACTCGCCCAAGCTGAAGTTCTGACTTATTTTTTGTGATGAAGTTCATCGAGTATCTGTATTGATCTATATCTTGTTTTCGCTCATTAAAACGTTAATTAATAAGTAGTAATAATGTAGCCAATTATGATGTATTCTGCAATTTGGGACGTCCGCTGTGGCTCGCTGTTTTTTTCCCGAGAAATGTATTTTGCAATTACACTATTGATAGGAATTTATTTTTACATTCTGCGTACGAAAATCCGCTATATTGAGCGTAAACCGTGCACACTGATGAGCTACCCTAGCATTAAATAATGTCCTGTTATAAGTATCTGTGTTACTAATGTTTTTATTTAAGCCTATGTAAAACACACGACTCTGTGCCACACCATGGTGCCCATGCTTTTGACATAAGTTCCTGAAAAAGAAGCGAAGACCGGAGAGCTTTTGTTTAAACTTGTTCAAAGGAGGTGAGTCACTCCACGTGCTTCATCCCCTAAAGTTTGTTTTGTCGCACATGTCAACTCAAGGCGGTACTTTTATTTTAGGCTTGTTTCAAGACAATTAATTTTAAGATTTCAGTGTTTTTGTTTTTCCGTAAAGAGAAGTGCTGCTTTTTTATACTAGATTCTTATATCATAAAGGTGATTAACCTGCTACTGCTATGAGCTGGTAAATGAGCTCTAAAAGTATACACATTTCTGAACTCAATATATATTTTAGTGTTGCTTCTGATAACCATATTATGACCAATAATGACCATGATAAATTATTTCATATCGAGAAAAACACTATAGTTGCATTCAATCAATTTTGCCTTTCAAGTGAATTGATGTCCAGTGACCTATTTTTTTCTGCTGTAACCAAGGAAAGCCGTACAATTTATATTACTAGGAAGATTACTTTTGTTTGTGTATATCAGACTAAAACCTAATAAACCAGTTATTAAGCAGGTTAAAACATTGCTTAGCCACAATATCTACAGCAATTACTTTTATTAGGTGTTCTTAAAACTGCCTAATTATTAGAAGTATCTTAGCCAAATTCTTAATCACCCAACTTAAGAAAGGTACAAAAGTATCAGGAGTATATGGCATTCACATTGTGTTTTTAGTTTTTTCGCCTGTGCGCTGCTTATTCATGTGTGCGATTCCCGGCATTTCACACTCTATAATTTAAAATAGAGCTTGCTTTGTACAGAGAGAATGTGGTACCCTAATGCATTTATAGAAAATTATTGGGTATGTATTTTGCAAAGCATAGTGCCATAAGCCATGAGAATAAACTAATGTTAGTGGCCTTAAAAATGTATTCTTAAATATAAAAGGAAAATCCAAATGTCTTCTTATATTAACGGTTGTCAAAACACAAAAAGTTACAATCTCACGTCGCTTTCAACATTTAAAATTAACATGAAAATTACCTGTTAAATTAAATCTGAGAGAAAGCAAATTCTTAACCAGCCTCGGCGACGGGGAAGAAAGATGCGGTATGCGGATCCCTTGCAGGGGCGTTTCAAAACAAGGCGGGGATTTTCAATTTTAAGGTCACCTAGAAGGGTGAGGGGCCCTTCTAAAGAAGACGTTGTTTCCATATGGAAATATTCCCATATGATCCACATAAAATCTCACCCCTCCCCTGAACCTGCCAGATCTGCTCAGTTCATTTGTCAGATAAACCTCTAAATATCAAAAATATACTTCAATGACAATAGCAGTGCATGCATTTAAATGTATGCGACTTTGATCCGTCTAATCTTCAAATCGAAAAATAAACATGTGTATTATTTGAGCTGTGGTTTTACTTAATTGTGTTGCATTTGATACTAATTTATTTTACAGTATTACCTCGAATCAAGGTCGATGGGGAAAATTCTTCAAGTAAGCGAATGATTATGTGTTTTGAATGACACTTTTCGTGTTTTACTCGACAACTTTCGCATTAATAAACAAATTATAATTAGACAGCAATCAGATAATGTGCACCTTCCACATTAAGTACCTTCCACATTAAGAAAATATTTTAGAGGCTGCGGTTTTATATTTATAATTAATTAAGTAATTCAGGGCAGAGCTTCTCATGCCTTTTACTAAAGTTCGCGGGCGAACATTGTAGATAAACGCTGTAGTATCTATAACACTGTGTCTTCAGGTTAAGACAAAATACTTGTCTTGCTGAAGTTTAAAACTAGCGATTATTTTCGTAGCCTGAGCTACACTGGCTGAAATTGAGCAGTTTCGCGTGGCTCGCATAATGAGCCGTGCTCCGTGCTGCGCATGCGCAAGGAGCAGTGACGTCACACGGCGCACAGCTGGCGCGCCGGAGCCGCCGCCGCCGCGCGTTCCGCCACCGCCGGGACCGCCTCGCCGGTCTGCGCATTCAAGAGGAGTGATGTCATAGCCGCGGCAGACGCACTGGCGCCGCCGCGTGCCCAGCTGTGCGCCTCCGTTGCGCAGTAGCCAAGTCTTACGCTGCACCGGAGCTGCTTGATAGCGCCTCTTATTTTGTGCGCATAAACTCATGCTATGTATATTTTGGCATAGCCGAGCTAAGCCGCCGCAATTTTTTTTACGTCTGTCTGTCTGTGTGGTCATTACATGGATACTTTAAGTTTGTAGCATTCTGTACTTTTAAATACTTAGCATGTGTACAATCATGCCTGGTAAAGCGTATCCTGCTAAAATGGATGCAGCACTATTTAGACGATATTTTGGGAAAACGAACCGGGTAAACACTTGCATGCTCATCTTGTGATTATTCACAACAACTTACTTAATGAAGGCTTTCGGGAGGAACGGATATGTTCATATTATCTAGACATCCCTGTATCATGAAAATAATCCCTGGAGAAGGGGAACAAGAGGGACAAGGGACAAACATAAATTTCCAAACACAGCTAGGTGACTGGTGAGCGACCGAAAAAATCCGCCTGGTCCGGGTATCGAACCCGGGACCTCTCCATTACAAGTGGAGCGCTCTACCAACTGAGCTAACCAGGGGTTAGACGTCAGTAGAGCAAACGGGTTTTATCAGCTGCCACCAGTCTAACACCAACAAGGGTGAAGCTTGCAATTTAATGTTATAATTATAATGCAATTAAATGCAAAGGGGCAAGCGAGCTGGACAATAATGATGAAAATAATCCCTGGAGAAGGGGAACAAGAGGGACAAGGAACAAACATAAATCTCCAAACACAGCTAGGTGACTGGTGAGCGACCGGAAAAATCCGCCTGGTCCGGGTTTTTGTAATGGAGAGGCCCGGGTATCGAACCCGGGACCTCTCCATTACAAGTGGAGCGCTCTACCAACTGAGCTAACCAGGGGTTAGACGTCAGTAGAGCAAACGGGTTTTATCAGCTGCCACCAGTCTAACACCAACAAGGGTGAAGCTTGCAATTTAATGTTATAATTATAATGCAATTAAATGCAAAGGGGCAAGCGAGCTGGACAATAATGATGAAAATAATCCCTGGAGAAGGGGAACAAGAGGGACAAGGGACAAACATAAATCTCCAAACACAGCTCGGTGAGTGGTGAGCGACCGAAAAAATCCGCCTGGTCCGGGTATCAAACCCGGGACCTCTCCATTACAAGTGGAGCGCTCTACCAACTGAGCTAACCAGGGGTTAGACGTCAGTAGAGCAAACGGGTTTTATCAGCTGCCACCAGTCTAACACCAACAAGGGTGAAGCTTGCAATTTAATGTTATAATTATAATGCAATTAAATGCAAAGGGGCAAGCGAGCTGGACAATAATGATGAAAATAATCCCTGGAGAAGGAGAACAAGAGGGACAAGGGACAAACATAAATCTCCAAACACAGCTAGGTGACTGGTGAGCGACCGGAAAAATCCGCCTGGTCCGGGTATCGAACCCGGGACCTCTCCATTACAAGTGGAGCGCTCTACCAACTGAGCTAACCAGGGGTTAGACGTCAGTAGAGCAAACGGGTTTCATCAGCTGCCACCAGTCTAACACCAACAAGGGTGAAGCTTGCAATTTAATGTTGTAATTATAATGCAATTAAATGCAAAGGGGCAAGCGAGCTGGACAATAATGATGAAAATAATCCCTGGAGAAGGGGAACAAGAGGGACAAGGGACAAACATAAATCTCCAAACACAGCTAGGTGACTGGTGAGCGACCGAAAAAATCTGCCTGGTCCGGGTATCGAACCCGGGACCTCTCCATTACAAGTGGAGCGCCCTACCAACTGAGCTAACCAGGGGTTAGACGTCAGTAGAGCAAACGGGTTTTATCAGCTGCCACCAGTCTAACACCAACAAGGGTGAAGCTTGCAATTTAATGTTATAATTATAATGCAATTAAATGCAAAGGGGCAAGCGAGCTGGACAATAATGATGAAAATAATCCCTGGAGAAGGGGAACAAGAGGGACAAGGGACAAACATAAATCTCCAAACACAGCTAGGTGACTGGTGAGCGACCGAATAAATCCGCCTGGTCCGGGTATCGAACCCGGGACCTCTCCATTACAAGTGGAGCGCCCTACCAACTGAGCTAACCAGGGGTTAGACGTCAGTAGAGCAAACGGGTTTTATCAGCTGCCACCAGTCTAACACCAACAAGGGTGAAGCTTGCAATTTAATGTTATAATTATAATGCAATTAAATGCAAAGGGGCAAGCGAGCTGGACAATAATGATGAAAATAATCCCTGGAGAAGGGGAACAAGAGGGACAAGGGACAAACATAAATCTCGAAACACAGCTAGGTGACTGGCGAGCGACCGAAAAAATCCGCCTGGTCCGGGTATCGAACCCGGGACCTCTCCATTACAAGTGGAGCGCCCTACCAACTGAGCTAACCAGGGGTTAGACGTCAGTAGAGCAAACGGGTTTTATCAGCTGCCACCAGTCTAACACCAACAAGGGTGAAGCTTGCAATTTAATGTTATAATTATAATGCAATTAAATGCAAAGGGGCAAGCGAGCTGGACAATAATGATGAAAATAATCCCTGGAGAAGGGGAACAAGAGGGACAAGGGACAAACATAAATCTCCAAACACAGCTAGGTGACTGGCGAGCGACCGAAAAAATCCGCCTGGTCCGGGTATCGAACCCGGGACCTCTCCATTACAAGTGGAGCGCCCTACCAACTGAGCTAACCAGGGGTTAGACGTCAGTAGAGCAAACGGGTTTTATCAGCTGCCACCAGTCTAACACCAACAAGGGTGAAGCTTGCAATTTAATGTTATAATTATAATGCAATTAAATGCAAAGGGGCAAGCGAGCTGGACAATAATGATGAAAATAATCCTTGGAGAAGGGGAACAAGAGGGACAAGGGACAAACATAAATCTCCAAACACAGCTAGGGGACTGGCGAGCGACCGAAAAAAATCCGCCTGGTCCGGGTATCGAACCCGGGACCTCTCCATTACGAGTGGAGCGCTCTACCAACTGAGCTAACCAGGGGTTAGACGTCAGTAGAGCAAACGGGTTTTATCAGCTGCCACCAGTCTAACACCAACAAGGGTGAAGCTTGCAATTTAATGTTATAATTATAATGCAATTAAATGCAAAGGGGCAAGCGAGCTGGACAATAATGATGAAAATAATCCCTGGAGAAGGAGAACAAGAGGGACAAGGGACAAACATAAATCTCCAAACACAGCTAGGTGACTGGTGAGCGACCGGAAAAATCCGCCTGGTCCGGGTATCGAACCCGGGACCTCTCCAATACAAGTGGAGCGCTCTACCAACTGAGCTAACCAGGGGTTAGACGTCAGTAGAGCAAACGGGTTTTATCAGCTGCCACCAGTCTAACACCAACAAGGGTGAAGCTTGCAATTTAATGTTGTAATTATAATGCAATTAAATGCAAAGGGGCAAGCGAGCTGGACAATAATGATGAAAATAATCCCTGGAGAAGGGGAACAAGAGGGACAAGGGACAAACATAAATCTCCAAACACAGCTAGGTGACTGGTGAGCGACCGAAAAAATCTGCCTGGTCCGGGTATCGAACCCGGGACCTCTCCATTACAAGTGGAGCGCCCTACCAACTGAGCTAACCAGGGGTTAGACGTCAGTAGAGCAAACGGGTTTTATCAGCTGCCACCAGTCTAACACCAACAAGGGTGAAGCTTGCAATTTAATGTTGTAATTATAATGCAATTAAATGCAAAGGGGCAAGCGAGCTGGACAATAATGATGAAAATAATCCCTGGAGAAGGGGAACAAGAGGGACAAGGGACAAACATAAATCTCCAAACACAGCTAGGTGACTGGTGAGCGACCGAAAAAATCTGCCTGGTCCGGGTATCGAACCCGGGACCTCTCCATTACAAGTGGAGCGCCCTACCAACTGAGCTAACCAGGGGTTAGACGTCAGTAGAGCAAACGGGTTTTATCAGCTGCCACCAGTCTAACACCAACAAGGGTGAAGCTTGCAATTTAATGTTATAATTATAATGCAATTAAATGCAAAGGGGCAAGCGAGCTGGACAATAATGATGAAAATAATCCCTGGAGAAGGGGAACAAGAGGGACAAGGGACAAACATAAATCTCCAAACACAGCTAGGTGACTGGCGAGCGACCGAAAAAATCCGCCTGGTCCGGGTATCGAACCCGGGACCTCTCCATTACAAGTGGAGCGCCCTACCAACTGAGCTAACCAGGGGTTAGACGTCAGTAGAGCAAACGGGTTTTATCAGCTGCCACCAGTCTAACACCAACAAGGGTGAAGCTTGCAATTTAATGTTATAATTATAATGCAATTAAATGCAAAGGGGCAAGCGAGCTGGACAATAATGATGAAAATAATCCCTGGAGAAGGGGAACAAGAGGGACAAGGGACAAACATAAATCTCTAAACACAGCTAGGGGACTGGCGAGCGACCGAAAAAATCTGCCTGGTCCGGGTATCGAACCCGGGACCTCTCCATTACAAGTGGAGCGCTCTACCAACTGAGCTAACAAGGGGTTAGACGTCAGTAGAGCAAACGGGTTTTATCAGCTGCCACCAGTCTAACACCAACAAGGGTGAAGCTTGCAATTTAATGTTATAATTATAATGCAATTAAATGCAAAGGGGCAAGCGAGCTGGACAATAATCATGAAAATAATCCCTGGAGAAGGGGAACAAGAGGGACAAGGGACAAACATAAATCTCCAAACACAGCTAGGTGACTGGCGAGCGACCGAAAAAATCTGCCTGGTCCGGGTATCGAACCCGGGACCTCTCCATTACAAGTGGAGCGCCCTACCAACTGAGCTAACCAGGGGTTAGACGTCAGTAGAGCAAACGGGTTTTATCAGCTGCCACCAGTCTAACACCAACAAGGGTGAAGCTTGCAATTTAATGTTATAATTATAATGCAATTAAATGCAAAGGGGCAAGCGAGCTGGACAATAATGATGAAAATAATCCCTGGAGAAGGGGAACAAGAGGGACAAGGGACAAACATAAATCTCCAAACACAGCTAGGTGACTGGCGAGCGACCGAAAAAATCCGCCTGGTCCGGGTATCGAACCCGGGACCTCTCCATTACAAGTGGAGCGCCCTACCAACTGAGCTAACCAGGGGTTAGACGTCAGTAGAGCAAACGGGTTTTATCAGCTGCCACCAGTCTAACACCAACAAGGGTGAAGCTTGCAATTTAACGTTATAATTATAATGCAATTAAATGCAAAGGGGCAAGCGAGCTGGACAATAATTATGAAAATAATCCTTGGAGAAGGGGAACAAGAGGGACAAGGGACAAACATAAATCTCTAAACACAGCTAGGGGACTGGCGAGCGACCGAAAAAATCCGCCTGGTCCGGGTATCGAACCCGGGACCTCTCCATTACGAGTGGAGCGCTCTACCAACTGAGCTAACCAGGGGTTAGACGTCAGTAGAGCAAACGGGTTTTATCAGCTGCCACCAGTCTAACACCAACAAGGGTGAAGCTTGCAATTTAATGTTATAATTATAATGCAATTAAATGCAAAGGGGCAAGCGAGCTGGACAATAATGATGAAAATAATCCCTGGAGGAGAACAAGAGGGACAAGGGACAAACATAAATCTCCAAACACAGCTAGGTGACTGGTGAGCGACCGGAAAAATCCGCCTGGTCCGGGTATCGAACCCGGGACCTCTCCATTACAAGTGGAGCGCTCTACCAACTGAGCTAACCAAGGGTTAGACGTCAGTAGAGCAAACGGGTTTTATCAGCTGCCACCAGTCTAACACCAACAAGGGTGAAGCTTGCAATTTAATGTTGTAATTATAATGCAATTAAATGCAAAGGGGCAAGCGAGCTGGACAATAATGATGAAAATAATCCCTGGAGAAGGGGAACAAGAGGGACAAGGGACAAACATAAATCTCCAAACACAGCTAGGTGACTGGTGAGCGACCGAAAAAATCTGCCTGGTCCGGGTATCGAACCCGGGACCTCTCCATTACAAGTGGAGCGCCCTACCAACTGAGCTAACCAGGGGTTAGACGTCAGTAGAGCAAACGGGTTTTATCAGCTGCCACCAGTCTAACACCAACAAGGGTGAAGCTTGCAATTTAATGTTATAATTATAATGCAATTAAATGCAAAGGGGCAAGCGAGCTGGACAATAATGATGAAAATAATCCCTGGAGAAGGGGAACAAGAGGGACAAGGGACAAACATAAATCTCCAAACACAGCTAGGTGACTGGTGAGCGACCGAAAAAATCCGCCTGGTCCGGGTATCGAACCCGGGACATCTCCATTACAAGTGGAGCGCCCTACCAACTGAGCTAACCAGGGGTTAGACGTCAGTAGAGCAAACGGGTTTGATCAG
Organism: Ixodes scapularis; assembly: GCF_016920785.2. Lineage (NCBI taxonomy): Eukaryota > Metazoa > Arthropoda > Arachnida > Ixodida > Ixodidae > Ixodes > Ixodes scapularis. The sequence continues at coordinate 120,191,670 of NW_024609879.1, read as the reverse complement.
CTGCCACCAGTCTAACACCAACAAGGGTGAAGCTTGCAATTTAATGTTATAATTATAATGCAATTAAATGCAAAGGGGCAAGCGAGCTGGACAATAATGATGAAAATAATCCCTGGAGAAGGGGAACAAGAGGGACAAGGGACAAACATAAATCTCCAAACACAGCTAGGTGACTGGCGAGCGACCGAAAAAATCCGCCTGGTCCGGGTATCGAACCCGGGACCTCTCCATTACAAGTGGAGCGCCCTACCAACTGAGCTAACCAGGGGTTAGACGTCAGTAGAGCAAACGGGTTTTATCAGCTGCCACCAGTCTAACACCAACAAGGGTGAAGCTTGCAATTTAATGTTATAATTATAATGCAATTAAATGCAAAGGGGCAAGCGAGCTGGACAATAATGATGAAAATAATCCCTGGAGAAGGGGAACAAGAGGGACAAGGGACAAACATAAATCTCCAAACACAGCTAGGTGACTGGTGAGCGACCGAAAAAATCTGCCTGGTCCGGGTATCGAACCCGGGACCTCTCCATTACAAGTGGAGCGCCCTACCAACTGAGCTAACCAGGGGTTAGACGTCAGTAGAGCAAACGGGTTTTATCAGCTGCCACCAGTCTAACACCAACAAGGGTGAAGCTTGCAATTTAATGTTATAATTATAATGCAATTAAATGCAAAGGGGCAAGCGAGCTGGACAATAATGATGAAAATAATCCCTGGAGAAGGGGAACAAGAGGGACAAGGGACAAACATAAATCTCCAAACACAGCTAGGTGACTGGTGAGCGACCGAAAAAATCCACCTGGTCCGGGTATCGAACCCGGGACCTCTCCATTACAAGTGGAGCGCCCTACCAACTGAGCTAACCAGGGGTTAGACGTCAGTAGAGCAAACGGGTTTGATCAGCTGCCACCAGTCTAACACCAACAAGGGTGAAGCTTGAAATTTAATGTTATAATTATAATGCAATTAAATGCAAAGGGGCAAGCGAGCTGGACAATAATGATGAAAATAATCCCTAGAGAAGGGGAACAAGAGGGACAAGGGACAAACATAAATCTCCAAACACAGCTAGGTGACTGGCGAGCGACCGAAAAAATCCGCCTGGTCCGGGTATCGAACCCGGGACCTCTCCATTACAAGTGGAGCGCCCTACCAACTGAGCTAACCAGGGGTTAGACGTCAGTAGAGCAAACGGGTTTTATCAGCTGCCACCAGTCTAACACCAACAAGGGTGAAGCTTGCAATTTAATGTTATAATTATAATGCAATTAAATGCAAAGGGGCAAGCGAGCTGGACAATAATGATGAAAATAATCCCTGGAGAAGGGGAACAAGAGGGACAAGGGACAAACATAAATCTCCAAACACAGCTAGGTGACTGGCGAGCGACCGAAAAAATCCGCCTGGTCCGGGTATCGAACCCGGGACCTCTCCATTACAAGTGGAGCGCCCTACCAACTGAGCTAACCAGGGGTTAGACGTCAGTAGAGCAAACGGGTTTTATCAGCTGCCACCAGTCTAACACCAACAAGGGTGAAGCTTGCAATTTAATGTTATAATTATAATGCAATTAAATGCAAAGGGGCAAGCGAGCTGGACAATAATGATGAAAATAATCCTTGGAGAAGGGGAACAAGAGGGACAAGGGACAAACATAAATCTCCAAACACAGCTAGGGGACTGGCGAGCGACCGAAAAAATCCGCCTGGTCCGGGTATCGAACCCGGGACCTCTCCATTACGAGTGGAGCGCTCTACCAACTGAGCTAACCAGGGGTTAGACGTCAGTAGAGCAAACGGGTTTTATCAGCTGCCACCAGTCTAACACCAACAAGGGTGAAGCTTGCAATTTAATGTTATAATTATAATGCAATTAAATGCAAAGGGGCAAGCGAGCTGGACAATAATGATGAAAATAATCCCTGGAGAAGGAGAACAAGAGGGACAAGGGACAAACATAAATCTCCAAACACAGCTAGGTGACTGGTGAGCGACCGGAAAAATCCGCCTGGTCCGGGTATCGAACCCGGGACCTCTCCATTACAAGTGGAGCGCTCTACCAACTGAGCTAACCAGGGGTTAGACGTCAGTAGAGCAAACGGGTTTTATCAGCTGCCACCAGTCTAACACCAACAAGGGTGAAGCTTGCAATTTAATGTTGTAATTATAATGCAATTAAATGCAAAGGGGCAAGCGAGCTGGACAATAATGATGAAAATAATCCCTGGAGAAGGGGAACAAGAGGGACAAGGGACAAACATAAATCTCCAAACACAGCTAGGTGACTGGTGAGTGACCGAAAAAATCTGCCTGGTCCGGGTATCGAACCCGGGACCTCTCCATTACAAGTGGAGCGCCCTACCAACTGAGCTAACCAGGGGTTAGACGTCAGTAGAGCAAACGGGTTTTATCAGCTGCCACCAGTCTAACACCAACAAGGGTGAAGCTTGCAATTTAATGTTATAATTATAATGCAATTAAATGCAAAGGGGCAAGCGAGCTGGACAATAATGATGAAAATAATCCCTGGAGAAGGGGAACAAGAGGGACAAGGGACAAACATAAATCTCCAAACACAGCTAGGTGACTGGCGAGCGACCGAAAAAATCCGCCTGGTCCGGGTATCGAACCCGGGACCTCTCCATTACAAGTGGAGCGCCCTACCAACTGAGCTAACCAGGGGTTAGACGTCAGTAGAGCAAACGGGTTTTATCAGCTGCCACCAGTCTAACACCAACAAGGGTGAAGCTTGCAATTTAATGTTATAATTATAATGCAATTAAATGCAAAGGGGCAAGCGAGCTGGACAATAATGATGAAAATAATCCCTGGAGAAGGGGAACAAGAGGGACAAGGGACAAACATAAATCTCCAAACACAGCTAGGTGACTGGTGAGCGACCGAAAAAATCTGCCTGGTCCGGGTACCGAACCCGGGACCTCTCCATTACAAGTGGAGCGCCCTACCAACTGAGCTAACCAGGGGTTAGACGTCAGTAGAGCAAACGGGTTTTATCAGCTGCCACCAGTCTAACACCAACAAGGGTGAAGCTTGCAATTTAATGTTGTAATTATAATGCAATTAAATGCAAAGGGGCAAGCGAGCTGGACAATAATGATGAAAATAATCCCTGGAGAAGGGGAACAAGAGGGACAAGGGACAAACATAAATCTCCAAACACAGCTAGGTGACTGGTGAGCGACCGAAAAAATCTGCCTGGTCCGGGTATCGAACCCGGGACCTCTCCATTACAAGTGGAGCGCCCTACCAACTGAGCTAACCAGGGGTTAGACGTCAGTAGAGCAAACGGGTTTTATCAGCTGCCACCAGTCTAACACCAACAAGGGTGAAGCTTGCAATTTAATGTTATAATTATAATGCAATTAAATGCAAAGGGGCAAGCGAGCTGGACAATAATGATGAAAATAATCCCTGGAGAAGGGGAACAAGAGGGACAAGGGACAAACATAAATCTCCAAACACAGCTAGTTGACTGGTGAGCGACCGAAAAAATCCGCCTGGTCCGGGTATCGAACCCGGGACCTCTCCATTACAAGTGGAGCGCCCTACCAACTGAGCTAACCAGGGGTTAGACGTCAGTAGAGCAAACGGGTTTTATCAGCTGCCACCAGTCTAACACCAACAAGGGTGAAGCTTGCAATTTAATGTTATAATTATAATGCAATTAAATGCAAAGGGGCAAGCGAGCTGGACAATAATGATGAAAATAATCCCTGGAGAAGGGGAACAAGAGGGACAAGGGACAAACATAAATCTCCAAACACAGCTAGGTGACTGGCGAGCGACCGAAAAAATCCGCCTGGTCCGGGTATCGAACCCGGGACCTCTCCATTACAAGTGGAGCGCCCTACCAACTGAGCTAACCAGGGGTTAGACGTCAGTAGAGCAAACGGGTTTTATTAGCTGCCACCAGTCTAACACCAACAAGGGTGAAGCTTGCAATTTAATGTTATAATTATAATGCAATTAAATGCAAAGGGGCAAGCGAGCTGGACAATAATGATGAAAATAATCCCTGGAGAAGGGGAACAAGAGGGACAAGGGACAAACATAAATCTCCAAACACAGCTAGGTGACTGGCGAGCGACCGAAAAAATCCGCCTGGTCCGGGTATCGAACCCGGGACCTCTCCATTACAAGTGGAGCGCTCTACCAACTGAGCTAACCAGGGGTTAAATTGCAAGCTTCACCCTTGTTGGTGTTAGACTGGTGGCAGCTGATAAAACCCGTTTGCTCTACTGACGTCTAACCCCTGGTTAGCTCAGTTGGTAGAGCGCTCCACAGAGCGCTCCACTTGTAATGGAGAGGTTCCGGGTTCGATACCCGGACCAGGCGGATTTTTTCGGTCGCTCACCAGTCACCTAGCTGTGTTTGGAGATTTATGTTTGTCCCTTGTATCTCTTGTTCCCCTTCTCCAGGGATTATTTCCATCATTATTGTCCAGCTCGCTTGCCCCTTTGCATTTAATTGCATTATAATTATAACATCCCTGTATGACGTTTAATAGAAAAATAACTACTGGGTGTTAAGTGAAGGGGTCAGATAGATTGCATTGATGCTTTTTGTATAGAAAGTAAATTTTCCTTAGAATGGCAACTTGTATTCCCGCTGTAAAATTACGATTTAAAAAAATCAGTACAATTCCATGCCATATATGTTCGACGGGCAGGCTGCTGTAGTCATTGCATGGATTGTTTCAGCCTGCTTTAGTGGGACTTGAGCTCCTCACATTTCAGCGTACCTCGTTACCTTTCACTTCGCATGCTGTTCAGCAGCGGGGACTTGAAGCATGTGCTAGTAACGGGTTTTTACTAATATCACGTGTCTTCACTCCTCTGTTTTCCTTTCAGAAATTGTAACAAACCCAAGAAAGTTAAAAAAATAAAATCAAGACAATCAATTCAATCTTCCGCTTAGCGGAAGTAAATAAAACAACTTTTAGTATCTTATGTGATGGAGATTCATGAAGGATAATTATCACTTTTTTCTGATGGCGTTAGCACTAACACACCCAAACAAATTCAGTACCTTTTTTTCAGAATGAATTTAACAACGCTGCTCATTAGCAGATATATATACGCCTAAATAATAAGAATGATAATAAGGGCTGGACGTCGAATAATATTTTACCTGATTAATCATCTTCCCTCTCCTCGATTAATAAAACCTTTAATCGGTCTCGTTCATTTTCATGCATATTATTTAATCATTTATTTTTCAAGTCAAGATTTTTTTTTTTTGTTGCTGAACACGTTTTAGGCAGCAGAACATATTGGGCCAAGGTTGGGCCTAGGTGATAACGTGCACCTTGGACAAAGTTGTTCCGGCTTCCCAATATTCACCCAATATCGGTAAATGTTAGAGAAATCTTGCTATAATGGGCTAATATTACCCACCATGTGCAATATTGGTAAATATTGGGAGAATCTTGGAATATAGCTGTCCAATATTATCCAGTGTGTGTCCAATATTGGTAAATATGGGAATACTTTTGATATAGTATAGTATATTTATCACGATGTGCTCAGTGTAAACAGTTTTAAACAGTTTTCTGCTTTTTTTCTTTTCGTTTTTTTTGGGGGGCTGGGGGAGGGGGGGAGGGGGGTGGTGACAAGGCAGGCTTTGAATCAGACTTGAGCGAAGTTGAGTTGCGGGAGGGGGGGGGGGGGGGTATGTGTGTGTATAGTACCTCTTGTTGTTTATATTTCCATTTTTGTTTATGTTAGCTCACATTTCGCGACTTGCAGGGCCCCGTCCCACAAGCCATCATAGGCTTTGACGGGGTCCGTGAACATATTTGTAACACAACGTTGACTATAAAATTATTATTATTATTATTATTATTATTGGTAAATATTAGGACATGGTTGGTGTGGCTGAATAATATTACCAATATTATCCAGCATGTGCCCACTATTGGTAAATCTTGTTACAATCTTGGTAAGCTGGACAATATGGCATATATCACCCTGTATCTGCCTGATGTTGATAAATATTCCAGTATACTTGGTATAGCTGTTCAAAATAGCCTAGAACGTGCCTAATGTTGGTAGATATAGGCATAATCTTGCTATAAGCCTTTCTAGCGGAAGTCTCGAAAGAAGCAATTTACAGCGCGCGGCCCTTGTTTTGAAAGTACGTCAGTGTTGCCTGACTGCGCTGGGCTGTGGGTTTTCTCGTCAGTGGACTGTGGCCGCCAGCGCAGGCGCGATTCCGGACACTGTTGGGGGGTTTTAAAATAACATTGTACCATTTTGGGTAACAAAACAAAAACAAGGAAATGAAAGGCCATTTTTGGTGGGATCGTGCGCGACAGGATAAATGCAAAAGAAATGTTCGTTTTATTTTATCCTGATATTTACGACGCCATACACTAAGCCGTGTCAAGCTACGAAGGTCTCAACTGTAGAGATTTTTCGAACTCACGAAATGGCCGAAAGGCATCTGTATTTGCCGCTCACATCATAAAATTCAACGATTCTTATCAATGAAAACAACGTATTTTGTCCGTCCCCCACGGTGCCGCGTTATCCGAACAGGTCTGATTTGAGATTTTAAATAACACTGCATATTCAATACACAGTGCCAACGACAGTCACTCCACGACGATGGGACAGAATCCGGCTTGATCTAGGGCATCGGTTGAAGAGAGTTGGTTTTTTTGCACAACACAAAAACAAAACGAATAGTTGTGTCTGGTACGTCCCCTCAGACCCGATCGGATATTCTACGCGAATATTGGGTGCATAGCGGGGAAGACTAACACAGCACCGTTTACTTAGGCGCCAAAACATTCGTGTCTCGAATGACGCGTGCCAGGCTATCTTGATGGTCTGGTTGCCACGCTTAATATAAAGTTAAGACGTACCGGGGATTTTCGGCGTAAACTTTGGAACGTAGCATATGCAAGAAAACAGAGCTGTGTGAACTAGACTTAATAGGGAGCGCGACCGCAGTTGGCCGTTTAGTTTGCCGGGCTCGAAAAGGAGCGGTAACTAAGACTATGTACTAATACCGCTCTCAGACAGTCACATTAACGATCTTTGAAACGAACTCATTTAAAGGATAG